>NC_142463.1:24513979-25138979 GCF_049115385.1 Moschus berezovskii | reverse complement strand
AGGTAGAAGGATGTGGGAGGGTGAGGAGGAGAGATTGAATGTAGAAGACCAGTTGGGGGCTGTCATAGGGCTCTAGGCAAGAGTCGATGAAGCCAGCACTCAGCCATGGCCACAGGGACGGGAAGGGGGAGTGGCTTTGTGAGCGTTCACCAGGCAACAGTTACTTGGAAGACATCTGTTATTCTATGATCCTGTTGCTCAGAGCTGTGGAGAATGTAGGGGAAATGAACCAGGTCTTATCTATTGGGAGCATATACTCTATTTACAGACATGAAACTGACAAAGATGCCTTTTAAGTGTCAAAACTTTGGAGTGAGCTGGTCAGGGATATCCCAGAGTGGCCTCCTGTGAACTTGAACACTGTCACCTATTTCTTCCATCTCCGCTCACTGTTGCTCTCTCTCTCTCCCCTTCCAGGTTTCATCTTTGCTTCTCTCTGCATCTGACTTCATTCTCTCAGACAGGCTGCCCCCACCAGGCTAGAACCACAGCTGAAGGCAGGTCCAGGCTTGTATTCCTACATCCTAGCAACAGAGAGGTGTACATGTCTGATTACGGCTTAGAGAAGTGGTTCTCACACTGAGTGTGCATCGGAATCACCTAGAGGGCTTGTTAAAACCCAAACTGCTAGGTCCCAGAATTTCTGATTTAGTTGGTGTATTAGTTAGCTGGCACTGCCAGAAGAAACTACCACAGGCCAGGGGAGCTTAAGCAAGAGAAATTTATTTGCTTACTTTTTTGGAGGCTAGAAGCCTGAGATCAAGATGTTGACAGGGTTGGTTTCTTCTGAGGGCCTCTCTCCTTGGTTCATGGATGGCCATCTTCTTCTGGTGTCCTCATGTGGTCCTCCCCTGTGTGTGTCTGTGCCCTAATCTCTTCTTCTTACAAGGACACCAGGCGTGTGAGATCAGGGACCACTCCAACAACTTCACTTAACCTTAATTACTGCTTTAAAGACCCTATTTCCAGATATGTGTGTGCGTGCTAAGTTGCTTCAGCGTCCGATTCTTTGTGACCTCATGGACTGTAGCCTGCCAGGCTCCTCTGTCCATGGGATTCTCCAGGCAAGAACACCGGAGTGGATTGCCATGCCCTCCTCCAGGAGATCTTCCCGATCCACGGGTTCTTTACCACTGGTGCCACCTGGGAAGCCTATCTCCAAATATAGTCACATTCTACATGCTGAGAAGTGAGGACTTCAGCATGTGGATTTGAGGAGGACACAATTCAACCCATCAAGGTAGGCCTGGGGTGGGGTCCTGGAATGTGCTTTTCTAACAAGCTCCCAGGTGATGCTGGTCCAGGGACCGTACTTGCATAATCACTGGCTTAGGGTGATTACCCCTCTTTCTGGCATATATGCACCTGAACAGGAGCAGACTTGGAGAAGGAAATGGCAACCCACTCTAGTATTCTAGAGAATCCCTTTGACAGAGGAGCCTGGTGGGCTGCTGTCCACTGGGTCATACAGAGTCAGACATGACTGAGTGACTTGGCAGCAATGGCAGCAGCAGGAGCAGACTTGGGCTCAAAGAATTATAAACATTAATTGGAAGGAATGCTGAACATTTGTTTTCTTTTCTTCAATTTCAACTTTTTATTTTATTGAAGTATGATTGATTTATAATTTCTGCTGCAGAGCAAGGTGAGTCAGTTATACAAATATATACATTTAAAAAATTATTCTTTTCCATCATGGTTTATCATAGGGTACTGAATATAGTTTTCTGTGCTATACAAGTAGGAATGCTGAACTTTTTGTAATTGGCAAAGCTGAGGAACTTTCTGGCATTTCCAAAATTACCTGACACTGATCTTATTTTAGCAGCATGTGGCAGGAGAAAGGACTCAGGTTTTCACATTGGAAGCATCACGGATCCAATCCTGGCTTTGTCTTTTCTGAGCTAATTTTTAGCATGCCACAGAACCACTCTATGTTTCAAATTTCTTATCTATAAAAGGAGAATGAAAATAATACTTATAGGGTAGTTGGAATTAAATGTAATAATTTATGTAAAGGGCCTGGCAATAAGGAGTTCATGATCTGAGCCACAGTCAGCTTCTGGTCTTGTTTTTGCTAACTGTATAGAGCTTCTCCATCTTTGGCTGCAAAGAATATAATCAATCTGATTTCGGTGTTGACCATCTGGTGATGTCCATGTGTAGAGTCTTCTCTTGTGTTGTTGGAAGAGGGTGTTTGCTATGACCAGTGCATTCTCTTGGCAAAACTCTATTAGCCTTTGCCCTGCTTCATTCCGTGCTCCAAGGCCAAATATGCCTGTTACTCCAGGTGTTTCTTGACTTCCTACTTTTGCATTCCAGTCCCCTATAATAAAAAGGACATCTTTTTTGGGTGTTAGTTCTAAAAGGTCTTGTAGGTCTTCATAGAACCGTTCAACCTCGGCTTCTTCAGCATTACTGGTTGGGGCATAGGTTTGGATTACTGTAATATTGAATGGTTTGTCTTGGAAACGAACAGAAATCATTCTGTCGTTTTTAAGATTGCATCCAAGTACTGCATTTCGGACTCTTTTGTTGACCATGATGGCTACCCCATTTCTTCTAAGGGATTCCTGCCCACAGTAGTAGATATAATGGTCATCTGAGTTAAATTCAGTATATGAACCGTGAACTCCCAGATGTTCAAGCAGGTTTTAGAAAAGGCAGAGGCACTAGAGATCAAATTGCCAACATCTGCTGAATCATGGAGAAAGCAAGAGAGTTCCAGAAAAACATCTATTTCTGCTTCATTGACTATGCCAAAGCCTTTGATTGAGTGGATCACAATAAACTGTGGAAAATTCTGAAAGAGATGGGAATACCAGACCACCTGACCTGCCTCTTGAGAAACCTGTACACAGGTCAGGAAGCAACAGTCAGAACTGGACATGGAACAACAGACTGGTTCCAAATAGGAAAAGGAGTACATCTAGGTTGTATATTGTCACCCTGCTTATTTAACTTATATGCAGAGTACATCATGAGGAACACTGGGCTGGAAGAAGCACAAGCTGGAATCAAGACTGCTGGGAGAAATATCAATAACCTCAGATATGCAGATGATACCACCCTTATGGCAGAACATGAAGAGGAACTCAAAAGCCTATTGATGAAAGTGAAATAGGAGAGTGAAAAGGTTGGCTTGAAGCTCAACATTCAGAAAACAAAGATCATGGCATCTGGTCCCATCATTTCATGGGAAATAGATGGGGAAACAGTGGAAACAGTGTCAGACTTCATATTTGGGGGCTCCAAAATCACTGTGGATGCTGATTGCAGCCATGAAATTAAAGGACGCTTACTCCTTGGAAGGAAAGTTATGACCAACCTAGATAGTATATTAAAAAACAGAGACATTACTTTGCTAACAAAGGTCCATCTAGTCAAGGCTATGGTTTTTCCAGTGGTCATGTAAGGATGTGAGAATTGGACTGTGAGAAAAACTGAGCGCTGAAGAATTGATGCTTTTGAACTGTGGTGCTGGAGAAGACTCTTGAGAGTCCCTTATACTGCAAGGAGATCCAACCAGTCCATTCTAAAGGAGATCAATCCTGGGTGTTCATTGAAAGGACTGATGCTAAAGCTGAAACTCCAATACTTTGGCCACCTCATGTGATGAGTTGACTCAGTGGAAAAGACTCTGATGCTGGGAGGGATTGGGGGCGGGAGGAGAAGGGGATGACAGAGAATGAGATGGCTGGATGGCATCACCGACTCGATGGACATGAGTTTGAGTGAACTCCGGGAGTTGGTGATGGACAGGGAGGCCTGGCGTGCTGTGATTCATGGGGTTGCAAATAGTCAGACACGACTGAGCGACTGAACTGAACTGAAAGGGCCTGGCACTTATAAATGGCAGTGATTACTGTTGTTGTATGTTTATCTGTTTCTTTGCTCATCAAATATGTGACCAGGAGTCAGAAGACATGTGGTTGAGTCCCAGCCCTTGAACCTAACTTGGGCCTTGCTTAACCTCTTTGAGCCTCAGTTTTTTTTTTTTTCCAATCTGTCAGACAGTAAAGAATGCTCCTTTTACCACCCCTAATCAGGGCTGTTTTGAGGACCAAATAATATAATGTGAAAATGGACAGTTGACTCTACTATGCTTTACAATGGCAAACACTCAATTTTTTTTTTTTATAATAGTCACGAAAAGGAGTAACTACCTGGTTCATTTTTGTTGTTCAGTGTCCAAGTTATGTCTGACTCTTTGCAACTTCATGAAGTGCAGCATTCCAGGCTCCTCTGTCCTCCAGTATTTCCTGGAATTTGCTCAAGATCATATCTATTGAGTCTGTGATGATATCCAACCATTTCATCTTCTGCTGCCCCTTATCCTTTTGCCTTCAATCTTTCCCAGCATCAGGGTCTTTCCCAATGTGTTGGCTCTTCGCATCAGGTGGCTGAAGTATTGGAACTTCAGCTTCAGCACCAGTCCTTCCAATGAATATTCAGAGTTGATTTCCTTTAGGGATTGACTGGTTTGATCTTCTTGCAGTTCAAGGGATTCTCAAGAGTCTTCTCCAACACCACAGTTCAAATGCATCAGTTCTTTGGCACTCAGCCTTCTTTGTAGTCCAACTTTCACATCCATACATGACTACTGGAAAAACCATAGTTTTGACTATATGGACCTTTCCTTTTCTCTAGGAACAGGGTATGTGCTATGTAATCTTACCCACTTGGTCAGAGGTGCATCCCTGACTCAGCTGGGCCAGTTGGAGGGCATCTTTGGGATTTTTCAAATTGGAATAAGAGGAAGGAAATCCTAGGTCTTTTGTGAGAGAAGGAGTTGTTGGATGTGAGGCTTGGTAGGAGTAGGTTGTCACTTTTCATGCTAGATAGATAGGGGAAAGCATGCTTTTCTTGGGTGGAATGATGCTGACATACTGTAAGAGGGCAAGATGGGTGACAGGGAGACCTGGAACTATTTGCGACCCTGGCTGCTGTGGTTCCTGAGGCCCAGCTGCACCTCAGTCATAAGGGACATTCTGTATCCTTCCCTTCTTTATCTTGGCAAATTTCAACTGGATTTCCAACACTTGTAACTCTGACAAATATTTTATTCACTCAGCAAGTATTTATTAAATACTTATGCTTTGTTAGCTAGATGTTCATCAAATGGTGTAACAGATTGGTAAGGCCGTGTTCACTGCCCCAAGCCCATTTTGCCTGCCTCCTCTTTATCCCTTAGCAGGAAACTGCAGGGTGCACCTCCACCCCCTGCTGAGCCAGACCTCTGGGCAAAAATCACAGAATTGGAGAATCTTAGTCTCTTAGAGCTAAAGAATAATTAAACCTGAATTCTCACAGGCTTTAGGGAAAACCCTTCTTTGAAAGATACAGAGCTCTCCAACTCATACCAGGGTGGTAACTTTTCCACATTCCTCACTGGGCCTTGAGGTGGAGGTGGGAGTCAAAGGATATTGCAAGGGGGTCCTCTTGCTTTTAACTCTTACTGTGAATTGGAGTCAGTTTCAGTATTTATTTAGAGATAGATTCCTGGGTCCCTGCTCAAACTATCCAAATCACAATACTTAAGGACAGATTGCCAACATCCAGTGGATCATCGAAAAAGCAAGAGAGTTCCAGAAAAATATCTATTTCTGCTTTATTGACTATGCCAAAGTCTTTGACTGAGTTGATCACAATAAACTGTGGAAAATTCTGAAAGAGATGGGAATACCAGACCTGACCTGCCTCTTGAGAAACCTATATACAGGTCAGGAAGCAACAGTTAGAACTGGACATGGAACAACAGACTGATTCCAAATAGGAAAAGGAGTATGTCAAGGCTGTATATTGTCACCCTGCTTATTTAACTTATATGCAGAGTACATCATGAGGAACGCTGGGCTGGAAGAAGCACAAGCTGGAATCAAGATTGCTGGGAGAAATATCAATAACCTCAGATATGCAGATGACACCACCCTTATGGCAGAAAGTGAAGAGGAACTCAAAAGCCTCTTGATGAAAGTGAAAGAGGAGAGTGAAAAAACTGGCTTAAAGCTCAACATTCAGAAAACTAAGATCATGGCATCTGGTTCCATCACTTCATGGAAAATAGATGGGGAAATAGTGGAAAGAGTGTCAGACTTAATTTTTTTGGGCTCCAAAGTCACTGCATATGGTGATTGCAGCCATGAAATTAAAAGACGCTTACTCCTTGGAAGGAAAGTTATGACCAATCTAGATATCATATTAAAAAGCAGAGACATTACTTTGCCAACAACGGTCTGTCTAGTCAAGGCTATGTTTTTTCCAGTGGTCATGTATAGATGTAAGCCGAAAGCTGAGCGCCGAAGAATTGATGTTTTTGAACTGTGGTATTGAAGAAGACTCTTGAGAGTCCCTTGGACTGCAAGGAGGTCCAACATGTCCATCCTAAAGGAGATCAGTCCTGGGTGTTCATTGGAAGGACTGATGCTAAAGCTGAAACTGCAATACTTTGGCCACCTCATGCGACGAGTTGACTCATTGGAAAAGACCCTGATGCTGGGAGGGATTGGGGGCAGGAGGAGAAGGGGACGACAGAGGATGAGATGGCTGGATGGCATCCCTGACTCAATGGACATGAGTTTGAGTGAACTCTGGGAGCTGGTGATTGACAGGGAAGCCTGGCGTGCTGTGATTCATGGGGTTGCAAATAGTCAGACACGACTGAGTGACTGAACTGAACTGAACTGAAGAAGGAATGAAATTGGGTCATTTGTAGAGATGTGAATGGACCTAAAGACTGTCAATATAGAGTGAAGTAAGTCAGAAAGAGAAAAACAAATGGCATATATCAACACATATATGTGGAATCTGAAAAAAAAATTGGCATAGACGATCTCATTTACAAAGCAGAAATAAAGGCACAGATGTAGAGAACAAATGTATGGATACCAAGGGGGAAGAGGGGAATGGGTTGAACTGGGAAACTGGGATTGACATACATACATGATGGTACTATGTATAAAACAGATAGCTAATGAGAAAATAGTGTATAGCACAGGGGACTCCATGCAGTGCTCTGTAGTAACCTAGATTGGAAGGAAATCCAAAAAAAGAAGGAAATCCACTCGATAGTGTTGACCTGAGGATTAAATGAGGAAGGCAAGGCATCTTGTCTAGCCTAGTGCTTGGCAAGAGCTGATGTTCAAAAATATGGGTTCATTTATTTCACTGATCTTTGAATCCTTCCTTTCCTTCCAGGGTCCCCCTTGCCCCCGAGTTGTCCCAACTCACTTTCCACTCACCTTTTCTTGTTCCTTGGGCTCTTCATACCAGAGTGTCAGCATGTGGTTCAGCTGCATAGATTTTTTCTTTTTCTTTTTAATCAGAAGTGAGTAGAAGGAAAGTTCAGTGACAGCGCAGAACCTCAGGAATCAAGCCACAGAAAATCTATCTCAAAGAAGGCAGTGAACTGGCTCACAAAGGTGACCTTCTGGCTTCTGACTTCATTGAGAGGAGGCAGGGGCTGTGGGAAGAAAACTGATTGCAGAGCTGGAAAACTGGGGTTCAAATCCCAGCTCTGCCTCTGAGGAGCTGCGTGGCTTGACCAGTCTCTTTCCCTCTCTAAACCTTAGTTTCCCCACATGACAATAAGGGGCAGACCAGAGGAAGTTCCGATACTCTAAATTTCCAGTTTTATTCTAATTATATGTCTCAGGAAGGATAAGTAGGCCCTGAATATGATATGATGAATGAATATTATTAATGAGAAGTGGAAATAATTTGTAGTGAGAGCCATGCCTCAGATCAGAGGGACAGGATACATGGCCAGGCTATATTTTCCAGCAGATTAAGTTAAAAGCTGTGGCCCAAAACTCTGAAATATGAAGAAAGAAGATGACAGAATAATTTTTAAAGAAATATTAATACTTTTCAGCTAAATGGTGTAGCAGATGACTTCTAGGAATTTATTCTTGTTCTCTATCAAAGGTGGAGAGTTCACAGCCCTCAAGGAAACAGGAGGCTGTGGGATGGAGTAGCCCAGGTGGCCTTAGGCCAGTTGGTAACTCCTCTGAGCCCCAGTTTCCTCCCGTCCAAAGTGGGGGTGATCTACCTACCTAGGATGGTCCTTGCAGGGGTTATATGAAGTATCGAGTGTGAGAGTGTCCCTCCCATAGCACACCATCCTAATTCTGGTCCTACTTGGTTGTGGTTGGTTGGGAGGGTCAAAGAGGTAATGAGGAGAGATTTCCAGTTTCATGACAGGGAGCCCAGTCTCTGATCAAGGGTGTAACCAAGGTGACAACATTCCCATTTCATTTCTTCTCATTTATTTATTGAGCCAATGTTTACTGAACACATGTCATGTGGTGCTGGTGCTGGGGTGGTCTTCAGCCCCACCCTCAATGTGGAAAAGCACCTCCACATCCACAGGCCCCCCTCCACCTTGGACCAGCCCCACCTAGCAGCTGCCCAGTTGGAAGATGGGGACAGTATCCCTCTTCCTCCCTCTTCACCCAGACAAACACCGTATCTAGTCCATTCATTCTGCTTCTGTCACTCACCCTGTTCCTCCTCCTACTGCACGAGTCCAGAACACCACCCCAAGTCAGGGAGCCCAGAGCAGCCTCCTCTCTGCAGGTGCAATCCGGATTCCACATGCCAGCCAGAGTGACCCTTTGAAAACATAAACCATGCCACTGCCCTACTCAAGATTCAGTGGATGTCTTTTGCCCTCAGCAATGAGAACTTGGCCCTTTGTATGGCTTAGCAGGTCCCGCCCACCCCTCCCCCAACCCCGTCCTCTGGCCCTGCATGCTCCAGCTTCATTGTGCATGGCTCTTTCAGACGAAACCTCACCTGGTGTTTTAGGATGGGCTGTTTCAAGCCTTCATGGCATTGCTGGGTGCCCTCCCTCTGCTGGATGTCACCCTTCCTGCCAGCACTCACTCTATGTTGATAATCACCTTCTCTGTGAAGACATTCCTGAGTTTCCCTCAGCGAGGCTTTCTTCTTTTATCAGCTGTAGAAATAGTTTTGGAGAAAGGAAGTGACCAGCCCAGATCACAAATGAACAGTGACACAGGCCTTCTATATCAGTCTTCTAGGGCTGCCACAGAATACACAGACTGGGTGACTTAAACAACAGACATTCACTTTCTCACAGTTCTGAAAGCTGCACGTCCATGGTCAATGTGCTGGCAAGGTTGGCTTCTGGTGAGGCCTATTTTCCTGGCTTGTAGGTGGCCATGTTCTTGATATGTCCTTACATGGCCTTGACTGTGTGTTCACTCCTGTGTGTCCTGTGGCGCCAAAGGGTGCAAGACTTTGGGGGACTTGAAATTTAGAGGAGAGGTAGAAGAATGGGATGGTCAGGGAGGAGAAGAAGAGGATTCTAGTGGCCTAGGGTGGAGGTGAGGAGGGGGAGCAGCCTGTGTAAGGCTGTGGGGGCAGGACCAAGTGTGAATATGCAGGCTGGGCAATGGAGGGGAGGAGTGAGGAGGAGAATGGGGAGCTCAACGTGCCTTGACTTTGGGAGGGAGCAGAGAGCAGGTCTGTTTGCAAAGCAGGTGGTGACTAGAGGCTGCCATCCACTGTGAGAGCTCAGCCTCTTATCTAGGCCTCATGTCACCCTTCAGTCCTTCATTGTAGGGATGCACACCCCTATTTCTGGAAATTGGTAAAACCAGTTGCCTAGGTAAACAGTCTTGTGAGCATCAGAGTCAGGACTTAAACTCAGGGATCCTGATCCCCAGTCTGTGTGGGACCTTTTCTCTGCTCAGGGTTGGGAGTGGTAAGGTAAGTTAGATGCCTATGGTGCAAAATTTAGGGAGGCCCTAACACCATCCTGGGGTTGAGTGCCTCTTTTCTTGTCTCACTCTTGTCCCAGCCCAGGCTGGCCTCCTTCTCAGTGGTGACCGCCTCTCTTCTCTCTAACCTCAGCAGCAGAGGCAGCAGGCTGCAAGCACCTGCAGCTGCACTTGGCTTTGCTCCTAACCAAGTGGGAGGCATGAAGTTAGTGGCTCTACAGGCAAAATCAATCCAGTCAGAATTATCGCCTTCTCCTTCCCCTGCCCACTTTAGGAGCCAACCATGCAGCATTATCTGTTTTCACTCGTTTCCTCAGTTCACTAGGTCCACTTTCAACCCCTGGTGCCTGGCACAGAATGGAACTGAAGCTGGTAGAATGGGGCAGGGGCCTCCCTCCTTGCTCTGCTCTATGGCCTGGGCCACCTGTTGTCAGAGGCTTGGAAGAGATCAGGACTCACAGCTGGAACACTGAATTCAAGACCAAGCTCTGCCTCCTCCTGATTGTGTGACCTGGACAAGTCTCTAGGCATCTCTGAGTCTCCTGTCTCCTCTGTAAATGTGTAGAATAATTTTTGCCCTCCCACCTTCCAGGCCGCAATGAGAGGTTAGTGAGAAAATTCTTTGAAACCTTAACAGGAGTGAGGCAAAATTGGAAACAATAATTGATAGCACTTTGATAGTACTTACTGCATGCATCTCTAACCCTGCAATATGCATGTGATCAACACCACCATCATCCCCACTTAGAACATGAAGGAAATCAAGGCTCCAGGAGTTAAGTAGCTTTTCTAAGGGCAGAACACTAATAAACAGTAAAGCTAGGCTCAAACCTGGGCAATCCAGCTCTACATCTGTGCCCTTATCCAAAATGCTCTTTTTCCTTCTGGGACATTACCCACTTTTGTTTAAATGTTACTTAAGAATGGGCTTCCCTGGTAGCTTAGCTGGTAAAGAATCCACCTGCAATGCAGGTGACCCCAGTTTGATTCCTGAGTTGGGAATGTCCCCTGGAGAAGGGATAGGCTACCCACTCCAGTATTCTTGCCTGGAGAATCCCATGGACAGAGGAGCCTGGTGGGCTACAGTCCATGGGGTCACAAAGAGTCAGATACAACTAAGCAACTAAGCACAAGAATGATCAGGCCAGGCACTTAACATATTTTTTTTTCATTTGATCTTCCTGAGATGATGGAAATTATTTACCCATTTTGTAGATGAGAAAACTGAGACTCAAAGAGGGGCATGTGGTTAATGAGTGGAGGGTCAGGATTTAAACTTAGGTCTATCTGTTCTGAAATAGTAACAGTGGTACTAACAATATGATAAAATAAATATTAGTAACAATTATTAGCTTGACAAAGCTCTCAGGGTCAAGATAAACTGTATCCTCATTTTGGTCTTGCCTCTGGTCTATATGTGATCTTTTGCAAGGCTGTCCCCTCTTGGGTCTCATGGTGAAGACTCTGGTGCTCAGGTCCCTCCCCTGACAGGTGGTCATTCACCAGAGTTGGCAGTCTGAGGGCAGCTGATTCCTCAGATGGAGGCATTTGTTATCTGTATTGGAAATATTTAGTGAATAAGCATAATAATAATAAAAAAAGTCCCTCCTGGAAAGGGAACTGCTGTGGAAACAGTTATTTAGACAAAACACCATTTGTTTCCAGCTCTTGCCCCTTGCTGGAATGGCAGGCCACTTGTTTGGTGATAGGTGCTTTTTGACCGGGATTTTGGAGAGTGAGCAACTTTGTGTGGTTGGAGTATGGGGTGGAGCTGGCCTAATCTCAGGGGAGCTCTGAGGGGATTCCCAAGGTCTCCTGGAGGTGGGGGGCCTCTCTGCCCAACCTGTAACCGAGGGGCCCCAGACCTCTGGGGCAAGGCTACTCCCTCTGTCCTGATGTTACTCTATATACTTTGACTCAGAACTGTGGTCCTGAGGTCACAGTGACTTGTCCAGAGCCCCTCAGCAAGATGGTGACAGAGCCAGCATCAGAATTCACATCTCCTTGTTCTTTCCTTGGTGGCATGTGGGCTTCTGAACGAGTGATGATGTCAACTCACCTGGCTCTAGTGTCTGTCTGCCTTCCATTTCACAAGCCTTGTCAGGAATTAGTAATTCTTTGTATCCTGCCACTGACTCAAAGATTACTATCACCCTTTAGCCTGGATGGATACCAGGGCAGCTAGCGCTTTACGTAGCCCAGTAGCATAGGTATTCAGGGGCAGGCAGGTTAACAGGGGTTTGAGTCACATACAGTGCTTCTGGTGTTGTTTATGTGACATCCTTGCTTATGTGTGGTTAGTGGGTTCCTCCATTTACCAACATGCTTTGATCTCAAATTCTTCATTTATAAAACGGAGCAGTAATCTCTGTTCTCCATACTCCATTCACAAGGGTTCTGTGATGATCAGCTACTTACAAACTTCTTATAAACTATAAAATATTATCAGTAATAATGGCCAATATTTACCAAGCACTTTCTATGTGTGTGTTGGTTGAGGTATTATTGCTTGCTACTGAAACACACAACCTTCATAGTCAGAAGTTGGCCAGTTGGCTCTTGGGAACAGCTCTATACTAACTTTATTTTCCTAGACTATTTCCTTTTTAGCCTCACTGACAAGGTTGAATTAAAGAAGCACGAAAGGTACATGGTGGATTTAAGGCCAAGCCTGGAAGTAGTATGCCTCACTTTTGTCCATATTTCATTGGCTAAATGGAGAAGGCAATGTCAACCCACTCCAGTACTCTTGCCTGGAAAATCCCATGGGCGGAGGAGCCTGGTAGGTTGCAGTCCATGAGGTCACTAAGAGTCAGACACGACTGAGTGACTTCACTTTCACTTTTCACTTTCACGCATTGGAGAAGGAAATGGCAACCCACTCCAGTGTTCTTGCCTGGAGAATCCCAGGGACGGGGGAGCCTGGTGGGCTGCCTTCTATGGGGTTGCATAGAGTCAGACACGACTGAAGTGACTTCGCAGCAGCAGCAATGGCTAAAATTCAGTCCGGGGTTCCTTGTGGGAATTGGGAATTGAAATGAAGCTGTGTTCAGGGAGAAAATAAACTTATTTGGTGGACACATGGCATTTTCTCAGCTACAATGTGCCACCCACCTTCTTAATCCTTATAACAATCCTCTAAATTGTTTTAATATCCTTTTTTTCCCCCAGATGAGGAAATAGAGACTCAGAGAAGTCAAATGACTTATTGAAGATGTCAAAATCATGGGAGGGTGGTGATCTGAATTCAATCAATCTGGTTGCACAGTCCTTGCAATTTTACTTTTTTCTTGAGAGAACTTCCAGCTTCAGGTGCTGTGCTATGCTTAGTTGCTCAGTCATGTCTGACTCTTTGTGACTCCATGGACTGTAGCCTGCCAGACTCCTCTGTCCTCTGTCCATGGGGATTCTCCAGGCAAGAATATTGGAGTGGGTTGCCATGCCCTCCTCCAGGGGATCTTCCTAACCCAGGGATCGAACCCAGGTCTCCTGCATTGCAGGTAGATTCTTTACTGTCTGAGCCAGCTGCAAGTGGATCCATTTAATTGGGCTGTTTATTGAGTGTTCACTATGTGCTAAGCTCTGTTCTATCTCCTGTAAAATGTCATAACCATTATTTTTCTTCTTTCCCAAGGCTAGGCCATAATTCTAATTCTGTCTAATCTTTAAGTTTCAACTTCAGACTGTTCCCTTCACGAAGTTTCCCCGGATTATCTCTTGGGAATCACTGTTTTCTGAACCTCTCTTGTGCTAGCCTCAATTCCAGGACTAGTGTGCAGGAGAAATTGAGGTACAAATTGGATCCTTTTGTCCCCCAGAAATTGACAACTAAAGTTCATAGCTTAGAAAAAAGACAGCAAGTCCCTAAATTTTAAGTCACTACCTCCATTCACCAGCATGTTTTGATCTCAAATTCTTCATTTATAAAATGAAGCAGTAATCTCTGTTCTCCGTACTCCAGGTGGGGTGACCAGGAGTCGGGATGACCACTGCTGGCTGAGAGTCTCCTGGTTTAGAAAATAAGTCCCACTCTGACCTCTTCTCCCTAGAAGAGGATTGGGAGAGGGGAGAGCTGTTACTTTTCCATCCCAATGCCCTGGAGGTGACAAAGAATTTTCCCTCCCTGACACAAGGCCCTGCAGAAAGATAGACTGACTGTTTGCCTCTCCACTTAACTACTTGGCCTGGCTCTGGTGCAGCAGTGGAAAAGCTAAGGAGAGACAGGTGGTTTTCAAACAAAAGGGGCAAGGTCAGCTCCCCTGCCCCAGTCAAGTCTCAAATGTGCTCACAGGCCTCTGGGGGTGAGGGGCCCACAGAGACTAGATGAGATTGGGGGTCTTATATAGTGAGAGGTGTCAGGGGATTGAGTTGTGAGACCAGGATGTGAGGGTGTCAACCAATAATGAGGCAGATCTCAGTGGGGATCTCCAGTGCCTAGGGGAGCTGCTTGGGGAGGTTCCTCATTACCAGGTTTATGAGAGCCTCCTCACCACACATAAGGATCCCACAAACAACAAACCGGGTCAGTGGCTAAGGCATACTTAGAAGAGGACTATTTCCTTGTGACAGATTTCCTCTTCTTGGACTCCAAAACCACTTCAGACAGTGACTGCAGTCATGAAATCAGAAGACAATTGCTTCCTGGCAGGAAAGCGATGAGGAACCTAGACAGTGTGTTTAAAAGCAGAGACATTGCTCTGCTGACAAAGGTCCGTATAGTCAAGGCTATGGTCTTCCCAGTGGTCATGCATGGTTGTGAGAGCTGGACTGTAAAGAAGGCAGAACACCGAAGAATTGATGCCTTTGAACTGTGGTGTTAGAGAAGACTCCTGAAAGTCCACTGGACAGAAAGGAGATCAAATCAGTCAATCTTAAATGAGATCAACCCTGAATATTCACTGGAAGGATTGATGCTGAAGCTGAAGGTCCAGTATTTGGGTCATCTGATGCAAACAGACAACTCATTAGAGAAGTCCCAGATCCTGGGAAAGATTGAGGGCAGAAGGAGAAAAGGGCATCAGAGGATGAGATGGCTGGACAGCATCACTGATGCAGTGAACATGAACTTGGCCAAACTCTGGGAGATGTTGGGGGACAAGAAAGCTTAGCATGCTGCAATTCATGGGGTCACAAAGAGTTGGACACAACTGGGTGACTGAACAGCAACATCTCACTGTGAGCCATCACAATAGGAGTCCACTTCCTCTTCCCTCCTTCCTCATACCCCAACATCGGAGCAGTGGAAGAGGAAGAAGGAAGTGAGTGAGAGCAGACCCTGCCTCTCCCACCCCAACTAGAGTCAGATGCTTGATCTGGGTTAGGCATGATACAGGTGAGGGGCAGGAAATGACAGGGGGTGGGGTAGGAAGAGATTTGAATCAAACAAGAATTAAAAAGAAAGCAAATAGAATTGGATCCTAAAGAACTCAAATGAAACTGTTCTAATAACTGAAAGTGACTGAAACGTTGTGGCCTCAGACTGAGAGTTTGTTAAGGTGGCCTGCTACCCAGGAGGAAAAAGAGGGGGTTAACCAAGTACAGTTGGTAGTGGTTATTGGAAAAAATAAACTATTCCAGGTATGTACCCTAACGTACTGAAACGTCACAGTAAATCAGTTTCACACTCATCCATTCAGCTTCTCTTTGCTGAGATTCTAGCCTTTGCCAGACAGTGCTCTGGGCACTGTTGATTCCAAAGAGTGATTCCAAGGTGAACAGACAGACAAGTGAAAAAGGAACCATTCAGAGTGACAAATGCCATGAGACAGAAGGGTAGAGTCTAGTGGGACATGGAGGAAAGAGGGACTTAGTTATGGTGTGTGTGTCAGGGGAGGGGTTGGGAAGATTTTCTGGGGTCTTAAAGAATGTATGAGAGTTGACTAGGCATTGGGAAAGGGTCTCTGTGAACAAAAGCACAAAGGCATGAAATAATGGGGCACATTAGGGGAACTCTGAGGAATGTATTTGAGCTGTGCATAACAAGTGTTCATCACTAACATTTTGCTGCCTATTTTCAATTTGTTTCTTTTGTGCAACTGAACTATAAGCTTCTTCAAGGAAGGGCAATGTCAAACCTCAATTCTATCTCCTTATTACAACCAGCAAATGTGTGCAGATGTAACACTGAACTCCTTTTCACTGGAGACAGTGAAACAGATGACACAGATCTGTCTAGGACTTGGTTTCCCCTTTGTATGTGAGCAAGTTGACCAGATGATCTATAGAGTTAGTTTGAAAACAGTCTGAATTTAGAAATTGGGAGGTGAGAGCCATGGATTGGAAGCCAAGAGACTTGGTCTCTAGTTCAGTTCTGTCATTGGCTGAGTATATAACCTGCCTTTCCCCCTCCAGGCCTCAGTTTCCCTATTTGTAAAATTCAGGAGTATCACACTATAAAAGTCTTACCTTCTATGCCTTTCCACTGAACTCATTTGACCTTGTGCTGGCCTGGTGTCCTTGCTCAGGAAGGCCTCACTTTTCTCAATGTTCTTCAGACATATTTTCAAGCTCTATGGGGGTAAGGGAGGGAGATTAGGGCCAGGAGAGGGTATTTGAGTGAGGCAATGAATATTTATAACAGACGCTCCCACCAGAGGACACATTAAGTCTTGCAGCATAACAAAACTGAATTACCATGAAATAAACTTTCTTAATTAAACCAATTAAATTTCTTCCCAGTATGTAATTTAGAAACTCTGATAAACCCTGGTTGAAAAGGTTTGTTTTAGCCTTAAGCTGGCTGAGAAAGCAGGAACATCTGGTTGGTGGTGGAAAGGCCTGTTTAGGCTCCAGGCCATGAGGGCAGCACCATGGTGCTATCCATGGTGCTGAAACAGTCTCTGCCTCACTGCCTCGATAAAGGACACAGGCAGGCCAGGGATCGGTAGTGCTTAGGACATGTGCTTTTTGAGGACAGCATCTTCTACTCTAGTCATGGTGTACTTTTCTATTCCTGTGCTTGACAGCAGCCACTCAGAAGTTAACCATGTATTTTCCCCACTCCCACAGATCCTCTTGAGTGAAAAGATGCCGTGAATTTTCTTATGCTTATGGAATCAAATCTGGGAGGCTGGACTGGTCCAAATTCACTGTTATAAATAAAGGACATTGGTTTTCAAAGAGTTACAATGACTTGACCCAAGGTTACATAACTTTTAAGTGACAAAACTGAGATCCAAGCCCAAGTCTCTGACACTAAATTCAGTGCTTCTTTCACTACAGTGAACAGAGAATCCTTTGAGGACAGAAGCCATGTCTTTTTCACCAATCTTAGTGTCTGAAAAACTTTTTGAACAAGTGAATACATGCATGCTATTTCTATTCCTCCCTAGTCAAATACATTAAATAGCAACCATACCATAATACCAATTACACTAACATAGTTCTTTTTTAAAATTTTATTTATTTTTTAATTGAAGGATAATTGCTTTACAGAATTTTGTTGTTCTCTGTCAAACCTCAACATGAATCAGCAATAGGTATACATCTATCCCCTCCCTTTTGAACCTCCCTCCTAGCTCCCTCCCCATCCCACCCCTCTAGGTTGATATAGTGCCCCTTTTTGAGTTTCTTGAGACACATAGCAAACTCCCATTGGCTATCTATTTTACATATGGTAATATAAGTTTAGTTCTTTATATTTGTAAGATTATTATGGTTAACAAAGTGCTTTTCTGTCTGTTATCTACTTTATCAGAATAATTCTGGAGGCAATATTGATTATATTTTATACCAGAGGAAACTGAGGCCCATAGGTCTAGTGGCTTAATCAAGGTCACACAGAGAGTCAGTGAAGAAGTTGGGAGTTGGACCCAGCTCTCCTAATTCCTAGTCATGAACCCAGGGCTGCACTTAGTACACCATAGGGACAGAAACTGAAGGCTAGTACATGGGTTGTGTTCTCAAACTACAGTCCAAATGTGGAGATAAGCTACACCATCTGATGTGTGGAAACAAGGTGCAGGTACTCAGGATATAGGGAATGGAAGAGGTGGTATGGCCAAGGGCTGGTGAGTAGTACAGAGAGTGACTGCTCCAGCATTTCAGGAGAGGAAGTGTCCCTGAATTTCTATGGGAGATTGGAGAAGTCCTCAGAGAGCATGTGGGAGCCAAACTGGCACTGGAGGGTGAATATGATTGTGATAGGTAGAGAGAACATTATTCACATGAAATCAGGCAATTTTAATGCTGGAAGAAATGTAGAGCTAATCACTTCCTACTCATTTTATAGACAGGGAAACTGAAGTCAAGAGCAATGAGGGGCTTGTTCAGTATTATGAAGCCATTTATGGTAGGCTTTTATGTGTAGACACTAGGGACACAGGGAAGGTAAGATAGAGTCCATACTCTCAGAAGGTTCCCAGGCTAAGAGAAGGAAACACGTAGATACAGTTAAGTGTCACAGACATAAGGATAGAGTCTATGTGGGGCCTAGTGCAGTTACAAAGAAGGGGCATTCATTGAGTAGCATACTTAAAGGTCAAAGGGATTCATGTGAACTGGTCAAGGACAATCAAGGTCAGGTAGCAAATGCTTTGGATGGATTTTGATCTGTCTCCAAATTCTGCAACCACTACAATAGAAGGAGTTTCTAACTAGAGTAGCTTAACCTGAAACAGTGGAGAGAAGCAGACACTGACTCTAGAATCTGAAGGGCTAAGTTCTAGTTTTTATTCTGTTTCTTTCTGGCTATGTGGCATTGAACTTGCTACTCTCACTTCTAGAAGCATGAGTTGTTTCATTATGAAATAGAAGAAGGAACTACTTTGCTCCTTTCAAGGTTGTAGGATGATCATAGAAGATACTTAAGTATAAGTGCATACTTAATTATAAATATATAATATTTGATATATGATAAAGTAATATATGGGCTTCCCTGGTGGCTCAGAGGTTAAAGCGTCTGCCTCCAATGCAGGGGACCTGGGTTCGATCCCTGGGTCGGGAAGATCCCTGGGAGAAGGAAACGGTAACCCACTCCAGTATTCTTGCCTGGAGAATCCCATGGACAGAGAAGCCTGGTAGGCTACAGTCCACGGGGTCGCATAGAGTCGGACACGACTGAGCGACTGAACGGAACGGAACGAAAAGTAATATATATGTTAACTGTTAATTGATGCAGAAGAAAAAATTCTGAATTATAGTCATCACCTCTCTGGGCCTCTGCTTTCTTGTCTATGGAATAAGATGATACCTGGCCTGACTACCTTAAAGAAATGATATAAAGCGAAAAATACCCCTGATAAAATAATGACAGGTATAAACAAGCAAAAAGTATGACCATATTCCTGGGTGGGGATCAGTGACTGAATAGAAAGCAAACTGGGCATTGTTACTGTAAACTCACATTTGTGCCTTGAAACCATTTACAAAGAGCATTCACAGACATGATCCCATCCAATTCCCTCAGCAGCTCTGTGAGATGAGCCTGTAGGGATGAGCCTATCACAGATTATCAGCCTCATCTCACAGATGAGAAAAGTGAGACTCAGAGGAAGTAATCAGCCAGGAAGCTGAATCTCAGTATAGCCTCAATATCACCTATTCTCCTGGTTTTTCAGCCCACCCCTAGTTTCCTAGGGCCCAGAACTCTGTCTTCATGCAAGTCAGTTGGAAGACAGGCCAGTCTTGTGCTTTCGTACTTCCCCCTTGCCTCTGGTAACAATACTGGTCTTCCCCCCTCCCCCATTCCATGTTTAGCCCTAAGGATGCTTGATAAAGTCTCTTTTCCAGAAATTGATTAGAGGTCTCACCTGCATGGGGTGCTCCTGAAAACTAATAAACGAAGCCACCTGTACCTTTTTCTTCATTCAAAGGATTCCAAATGGGAGAATGACACAGCTGGCACACTCCTTAGGATTCTTTCAGTTTCTTAGGCTGTCTTAGCCAAGACATGCTCTCCTTTGTTCCTGATCTCAGTTGAGGACTGTCCTCTCCATTATGTAGGCAGAAACCTAGGGGTTATTGTCCACATCTCAGTTCATGCTCCTCCTTTGCGGAAACCTTCCAGTGGCTGGATTAAGCCAGGCCCCGTGTGTGTTCCCTTCTCCTTAAAGATCCTAAAGAAGAGAGAAGAGAAGAATTATTCTATTTTGGGATTTGGAGGACATAATTGAATTGTGTTTTGTTAGAAGGTTTACTGCAAAAAAATCTCTTCCACACTATGGCCATGGGACTTGGAGAGACTGTTAAGCTGGAGCTTTCTATGAGGCCTGAGTATTGAGAATCCAGGAAGTAGAGTTTTACTGAGTCTTCTTTCATCAAGGGCATGTAAAGCATCCAGATCCAATTAGGAGAGGAAGGGATTATTAGGAACAGAGATGGTCCAGGCACAGGAAATGCTAATGCCTGCCTCCTGGGGAACAATTATTGACAGATGATTATCTTTCAAGGGCAAATCAGGCACTCCTTCTTTCAGGATTCATCCCTGATCTCTGGGCTCCCCTGGTGGCTCAGATGGTAAAGAATCTGCCTGCAGTGTGGGAGACCTGGGTTCGATCCCTGGGTTGGGAAGATCCTCTGGAGGAGGGCATGGCGACCCACTCCAGTATTCTTGCCTGGAGAATCCCCATGGACAGAGGAGCCTGGTGGGTTACTGTCCATGGGGTCGCAAAGAGTCAGATATGACCGAGCAACTAAGCATGACAGCCCTGATCGCCAGGCTGCATTGAGGGGATTCTCCTCCATGCTCCCAGATCCCTGGGCTGCCCTCTGTCCCAGCCCTTATCACACTCTGCGGTTATTGTCTGTGTTAGAGACTCTCTCCCTCCACTACACTGTGAGCTCCTTTGCTGCTGGTTGTGGTTTATCTTTGTATCTGGCTCCCAGCACGGGGCTTGACATGTAGTGGGTTTGGCATTGTGGTTTATGAGCGTGGGCTCTGGCGTCAGATTGCCTGTGTTTGATTCGCAGCTTGGCCACTCACTAGCCTGAAGACCCAGGGCTAGTCACTTATATCTCTGGGTCTTCCTCATCTGTAAAGTGGGAGTAATAATGGCAATTATCTCATAAGGTTGTTACAAGAGTTAACAATGTAAAGCATTTCAAACAATGCCTGCTGCTGCTGCTGCTGCTAAGTCGCTTCAGTCGTGTCCGACTCTGTGCGACACCATGGACTGTAGCCTACCAGGCTCCTCCGTCCATGGGATTTTCCAGGCAAGAATACTGGAGTGGGGTGCCATTGCCTTCTCCACAAACAATGCCTCAGTTCAGTTCAGTTCAGTTCAATCGCTCAGTCATGTCCGACTCTTTGCGACCCCATGAATCACAGCACACCAGGCCTCCCTGTCCATCACCAACTCCCAGACAATACCTAGCACTAAGTAAGTGTTGTAAAGGGTTGACTATTATTATTTTGTGTATTTTGGATCTTCACTTTATGTAAAGCAGGTCTACCTTCTTTAGAACTATGATTCCATTCCTCCCCGATCCCTGCCCCAAATTTAATTGTGAGAATGAGTTCCAAGTGTCTGGGGCTGGAGAGGAGAGCAGGCCAAGGAAGACTGCACAGGAGAATTTATAACTATTTCTTTTTTTTTCAAAATTTGACCCTTGATGAAGTCTCTGTGTTATGTGATATGAAACGCAATTAGACTGACTCCTCCTTTCTCTGCCTCTAATCTGCTCTACACCTGGGTCTAGAGGATGCTGAGAGGCATTAGTGTTCTGTACAGCAACAGGAAGCCCTTCTGAAGGCTGATCCAAACCGGCCTGGGCTGGTTTGTATTGAGTGTCCTGGGTGGGAGGAGAGGTTGGAGGGCAGCCAGAGGAGAAGGGTGAGCAGAAAGTACCAGAATGCTTCCTCTTGGGGAGGTTGTGGATAGTGCTGTTAAATGCCTTTGCAGATCACAGTGTCTGGTACTGTATAGTTTTGTTTTTTTTTTAAATAAAATAAAATCTATCCTAAGTCAATCTGGTGAGGCAGGCCATTCCAAGACTTTGGAGTCTGGATTCTTGGCCCTGCCACTTACTGGTGGTATGACCTTTGAAAAATTAATCTGTCATTTAAACCTTAGTTTCCTTTTCTGAAAAATGAAACACTTAAAATCAATGCTCTCAACAAATTAAAGTCAGTGTTTTTAAAATTCAAACAGATTCCCAGGCCTCACCCCAGAGACTTTAATTAATTGGGACTGAAATGGGGCCTAGGATTCTGTACTTCTAACAAGAAACCAGGTGATTGTGACATATGGACTACTCTCATTGTGAACTAGTTGGTTCTTCCTAGATTTAATATGTAATGAGTCTATAGTTTTCCTCAGTTTAGGTTACAAATCTGACCACATTAGCTCCTGTGTAGAATTCTTCAGCAACTCTTACTTCCCGAAGTTACATTTTCTTAGCCTGGCTGGGTGCTTGTCCCCAACTCCGTGTCTGGACTCAGCTTACACCATCGTCCTCAATGGTGCCAGATGCTTGTCATGCAAAGACTGCAGCTTGTGTGTTTCCCACCTCCAGCCCTCTCCTCAAGCTGTTCTCCCTTTCTGGTGCATTCTCTCCTTTCCTTCTTTTAATATTTTTCTCAGTCTTACTTCTTCCTGGAAGTATTGTGTAACCACTCCAACCAAGGAGATTTTGTTTCTCTCTGAGCTACGGAAGCACTGACATTTTATACCACTAACTGGTCATGGGCAGAATACCTTGTATGGTTTTTGACTTTTGTCTTAGATGTCTCCTACCCTCTCCCCCTTTAGATTATGAGCTCCTGGAGAGCAAGGATTCTTTCCTGTCTCTCTGTCCCCTGCTTTAAGTTAGCAGAACATCATGGACATTCATCAAATATATGAGAGAGGCCCAAGGCTCTGGGTTTACTAGTTGATTGTCCATCTTGGGATGAACCAGATTGTTCCTTGTTTCTTAGTTTGGAAATATACTATAATAGCCAGTCACAAAATAGAAGAAAATTTCATGTCTAGCAATATTATTTTCTCTTCTAAACTTATCATCCTGAAATTATCACCAATTAATGAGAACAATGAACTGTTATAATTTGTTAAACCAGAAACAATTCATAATCACTATTTAAAAATATTATAAAGTGTTATTATTATATAATTTAATAGTAATGAATATTATTATTATTTTCCTTAGCTGTTTAGGAAAAGTGTGCTTATGCTCACAGGTATCTGTTTAATAGACATAACACAGTTAAGGCGTGTCTGTAGGAGAAAAGTTTATTGAGCACTTCTGGGCTTGAAAAGCTCCAGCCAGGACTCTTTTGTCCTTGCCTTCTGCCTTCCTCAACTGAGGCCACATGGCTGTCATTAATTCTACATGCTAATAGCATTGTTACCTAAATAAATAATTATGATTCTCAATTAAGGAGCCCAGGACCTCTGGGAGCCAAGCTGACCCAGACACTGAGCAGCCCTGTGGCCCCTCGGGGCTACAGAGGCAGCTGTAGCTCTGCTCTTAGCTGGACCAGTCAGACTCAGATTCAAAGAGCTTTCCAGATCCTGAAGCCTGGGACCCTCATGACCCACTACTTCTATTGCCAGTCACTGTCACTTGGGGAAAGCAGCCTGGCCTGGGAGTCAGATGACTTAGTACTAGTCCCATATAGGTCTCTTGTCTGCTAGACCAGTGCTTCTCAAGCTTGAATGTGCCTGTGGGGCACCTGGGAATCTTGCTAACATCTAGATTCTGAATCAGAAAGTCTGGGATGGAGCCTGGGATTCTGCATTTCTAGTGAACTCTGAGGTGTTGCCAATGATCCTGATTCATGGACCAGACTTTTGAGTAGCAGAACGAGTTTCCCGCTGTGAGCCTCATTTTCTTCATCTTCGAGGAAATAGACTTGGTAATCTCTGAAGACATGTCCAGTTCTAATTCTCTGTGATTCCATAATAAATAATAACCATGGCTTTTGTAGCCAATGTTTGTAGCAGCTTTATTAATAATAGAAACAACTCAAATATTCATCAAACAGGGTAAACAAATTGTGGCATACCCATACAATGGAAAACTACTCATTAATAAAAAAGAATTAAGTATTGACACGTTCAACAACATGGATGGATCTCCAGTGTAGCCTGCTAAATGAAAAAAAAAAAAAAACAAGACACAGAAGATAACGTAATGTGTTATTCCATTTATATGAAATTCTAGAAAAGGAAAACTATAAGGACAAACCTCAGATCAGTGGTTTCTAGGAGCCATGAGTAGGGGGAGGGTACAGATTGAAAGGGAGAACTGGCAATGTGTGATGAAGGGGTGATGGAAATGTTCTATGTCATGAGTGTGGTGGTGATTACATAACTGGAAACAGTTGTTCAAACCATTGAGTTATGCACTTAAAATTGGTGCATTTTATGGTATGTATCTTGGTATACCTCAAGAAAGCTGATGACTCCTCACAAAATCAGTCCCCCCGATACAGTTTATTGAGTGTCTATTATGTGCCAAGCATTTTACAGAATTTGTTTCCCTTTTAAAAATATGCTTTCAAGGTATGATTATCCCCAGATGGGGAAACCAAAGCTCAGATGGGAACCGACAGCTTTCAAAGAAGTATGATTTGAACCCAGGTCCTGATGACTCCAGGACCTGGGATACTTCTGGATGGTTGCCTTGAGTCCCATATCCCTCAGTCCTTTCTTGCAGCCTAATGAGTTCTAAAAGATATCCCAGGGTTGTGCCTGGTTCCTGGTCTCTCTACCAGGAGTCGTATTATAACTATGCATCCCTTTGTTGACCATGAAACCCACCTTTGGTAGAACATGCCACTGAAGTGACATCAGCAGCCTGGAGGGTACAGCAAATCATCAATACATACATGTATTGCTTTATATGATTTTTAAGTAGATAAAAGGTTCTTTTGGGAGCATACAGTATTTGGAGGAGTAGACTCAGTGGGGAAGGTGGAGTTCCGAGTTAGAAGACATGGACAGGTCAGCCCTACTGGCGTGTTACCTGGGAGGCTAGGATTACTGTCTTCTTCATTTATGGACTGAGACCCTGAGGCTCACAGGGGCTGAACAACTTCTCTGGGGTCATGCAGCTTATTAGTGGCAGAGGCCAGGCTTGAACTCTGTTCTGGTGGCTCCCGATTCCATGCCTTTTCCCTTTTCCCACAACAAGAAGAACGAGAAGGCAGAGCTTTTTTTCCCCCATAATTTTATGTATTTATCTTTGGCTATGCTGGGTCTTCATTGCTTTGTGTGTGCTTTCTCTAGTTGTGGTGAGCAGGGCTACTCTTTATTGCTGTACACGGGCTTCTCATTGTGGTGGCTTCTCTGTGGCAGAGCACAGGCTCTAGAGCATGGGATCAGTAGCTGTGGCACATGGATGTAGTTGCTCCATGGTATGTGGAATCTTCTTGGACCAGAGATTGAATGCATGATCTCTGCATTGGCAGGTGGATTCTGATCTACTGTGCCACCAGGGATGTCTGGAGAAGGCAAAACTTTGCTCTTGAGAAGTTTACAAGGATACAAGGGGCAGACTTAGAGACATAAAAGAAAAGCAGGCTATAATGCTGTGGACTCCATGGCACAGAACAAAAGGAATTCAGAGGTGAACTGAGCCAGGGAAGGCAGAACAGTCAGGGATGACCTCCTGGAGGAGGTGAAGCTTGGGTAAGTTGGCCATGGAAGTTGGGTAGAGCTAGGGGCAGGCAGAAGAAGGCGATGGCACCCCACTCCAGTACTCTTGCCTGGAAAATCCCATGGATGGAGGAGCCTGGTAGGCTGCAGTCCATTGGGTCACGAAGAGTCGGACAAAATGGGGCGACTTCACTTTCACTTTCACACATTGGAGAAGGAAATGGCAACCCACTTCAGTGTTCTTGCCTGGAGAATCCCAGGGACGGGGGAGCCTGGTGGGCTGCCGTCTATGGGGTCACACCGAGTTGGACACGACTGAAGTGACTTAGCAGGGGCAGGCAGAAGGGGCAGAGTAATATTTATGTCCCTATCCCCAGGTCCCGAGAAAGACCTTGATCTGAACCCTAGGAAGAAGACCTGAAGCATGGAGAGAAAATTTGTTAGGCACTGGGTTTGGTCCTGGCCAAGATGATGGATTTCTTTTTGTTCTTTCCTTGGTTCTGTCCAGAGGGCCTTTGTGGGATGGGGAAGCTGCAGGAAGGGCATCTGCTACAGATGAGCAGAAGGGAAGTGGAAGGGTGTCCTCTGGGCCTTTTAAATGGCCTGCCTCTCAGCAAGGCCAAGATGGCTAGAAAGCCCCTACTCAGTCAGCCTGGGCACTAGATCCTGCTCCCGTGGTTACTCCAGATGTGCCTAGGAGCTGCTGCATATTACTCCTCCACCCCCACCTCTGACCCCACCCCCACCTGGGACCAAGCCACTCTTCTGGGCCCCTAGGGGGCCTGTTGGCTCCAGCAGCTGGTGCGGGATTAATAATTGAGTCTCTCTCCTGAGCCCTGCATCCACCGGGGACAAGTCCTCCTCTTGCCTGCTATTACTGTGCTCTGATCAATTAGTGAGGAAGAAATGAGGTCAAAGAGACCAGGTGTGGGCTTGGCTTTGTTTCCGGTGAAGGGCTAGGCTGGGCTGGGGCTGGGGCGGGGTCGGGTGGCAGGGATGAGGAGCCAGTTCTCAGGGCTTCAGGCCCTGGGCAGTAGAGAGGAGAGTGCACCACAGCCAACACACGGCTTTTAGTTCAGAGGGTTTGGCCTCATGGTTGCCAAGAGATAAAAACAGCATTTGGAAAACATTTGTGCTCCAGGCTGCACAGGGCACTGAGATGGGCCCATTAGACACTTAATGTCCTGGATAATGACCCTCGGCTTCCGAGAATGTCAGCTGGAAACCCAGACTCTACCAATGGTTTGGACACAGGCCAGCATCCTTGGCCTCATGATCAAAGCCCTCCCCATCTAGCCAACCAAGCAACCTCACTGGCTTCATCTCCAACCTTCCTCTCATGTGGCTGTATGCTCCAGCAACCTGAGCATGTCCTGGGCTCTCTTATGTCCCTTCCTTTCCTTAAAATGTCACCCCCTTCATTCCTGCTTTGTTCCATCTCTGCCTGGTTAAACTCTCATCCTTCACCCACCACGAGCTAGGCCAGCTTCTTCAGGAAGCCTTCTCTGATAGCCCCTATCAGAAGCTATCTCTTGCCGCTGTTTTCCCAGGATGCCAGCAACACTTCACCTCATTTTAAAGGGATCTGAGCTTGTTTTCATCTTCATTTCCTGCCTCAGAGCACTGGAATCACAGAGGGCTGTTATGTGTCCAGTTCTGGATGGCTCGCCTTGACTGTATGTGACTTGTTCAGAAAAACGTGACTTGGCCAGCATGTTTTCTGTCACCCAGTAGGTTGTAGGAACTGTTTGATGAATCTAATACCCGCATGCACACATGGGCTATTTCTCTATATTACTCTGATCACCTACTGAATGTGCAACTTCTTTCACCCATTGACGCCTTCACACTTGCTGTTCACTTTGGCTTAAGTACCCGTCCTTGCTTTTCTCTCTGACAAGATCCAGCTCCCAGTCAGGTTAATCTATGGTCTCTGTATCTTTTTCTCTCGTGTTCGATGGTGTGACTCACACAGTGGTCTGAGTAAAGCAGGCTTTTTCTCCTCAAAAATGTGCAGCCTGGCAAGCAAGCAAATAGCTATAGCACAGTCTTCAAATCCAGGGCCAACTCTCAGGGTCCAGGATTTGATGTCATAAAAATTCAAATGGGATAAAAGGTTGGGTAATAAAAGATCTATTTTCTCCCAAATCAGGGCTGCTGCTGTATTGCACAATTCCAGAGGACACCATCACAATTATGGTCTAGGTATATGGTTCCATCTGGGCTTGTGTAGTGTATAAGCTTTACAACAATATCTGAGAGCCCCGCCCCAATCTTCGACTGCGGTTCCATTTGCCAGAGGTAACCCCTGTTGTATTTCTTATGTGTCTTTTCAGATGCTCTGTACATATCAAGCACTTGTGTGTACATGCCTGGCGTGTGTACATCCTTCTATACACAGATGGGACTCTATCATGTACAGTGCTTTGCATCTTGCCTTCTCAATACATCTTGAAATTAATCTCAAGATGGATCTCCTCCATTATTTTTAATACCAGCATACTATTCATTGTATGTGTATACCATAATTTATTCATCTGACTGCTGGTACCAGTGCTCAGGATGTGGCTGCCCTGGACTCAAGGTCTTCGGTATCTCTTGATTTGCAGGACCAACCTCCTCCTGTTTACAGATGATTAAATTATGGTATACACATATGCACATGAACATCTATATTTTAACACTTCAAACAATAGTGCAACAATAATGCAACAGACATCTTTGTAGGTATGCCTTTGAATACTCGTGAGTTCATCTGCAGGACAAATTTCTAGAAGTTGAATTGCTGGGTCAAAGGGAAATGTGTATTTGGGTATTACTAAATTTCTCTTCCAAGACTGAGCTGAGTCTTCTAAGATGAGTAGGAACTAGTGAGGTAAAGGCACAGGCAAAAGGAGCAGCATGAGCAGAGGCATGGCACTTGATAAAGCACAGCCTGTTTGGAAGAACTGAGTCGTACTGATTGGCTGGCCAGTAAACTCATTGCATGATGAGTGGCGAGGCTAACCACTGTGAGGCAGTGGCTCAGGCACTCAGGGCATGAAGGCTGGAGTAAATCATGGAGGCTGGAAAGCTATTGCTCTCTGGCCAAATCTAGTTCCTTGCCTGCTCTTTTTAAAAAAAAGATTTATTTATTTATTCTTGGCTGCTCTGGATCTTCGTCGCTGTCCCTGGGCTTTCTCTAGTTGTGGCAAGTAGGAATTACTTGTTGCAGTGCATGGATTCTCATCCTGGTGGTTTCTCTTGCTGTGGAGCACAGGCTCTAAGCATGTGGGCTTCAGTAGTTGTGGCTGGAGGGCTCAGAGGACAGGCTCAGTGGTTGTGGTGCAATGGGCTTAGTTGCTCCTTGGCATGTGGGATCTTCCTGGACCAGGGATCAAACCTGTGTGTCCTGCATCGGCAGGCAGATTTTCAACCTCTAGACCACCAGAGAGGCCCTCTTTGCCTGTTTTCATAAGTAGAACTTTATTGAAACTTGCCATACCCATTTGTTCGCTTATTGTCAAATGGCTACTTTGACTGCAATGGTATGGTTGAGCAGTTGTAACAGACACCACAGAGTTCACAAAGCCGAAAATATTTACTGCCTGGCCCTTTACCAAGGATGTTTGCTATTCTAACGAGTCAGATGAACCTGAGGACAGTGGCAGACTTCCACAGAGTAGAGGGCTTTGGTCAGATTTGCATTTTGGGAAGAACACTGTTGCTGTGCAGAGAGAATGGTGGTGGTGGTGGGCTGTTGAAAGAGCAGGAAGGAGGCTGATGCAGTGACCCGGGTGAGAAATGATGGGGCCAGGAATAAGGCAGAAGCACTGTGAATGGAGAAAGGAGGGTAGATTTGGTGGTGCTTGAAGAATGGCTGGGTATCTGAGTGGGGAAGGTCCACTTGAGAAGTCAAAGATGTTTGGGGAGATGCTGTGTTCTGGTGCTGACATGTGTGACAGATGAGTCAGGCAGCTCAGAGCCTCTCTGTTCTGACTGCTGGTACGTGCTCAGCATGTGGCTGCCCTGGACTCAAGATCTTGGGTATCTCTTGACTTGCAGGACCAACCTCCTCTAACCCTTAAGATGGCATCAGCAAAAGGAGACCTAGGGATGTTTTATAATGCTGTCTTCAATTTTTATCTTCTCTTATAGCACTAATTCAGCTTTGATTTTATATCCAATCAATCTTTTTTATTTTCCATCCATTTAAAAGTTCATCATTGAGATGACTCAAATAATCCACGAAGTGGTGGGAGAACTTGGGTTCATAGGACAGATCAAGCTGCTATTTTGCTTTTATTGTTGTTCAGTTTCTAAATTGTGTCTGACTCTTTGCAACCCTGTGAACTGCAGCGTTCCAGGCCTCCCTGTCCTTCACCGTCTTCCAGAGTTTGCCCATATTTATTTTGCTTGTACTCACCTCTGTAAAGATAATTTCCTGGTCACTTCCCATGAGAGAATAATTTCCCCACTCTTTGAGCTGGTAGGGGTATCCCTTTCAAAGCTGAGGGGTTAAGTATAAAGAAAGATGAAGGGCTGGGAACTGTGATTCACCAGCATTTGAAAGGACAATGACAAGAGATCTTCAGGGAACACTGGAATCAGCCTTTCTGGAAGTCAGTGACACAGTATCATAACCACTGTTGTCTGAGTCATAAGGATTATATCCTAATGACAGCACAAACAGACAAGGGTTGTCCAGATAAAGATAGAAAATGAAGAACAAACTTAGTTCAGAGAGGCCTATGGCAGTAATTATCTGACTTTTAGGATAGAGCAGTCTGGGACGTCCTATGGATTGACATGAACTACAGTGAAGCAGAAAATAGAGAAGGAAGAAGAACAGAGAGCAAAGGACAGAGGGAATGAAGAACAAGTGGTTAAGAATGGACATGGAGGAGCTTCCCTGGAGGACCAGTGGCTAAGACTTGTGCCCCCAGTACAGGGGACCCAGGTTCAATTCCTGATCAGAGAGCTAGAGCTCACATGCTGCAGTTAAGACCCTGTGCAGCCAAATAAGGTGGCACTAGTGGTAAAGAACCTGCCTGCCAATGCAGGAGTTGTAAGAGATGCAGGTTCGATCCCTGGGTCAGGAAGATCCCCTGGAGAAGGGCAGAGTTGGACATGACTGAAGTGACTTAACATGCATGCATGCAGCCAAATAAATACGTATTTTAAAAAAGAAGAATAGAGATGGAGAAAAGGAAACTGAGTAAGCTCTTGTGCATAGTAGGTGCCGGTGAGCTGTCTACTGTGCCAGGAACTCTACATCCACGACTCATTCATGCCTTGCAAAAACTGTCAAGTGTAGTAATGTCATCATGATGAGGAAGGGTAAGTGACTCATGTAAAATCTCTCAGAGAATAAGCGGCAGAAGTTGAGATTAACCCCAGGACTATCTCACTCCCCAAACTGTGTTCTTTTTTTATAGTCTATAGGGCTAAGAGTGGGGAATGGGCAGACTAGGGCAGAGGGAAGGGAATTTGGGAAGGCAACAAGGCTGGAGGGGGCTCACAAAATCTAAGCACTTGCCAAGCCTAACCGCTCATGCCTGAGCGGCTGACTGATTTTTTATAAAATAAAAGAAGTCCCTGAATTGAGAAATATGTGTGTCTCCTAGATTGGATTGTGCAGTGAACAGTAGCCAGAGCGAGCAGTAATCCATCACGGCCTGGCGTTGGCGGGAGTGCCAGCCAGAGCCCTGGTGGAACTGTCACCAGGTGAAGGTGACCTTGGGAGAAAGCCAGGGTCCAACCTCCAGCTGCCTCCTGGGAGTCTGGGAATGGGGTGGAAGGGAGTTGGGTGACAAGTTCCCTGCTGCCTACCGCGGAGTTGTTTTCCTCCATTTTCTTCTCAGTGTTTTATATGCTGCATTGAATGCTAGTCTGGCAGCAGCTGGCCAGGTCCCAGGAGACAAGGATGAAGCTGAGCCTGGAGAGATGGATTGAGCCAGCAGAACCCCCAAATCTTACCCTGAGACTCAACTTAATCAGCCCTGGTGAGCCCAGACCTAACTGTCTTTCCTTGTTAGCCGAGGGTCCTGGTGTGGAGCCCATTAGCCTGAGATGGGCCCTGGAGGGCATCTGCTCACCCAGGAAAGGCCAGTGGTTAGGGATTCTGACTGTCCTCTGTCATCAGTCAGATCTGGGTTCAAGTCCTGGCTTGACTGCCTACTTACTATCTGTGTGACTTAGCAAGTTACTTAACGTCTTAGTCTCCGTCTTCATCTGTAAAGTGAGGATTCTTAGTGTGGTTGGGAGAAAGAAGTAGGATAATGTAGGTAAAGCCATTAGTTAAATGCCTGATGCAATTGACAAAAATGACACATCATAGTTATTTCCTTTATTCCTCAGGGTCACCATTTCAGATGAGGATTATTTATTCTATTTCACAGAGAGCCAGAGATGTACTCCTCAGTTCTTTTGTGGGTTTAGAATAGACAGAGAATAAAAGGCTTGTTTCCTAGAATCATATGCAGAGTACATCACGAGGAACGCTGGGCTGGAAGAAGCACAAGCTGGAATCAAGATTGCTGGGAGAAATATCAATAACCTCAGATATGCAGATGACACCACCCTTATGGCAGAAAGTGAAGAGGAACTCAAAAGCCTCTTGATGAAAGTGAAAGAGGAGAGTGAAAAGGTTGGCTTGAAGCTCAACATTCAGAAAACAAAGATCATGGCATCTGGTCCCATCACTTCATGGGAAATAGATGGAAAAACAGTGGAAACAGTGTCAGACTTTATTTTTTTGGGCTCCAAAATCACTGCAGATGCTGATTGCAGCCATGAAATTAAAAGACGCTTGCTCCTTGGAAGGAAAGTTATGACCAACCTTGATAGTATATTAAAAAGCAGAGACATTACTTTGCCAACCAAGGTCCGTCTAGTCAAGGCAATGGTTTTTCCCGTGGTCATGTATGGATGTGAGAGTTGGACTGTGAAGAAGGCTGATCGCCGAAGAATCGATGCTTTTGAACTGTGGTGTTGGAGAAGACTCTTGAGAGTCCCTTGGACTGCAAGGAGATCCAACCAGTCCATTCTAAAGGAGATCAATCCTGGATGTTCATTGGAGGGACTGATGCTAAAGCTGAAACTCCAATACTTTGGCCACCTCATGCGACGGGTTGACTCACTGGAAAAGACTCTGATGCTGGGAAAGGTTGGGGGCGGGAGGAGAAGGGGACGACCGAGAATGAGATGGCTGGATGGCATCACCGACTCTGTGGACATGAGTTTGAGTGTACTCCGGGAGTTGGTGATGGACAGGGAGGCCTGGCGTGCTGTGATTCATGGGGTCGCGGAGAGTCGGACACGACTGAGCGACTGAACTGAACTGAACTGAACTTCCTAGAACCATGTAAGTTTTGATATCTTATGGTCTCATTGTTGGGCTTTCTGGCCTCCTGAATTCTTGGCTACCATAAACTAAGTAATCACCATGTTCCAGAGACTATACTAAACTCTGCAATTATTAGCTTTCAGTTCAGTTCAGTCGCTCAGTCGTGTCCGACTCTCCGCGACCCCATGAATCACAGCACGCCAGGCCTCCCTGTCCATCACCAACTCCTGTAGTACACTCAAACCCATGTCCACAGAGTCGGTGATGCCATCCAGCCATCTCATTCTCGGTCGTCCCCTTCTCCTCCCGCCCCCAACCTTTCCCAGCATCAGAGTCTTTTCCAGTGAGTCAACCCGTCGCATGCGGTGGCCAAAGTATTGCAGTTTCAGCTTTAGCATCAGTCCCTCCAATGAACATCCAGGGTTGATCTCCTTTAGAATGGACTGGTTGGATCTCCTTGCAGTATAAGGGACTCTCAAGAGTCTTCTCCAACACCACAGTTCAAAAGCATCGATTCTTCGGCGATCAGCCTTCTTCACAGTCCAACTCTCACATCCATACATGACCACGGGAAAAACCATTGCCTTGACTAGACGGACCTTGGTTGGCAAAGTAATGTCTCTGCTTTTTAATATACTATCAAGGTTGGTCATAACTTTCCTTCCAAGGAGCAAGCGTCTTAGCTTTAGTTAGTGTATTACTAGCTTCTATGACAAGCAAACCCTAATGGTTCGAATATTATAGAATTTTATTTTATTCTCTGGTAAAGTCTAGAATGGGCATTCCTTTTTTTCCTTTCCATTATGGTTATTGAAAATAGTTCCTGTGCTATACAGTAGGATCTTGTTTATTTTATATATAATAGTTTGTATCTGCTAATACCAAACTCCTAATTTATCCCTTCCCAACCTCCTTCCCCCTCTGGTAATAAGTTTGTTTTCTATGTCTGTGAGCCTATTTCTGTTTTGTAAATACGTTTGTGTCATATTTTAGATTCCACATATAAGTGATATCGTATGGTATTTATCTCTCTCTTTCTAACTTACTTCACCTAGTATGATAATCTCAAGGTTCATCCATACTGCTGCAAAATGGCATTATTTCATTCTTTTTCATGGCTGAGTAATATTCCACTATGTATATATACACTACATCTTCTTTATTCACAGAATGGGTGTTCCTGATTGAGAGGAATCTCTCCTCCAAGTGATGAGTCAGAGACCCAGACTCCTAATATATTGTTAGTCTGTCCAGTTCAACATGTGGCTGTGGAAGCATTCTCTCATCGACACCCAGTAGCAGAAAGGGAAAGAGCAGGGAGGTTTCTGTGTGCCAGGTCAATAAGTGGCACTTGTCACTTCTGCTCACATTCCATTGGATGGGATTCAGTCATATGGATTCTCTCAATGAGAGGAGACTGGAAAGTGTGGTCTAGCCATGTGCCCAAAGAAGAGGATATGGGTTTGGCTAAAGAGCTAGCCAATCTCTTCTATCACATCTCATTCTATTTTATTCTTACAGCAATTGAGAGAGAGAAGAGGGGAGAGAGGCTGCTCTTTCTGGCTTAGCCAGCACCTTGTTATGACTTCTTTTCAACCTTCCAATATCTACCCGTCTGTTTAACCCTGATGATCTCAACTTATCCCCCTTTTCTTCCTTCTTCCCTGCTTCCAAGCTCTGTTGTTCTAATTATTCCCAATAGGGTGCCAGATATTTGTATAAAACTCTTTACAGCTGAGGAGGTGGGTAGTTGGCTTGTTACCATTGTGCAGAAGATGGACCAAGAACAGAAGTGCCATCCTCAGAGGAGGTGCAGAATGGATGTTGTTCAGTCACTAAGTTGTGTCTGACTCTGAGACCCCATGGACTGCCACAGCCTCCTCCTTTTCCTTCACTATCTCCAGGTCCAGAATGGTCATCCTCTAAAGATGAGGAAATGGGGGTAAAACATCAGTGGACTGACTTTCCCAAGATCACATGGACAAATAGTGGCTGCAGCAGGACTTCTGGCCCAGAAATATCTCCAGGGCTCAGCCTCAAATAACAGCCTTTTGATTTCACACTTTGCAACATTTCTTTGATGGGTTAGATGATAATCCATGGGCTTCCTAGAACTGCTCTGACCACAGAGTCCCTTAGTGAAAGATCTATGATGATTGAACCTTCTGCGATGAGTTGGAGCTACTTCTCCCTTTCTTTTTCAAGGCCTGGAGATTACAACAGTGGCTCGGAGAGCTAGCCGTGCTTGGGAGCTGTGCTGGTGGGGCCCCACCAGGAATCTTCCCCTGTTTGTTGGCTAAATACACGAGGAGGAAAACCCTCACCCGTCAAGCTTTCCTTGGCTCTCAGAAGCCTTCCAGGTTCTCTCAGTCCAGAAACTGAACAATTCCTGTAGGTCGGTCTGGCCTAACAGGGCTGATAATGTTCTTCTGAGGTGGTGCTACCCCCTCACTGCCCAGCTTCTCTTCTCTCTGACTGCCCATGCCCTGCCCTCACCCTCACCATCCCAGGCCAGGACCCTCCTTGGCCTCTCCACCTCCCATATAGCCCCCTCCAACTCACTGTCCACACTGAGGCCACACCAGTTTTCCTTCCATGTCACTCACCTGTCAAAAAACACTTTTAGCTTTTCTCTGCCAACTGGACAAAACTCCAAACTCGTTGGCTAGGCATGTGAGTCTCACCTTTCACAGGCTGAGCCCTACCTGTCCTTCAGCATCATCTCCCGCATTCCCTGCTGACGCTGTTCCCTCTACATGCCCAGAATATACCCAGTTCCAGGCCTCTGCCCTTGCTGTTCACACTGCCTGTGGTGCCGTTTCCCCCTCATCTGCCCAGTCAAAGCTCCAAAGCCGAACCGAAATAACCCCCCCCCAACCCCACCCAACAGTGCAGGTTCTCCTTCACTGCAGTCCCATCACACTTTGCACGTGGTTCTTTTACAGCACTGGTTTCATTGGGTGGTAGCTGGTGTTTACGTCTCTGCAGTGCCCCTTCGTTCCTCACCGGGCAGTAAACTCCTGCAGGACAAAGCCTTGGGTCCCCTTCATTGGTGTGACCAGGGCTAATGGCTGGGCTGTACAAATAGAGCTCTGCTGACTACCAACATGTTGAAATATTTTTATACTGATTGGCAATAGCTGTCTTGGCATTTCCCGTATGACTCTCAGCCTTCCTACTGTCTAGCAATGTAAAGAGTTAATACTAGAGGAATTCCCTGGTGGTCCAGTGGTTAGTATTCTGTGCTTTCACTGCAGAGGGAGTGGGTTTGATCACTGGTAGGGAACTAAAATCTTGTAAGCAAGCAGCATGGCCAAGAGACAAAAATTAGTTAATACTGGGAATGGAGAGTGGCAGAGGGTTCCTGATTGGTCAAGTTGATTGTGACATTTAGGTCTTTCACAGGGAATGGGCCGTGGCCCTGTCCTCTAGCAGACAAACACTTTAGTTCCTCCCAGGTCTTGACTTCTAACTCATAAACAGTCTCAGTAGCTTTGGAGGCCCTGCTCTCCAGAAAGTAACAAAAGCACTCCCTTCAAGATGCCCAGGTCTGAGAACACGGGAGTGTGGTACTTCTCCGTGGCTCTAGCTTGGAGGCAGGCACTGAAAGCTTCAGATTTCAGGCCACAAGCTATAGACTGGGGCGACTTTGGTAGCTCCACTCAGCTATGGATCCCATACTACTTGCCTGGCACCAAGTGATGCACCTGGGTTCCAGAGCTGCTTCAGGATGGACCTGCCATTTAGAATTCACAGCCTGGATGGGGAGAAAGGCATGGAAACAGACAAGAGCAGTATTGGGTCATAATGGAGGTGGGGGTTGGCAGGATCTCCAGTGGAGAGCTCCTTGGAGGATGGAGAAAGTAGGCTGGAGCTGAGTCCTGGACACCCCAAGGTCATGTCCACAGGCCACTACCCTCCTGGAGAAGCAGTGCCTAGTTATTGCTCTGTCTCATTTCTGGTCTTCTGTCAAAACACAGTGTGAAGAACAACAAAAATAACCAAAAATTAAATAGTGCTTATCATGTTTTAGGTGCTTTGTGTGTAATGACCCATTTAATCCTCATGACAACCCTATGAAGTACAGTGGCTACAATCACTCTGCCTATTTTATAGATGGGAAAACTGAGGCAAGCTAATTTTGTATCCTGTCCAGGGACTCAGACAGGTTGTGGTAGAGCAGCCAGGCAGCATCTCTGTGGGCTTAACCACCATATAACACAGTTCCAACTTCACTGTGGGGCCGTCATCTCTCTGATCAGTGGCAGGAGGTGACCTCAAGTGGCCTCAAGAACTAGAAGACCCTTTCCTCCAGAATGTTTTGTGTGGTTAGAAGTCCCACAGTCTCAGGCATCAGTTACCTTCTGACACAAGCTCTTGAGAGCCCAGGAGTGACATGTATCCGTTGGGGGGTCACTGTGAGGGCCCCAGCCATGGTCAGTCACACACCATCCCCTCAAAGCAGGAGTAAGCTCACCACCTACAGGAGCCCAGCCTGACAGAGGGTCCTGGAAGCTCAAAAGCCATTGTTCCCCAAAATGGCCTCCTTCTTTCTCGCACTGATGTCCTCACAAGGCCCCCTTCTCTGAGAAGGCTGCATGGAGGAAGTGACATCTGAGTTGGGTTGTGAAGGGTGAGGAGGAGGTCTTATACAGAGGAGAGGAGCACAGACCTTGCAGGTAGAGGGAGCTGCCCAAGCACAGGCATGGGCGTGCAGAACAGCAAGGTGTATTTAGGGAACGGCGAGGGCCAAGGTCAGCGATAAGACTGGGAAGGGAAGAGGCTATGACCTTAGCCTTCAGTCAGTGGGCAAAGGGCAGTTACTGAAGAACATGGAGCAGTAGAGCTGCAGGACATATTTGTGTTTTAGAATGACTGCAGACTATGGTCACAGGGAGGGACTGGCTGTGGGGCAGCCAGGAGGGAGGCTGTAGCTATAGTGCTCCTATAATAATGATCTGAACTCAGGTGATGATAGAGAAGGGGGCAGCCAAGAAATGCTTTTGAAAACTTTGCTGTTGTTGCTGTTCAGTCGCTCAGTCGTGTCCAACTCTTTGCAACCTCATGGACTCCAGGCCAGGCTTCCCTGTCCCTCACCATCTCCTGAAGTTCGCCCAAGTTCATGTCCATTGAACTGGTGATGCTATCCAACCATCTCATTCTCTTTGAGGACTTAGGACTGTTGATTGTGGGGCAGAGGAGTGGAGGTGTTGGGGCTGACCCTTGGGTTCCTGGCTCAAGTGACTGGGGGACAGGTTTCTGGGAGGAGGGGGTACATTTGTGTGGATGGTGGGGAGATCTGTTTGGGACTCAGACTCAGGTAGAGCCCAGGTGAAGATGTCCCTAGGGTTGTTGCTTATACAAGTGAGCTCAGGAGTGGGCTCTGGTCTAGAGATAAAGATCCAAGAGTCCTCAGAGAAGGGAAGAACCTGAAACCATGGGAGGAGGTGAAATCTCTCAGGGACAATGTTGGTGACCCCTGAAAGGAGGAGGAAAGATGACCTGGAGGAGACCAGCAGTTCCAGGGTGAGCTGCTGAGATGTGCTCATCAATCTTTAAGGTGAAATTTATTAATTAACAAAAACTGTCAGTGTGCTTGGCTCTGCCCTTCATGCTATGAATGAAGCAGAAAATAAGACAGGGGAAAAACCTGCCCTGTGGAGGTGCTAGTGTGGAGAGGTGGACACACACAAAAGTAAAGTATGTATTGTGATGGGTGATAAGTGCTCTAGAAACTCATTAAGCAAAAGGGTTAGGGAGGGTCAGGTGGGACTACAGCCACAGATGGAGGAGGCCTCACTGAAAAGGCAACATCTGAATGAAAAGTTAAAGGAGGTGAGTGAGGTAGATGTCTGGAGGAAGACTGTTTTGGGAGAGGAAATAGCAAGTGCAAAGGCCCTGAGGCTGGGGTGTGCCTGGCATGTGGGAAGAATAGCTAGAAGGACATGTGACTGTCACCAAAAATGTACAAGTATTATTGTATAATCATTATATAGTTTCCAGTATCTACCCCTGCTCTCTATTGCTGTGATTTTTACAGAGGTGGTCTTGGGCGAGTTCTTTAACCTCTCCATGCCTCAGTGTCCTCATCGGTAAAATGGGGATTAAAAAAGTATCCATTCGTTGGTTGGATCAAATGAGTTAGAATATACAAAGTACCTTGCACAGGACCTGGCATAGAGTAAGTGTTTGATGCTACTCTATTAGTAGCATTATTATTGTTTTTATTCTCATCATCTCCCCCGTCAAGACTGCAAGCCCTTTAAGGATAATGGCTGTGTGTGGTTCTTCTTCACAGCCCAGGGCCAGCCCAGGGCAAGGCTCATGATATGGGTTCTACACAGGGGTTTTTGGATAGAACAAATAAAAATATAAATGGCAAGACATGGAAGGAGCTAGGTCCCTGCTGGCCAATGCTCCCCAGGCCTCATAGAGCTGGCCAAAGCCTGGGTGCCTGGGGCTTGAAGCAGGCCCAAACTCAAGGATGGTGCTTGCAGAGCCTCCGGGCCTGACAATCTATTTGCTATTAGGGTAATAAATAAACAAGTTGCTTGTCAGCACAGGGACTGGCACGAGCGCCTTAGAAGATAAATGCTGCCTCTGAAATAGACAAATATTTACCATCCTCCAGACGAAGTTGTCAGCCTTGCAAAAGGCCTCCGGGGCTTAGAATTAAAGTGAACGTTAAGATTTTTTTCACCCTAATGGAACTGTATCAGCATACTTCTTCAAAACAAAGAATGTGAAACTGCTTGTACTTGAGCATCTAATATGTGTTGGGGCTTAAGCTCTCCACAGCCATTTAGGGGTAGGGACTGTGAACTCTGTGTTTCAGGTGGAGAAACTGAGATTTGCATGAATGACTTGCTGAAGGCCCCACAGCTGGTGGTGGTTGAGTTGGAATTTGAACTTGACCCTTAGCCCGGACTTTGGAGTTTCCTATAGCCATTGTGTCAGGTGGGAGGATTGGATGGCAGGAAGACAGCGTCCTCTCCCCTGATGACACTAGAGGCATTTTTGCTTCATGGAAGAGACAAATGAGGCTCATGAGGGACTGTGCACCTGAGCAAGGTCACAGAAGGGTGCAGGAGGCTGAGTTACAAGACTGCCGAGTGTCAGAGCTGGGAGAGGCTTTTGAGTTCCCTTTATAGGTGGAGACCAAGTTCTAGCCCAGCCCTGATTCACTAGCTTCTGCTGTGTGTACAGGAATCAAGTGATGTGGCCCCCCCCCCCCATTTTACAGATCAGGAAACTAAGGCTTGCAGTAACTTGTCTAAGACTACATGAAATGGCAGCTCCAGGCTCTAAGGTGGAGCATCTCCAGATTGTACAGGTAGAGTAAGTAGGGCACCTACCTGCCAGATTGCCAAGGTTCAATCCTGGTACTGTCAGTTATTAGCTGCATAGCTTTGAGTAGGTTACTTGACTCTTTGTGCTTCTGTTTCCTTATCTGAAATTGGACATAGCAATAACTTCACTTGTTAGGTTGTTAGAAGGGTTAAAAAAGTATTAAATACTTAGACTGTGCTGGACACACAGCAAACTTTAGTAATTATGTACTGCTGCTGCTGCTGCGTCACTTCAGTTGTGTCCAACTCTGTGTGACCCCATAGACGGCAGCCAGCCAGGCTCCCCCATCCCTGGGATTCTCCAGGCAAGAACACTGGAGTGGGCTGCCATTTCCTTCTCCGATGCATAAAAGTGAAAAGTGAAAGTGAAGTCGCTCAGTCGTGTCCGACTCTTAGCGACCCCATGGACTGCAGCCCACCAGGCTCCTCCATCCATGGGATTTTCCAGGCAAGAGTACTGGGGTGGGGTGCCATTGCCTTCTCTGAATTATATACTAATTATTATAAATACTAGTAATTATTATCATCATTATTGAGTTGCGTGTCAACCATTTTTTCAGCAAAATTTCTAAGCATTTGAAGCAGATGCCATCAGGCCCCCAGCATTTACCCTTTCTGAGAAGTACCAGGGTGTTAGCATCCCACCTTCCCAGAGAAGCTGTCAGTCAATGAAGGATGGGAACTGGTGGATAAACACCCCAGCTCCCTCACCCTCCAGGCTGGGTAACTCTGAGGCGAGAGTTCTGCACTGGCTCCCACAGTTAGCTTCTATTTACTCATGGAGGTAAATTGCCGCACCCTTTATTGGTGCCTTCCCTTCCCTGTCTCAGTTCTCAAGATCCCTTCTAGTGTTTCAGGAAACTCTAGAAGGGACCTATATATTTCCCAAGTATACTACACTATATTTCCCAAGTATACTACCTGTAAATGAATCCTTGTTTTAGAATTTGTTTCTGGGGAAACCCAAACTAGGATAGTTCCTAATGTGTATCAGATCCTTTGCTTGGGATTGGGGTAGAGGAAGTGGAGATGGGGATGGAATTTCTGACAGAAGGAACAGCATCTGCAAAGGCACAGAGATGTGAACAGACTGTTTTTGGCAAATGGCCAGGGTAGCAGTATGGGTGGGGCAGGGGGCTTATCACCTTACAATTTGAGTTTCAGTTTGGCCGTGATGGGATCAGTCTTAGGAAAGATCTCTCAGGTGACCATGTGGAAGACTCTGTCAGACAATAGTCTCATGTAGTATTTGAAGACGTCTCTGCAAAGGGTGAGGTGTCTGTCTGCATTTTTCTAGAAGCCTCCAGAGGTGTTCATCAGCTTGAGGTTAGTTTTAAGTAGTTGAAGTTCATGGCTACCGTCCATGGGGTCGCAAAGAGTTGGACACGACTGAGCAACTTCACTTCACTTCAGAAAACACCAGAATTGCTGTTGAACTCCATGCAGAAGGTTTAACCTAGAAGGTGTGAAGGCAGCTGAATATTCTGTGTAGATAGGAGGCTTATCTTAGTTCCAGAAATGAGGTTTGCTTCCTCAAAGGGTAGGGGCAGGGTGTGGCCTCAAGCACCCTTTACACACACACACACACACACACACACACACACAACTGCTCTTCTTAGGCCTTTGTATTTCTTTATTGGTGAGCACTCTTTTTGTTATCCAGTTCAGCAAACAGTCCCCTAGCTTGCTGGAGCAGGACTTTGTGCCAGGCCCTGGGGACCCAGTGATGCCTCAGATGTAGGTCTTTGCCCCGGGGAATCTCTCACTTTGGACAAGGCGATAGACATGTAAACTGACAGTGGCTTTTATGGTGAGGAAGATGTCACAGTGGGAAGTCAGAGGGAGAGATTGATCAAATCTAAGGGAATAGGTCATGGAAAGCATCTCAGAGCCAGTGAAGTCCAAGAAGGGTTTTAAGGATGCTGAAGAGTTGGGTACTGCCCTGACTTGACTGGGTATGTGGCCTCCAACAAGGATGAGCATCTGGCTCTACCAAACTTTTAGCCTCTTCCCTACTTCACAGCCTTCCACAGCAAGATGCACTCAGACTCTGCATCCATCCTCAGCCATACCAGGAGTCTCACCTCTTCCTAGTGGGGGGCAGGAAGTAGCTGAAAGCCTAGACCTGGGACCAGCACTGCCCCTCCCCACCCCCATTTTGCTATTGAATCCCTGAGCTGGAACTCCCCTCCAAAACTTGGGAACCCTGAGGCTCCTTTAATTTCCCCAATGAGACATTCATGTTTCAGCTGTCTCTTACCTCAAAGGACAGCTCCACACTACTACTCCATCCTGGTATTGGAGAGCCTTTATTGCCTCTCTTAGTTTGTAACTCTTACATGAGCATCAGTTCCAAAGTTCTCTTTACCTTTTATCCCAAGGTTCTTGGAGCCTCACTCGAGAAAGATTCCTACCACCCCAGGATTGCAAGGTGGATATACAGATTAGGTCTCCATGGTGACACCCACTGGGCTTTGAGGACGGCATAACTTGGAGATGGCACGTACAGCCCTTAGAGAGGTGTTGGTTGGAATCTCAGCCTATAGTTTCTTTGCTATATGACTTTAGACAGATACACTGAGCTTCAGTCTCCTCTTCTGTGAAATGGAGACATAATAACCTCCATCATAACAACAATAAATAATTTACATAAAAGGGTAAGCTTAGTGCCTCTCAGAGAGGCAGAGGCAAAGGCGACTTTATGCCTGTTGAGTGTGTGCTGAATCACGTCAGTTGTGTCTGACTCTTTGTGACCCCATGGATTGTAGGCCACCAGGCTCCTCTGTCCATTCTCCAGGCAAGAATACTGGAGTGGGTTGCCATGCCCTCCTCCAGGGGAATCTTCCCGACCCAGGGATTGGAACTGCATCTCTTATATCTCCTGCATTGGTGGGTTCTTTATCACTAGTGCCATCTGGAAAGTTTCTTATGCCTGTTAACACACAAATAGTTCTCTTGCCCTGGCCTGAAACCCTACCTACAGAGCTGGGGAATCCCATTTCACTTATTTTGTTTTCTTCCCTCTAGAATGTGAGGTCTGTGATAGACTCCAAATCCATTGCCTGATTTATTTTATCCTCATAATATGAGATGGGCCCTGAGGGGTGGAGTGAAGCTGGAGTGCCTGGTTACATAGCTAGATAGTGTCTAAGCAGATCCTTGGACCTGGGTCTGGCTAAGCCCATGCTATCCTTCTGCAAAGTCAATTTGTTAGGGCCTGGGGGATGCTGGAACATTTTGATAGAGCATTCTAAAGCTGCTGAATATTTGAATCAACCTGCTTCCAATCTAAGCTTCTCCTCACTAACAAATTCACAGTTTGTGATAATTCAGAATTTGTGAGCTGGTCTGAAATTTGCCTTTGCATTTTCCATAAAAAGTCTTAGCAAAGATAAATATTTCTGAAGGAAAAAATTGTGATGGGGTGTTTAATTGATACTGAATGTATCAACATGATATGCCCATTGCAAAGTTTTTTTATTTTTTTTTAGAAGTGAGCTATTCTAAACATGTTTGATGGGTAGCAGAATATACTACTTGTAGAGATATGGGGCAAAACATATTTCCTTGCTTTCATCCTGTAATTTACACTTTTCTTTGTTAGAGTCTCTAAACAATCTCTTCACAATCAGCTACACTAATTCTGATTATTTCTTTTTCATGTGTTTTTGAGTTCATGTGTTGGCTCTGCCAACTGTTGTGGCATTATTCAAGTTGAAGATGAGGGCAAAGTGGTAAAGGGGAAGCATTCAGGAGTCCAGTCTTAGATCCCCCACTGACTCTGTGTGTTCTGGGATAAGTTATTTAACCTCTCTGAATATTTAAACAACATTCAAATCTCTTTACTTTGGCCCAACTTACTTTTATGTCTCAGATCCCACTTATATTCCATGTATTCACGAAACCCTCCAGTCAAACAAGCTTACTTCTCATTCCAGGAACATGCCCCATGCTCTCCTGCTTTCTTTTTCACCAGGATATTCTTCCTTTCTGTGCCATTAAAATCCCATGCATCTTTCAAGACTCAGATGAGAGGCTGTTTTTTCCATAAAGCTTTCTTCCCAGTTGGCTATGAGCTTCCAGTACTATCCTGTTTGGGGACTTTTAATCACATTCTACCTGGCAATAGAGTTCTTGTTGACATGTCTTTTTTTCCTATTAATAGAGTATAAGCTCTATTTGGACTTTCCTGATGGCTCAGTGGTAAAGAATCCGCCTGCAGTGCAGGAGACACAGGAGATGTGGGTTTGATCCCTGGGTTGGGAAGATCCCCTAGAGAAGGGAATGGCAACCCGCTCCAGTATTCTTGCCTGGAAGATCTGGACAGAGCCTAGCGGGCTACAGTCCATGGGGTCACAGAGAGTCAGACATGACTTAGTAATTAAACAACAACAAAGCTCCTTCAAGGCAGAGCTCATATTTTCTGTATCCTGATAAATCCACACTGTGGACTTGGGTTTACAGTTGTAAGTAAAGAGGCTGGAATTTACATTTGGGGGCTCTAGCTGCAAAATCTCTGCTTCTGCCTCCACATGGAATGGATGGAAGAACCTGTCTCCCTGGCTTTCAAGCACAAACAGATAATATTCTCTGCTTTGTGTTGAAAGGATGAATCATGAACTCTGAAGTTGTCACTCACAGGAGGTTATGGAGTGACTCTGGGTCTCTTGGATGAGCAGGCTGAAAACTCAGTAGCATGCCCATGGGACTTCACCATGGAGCCCAAGGCTGGCTCTTGAGGGATGTCCAGAGACTGACCATCTCTCATCATTGGGCTCTGGAGCTCGGTGAGGCTCAGAGCCTTGCTCACAGTCAGCCTTCGTATACCTCAACACCCACTCCTTCAGTCTCTTCACCATCCAGTGTCTACTCAAGAAACATTGGTTGACCCCTTCTATGTGTCACACTTTAAGCCTGGAAACACAATACTATCAATCAGATAGCATCCTTGCCCTCCAGGAGGAGGCAGACATGTGAACAGAAAATGACCACTTAAGGACACATACTTTATGGTAGAGGGCAGCCTAGAGGTCATGGTAGTCCCGAGAAGGGAGCCCGAGGGACCTGGGAGATCACACTTCTTGCCTCTTGCTCTCTCTGTGCTGTGGAGGACACTAACTCACTATGAGACCTTAGAGAGATCACACTTACTCTCTGGCCTTGGTTTTCATTTTTCATACAGCAAAACATCTGGGCTCAACGTTTTCCCAGATCTTATCCCATGAGACTTACCTTTTTATGCTTACTGTATTCAGGTGGATAGATACCATGCCAGCTGTCATCATATCACCCATGTTTTTCAAGAGGGTGGAGGCCTTCTCAGAGCTCTAAGCCCCATGGAGCTTGGGGCAGAAGCTCTGGCATTCGGAAGTTGTCTCTGGGACTTCCAGGAGGTTCCAGGTTTTTGTTGGAGTCTCAGTGCTAGATATGGTCAGGCCTACTCTGGGCACACTGCCTGCCTTCCTGCTAAGTCATGAGGGAGGCTACTTCTCATGACCATTGTGCCAGGACTTGGGTTTTCAGTGGTGAACAAAAACAGATGCAATTCCTGACCTCATGGAGTTCACATACTAGTTGGGGAGCAGGTATTAATATAACAGTCACACAAATGAATGCATAATTATATCCTGAAGTAAGTGCTTGAGAGCAAGAAACATGGTCCTAGGAGAGCAAGTGTAATAAGGATTGAAAAATGCCAATGAGTTTAGCAGCATGAGGTCATTCTTGAGAACTGTTCTGTCAGAGTGATGGGTCCAGAAGCCACATAGCATAGACTGAGGAGCAATTTGGAGGTAAGGAAGTGGAGGTGGTCAGTTGTGGATAATTCTTGGTCAGTGAGGACTTAAAGGTCTGGAAGGAAACTTACAGCCCTTTCATAGCAAGAAATTTCAAAGAAGATCACTAAAATATCCACAGACATCATCTTTGTAACCCTTAGAGCAATCTTGTGATATGGGAAGTTCAGATTTTTGTTTCCATTTGACAGGCAAGAAAAATTGAGATCTGGAAAGGCTTTGTGTCTTGAGCAAAGTGTTTGGAGCAGAGCCAGGACTGGAACTTATGTGCCCAGAATCCCTGCCCCCTTCTGTTTTCCAAAGGCTCACTATTTAAAGGTTATTTGAATGTGGATTGTTTTCACCACACTCAAGGTTTCTTTATTACTTTCTTCTTTTTGTTGCGCTTAAAGATTCAGGACCATGGCCAGCACCCAAACAGCCTCTGCTGCTGCTGCTGCTAAGTCACTTCAGTCGTGTCCGACTCTGTGTGACCCCATAGACGGCAGCCCACCAGGCTCCCCCATCCCTGGGATTCTCCAGGCAAGAACACTGGAGTGGGTTGCCATTTCCTTCTCCAATGTGTGAAAGTGAAAAGTGAAAGTAAAATCGCTCAGTCATGTCTGACTGGTAGCGACCCCATGGACTGCAGCCTACCAGGATCCTCCGTCCATGGGATTTTCTAGGCAAGAGTACTGGAGTGGCTTGCCATTGCCTACTCCGAAACAGCCTCTACAAACACTGAAGTAAGTGTAGAGCCTTAGACAATGGGCTTCCCAGGTGGCGCTAGTGGTAAAGAATTCACCTGCCTATGTGGGAGATGCAAGAGACGTGGGTTCGGTCCCTGGGGTGGTAAGATCCCCTCGAGTAGGAAATGGCAGCCCACTCCAGTATTCTTGCTTGGGAAATCCCTTGGACAGAGGAGCCTGGTGGGCTACAGTCCTTGGGGTTGCAAAAGAGTTGGACACGATTGAGCACACACGCATTCTTTCATTCACGCATTCAGGAGGAGACCCAGTCTGAGCTGAAGAGATGATGGCAGTGAGGAACCAAGGAGGAGTTTTAGGCAGGGGCATGACAGTCATATACGTAGTGTTTTAGAAAGATTCCTCTAGTGCAATGTGAGAATAAAGGTGGGGGTGAGAGAAGAGAGAGGGGCTGACTCAGGAGGCCGAATGAGAGTACAGAGCTTCCCCAAGCACATTCTAAAGGGCATAGACAGGTTTTCATATTGCTTGAAAGAGTAGATGGAAATATTCAGGGTTTTGTATGTTTCCTTTTGGCAATTTCAAGATTCACCACCTTGACCAGCTGAAAGTTCGAGAATTCCATTGCTGATGGAGAGAACTAAAGTTTCAAGAAACGGGGAGGGACAAGAATTTGATTGTTGAGTAGTCACTGCATTTGCACCATGTTAGGAACTTTGCACATTTTCATTTAATTCTCCCAGTGACCTGTGAATTAATGAGGCCCCTAATTTTCACAGAGAAACTGAGGATCAGAGAGATTAATTAACTGTAGCCCATGGTCACACACAAAATAAAAAGAAGAAGCAGATTTGAATCTAGGTCTACATGCCCCAAACTCCTCACACCCCCTCCTCACATGTATGCTGTTTCAGTGGAGAAGGTGATGGTGACCCCGCCGATGGAGGAGCGGAATAATGACTCCTGGGCACCCACTCCTGCAGCCTCCTGTTCACACACAAATGAATAAACCACCTTAAGCATCCTTTTCTTGGCTCCCAAATCCAGGAGCTTCAAAAGCCCACAAACGGACCCAGGATTGGAGACTTACATCATCCCTCCTGGGCTGGGTGGGTTTCAATCAATTGTGCCCTGTCTTGCATTAAAAAAATGCCTCTGTGTTCAGGGATGAGAAGATGAGGGGTTTCATATCAATGACAATTACCTAGTTAGACACCCCTGAGGTGCCCTTGGACCCTCGAGTTTTGGAGGCTGCGCCATTTTCTCTGGGCCTTGTGCAGTGGCTGTGGCCATGTCTGCCGCGGAGCCTGAGGAAGCTTTATGGAGATGGTCACACTCCAGTGCCCAGCCTACTTGTTGGAACTTTCCAGAAATATTGCACTGCAGACATTTTCCACGCCGTTATGCTAATGGAATCAGGAAAAATCAATTGTCCTTAAGGAACAGGGGAATGAGACGTGCTGTAAATGCCACGAGATGAGTGATTGGTTGATTGCTTGCCGGCGATCTGAGCGCGTCTCATCCCTACATTATTCTGATGAATTTTTATGGCATGCCTCCTCTCTTGCTTGCTCCCTCCCCCCACCCCCACCCCTGTAGCTGGGGGAAGAAGGTTTATGGCTTGCAGCTTCTCAGTTGATTGAATGCAGCTGGCATTGTTGCAGCAGAGGACAAATAGGTACATTTGCTTTACAGGCTGAGAAAAGTGGGTTTGGAGAAATTGCACCTCCACGTCCCTCTGCAACAAAGGCACCCTTAAAAATGCAGATATCTTTTATGGAATGACTTTAACTCTCCTTCTTGGTTGTCCCTAATCTTCCTATCAGAGGAAAGGGCAAAAAAGAAAAAAAGGTTGGGGGAAAGAAATATATGGCTTGCAATTCTGCGGAAATCCGATTTTTCATTCTGATCACAAAGGAAGCTAACGAAGGCATTTCATTAGTATTCATTTTAGGCCGATGTGATTTTCTCCTCTCTGCTAACACAAAAATAAATAAATAAACAGTCCAGCTATGGCTGGGAAACTACCGACAAGGCGGCTTGGAGCAGAGGTCGGCATTTTCTGGAATGAGCGTGCACTGCAGTCAGCAAGGTGGCCAAGAAAATGGACTCAGCTCAAATAAGGGCCAGTCGGGGGCGGGGACGAGACAAGATTTAGGTGGAGACAGGTCCCTGGAGTGTCCAGGCTGGTGTCCAGCTTGGCTGTGGGAGTTGAGGGACTGAGGAAGGCAAACAGGCTGTGACTTTGCTTTCCGTGGGTAGTTCACTGTGGTGCTGGCTGCTGACCCAGAGGCAAGAGACCAGCCCGGCACCAGGGAACTACTTCTATTGTTTGTTCTTTCTTGTTTCTTTCTCAAGGATGGCTAAATCCTGTAGCAATTTGGTAATCGTATTGGGTGCAAAATCTGGGAGTGTTTGGCTGGAAAGAGGAGATGTGAGAACAACAGCTGTTGTCTTCATCCATCCGAAGGGGCATTGTGGACAGAGGAGCAGGCTTATTGCATTGGGGTTTCCAGAGAGCTGAATAGGATCTGTGGGTGGAAGTGACAGAAAGGCAGAGGAATCCATTATATCTGAGATCAAATTTCACATCAAGCATTTTCTGGGAATGCCTATAAGCAAGTTATTAATGTCTCTGAACCTCAGTATTCACATTTTGTATAACGAAGTAAATGAGAGTAAAACCCAATCTCTTGATTCTTTTCAAGCTGCTGTCAGGTATAGTAATGTGAAGTGCTGGGAAGGGGGCTTTGTAGAGAAGAGAAAATCCAGATTCACAGAGATGGTAAGTCAGCCTCAGGGAAGGAGACCCCTGATTTGAGGCCAAAGCTCTTTCCCTCCCCCAGCCTCCTTGTTCCACTGCTCCTCAGGCTCCTGGGCGGAGGAGGCAAGATACACAAGTAGAAAGCTCTTTTTTCTTAGAGAAAAATTCTTACCCAATTTGCCTCAAATACGAAATCATTTGATGTGTTTTCACCTCTCTCCTGGGGGTTGCATACTCCCAGAGGGCAGAGCCCCTCTGTACTGTCTGTGCTTAGCTCAGACGGTTTAGCAATTCCTGACTCTCCTTAACATGCCATGTGCTTTGACATCCCTAACCCTGGGCTGTGTCATTGCCCTTTTGTGGAGCTTTCTCCCTTGCTTTTTTCATTTGGCCAAGTCTCTCCCACCTCTCAACTCTGGGATACCTTCCCTGGAGATCCACAGGGGCCTTTGTGGTCTCCATGCTCTTGTTGGGTCACAGTGCAGATGTTCATAAAATCATGACTGTGATGGTGACAAAGAAGTCGTGGGAATCATGAAGTCAGGGTGACCTGGGTTCAGATTCTGCTACTTGTGTGTAACTATGAGAGAATCACCCAAACTCCTAGAGCCTCACTTTCCTTGTTGGTTGGTGGGGAGACTAGTAGTAACACCTCAAAATGCTGTTTGGAGGAGTCAGTGAGAATTCTTTGAACTTTGCTCAGTGCCTGGAACACACAGGTGACATTCAGCGATTCAAAATGAATGAGGTTTCTTTTCAGTTGGCTAGAAATCTTGATGGAGAGGACTGAGGAGACACTTTTTTCAGTTCCTCCACTCCTGTCCTTATTCTTCTAGCAGTGCCTCTCCCTTCATGTCCCATGAATAATAATTAACCCCACCATGGGTCAGGCAGTTAGTGGCAGGCCCAGGCTAGAACCAGGGTCTCTGAGACTCTTGTCTTTTTCTTTGTCTCCCCGCTCAGTCACGACTGGTCTCTGGTCAAGGGCCAGAGTCCCATTCCCCTTACCTGTCTCCCTTGCAGTGCTTCTCACCGGGCAGGCCCCACTATGGGTGGTCCATGAAGTGCTGTGACAGGAGGGTCATGGGGCTCACTTGCAGGGACACCTGGAGCTTGCCTGCCTACCTGCTTGCTTGTGCGACCCTCAGCCCATCAGTTTCCCATCCATCCTGGGTGATAATACTTCTGCCAGCCCTGCTGCTTTGGGTTATTGTTAAAGAGAGGGAGGAAGAGCAGGAAGAGGAGGGTGCTTCGCCGGCTCTTATGCATCCAGGAGGTGAAATGATTGCTGCTGTGGCTGTTACCGTCTCTCAAAATAAATAAGTCCCCACAGCCCCAGTCCCGGAGCCAGTCTCTTCGAGGAGATGACTCTGCCCTTGAAAGCCACTCTCTCAGTCTGGCGGTTTCCTGTGGGTAATTTGAAACTGGGCCTCAGAGAACTGAACTCCAGTTAATGGTTTTCAATAAAGAATTAAGTGCTGCTCGTCAGGCTGGCGCTGGGGCCTGGCTTCCCGGAAGGGGGAGAAGGCTGGGGGTTGGGGGGGGGCAGGCAGCGATTTCAAGCATTTAGGGATGCGTTTGCATTTTCCGGTCAGTTAGGCAGCCTGATGAAAAAGGGCTAAGATCGGGCCACAGCAGCCCGAGGGTGGAGTGGTGGTGGTGGGGCAGAGAGATGCAGACCCCATACTGGGCAGGCTGCAGGGAGGGAGTGATGGTCACTGCCATTAGAGTTAGATCAGTTGCCACAGAAGTCCGTCTGCTGGGCACCTGGCCAGTGCCCGCTCCCCTCGGGGCAGCCCGAAGGAAGGAATGCTGGAGTTTTCTGCTAGTGCTGCCTTCCTCATCAGACATCACTGTTGTAACCACCACGGCTCTTGCTGTGTGCTTTCTATATAAAATAACTACTTAAAACTTCATCTGCAACTCTGGGGGTGGGGTGGGGTGGAGTTTGCTATTGTTTTCTTCACTCTTGTTTTGCAGATGAGGAAACTGAGGTACAGAGAGGTTGGTAACTTGCCCAAAGACACACAGCTCCTGAGTGACAGATGTGGGCTTCAAACCCATGTGGTCTGGTGCCATGTTGTGTAAATAAGACAGTGGACAGAATAACATTCTCTTCCCTACGCGGACCTCTGAATCACTTGTATCTCCAGCTCAAGGGGTTGGCAGAACAGAGTCATTAGGTCCATCTCACAGATAAGGAGACTGAGGGTCAAGGAAGCATTGTGCCTGGGCAAAAGGGACTAGGGAAAGAGGGACAGGTAAAGAAGGCATCTGGACATGGGGAGTGAAGTCCAAAGGTCCCACGAGAAAGGCATTTGTGGCAGTTATCAAAGGCCTTAAAATATTCATACCCTTTGACCTCTTATTTCTGTGTCTGGGAGTCTGCCCGAAGGAAATAATCCTGCTGAAAGGAGACCATTTTAAATGAATGAAGAGTGATTATTTATGATATAAAATCATTGGTAGCAATTTAATTATAGAGCCATGGGAAATGGTTAATTAAAGTCAGGTATTTACACCTGATTTGACAGTCTGCAGCCAAGAAAAACAATAGTTTGATGGCAACATAGTTACCTGGAAAAATGCTTATGATATAATGTTAAATAAAGAAAAAAGTGAGATAAAATTTTATGAATAATAAACTCCTAAGTATAAACCAAGCGTATAGGAGCTAGGCAAAATAATAGCTGCTATGTTAGGATGATCACACTGAAGCACTTTTCCTCTACTTTTTCAACTTTCTATAAGTTGCTTAAGTATAGATAATTAATCCATAATGTCATTACATGACTTAAGAAAGATTACATTGCTCTATGCTTCAGTTTCCTAATCAATAAAATGAGGAGAAAATCACTTTCTTTTCAGGATTGCTATATTTAATGAGATAATACATATAATATACTTAGAACAGGCTTTCCAGGTGGCTCAGTGGTAAAGAACCTGCCTGCCAATGCAGGAGACAAGAGATGTGGGTACAATCCCTGGGTCAGGAAGATTCCCTGGAGGAGGGCATGGCAACCCACTCCAGTATTCTTGCCTGGAGAATCCCATGGACAGAGGAGTCTGGCGGGCTACAGTCCCTGGGGTTGCAAAGAGTCAGACACAGCTGAAGTGACTCAGTATGCATACATACCTAGCACAGTGCCTGTGCATTGTAGGACTAAGAGATGTTAATGACTACTTTGGGGTTTCTTCCATTTCTCACTAGTTGTCTTCTGATTACTGAGGTTTGCACAAGGAAGATGGGACAGCTGGACATCCCCAAACCTCAATTCTAGAGATGGGGGGTCCTCAGAGTCAGGTATAGATATATTACCCTCCATTGCCTGACACCAGACAGAAGAATGAAGGCTAGATCGTCCAAGGAGGGTCAGATTGATCCCAAGCTCCAAGACAACCCCTGAGATTTACTCTCACCCAGGTCTTCTCTAAGAAACACAAACCACTAGGCTAGGCTTCTGGGTAGCATTTCCCCAGAACTTCTGGGAGGCCATAGACACTTGTATTGTTTTGATGCTGCTTGCTAGGGATCCACAGGTTGTCAATTCCCTCATCCACTTGTTCATTCATTACTCATTCATTGAGTCAGGTACAGAGTCAGCACAGTAGATCTTTACTGAGTCCTGACTTTATGTTTACTGGGTGTGAGTGAGGATGTCTGTACTGGGAGCTCTCACTTACTTTAGCTCATTGAATCCTCGTATCTACCTTTCAGAAGAGGTTCACTTAGCAGAACTTGGTGATTTAAAAAAGCAAGATATGAATGAATGTCGCCTCCCATTGTCAGTCAGTCCTCTGGCCCTGCCAGTTCTTCCTCCTTAGTACCTTTGGATCTAAGCCTTCTGCGCCAGCCCTCAGCTTCAGTCACTCTCTGATGGAGTCATCTTTAAAAACCAAAAACCCAACCTAGGAGAGCATTCCAGCTCTTTAACCCAGCAAAACTGGTTTCCTGTGTCCTGATCCTCCATCATGCATGCACCTCAACACACAGCTGCTTCCTGCTGCTCCCTGTTCCTCCATGCCCCTTTATATCTTTATGGTTTTCGGACTCTTCCTGCATCCTAGAATACCGTTTCCTGCATGGCAAACTCTTGCCCATCCTCTAAAACCTAGCTCAAGCTTCCTCTCCTCTTTGGCGCTAGTACAAGATTTGCTGTTTCCTTTCTGTGCCCACCACTCACTGCACTGCAGTAATTCCCTGGTCTGTTCTCCTCTGGCTCCCTTTCTTCCCAAAGACCATGCATCCCTCAAAAACAGGGACCATGTCTTTTTATTTCTACGTCCCTGGAGTTTTAGCTCAGAGCTAGCACAGGCACAGGGCAGACTGTTTGTTGAATGAATTATGGATGATAGTGTGATCTCAGGGCTTCCACCAGAGAGGAACAACAGGGCCTCTTGACCTCTTGGGAATGGGAAGTGTTCACAGCTGAATTCTCCTGGCAGACACTTTTCAGCATCACCAGCTGCTCACTCCCCAGAGGCCCTGTCTCTGCTTAGCTCCCTGATGGGTATAAGCACATTTGGCCATAAACCCACCTAGCTGTAGGATTGCAGCTACTACCTCACAGGGAGCTCACTCTGAGAAAGCCTTGAGCTGGACAGCTGGACATATCGAGTCTCTTGGTCTTGCCCTGCCATGTGTCAGTCCCTCACCATGCCTCTCTGCATCCTCACGCTTCAGGCTATAGCCAGATGAGAAGTTTTCTGAAGACACCTTGTGATTTCTCTTTTCGCTATGGTTTCTTCTGCCTGGAATAGTCTCCACCTGCCCATTCCTCTGTATTTGCCCAGTACACTCATCCTCACTCTTCTGCTTGGTTCAGATTTCTCCTTTCCTCTGAGCCAGAGGCCTTCCCTGTGTACCTTCTAACTCCTGTGGCACCTCCAATGTCACGCTGTTCACAAGGTGTCATTGTCTATTAATTTTCTTAAAATGCCTGTGGGCTCCCTGATGGCAGGGACTTGGTCCAGTTCATGTTGGAGTCCAAGTACCTGGATCATGACAGGTGCTCATGTCTGTGCCGGCTGGCTGACTGTGTGGGTACTTTGTGCTAGAACCTTCCCTGTTGCTCAGAGTCAAACCTTAGTGTGCATGAGGTGTGAAGGTGAGGGTTACAGCATATAAGAAGATACACCTGACCCTCAGGCTCACAGGATAAATAAAACACACTGTCATTTAAGGGAAGCTAAGAAAATACATCAAAATGATTGGCGAGAGACCTGGGCTTCGGTACCAACACAGCTTCACGCTGAGTCTGAGCAATCTCCTCACTAGTCCAAACTTGTTTCCTGAGCTCTAAAATTGGAACTACAACCCCCTGCTCAGCCTGCCTAACAGAGTTTTTGTGAGGATCAGGTGCGACAGTGTCCCTGAAATTACAGTAAACTGTGAAGTGGGGTGTCAGTACTTTGAGGGCGAGTTCAATGCTGCGATATGACAGTGCCCACTAGAGGGCGTGGCAGAGCAGGTCAGGCCCTCCTTGATTGAGCCCTGGACCGGAAAAGTGGGACTCAGGGTTTAAAATATATCATGATGAGATCCCAGACTCCCTTCTGCTCATGTGTCTATCCAGATTCAGACGACGTCTGGGCTATCTCTGAAGTGCTAATAGTAGTAGTGTTAGTTGCTAAGTCGTGTCTGACTCTTTGTGACCCCATGGACTGTAGCCTACCAGGCTCCTCTGTCCATGGGATTCTCCAGGCAAGAATACTGGAATGAGTAGCAACTCTCTTCTCCAGAGGATCTTCCCGACTCAGGGATTGAACCTGGGTCTCCTACATTGCATCTTCTGAAGTGCTAGAAGAGAAAGAAATAGAGAAGCCTGGGCTGAAGGCACACTGGGCAACCTGATCTCTCAGCTTTATTAACAGGGTGGTTATGGGCAGAGTGAAAGTGTAAGACCTTGGGTTCTTTCCTTTGAGCATGGTTTTCTCTGATTAGCTCAGGAGTCTGGATCCCAGGGCTCTGAGGCCATTGTCTGACTGGTGCAGGTACATTTCCCAGCTTTTGGAATGCCGCCTTAGTGGAAGGACCCTGAGATCTCTGCTGACCTCCCTCTGTGGAGGCCTGAAGCTTGCAGGCTTGGTCTTACAGTTGATTAGCTCCCTCTTTGCTGGGGCGGGTGGGACCAGACAAAGAGGCCAACTGGAGGAGAGCTCTCTAACCCAATTTGCTGTGCAGAGAAGCCAGTCTGTCTGGCAAAGACTAATTGGAAAGCTGCTTCCTCTAAGCCTGGACCCAGGAGAGCACTAGGCCTTGCTGGGCGGGGGCCCTTTGCTAGGCCCACATCACTTAGTGCTTTGTGGGGGTCGCTTCCAGTGGGAGAGCACTTAGTCCTGGTAATTGGTCAGGCAGGCTCATCATTAATTCATGCCAAATTGTATTTCTCTTTTTAAGAGCAAGGCAGAGAGAGAAAAGTGGGGGTAGGTGGGAGTAAGTGAGTTTTCAAAGGGCGGAGTCTGTCTCAGGGCTTGGTTGAAGTAGCTTCATCTTGGGAGGAGGGAGATCAGGGATTCATTTGCTAACCTGCCATTGATCTGAACAAGTTATCTTCCCACAGGAGGTCTTGCTTTCCTAATCTGTGTTAGGAAACAATAACCATGCTCTGTCTCTCTCAGAAATGTCTTTGAGGATTGAATCCAGATGTGAGAGAGGCATGCTCATCACAGGGTCATTTCAACAGGCCCAGGGAGGCAGGGAGCCATCTACATTTCATGCCATTATTGATGTAAAGTAGGGTAGATTTACATCTGTCATCTTTGGGATGGATAGTATTTTTTAATGACTCCATTTTGTCTCTTTTATTGGTGTATTGACTCTTTGCAGTGCTGTTTTAGTGGTTTTTTAGGGTTTATAGTAAACATTACCATCAGAGTGTACCTTCAGTGACATTGAAATACTCGACATAGAGTTATAGGACCCTTTCAATAGTGTACTTCTGTTTCTCCCCATCTGATATTTATGTGAACTTGGTCAAACATTGTACGTGTAAATTCCATAATATATTGCTATTGTGGTAAAATGCATACAACATAAAGTTAACCAGCTAACCATTTTAAATGTTCAGTTCAGTGTTATTAAATACACTCATAATGTTGCACAACCATCATTACTATCTATCTCCACAGCTCTTTTCATTTTGCAAAACTGAAATTCTATATTTACTAAAGTCAATTATCTTTTGAAGAGATTTAAATAATAGTTTAAAAGTCCTACACATTTAAGTAGTTGCCATTTCTGGTATTTTTCATTCCATTTTTCCATCTGCTTTCATTCTCCTTCTGACTAAAGGACTTCCTCTACCATTTCTTATAACTCAACACTGTTCTGTTAGTGATGGATTATTTCAGCTTTTGTAGGTCTGTAAAAGATTTATATTGCTTTCCCCTTTGCAAGGTATTTTCACTAGGTATAGAAGTCTAAGTTGACAGCTTTCTTTCTGTATTTTAAAGATGCTACTTCACTGTCTTTTGACTTTAGATTATTTCTAAGAAAAAAAGTCCATTTCCAATTTATTTTTGTTCCTCTGAAAAAAAGAAATAAAAACATTTCTTTTTTCTGTGATAGTTTTTAAGACTTTTTAATTACTAGTTTTGAGAAATATGATTATTAAGTGTCTTCATGTAGTTTTTGTCATCTTCTTTTGTGCTTTTGGGGTAAGGTGAGTTTCTTAGATCTATGAGTTTATAGTTTTTATCAGATTTGGAAAATGTTTCAGCCATTATTTCTTCAAATAATTTTCTGCACTCCCTTCATAGACTCTAATCATATGTTTATCAGGTTGCTCGAAGTTGTGCCACAGGTCACTGATGATCTTCTAATTTTAAAATTCTGTTTTTTTTTCTGTGTTTCATTTTAAATAGTTTTTGTTATATTTCTTCAAGTTCACTGATTTTTTTTTTTCCTTGACAAGATCTAGTCTGCTTTAAATCCAATCCAGTGGATTTTTCATTCCAGGCACTGTAGTTTTAGACTCTACAAGTTTAACTTGGGTCTCTTTTTCATATCTTCTATGACTCTAGTTATCTTTTTGAACAAAGGAAACTTAATCTTATTACCTATTTAATGTCCTTATTTCCTAACTCTAATATCTGTGTCAGTTCTGATTGATTTATGTTTCTCCACAGTATGGCTCATATTTTCCTGCCTCTGCATCTCTGATAATTTTTACTTGAATATTTTTTGCCTTTCTTTAAATATTCTTGAGATTTGTTCTGGAATATAGTTAAGTTACTTGGGAATGGTTTGATTCACTTGGGTCTGGGTTGTAAGATTTTTTTTAAAAGACCAGAGCAGTTTCTAGTCTAGAGCTAACTATTCACCATTATTAAGGTAAGACCCTTTTGAATGCTTTACTCAATGCCCTATGAATTATGAGCTGTTTTTCAAATTGACTGGTGGAAACAGGCACTATTTCTTTTTTTTAAAAAAGTTTTTTATTGAATTTGTTACAATATTGTTTCTGTTTTATGTTTTGTTTTTTTGACCTTGAGGCATGTAGGATCTTAGTTCCCTGACCGGGGATCAAACCCACACCCCATGCACTGGAAGGTGAAGTCTTAACCACTGAACCACCAGGCATTAATTCTGACCTATGTTAGTGCTGGACACTGAGGGGTTTTTCCTAGGCCTTATATAATTTTCCATGCATGCGTTCAATACGCAAGGAGAAATCACTGTAAATCTCTGGATTTCTGTGTGGTGCTTTTCCTCCCCAGTATTCTGTCTCATGAACTCTCATTGCCTTGCTCTTCACTTCAGCTCTGACTCCTCAAATCAGACAGTCCACCAGGTTCTTGGGTCCTCCCTCTTTGTTCTGATGTCTAGAAACTTTCTCAAGGCAGTAAGTTGGAGCAATTGTAGGGTATGCCTTGCTTGTTTTCTTTGGGCTGCCTCTGATATTTCAGTTCCCTCAGAGCCCACTGTGAATTTGGATCTGAAAAGGACAAGAAACATCCAGGAGAAGCCATTTTGCCTAAGCTTTGAGATGTAAAATGCAGTCATAATTCTCTCTTTATGTTATAGTATTGTTTTTCTATAATTGTTTTCTATAATAATTCACTTAACCATTCAACAATTATTTGCTGATGAACTACTGTGTGCTAGGCATCTTTTTCTGGTTTCTGGAGATAAACTAGTGGACTGACAATAAACCTTTCCTTTCCTTTCTGGGCTTTCTATTCTAGTGGTGGAGAAGAAACCATAAATAATAAATACAATAAATAAGTAAGCCATGTAGCATGTTAGTAGGTTATAAGTGGTATTGCCTGTAAAAGTCATTACCATAGTGCTTAATACATATTAGGTACCTGAGAACCCTCTCTGAGAAAGCTACTGTGACTTCTTCACATTAAGAAACTGATGAGAGCCAAGACAAGTTACGTGAGAGAGGAGTATCTGGTATAGGGAAGAGCAAAGTTAGAGGTTCGAGTTGAGGAACATACTTGGGAAATGGCTGAGATGAATCACTAACAAACGTACATAATCCCTAAGGGGAGAATATGTGAGGCTTTCAGGACTCGCAGATGGAAGTCATGTCAGTACCACGGAGAGCTCCAAGGGAGGCAAACCTCTGAAGAGATGACATGCAGCAAAGGAGTGCTCTGTTTGCTGACCAGCTGATTTGCTTGGCCAACTCAGCCCTAAGCTTGAGTAACTGTCCTAAATTCAGGTCAGGCTTTTATCTGAATCTGAGTCTGAGAATTGGAAGCTAGTCCACTCCTGCCTTACATCTCTTGCTGTTGGAATAGTTGACAGAATCTTGTAGTAATAAAATCTCTGGGATTATCACCTGAAGACCCTAGTTTGAACCCTAGATCAACCACAAACTGCATGGCTTTGGGCATTGTAGTTAGTTTTTCATCTGTAAATGGAGGATTATAATACCTTACAGTGGTGTTGTGAGGACTGAGTAGGTTAGTTCTAACAAAACACTTTGTGCTGTGCTTGGAATGTACGACTAGTTTACAGCACTTTGCTGAAAGGTGAATGAGATCTCTGGCAATTTTAGGGCCTCTCTGGAGGTGGTGCATAGGATCTTATGGGTGGATAAGAGGGAGAAGACATTCTAGGCAGAGAAAACAGAAGCAACAAAAGCAAGGAGGCATGAGAGTGGATTACTTGGCCAGGAAATGGAGAATCATTTAATAAGATTGAAACTATTCAGCTGCCACTTTTATTCTGAGGCCTCCTGAACCACTATTTTCAGCACAGAGCATTCTGTTGAACCTCCAGATTTTATTTCCAGCTAGCCTATTGTGCATCTCAGTTGAAAGATCTATGTGCACTTCTGACCTACCTTTCCAAAACAGCATTTATCACTTTCCTCCAGTGTGCTCTCCTCAGGCAGGTTGGAAGGTAGAAGTGTGTCTTATGAATGGTCTTAAACTGGGTGAAAGTTTTCATAGGGGATATGGTGACCTTATTCTCCTTTCCAAGGGAGAGCATAAAGTGAGAATGGCTTAACTTGAAGCATCGAATAATTGGGTTAGAGAAGGGAGAACTTCCAGTATCATAGATTGCAAAGAACTCAGAAGGGGTGATTAAAGAAATCTATGCAATTCCCTTCCCTGAAGAAGAGGAGACATTGTCATCTAGCTGGAATATTCTTCTTAATCATTACTTAGTTGTTATTATAATAATTGAATTAATAGTATCCTTTTAATGGCAATTTACATTTGTGTACAGCTTGTAAAAGTCTAATTTGATTTTATTCTCCACCCTGTGAAATTATAATGGATTATTAACTTATTCGCCCTCTGCTCTCACTTTATACATAGAGAAACTTAAACTGTGAGCCCCAAAGGTGATGCAGTTGGCAAGAAATCAGGTAGTACAGTTGGGAACAAGGCTCTATCTCCCAGTTCCTACCCAGACCTCAGCGTTTTTTCCAATACAGCACTCTGGCTATCAAATGAAAACAACAGGAGCAACAGTTGTATGTATGACTAAAGATTCAGGGAGTCCCTCTTCCTGGTACTAGCTGCAGCGAGGAGTGGGAGAAGACCTTACCTCAAGGGATTTGGGAGTCTTGGTTCAGAATCCCAGAGTTAAGTTATTAGAAGGGAAAGCAGGCCTGATGCCATGTTATCTTTAACCAAGAGAATCAGCAATGATCTCTTTCTCACATGACCTAGAACATGACAGTTTACAAAGCCTTTTTACACTCTCTAGCTCATTCGACATGCTCCCACTACCCTGCGAAGGGTGCATCATTGTTATCACCCATTTTTCAGGTGTGGATTAGGAGACTCGGAGAGGTGAAAGAATTTGCCTGAGGCCCCTGGTGAGCAGCTGAGCTGGAATTTGAATTGCTTTCTCTCTGGCCTCTTGGTTTAAACTCTTTCTCTCACTCTTTTTGCCACATCCCAGCTGCCTCTGGCCAGACCCGAAAAACAAATCCTGTAATTGAGTTGGAATGTGGGTGCTGGGGCCCAGGAGACAATGTTTCCTGCCTTTCAATCTGTTCTTAATTTATTAAAGTGATGAAATAAGGAAGAGGCCCAGAAGGGGTGGATGTTTTCCATCAGTGAGTCACAAGAACGTGCAGAGGCAGAAGGTCAGGAGGAAGGTGCTCTTGCTCTGGGAGCCCCCCTTCCCTGGCAAAGACCACACAGACATGCTTGGGGGTCTATGTACAGCTGTTCCTTAGGGTGAAATAAGGCAGGAAAGAGCAGCCCCATAGAGGACTCCCTCCTGTTCCATAATGTCACTTCTGACTAGCCAAGCATCTTCTCTCTCATCTGACAAATGCCCAGAATCAGAGAAGGGGGACCCAGGGAAGATAGGAGGGGGCCTGGCCCAGCCTGAGAGGTACCAGGAAAGGCTTCCTGGAGTAGGTGACATTGAAGCTGAGATTGAAAGATGAAGAGATGTTATCTGGGAGAAGAGGAGGTGAAGAGGAGAAAGCATTTTCCAGACAGAGGAAACAGCAGGTGAAAGGCCTGAGGGAGAGAGAGGTGATGGCTAAAGCCGCCAGACTTGAGAAATGAGGCTGGAGAAGGAGAGGGGTTGGCGGCACTCACATCCCTGAGAGCCTTCCAGGTCAGGTTGAGAATTTAGATTTCCCTCTGAGGAAGAGTTTGGTTTTTAGCTCAGTCGCTTTGGCTCTGCACAGAGAATGGATTACAGCAGGGCTGGGAATGGTAACCCGAGGCAGGAAGAGCTGGCAAGCCCTGAGCTGGGGCAGTGGGAATGGGGTAGTAGAGGCATAGAGATGGAGTGTGCTAGCAGAATCCTATTAGACAATAGGACCCCCCTGACTCCTAACCTCCCTCTAGTGCCCTTTCTGGGCTCTTTCAAGCCCTCTGTCCCAGCCTCATCACATCATGTGGTCATCATTGTTTATATGCCTATCTTCTCACTTGGAGGTCAGGCCTACTTATCAGTCATCACTGCATGCCCAGTGCCCAGCAAAGAGCACGATTGGATAGTGGTTGGGGGAGGGAGAGGAAGAAGCTGGTTTGGCCCAGGCCTTGGTGGTTTATCCCAGGGTCCACTTCTGACACGTGTCTGTGTCCAGTGGATTTGAGGGCTGCATTCTCCAGTCATCATTCTTACTCAGACTGCTTTCTGTCTGTTAGGCAAAAACTTTTCTGTGCCAGGCTCTGTGCTGGGCACTGGGCCGTGCAATGGTGATTCAGAAGTGAGACTTGACCTCCAAGTGAGAAGATAGGCATATAAACAGTGATGACCACACGGTGTGATGAGGAAGTGACAGAGGACTTGTAAAAAAACCAGAGAGGGCACCAGTGGGAGGTTGGGAATCAAGGGAGGCTTCCTAGAAGAGGTGATTTCAGAACCAGTTCTTGAAGCCTGGGTAGGAGTTAACTGGTGATTAAGGAAGAACAGGTGGAAATGAAGACAGGAAGGGGATTGTGAGAGAGCATGGCATGTTTAGAGGGGTCTGTCAAGGTTGGGGGTAGGAATGAGGCCTGAAGAAGGTACACGTGGGGCTGGGTTTTCTTCGTGCACGCTGTTCTTTCAATGTCTACCTTATACCACCCTTCAAGGTTTACTTTAGATTCAGACTCTCTCTTGGATCCCCTTTGATCCCTTCCCTGGTCACAATTAATTTATTTTGAGCACCTACTAAATGCTCTTTATATATTTCACTTCATTTATATTAAAACTTCTCTCTGACGTGAACGGTGTGGTTCAGTTCAGCCTCTATCTAGTTCCTGCTATGTGCCGTGCCCTGAAAATACAGAGATAAGTCAAACTGTTCATTCTCCAAGGTAGCTCACATTCTAGGGGAAAGACACACCCATTAACAGATTATTTTCAATGAAAGTGATGTTGGTGATCCATTGTTCAGAGCAGCATTATTTACAGTTGTCAAAGTATTGAAGCAAACAAAGTGTCCATCAGCAGACGAACAAATAAAGATGTGATATGCACACACAGTGGAATACTCCTCAGCCTTAAAAAAGAAAGAAGCTTTGCCATTTTCAAGAATGTGGATGGACTTGGAGGGTATTATGTTTAGTGCAATAAGTCAGATAGAGAAGGACAAATTTCATATAAAATCACTTACATGTGGACTCTAAAAAATAAAACCAACTGGTGAATATAACAAAAAAGAAACAGAACTCACAGACTTAGAGGACAAACTAGTGGGGAGAAAGAAGTGGAGAGGAGCAAGATAGGGGTAGGGGATTAAGAGGAACAAACCATGTATAAAACAGATAAGCTACAGGGATATATTGTACCACAAAGGGAGGGGAGGCAATACTTTATAAATGAAATGTAACCTTTAAAAACAGATATGATAAAAACTTATATGATATTATACATCGACTATACCTCAGTAATAAAAAAATAATATTAATGCCATTATCTCAGTTTCACAGATGAGGAACTCAGACTCATGTTCATTTACTAGCTGGCTTTGCCCAGGGTCATCAGGATAGTAAGCGGAACCCAGCTCTGGGCGGTGTTGGAGTCATCCTGCTCCCAGGATGCTTAACCATAATCTGTCTGCCTTGAGGAAAGGATATATAGAGATCCTGATAGATGTGACTTACCCCAACTTTTGGTTTTTAGCTCAGGGGAAGCAGGATGCAGTGTTGCAGCATGCTCTTGCAGAGAGAGATCTTGAGGAGCAGATGGGAACTAGCATTTAGGAAGTGCCCACTGACAACCTGGGGTTCTGATGCCAGTCCCACTTCCCCCTCGCACGTCCAACACAGTCCTGCCTTCATGTCCCCTGGTTCTTATCTCATGGTGACTGGCTCTTGCCCATTCATTTGTCCATCTCCCCTACTTGATCAGTTCGGAGTCTTCAGAGGCCAGTGTACTGTGTGGGCTACTGTCAGAATTTGGTGATCTTGAACTGGATTGATTTGAATTCCCCTTAGTGGTTTTCACACGATCTTACTGAGTTTCACATGTGCTCTCAGTGAGCACGTGTTTCCTTGAGTCTTTGTGTGTGCTGAGTCTTTGCTTTCTGTGTGGGCTGACTTGTTGTTTGCAATTGCACGTGTGTGTCGCTCCTGTCTGAGGTCCTGCAGCTGTATATTTCCTGCAAAGGCATCCACAGCCACTTCTGAACCTATGCCTCTTCATTCATTGGCATCTTATTCTGAGCCATCCTAAATGTCCCTCTTTTACAGAAACACATTTCATGGTAACTTTTGTCTCTCAGGCATGATTGAAATATTTATGAACACTGTGGGGTTTGAAACCTGGCCTCTTGGTGCTTTATCAAGAGCCTGCAGTTGCCTGCTGAACTCCCAGTTCTGTGACTACCCACAGTGAGAGTGGGCCAGCTTGGTTCTGAAGGGGTGTGTGTGTGTGCGTGTGCTCAGTTGTGTCCAACTCTTTTGTGACCCCGTGGACTGTAGTCCACGAGGCTCCTTTGTCTATGGAATTCTCCAGGCAAGAATACTGGAGTGGGTTGCCATTTCCTTCTCCAGGGGATCTTCCTGACCCAGGTATTGAACCTGCGTCTCCTGTATTAGCAGGTGGAGCCTTTACCACTGAGTCACCAGGGAAGCCCCAGTTCTGAAGGGGAGTGGGGAGTAAATGATAAAACTATACTCAATCTGCTGCATTATCTGCAGCCCCCAAAGCACCCCAGCTGGTTTACAATTTCTCTAAGGGGCTAGGATTTTTGTGGGATGGATGGGAAGGTAGGAATTTGGAAATTATTGTCTTCAGATTTTGTTTTGGGGTATATAAATAAGTTGTGCCCACCCCTCCGCTACCCCCTCATCAGGGTGTTTTAATGATTCAAAATCATGAATATTAAACCAATGGAAAGTTGACAGTATTTAAATGAGCATCATTAAGAGACACATAAATTAACAGGGTTTTTAGTTCTTGTGGAACTGCCGTTTCAATGTTAATTAAACAACCGGAGTGCTCGGGCGCTTTTGCAGCAAACTGTCCCCAAAGTGTGCTGCAGAATATCATTATGGGTGGCTGCCTTGCTGTTTAATTATTTCCCAGTTTTTGTTTTTTTTTTATTGCTGCGGTAGTTTTATCCTTTTCATGAATTTGGAAAAGGTGATGGGGCTGAACCTCCAAGAAAGAGGCAGTGTGCTCTGTCGGTGAAGACCTAAAGTGAGCAATGCTTGTTCCTTCATGCCAGCCCTCTGTGAAGGAAGACCCAGATAACCCTTTGGGTTTCCCCATGGACTGACCCATAGCTGAGTCTAGAAGGCACCTGGTTCCTTAGTCTCAGACAATCTTGCTCTTAGAAAGTTGAGGGCCTGAAAACTGTGGTGGGGCGGCGGGGGTGGGGGGGGATGCTGCAGGGTGGTTCTTCTTCCCCAGTGGTTAAGAATCTGCCTTTCAATGTAAAGGATGTAGATTTGATCCCTGGTCAGGGAGCTAGGATCCCACATGCCACGGGGCAACTAAGCCTGCATGTCACAACTACTGAGCTTGAGTGTTGCAACTAGAGAAAAGCCCCCAGGCGCCACAGCTAGAGAAGGCCCACACACCACAATGAGGGCCTAGTAAATAAAAAATAGAAATAAAGAATAACATTTTCTTGAATTCCTTAAAAAAAAGAAAGTTGGGGGCCTGAATTTGGATGAAGCTCTGAAGTGGGGAAGGAAAAACAGGGGTGACAGTGAGAGAGGACAGCTATATTTGAGGCAGTGTGGAGTGGAGGAGCCAGGAATCCTGGACCTGCTCTTGACTCCATGGGTCTGAGCTAAGTGACCCTGAGGCAATACCTTGTCCTCTGTGGTATCAGTTTCTTCAACTGTAAAATGAAAATTTTAGATTAGATCATACATTCTCAAAGAGGGCAATATTGCCTCCAAGAAAGTGGTGATTTTTTCACCTGAAGAGGGGGAAATGTGGTTTTGGGGAGTTGAAAAAGAGCTTACTCTAAGTGTAAAAACCACCAACATACACAGAGTACATAAACAGATACACAGTATATACCTATAGTATTAAAATTTTGCGGTATAATGAGAATTAAGAGAAAAAACTGTTTAAAAATACTTCTTATGTAGGAAACAATAGAAAAAAGATTGAGAAACAGTGGACTGGATGAACCCCAGGAGCTTCATCTGTAAAGAAAAGAAAATCCAAACTTCCCTGGTGGTCCAGTGGTTAAGAATCCACCTTGCAGTGCAGGGGACACCAGTTCGATCCCTGGTCTGGGAAGATCTCACATGCCACGTAGCAACTAATCTCATGCATCACAACTACTGAGGCTGTGCTCTAGAGCCCTCAAGCCACAGCTACGAAGCCCACGTGTGCCTCAAGCCAGTGCTCTGCAACAACGGAAGCCACTGCAACAAAAAGCCTGTGATTTGCAACTAAGGAGTAACTCCCACTCACCACAACTAGAGGAAAGCCCACATGCAACAGTGAAGACCAGGGGAATCAAAAAATTAAAAAAGAAAAGAAAATCCTCTGTGAGGTGATCCAATGGCCACATGCATGTATACAGAAATGATCTCTCTGATTGATCTCTCCTGGACCTCAGGGACCTAGTCTGTCAAACAAGGACTTTCACATCATACTAGTCCAAAGACAGGGGGAGGTACCAAGGAACTTTTGGGCTTTAGATGCCTGGGAAGTGGTGGAATAGAAAGATGCAATTCTGAGTCCATATCGAGCAATAAAGGCAGAATGTGTGACTTCTGGAACCAGCTCACTGGCATCAAAGCTCAACTCTGCTGATCCCCATCCTTTGCAAGTATATTGCTGGAAATATTGAGGGAGGAAAAAGGAAGGGAGACTTCAGCACAGTGGGGTACAGCTGGTACTGAGTCCCTCCATCATAGCACCAGCTGATAGCTGACTGGTCTCGCCAATATTGCCAATACCCAGCATGAAATGGTATCAGGAGGCCCACTTCACTCATTTATTTGTTCATTAAATATTGTCTCCCATATTCTAGGCCCAGCCCTTTTCTAGATGGTAAGGTTACAGTCGTGACCCAAACAGACCTGAATCCATGTCCTCAAGGAACATATACCCTGGTGTGTGTGCTGAGTCACTTCAGTCATGTCCGACTCTTTGTGACCCCATGGACTATAGATTGCCAGGCTCCTCTGTCCATAGGATTCTCCAGGCAAGAATACTGGAGTGGGTTGCCATGCCTTCCTCCAGTGGATCTTGCTGACCTAGGGATCGAGCCTGAGTCTTATGTCTCCTGCATTGGCAGGCTGGTTCTTTACCACTAGCGCCATCTAGGACTCTTTGTGACCCCATGCAGTATACAGTCCGTGGAATTCTCCAGGTCAGGATACTGGAGTGGGTAGCCTTTCCCTTCTCCAGGGATCTTCCCAACCCAGGGATTGAACCCAGGTCTCCCGCACTGCAGACGGATTCTTTACCAGCCAAGTCGCAAGGGAAGCCCATCCATCTAGGAAGGTAGACAATAAAGGAAATGCATAAGAAGTGCATAAGAAGATGACTAGGGCTAGGAAGAGGGTGAGGAATGTCTTGTGTGAAGCAGTTTTCAGTGGATGCTGAAAGATGGTCTCCTGAAGAAGGTGACACTTGAGCAAAGAAGGTAGAAGAGGTGAAGGAGGGGAAGGTGCAGGGGCAGCGCAGATGTAGACAGTGGAAATAAGGAAGGAAGCGGTCCACGACAAAGCGGGTACGTTGTGCAGGAGCTCCGAAGAGAACTCTGAAGCGCACCTGAGGAGGTGAAGGAAGGTTCCCTGGGGAACTGATGGCTGAGAGGGGACTTGGGGGATGAGTAGGGGTTTCCCCAGTAGGCATAGGGAGAACGGATTCTAGCAGAAGAAAAAATGTGTGCAAAAACATCATGCAGCCCTGAAATGTATGTCAAGGTGAAACACGAAACCCAGACCCAAAGGGACTCAGTGACTCACTCAAGACCACTTAGTGATAACAGTAAAACAAATGAATGTTAATAGTGGTGGGTAGAGTCAATGGGGGCTTTCCTGGTAGCTCAGCTGGTGAAGAATCTGCCTGCAGTGCAGGAGACCCTGTATCAATTCCTGGGTCAGGAAGATCCCTTGGAGAAGGGATAGGCTACCTACTCCAGTATTCTCCATGCCTGGAGAATCCCCATGGCCAGAGGTGCCTGGCAGGCTACAGTCCGTGAGGTCTCAAAGAGTCAGACATGACTGAGAGACTCAGCACAGCACAGCACAGAGTCAACAGTGAGTGAGCTCTTTACTGTGTGTTGGGGCCTGTTAAAGCCTTTCTGTTGATTGCTTTAGTCCTCACAACAGCCCTAAAAGGATGTACTGTTCCTAACTCTATTTTGTTAATGGAGCTCCGAACCTCCCAAGGTTGCACTGGAAGGCCCAGACATGTTTTACTATTAACTAAGGTTTTTCACTTCCAAGCCCCAGGGAACTGAACTGGGCCACAGGGTATATTTCCTTCTCCTAAACTCATCAGGGATGCATTTCCCCATTCTGCAGCAGGCCACTGATGCTAAAATCCACTCTCATATCTTATCACTGTGATTCAAGGAAATATTAATCCAACGCCCAGAAAAGTGGTGGGAGGGAGTGATGGTGGGTACTTTGCCCTATTCTCAGTGATGACTGGCCTGGTTGCAGTGGGAGGTTGGGGGTGGAAAGATACTCCAAGGAGAGGTGCTTGGGTAAACAGCTTCTCTTTTATGGTTCTTTAATATTTACTTATTTATTCTATATCCCTCAGGGTAGATCTATTTAACAGCATAGAGCAAATTTTCTAATACACTGTTAAGTGGAAAAATACAAAGCTATCTGTTGTCTGTCTGTATGTATCATATCTCTTATCTATCTGTCTGTCTTTCTATCACCTATAGCTACATAAGTGTGTAAGAATGTATACATTTGAATGAAATCCAGTCAAATGCTACTGAGTGATTAAATTATATATCAGGTTGTGCATTAAAACACCTGTGAGACGGGTTCAATAGGAGGCCTGGTGACAGAATACAGCCTGGAGTTGGGTCGACATCAAGTCTGGGCTAATGGAAGTAGGGTCTCTAACCTCTCTCTAATGGTGTCTACCTAGGGAGGCCACATAATGTGAAAGGAACACAGCATCAGTCTTTCCTGGGGGGGCCAAGACCTGGGTCTGGCGATGAACAGTGGTTTCCCTTCCTTGGCTTGGCCTTCTGGCTGGGCCTGAGGTTGTTCATTGGAGACCCAAGTTAAGAAGCCCTCCAGTCAGGGATCTACCTTCCTTCTTCCACAAATCCATTTGGACAAGAAAATATTCATTTAATCTTGGAGTTATGGAAGGCTTTAAAAATTGAGAGTCTAAAGACAGAAATCAGAAAGGAGATTAATAAAGCCACACATGCCACATGCTCAGTTGCCTTGGTCGTGTCTGACTCTTTGCCTGTGGTAGCCCGCCAGGCTCCTATGTCCATGGGATGTCTATGGGATTCTCCAGGCAAGAATACTGGAGTGGGTAATCATTCCCTTTTCCAGGGGATCTACCCGACCCTGGAATTGAACTGGCGTCTCTGATGTTTCCTGCATTGGCAAGTGGGTTCTTTACCACTAGCGCCACCTAACTTATCAAATCATTATAGCTACTTGTTTAATGTATTTTCCATATTACTATAAATTGCATGGGAAAAAGTATTGTGTATGCCTTTTCTACTGTTATTTCACTGGTCTCTGACACATATGAGGTGCTCAGTAAATAATAATAAGATGTAACAATAAATCATCTATGGGAATACTCGACACTGTTAGTATATGTTATGGTTACAGGGACTAATTCAATTCACAACAAAAACAAAAGCTTTCTTTGGAGTGTTCTCCATTCTTTCTTCCTTGCATATGCCAGGATTAATAGAAAAAAAGTTCTTAAATAAGCCTTAGGGCAGACTGCAACAATGACCACAATACTTTCAAATTCTTCCAGCAGGAGATTTAATGCATTTCAGTCTGGTTTTACATCTTGCTTTGGCCAATAAAATAAATGACATTGGAAGAATTCTAAGTCTAGGCTTCAAGAGGCCTTGACGCTTCCTCTCTTGGCATCCTTGGATCACTGAGGCTATCACCATGTGACCAAGCCCAGGCTAGCCTACTGGTTGATGAAAAGTACGTGGTTCTATTGACCCCCTTACACTCTGTTGACAGACAGAAAACTTCCAGAAACAAAGCTTCCAGGCTGACCCACAGATATACATAGACAGATGAATAAGCCCAGCCAAGACCAGCAGGTGAACCCACTTGAGGATAGCCCAAACTATTGACCTACAAAGTCTTGAGCCAGGGTTGTGCTAAGCCATTAAGTTTTGGATGGTTTGTCACACAGCAATAGATAACTGGTTAAGACCTCTTCAGGGAGGGGTGTTCAAGAGTATTTAGAAGGTGTTTCATCTTATACCTTGGCAATAGAATTAAACAAAGCTCACTGGGAGCTAGTGTGTAATGACCATCATGATGCAGAAGCAAAATTTTCAAGAAGAACCATGTTGAACAGATATTTCCACAGTGAATAACTATCTAAGGGAGAGATTGCTGAAGTGTGGTAGTGGTGCTGTTGTGGTTGTGTGTGTGTGGTAATGATTAAGAAAGCCTAGAAGTTTCTCCATTTTTTAAAGAACATTTTTTGCCTCACAGTGCAGCATTCAGGATCTTTGTTCCCTGACCAGGGATTGCACCCTCGCCCCCTGCAGTGGAAGTGTGGAGTCTTAACCATTGGACTGCCAGGGAAGTCCCTGCACTGGTTCTTTTTCTGTAATTTCTGTTTGTCTAGTTTCTATTTATCTGCTAAGGACTTCCCAGGTGACTCAGTGGTAAAGAATCTGACTGCCAAGCAGGAGACACAAGTTTGATCCCTGGGTCAGGAAGATCCCCTGGGAAAGGAAATGGCAACCCTCTCCAGTGTTCTTGCCTGGGAAATCCCATGGACAGGAGCCTGGTAGGCTACAGTCCATGGGGTCGCAAAAGAGTTGGACATGATTTAGCAACTAAACAACAATAAAATTTATCTGCTAAGACTACTTATTGTTCACTGTATTTCTTTTCATTATTCAGATTATCCATAACAGCTTCTTTGTCTGCTGAGTCCAATATCTGGGCCACTTTACAAATAGACTTGATGTTTTTTCCTTGAAAATGGGTTGCATTTTTCCATTTGTGTGTCTAATAACTTCTTATTGAACGTTGGACACTGTGGATATTACATGTAGAAATCATGTGTACTATTATCTTCCTCTGAAGAGTGTTGATTCATATTTTAAGAGGCAGTTCAGGTACTCGCCTGGTGCTCTAGTGGTTAAAACTCCACTGCAGGGGGCTTATGTTGATCCCTGGTTAGAGAGGAAGATTCCACATGCCACACGTGGTGCAGCCAAAAAAGAAAAAAAGAAGAAGTTAAATTATTGCCTGACCACACTGAACTTATGTAGCCATTATTTTGTGCTGTGTTTAGTGTGGATCTGAGGAATGTCCATGGTGTTCCAGACTTCTCTAAGTTGATGGGTCTCATCTATAATACTTAAGACTCAGCAATATGCATTTAAGGTTCCTCCATATCTTCTCATGCCTTGGATAGGTCATTCCTTGTTAATGCTTACTAATATTCCACTGTCTGGATGTACTACAGTTTAGTTATCCATCCATTGACCTCAAGAGACTTACCCATTCCCTCTTATGTCTCAATATCATCCCATTTACACAATTGCCATCCAGACCAATCCTGAAGATCTAAACACACTTCTCTTTCATGCTTCTGTGTCTCCATATAGGCTCCTTCTACCCAGACTCATTCTTCATCTGGCAAGACCCCACTCATCCTTTAGGGCATAGTTATACAAATGTTATCTTCTTTGGGAAATATTCTCATTAGATGACACGAGTCAAACTGTCTCTGAGCTCCCAGATCCTGATTATAGGAGAAAGCTAAACTTTCTCCTCTCCTCACCTTCTCTCCTAAATGTGTCTCCTCTCTGTCTACAAGTAGAGTCCCCATCTAATTCCTGTTTGTAAGTTAATTTCCAGCACATAGCCTGGCATAGCACAGGAACTCAAAAATATTATTTGAATGGGTGAATAAATGAAAACTAACTTTTGATCAGGGTTTTGAAGCAAGGTATATTTATCTATTGTCTCCGATATTGTCATTAGCCCTGTTTCTAAATGAGAAAACTGAGGCTCAGAGCAGTTAAATGACTTGTTGGATGTTTCTCAGTAAGCACAGGAGTCAGGAGTCAAGGCCTTTAAATTCCAAAGTCCAGGCCGTGTTATACATTCATTCATTCATCATTCATTCATTCCACAAATAGTTAGTGTGTGACCTCTCTCTGCCAGGTCTGCTCCTGCACTTCTTCCCACCTTTCCCTCATGTTGCAAAAACTGCCAAGACAACCCTTTCTGCCAGTTCCCTCTGTCCATTCATCCCCACTTACATTCATCTCCCTGGGAAGTCTTCATGGAACCCAGACTGGGTCATAAACCTTATCTTTTTTCCTAAAAGGTCTAAATTTTCCTGTCATACCCCTGTCTTGCCCATCTTCCCTACTGGGCTTGAGGAGTTTGAAGGCTCCTCAGAAACCCATATGTTCCCCATACCACAGAATTTTTTGTTGGGGGTAGAGTGAGGGGGACATGTTAATGATGAGGCTTGGGGTGTTCAGCAGAGGACAAACCATGAAAGGGCTTTTCAGTCATGTGAAAGGACTTGGACTTTATCCTACAGGCAGTCAGGAGTCACGGAAGGGTTTTAAGCCCCTGAAATACCACCATTTAAGTGGTGGCAGACAAGTAAAGACAGACAAAGTAGAGTTCTTACAGGAAAATGAGAAGCGTTAGCTGGAGAGACTGGAAAGCAAATTCACAGGCTGGGGGAAACCAATACCAATGAAAGCCTTCTAGCAGATAATGCTGGTGCCCTGCACAGAATCCTTGGATCCCCGCCCCTCACTTCATGTGCTTCAATGGCACCTATGACTTTTCTCCAGAGGACAGCACTCAGGCTGCTGGACACTAGCACTCACCCAGCATCCCAGATAGCCAGAAGTATCTGGGAGTTCGCCAAGAATTGTGTGGTAGTTGGATGGGACAGTGTGAAAGCCCAGCTCCACTCTTGAGTTGGGACATCTTACACTCCAGAGTTCTCCTGCAGGATCAGGCTAAAATATGCTCTCCGTAGAAGTTTTTCCTGAGATCACATCTTTGTTTGGTTCCTTCTCCTTCTTGTCCTGCTTTCCCTACTTCCTTACTGGTTTCTCCAGGGAGCATCTCCTTAATAAGTCATTTGCACATGAATTCCCCATCTCAGAGTCTGCTCTAAAGAAGCCAATGTGAGACACAATAAGGATATATATATTGATACACAAGTGGGCATACAAACTGTGCTCATGGCCCAAAGCAGTGGCTCAGAAGCACACAGTCTCCCCTCACCCACACACCTGGACTGTGAATAGACGCAGGGGACCAGGGATCCTACCTCTGAGGACCCCAGTGAAAATCGACCAATCCCATGAAGTTGAAATGAACTTCTGCCTCTTTTATCTCTGGGAGATTTGTTGTAATTCTCCCCATCTCCAGAGTCCTTTTACATCACTTCTCTCCCTGGGCATCCAAAACACCCTGCAATATGGGCAATGATTGCTTCAGCTCCACTTAACAGATGAGGAAACTGAAGCTCAGAGTGATTGGGTGATTTTCTGGAGGCCTCAGAACCCATTTGGTTTCCTTCATTTCATGGTCTGATTTTCTTCACCATTCTGTTCCTCTGAGGGATATTAAATCCAAATCAAGGGAAAGGGTTCATACCTTTGTGCTAAAAGATGAAGATGAGTAGCACAAGGGAGTAAATGGATTCCTGTGTAGAAATCCAGTACATCCAATCAAACCAAAGACACAAAATTATCTGGGAATTAGTTTTAAGGTTAAACAGAGCATCTCCAATGGTGGACAGAAGATACTGGGAAGTACTCAGGTTGAAGAAAACTATGTGTTCTTTAGGACCTCGTTGGCTAGAGCAGTGCTCCCCAACTTTTTTGACACCAGTGACTGGTTTCGTGGAAGACAATTTTCCCATGGACTGGGGTAGGGGGCATGGTTTATATTTCACCCACTGCTCACCTCCAGCTTTGCAGTCCAGTTCCTAACAGACCATGGACTGTTGCCGGTCTGTATCCTGGAGTTGGTGACACCTGGGTTAGAGGAAAAGCAGGAGAGTCCCTTGGAACTAACTCTGCATCCAACAGAGTACTGGGGGCGATTGGAGGACCACTACGTGGATGAGGCCACATGCTCAAAACGACGATATAAAAAGGACTTTGAAATGAGGCTGCCCAGGTCCTTAAGGCATCACAGTTCTAGCTTCACCTTCTTGAGAAGATATTGTCTGGTCCTCAAGACTAGACAATCTGGCCCTCTCTTGTGCCCAGACAGTAAAGAATCTGCCTGTAATGCAAGAGACCTGGATTCTGGAAGATCCCCTGGAGAAGGGAATAGCTACCCACTCCAGAACTCTTGGCTAGAGAACTCCATGGACAGAGAGGAGCATGGCAGGCTACATTCCATGGGGTCACAAAGAGTCGGACATGATTGAGCGACCAACAGTCATGTTCTTATTGTTTCCCGTTATCCTCTTTCACAAGCTCTTAATAGTTGATAGAGTAATTTTGGTTACTCTCTCCCTGACTAGACTATGAAATCCATGAGCAGAGACTAAATCATTTATGAATCCCAATGGCATGTCACGGATTGAGCCATGATCCTGGTCACAAGTTAACCTGGCTGTGGCCAGAGACTGGTGCTGGATCTCAGGTCTCAGTCTTGGCCACATACTGAGCCCTGATCCTGATCAAGCCTGAGTCTTGATATTGGTCACAAATGGAGCCCTGACCTTTTTCACAGCCTCAGAGTCTGATTCTGGCCATATAGTGAACCATAAACTTGATCTCACATTGAATTCTGATCTTGGTCACAGACTAGACCTTGGATACATCTAATATGCCCATCATTTCACAAGGGGCTCAGTCCAGGCAACTCTCTTGATATTTAAACAATTCCTTGCATATATATTTTTCCTTATTTCACCTGTTTCAGCCTCACACCTCTATTAGACCTTGAGCACCCCCAGAGTATGTCTGTCCCATAGGCTGGCTCAGGCTGGGGCCGCTGTAGGCTGCTGGTTCACTGAGTGACCAGACATTGAGGAAGATGGTTTGCTGTGGCTGCATTGGGCAAGAAACAAGAAACAATGAGGTCAGGTCATAAAGGGACTTCTTGATTTCCTTTACCCTTGCCATCTCTGTGATCAAAGTACATTTGAGAGGATTTATCTTTGTACACACCACAGAATCCCATGTAACAGAATCTGCTTTTCCTTAACCAAAAGTCTGCCAGAAGTGTGAGAACTGTCAGGAACTTGAGGGCAAAGAAAGCGGGAAGGAGAACTTTTGCCTTCTCAGGAAGAAAATTAATTATATAAAATAAGATTGTGTTACCAGAACTGTTTATATCTGTGTTTAAGGAATTTGCCATCTTCTGAATCTAGGAGATGGAGCAGTCAGAGCTTAACTGCTACAACAGTTTTTAATTTGTTTGGAAATTAGTCCAAATAATGAAGAAATGCTTTTCAATACAACACGAAGGCAATACAATTGGCACGTCGCCTTTTAAACAACAGTGACAATTCAATGTTGAATAATTAAAGAAATGCACATGTCAGAAACAGGTAAACTTCTGGTTGGGAAGAATGCCTCTTTTAAGGGGATACTAAAACCTAACAAGGCTTCATAGCTTAGCCCTTGGGTGTCTATCACTTTGGCCCTTTAGAATAGACATGGAAGGGATGGGTAAACTTACCTTCTGTTTCAGAGAAAGGGAACTACTCAGAGGATGGACTGCCCTGGGGCACAGAGCTGAGCTGGCGCTCTCAGCACCCTCCACCCCGTCCCTCTCTAGGTTTGGTACAGGCTTTGTCCTGACAAGAAACAGATAAATGGCTTCCCCTGGTAACTTGTAGGTTTTAAAAATGGGCAAATCTCTCTGAAATGTTAATGATGATTGATGATATGAAGTCCATACATGACAGCCTCATAGTCTATTTTCACATAGAACTGTGTTCCTGCTCCGGTTTTATCTTTAGCAATCCACTGTGTGACTTTGTGCATGTCACTTTTTCTCTCTCAGCCGCAGTTTCCTCCTTAGCAAACAGAGGTAAAATCTACTTCACTGATTTGTATAAACATTAAAGATACTGTTAATATGTCAACAGATAGTTGTGAATTAGTGGTTAGTCAAGTCCAAGATGTTATAGGGTTCCGAACCATGCCTGGGGCCCAGTAAGTTGTGAGCTGTGCCCTTCCTCAGGGCTTGTTCATCCTTGGGGTGAGATGTAGACCTGTGGATCCAAGAGTCACAGAAACGGCATTTCTCAATAAATGGTTGATCGTTGAGTGATCTCATCGCAAAGTTTGGTAAAGCTTCTTGAATTAACCCCTGAAGAAGGGAAGATTGCTTTTTGGTTCCTTGTTCTTTCTTCTTCTGGAAAATTTCAGTGGGTTAGGGCATGGCCTGATAGGGCAGGCTTGCCTTGGAGTTGAATTTTATTTTTTCTGGGTCCTGAGAGGTAGACCAGATTTCAGAAAGCGAACATCTGGAGGAAGGGTTTGCCAGGCAGATGCAGCAGTCTGAGCACATGTACAGAGGTGCAGGGAGTGGGAGAGGGAGAAGCTGAGCAGTGGGGGCCACGTAGGGCTCTGGAAGCAGACTTGTTCTCTGACAATTGGGAGCCACTGAAGTTTGGGGGAGAAGAGCAGCATTTGCTGATTTCCCATTAGGCACTTTGCAAATGTCAGCTGTTTAACCCTGTGAAGTATGTATTTTACAGATTGAAAAACTGAAATTCAAAAGGCTGAAGTAACTTCAGAATTTGAGGATCTGAAACCAGTTCTGATCATTTCCAAAGCTCTTGCTCTTTCTAGCATGGCTTGCTGCCTCCAAGTGCAAAATGGCATATACTCAAGTAGAAGATTGGTGAGGTCAAGTTCCTGGGGGTAGGGACCATGAGGGATGAAGCAGAATTCGGGATCAGAACTGCCAACTCCTAATTTCCTCTGCGCCTCCCCACAGGAGGCTCAGAGGCCTGCAATACTCAGGGCAAGGCGTATCCTCCCCTCCTTGCCTTCCTCATCTTCTCATCCCTCTGCTCTGCTGGTCTCCCTCCCCCTCCAGTCTGTTATCCAGCCTTTTATTTCCCTCTGAGGTGTCTGAGGACAGCCTTTTTCCGTGACTGGGTCTCAGTCCTTATAAATTTGCATGCACAACACACAGCTGAGAAATGGTGGCGCTGGCCTGGAATCCAGGAAGTTAGAGTTTTCGCATTGTACTGTCCTCACCATGCCTAGCACATAGTATGCGCTCAGTGAATAGTAGCCCCCTTTCCCTCCTGTGGGAGTCAATGTCCATCCCACTGGAAACTCAGAATTTTAGAGCCTGAAGCTACACTGGCCCCTCCCGCCTTTCCCTTTGGAGGTAGCTCTTGTCACTGGCCAGATTTCAGCCTTTTTTGGAGATGTAGGAGTACTGGGTTTCCCCCTTGTCCACAGCTTAAGCCTAGGAGGCTGTGGTCCAAGGGCCTGGCCCTGGAGAAGAAGAGGGTGGCTCAGGGAGGCCCTGGCTGCTTTGCATGCGGGATGAGGGCTCCTCTGGTCAATTTGCTTTCACTAATGTCAGGCCCCCGCGGCGCCGTCGTCGGTTGCGTAGCAACTGACCGAGCAGCACGGCAGAGGTGGCCATGCATAAAAGATGACACATGATGGTGGGGCATGGGGTGATGATTTGCAAATTTAGATACAGTCGCAGCAGGAATATGAACTGGGCACTCGACAGGCATGGGGGTGGTTGGCTCTCTTTGTCTCCTCCCACCTCATTCAGAAACCTGGGCTCCCACCTGCATTTATAGAGGTCTGGGGAGAGGGAGCAGAAGGGGGAAAGGGTGGTTTGACTCCAGCCCCCAGAGAGCCAGGGACTGAGCTGGTGGAGGCTCAGAGGGGAACAGGGAGGGAAACAGGATGCACAGCAATGCCAGCATGGACAGTGGCCCCAGGGCATCCTGAGGACCTTCTCTGGCAGCGAGGCTCCGGGAGGCCATCCCTGCCCTGGAGGAAGGGCAGTGAGGGTGGCTGGTTCAGACACCCCTCCTCTGGGCAGCTCCTGACAGCTGCAGGGAGATGAGGCATGCTGGACTTGTCATCCCCAGGACTGGAATCCAGTGCCTGTCTTGCCATTTCCTGAAACTGAGAACTTCAGCAGGTGACTTTAAATTACATTCAATTTAATCCATTCAATACCAGTTGAGAACCCGCTACGAGCCGCGTACTGACCTAGGGCCCGGGGACACAATATTATAAAATACAGTCCCTGCCTTTGAGTAGCTCTCAGTGTGGTGGGAGAACAGATGTCCAAATCAATAAATTATACTCTAGCGCAATGAGGGCAGAAATAGACAGGCTAGGGAGGAGGAGGTGATTTCTGCTCTGAAGTTTACAGATCATATAGGGCCTGACCAGGAAGGCAAGGACTGGAGGGGAGCTCCCAGCAAAGGAAGCAGCATGTGATCTTAGCAGGAGGTGGAGGAACTTGAAGATGCTTGACGTGGCCAGGGAGTAAAACTTAGCGCCTCAGTGTCAATGAGAACATGTCTGGTTATCTCCAAAGGCCCTCCTGGATATGTGGGTTCATTTTCCTCCTCCCACCACCTTATCATGCAAGGGAGAGATACCCTCTAGGAAAGAGTAAAAAAACCACACAATTCCTGACAGCCGCTTAGACATTGCTGGAAGTCCATCTGACTCTGGATCCTTATTTTTGAGAAGAGGAAGCAGGCCCAGAGAAAGGGGGGAACTGGCAGAGGTGACCCCTTAACGTAGGTGGGGCAGAGGAGGGAGAAGAGGAGACAGCAGTGAGTGGGGCTATGGGTGCCCGAAAGTGAGGATCCTGAGGTTCTGGTGTGGGGGAATGTGGTGGTTTCATAGAGACAGGCTCCTAAAGGAAGAGCAGGTCTGGGAAATAACTCCAGTGCAAATGTCACTTTCAAATGGAAACTCTGAGAGAGCAGGCTTTTTTTTTTTTTTGGTTTAAACACCAGTAGCACCAGGCTCAGGTAGCTGCTGGCTGAGTAATTGTGGACCAAATATTTCTCTTTTGTTCAGGGGTTTTTGCGAGATTTCCCCCCCACTTTCCCCCCACTAACTTCAACAAGCTTTTGATCTTTTCACTGTCTGTAAGGTAGGTATTGTATCCCTGTTTTTCAATAAGGAACCAGTTCAGAGAGGAGCAGGAACTTGTCTAAAATCACGCCGAATATCAGAAGCTCAGCCCAGGTTTTCTGACAGCTCTGCCATGCCCTTGTGCCTCCACACCCAGGACTTCTTTTCTGAGTGGACCGAGAGTCAGCTTGACGATGTCAGCAGACAGAACTATGGATGTTGGGAGTTTGGCCAGAAAGCTGGATTTGAGGCTATCCCTGAGGAATAAAACTGCAAAATTACAAAGATGTAATTTGGCTGGAAATTTTGTTTGGGCCTCCCTGAATGGGCTCGTATATCAAAACAGGAACTCTGACAAGGCAAGTTGACTTCCTTCGTACATTCTCACAGTTTTTCATCACTCAGGGGAACCATGCAGGGGTTTGAATTCCAGCTCTGCCACTTAGAGGGGCAGACCTCTCTCTGCTGGACTGTGTCTGGAGGGCAGAGGGCAGGGGAAAGGTGGAAAGGGGAGGTGGACCTTCTCCAATGTCCCAGGAGTCAGACGGAAAACCAGGTCCTGCCTGACCTTTGAGCTGCCCCCTGGGAGGAAGAGTGTGGTAATTCATGTGGGCTGATGCTTGAAGCTGGGGGGACTCACTGGGCTGCCAAGTAAATGTGTCAAGCCCTGGAGTTATTTACAGATATGGAATCTGAAAGTGGGAGCAGGTGCCTAGTCTGTTTAAGGTCCCAGGAGGTGCCCAGAGGAGGCAGACCAGGGTCTGTGTATTTCCAGTTGTCTTTAGAACCTCTGTGGGCTTTAGCATCCATGAGGTACAGAGCAGAGATTCTTACCTGGAAGTTCCCTGGTGAGTCCTTGACTGACCTGAGCCCAACACTGATATGACATGAACCCTTGAGTGATGTGAGCCTAAGAATGTGGGTCTTGGAGACAGACTCTTGCCGGAGACGTATTCTGAATGCTTCCGGGAATTGAGTCACAGTGGCCGAGGGAACTGATTGCTTCTTGGGTACAATTGCCTCCTTGGGTAAACTGCCTCCCTTTCCTTGTCCATAAAAGGAGGACAGTGTTTAGCATCAACCTCAAGATTATTCAGATTAAGTGAGACTGTGTATGTAAAACACTTGTCAAATGAACAATCTGATGCAAAGGAAATGCTCAGCCAGTATTAACTATTATATGTCCCTGTGTGTGTGTGCTCGGTAACTCAAACATGTCTGACACTTTGTGACCTCATGGACTTTAGCCTGCCAGGCTCCTCTGTCCATGGAATTTTCCAGGCAAGAATACCTGAGTGGGTGGCCATTTCCCACTCCAGGGGATCTCCCCAACCCAGGGACTGACCCTTCGTTTCTTGCATCTCTTGCATTAGCAGATGGATTCTTTGTCACTGAGCCATCTGGGAAGTCCATTAACTATCATGAACTTTCAAATTTAACTCACACTCCAGCCCAACTCTGCAGAAGGATTGCATTAGTTTTTCTACTGATGCTCAGGCATTCTGTTTGAGAGTCCCCTCTCTCCCACAACTAGTTACAGGGAAAATACTGCTTTCAATTTCAGCCAAGATAAAATTCTGGCTTTTTTTTTTTTAAATACTGGAAGCTACATATTACTTCATCTTTCTCTGAAATTCTTTCTGGAAGATTCTCAACTTTACACTGGACTGGGAAAAGCTTATGTACTTGGAGAAGCAAAAGAAGATGATGAATTAATGATTACCAAAATATTGCCTCTACTACCCTTTTATTATCACAGTAAAGATGCAGGGTTCCCACCATCCACTCGAAGCTTTGGTTAAGTTTGCCCCACATCTTACCCTCTGCGGCCAGAACCAGGCAGGGCCTCTTCTGGGTGGGACTGCTGGAGTGGGGCTCCTTGAGGGCACCTGCCTGAACTTGCAGAGGTGGTTGGTCACAGAAGCCCTCAGCAGACAGCTCCTCATCTCTCCACAGGTCCCATCTGTACCCCTGCTGCCACTCCTGTGCCAAGGGAACTCAGATCTAACCACCTGATCTCCAGCTGCAGCCCTGGACTGGTCCTTGGAGCACTGTTCAGAGACGTCCTTCAGTAGTTAACAGAGAAATGCAGTGGTTCTCAAGCTTGTGTGCATTTCTTTACGCTTTAAAAAAAAAAAACACCCTCCCCTCAAAACAAAAACTCCACTACCTTCTCTCTGGAATTCTTCTTTGGATCAGCATCCAACTGTTTCACCTGTACTAGTCATAAAACCTAGACTCACAGTCAGACAGAGAGCCCCAGAAGGCCCCAAAGGGCCGGCCTGATGGGGTCCTACCACAGACACTGCCATTAAGGAATCAACATGCAGCTATTCAGAACTCTGAGCCTGAACAGTATCTTTACCATGTGCTTGCAGCTCAGGCCTGGACAGTGGCCTGGGCCACTCTCACCAGGGCATGCACGATTTTAGGTGCCATGTAAGATGGTTTGACGGAGAAGGCAATGGCAAGCAATGGATTGCCTGGACAATCCCATGGACAGAGGAGCCTGGTGGGCTACAGTCCATGGGGTCGCTACTAGTTGGACAAGACTGAGCGACTTCACTTTCACTTTTCACTTTCACACATTGGAGAAGGAAATGGCAACCCACTCCAGTGTTCTTGCCTGGAGAATCCCAGGGATGGCAGAGCCTGGTGGGCTGCCGTCTATGGGGTCACACAGAGTCAGACACGACTGAAGTGACTTAGCAGCAGCTTAGCAGCAAGATGGTTTGAGGTGACCTTTTGCAAGTTCCTGGACCTCTCTGTGCCTCAGTTTCTTCTCCCTAAAGACAGGAAGAATGCTAAAGAATGCTGAACCATGTAGGACTATTAGATGAATTAAATGGATTGAATGAATTAATTTTTAAAAAAGCTTTTGGAACAGCCTCTGGCACATAGTATGTGCTATGTAAACATTTGTCAAATACATGAACTGCAAAGGTCATTATATGAAATAGCAGTGAACTCATATGTTGAGAAAGGGGATTCCATTTAATTCTTCTTTCAATCTGTCTGATTATATCAAGAGGTACGTATACCTTGGTTTCACACTCTGTCTTGAGTATTTCTCTAATATTTGATTTTTCCCAAAATGAAAGGAGGCTTCAGACTCAACCTCTAGTGGGCAAGGGCATCTGTGAAATGAAATAATTTTGTTTTCAATGTAATTAATTTTACATTTACTTTTCTCTTCTTGGTATGTAAAATAGATTTTTCACGTATGATGTGATATAAAATTTATTTAAGGTAAAGAGTGAGTACATTTCAGAAAAATATAAATTAACAGTATTGGTGACTCAAATCTCTAAAGAGGAGTTAGGTCATCAGTTTTGGGATCTGCTTGGAGGAGTGTCTTTCTCTGCCTCTGACCCATGTAGGCACAGCCTGGCATAAGCCACCCTGTTGCCCCCACACAGTGTGTGTGGCCCAGCTCTCCAGACGTGCCCCAGGCTGGTGCCTCTTGAGGCTCTGCCACGGCGCATCTCTCTCCTCTCCCTCTCCCCCTCTCCTGTAATCTTCTTGCCTGGCAGAGTGGCTGTAAATTACCACATTAATTTCCAAATCAAGCCAAGTTCCATAGTAACGGAACGGATTCCATCCAGACCTGAAAAGATTCATTAGGAAGTTGATTTGCTAAGTGCCCTCAACTTACTCCTTCAAAAGAGCAGCTGCATTTACCCAATTGTGATAGCTCTCTGGGGACTGGGGCTCCGAGTAGCTGTGAGTCTGACACCCAAGCTGCAGAGTGAGCCAGTGGGGTGGAGAACTCAGGGATTCAGAAACAGTGGAACGTAGACATTGGGTGGACAGACCATTCAGGTAAATCAATCCCTTATGATTATACAGTGGAAGTGAGGAATAGATTTAAGGGACTAGATCTGATAGATAGAGTGCCTGATGAACTCTGGACGGAGGTTCGTGACATTGTACAGGAGACAGGGACCAAGACCATCCCCATGGAAAAGAAATGCAAAAAAGCAAAATGGCTGTCTGAGGAGGCCTTACAAATAGCTGTGAAAAGAAGAGAAGCAAAAAGCAAAGGAGAAAAGGAAAGATATAAGCATCTGAATGCAGAGTTCCAAAGAATAGCAAGGAGAGATAAGAAAGCCTTCCTCAGAGATCAATGCAAAGAAATAGAGGAAAACAACAGAATAGGAAAAACAAGAGATCTCTTCAAGAAAATTAGAGATTCCAAGGGAACATTTCATGCAAAGATGGGCTCGATAAAAGACAGAAATGGTAGGGACCTAACAGAAGCAGAAGATATTAAGAAGAGGTGGCAAGAATACACAGAGAACTGTACAAAAAAGATCTTCATGACCAAGATAGTCATGATAACGTGATCACTGACCTAGAGCCAGACATCTTGGAATGTGAAGTCAAGTGGGCCTTAGAAAGCATCACTATGAACAAAGCTAGTGGTGGTGATGGAATTCCAGTTGAGCTATTTCAAATCTTGAAAGATGATGCTGTGAAAGTGCTGCACTCAATATGCAAGCAAATTTGGAAAACTCAGCAGTGGCCACAGGACTGGAAAAGGTCAGTCTTCATTCCAATCCCAAAGAAAGGCAATGCCAAAGAATGCTCAAACTACTGCACAATTGCACTCATCTCACACGCTAGTAAAGTCATGCTCAAAATTCTCCAAGCCAGGCTTCAGCAATGCATGAACCGTGAACTCCCAGATGTTCAAGCAGGTTTTAGAAAAGGCAGAGGCACCAGAGATCAAATTGCCAACATCCGCTGGATCATAGAGAAAGCAAGAGAGTTCCAGAAAAACATCTATTTCTGCTTCATTGACTATGCCAAAGCCTTTGACTGTGTGGATCACAATAAACTGTGGAACATTCTGAAAGAGATGGGAATACCAGACCACCTGACCTGCCTCTTGAGAAAACTGTATGCAGGCCAGGAAGCAACAGTCAGAACTGTACATGGAACAACCGACTGGTTCCAAATAGGAAAAGGAGTGCGTCAAGGCTGTATATTGTCACCTTGCTTATTTAACTTATATGCAGAGTACATCATGAGGAACGCTGGGCTGGAAGAAGCACAAGCTGGAATCAAGATTGCCGGGAGAAATATCAATAATCTCAGATATGCAGATGACACTACCATTATGGCAGAAAGTGAAGAGGAACTCAAAAGCCTCTTGATGAAAGTGAAAGAGGAGAGTGAAAAAGTTGGATTGAAGCTCAACATTCAGAAAACAAAGATCATGGCATCTGGTCCCATCACTTCATGGGAAATAGATGGAAAAACAGTGGAAACAGTGTCAGACTTTACTTTTTTGGGCTCCAAAATCACTGTGGATGCTGATTGCAGCCATGAAATTAAAAGACGCTTACTCCTTGGAAGGAAAGTTATGACCAACCTTGATAATATATTAAAAAGCAGAGACATTACTTTGCCAACAAAGGTCCGTCTAGTCAAGGCTATGGTTTTTCCAGTGGTCATGTATGGATGTGAGAGTTGGACTGTGAAGAAAGCTGACCGCCGAAGAATTGATGCTTTTGAACTGTGGTGTTGGAGAAGACTCTTGAGAGTCCCTTGGACTGCAAGGAGATCCAACCTGTCCATTCTAAGGGAGATCGATCCTGGGTGTTCATTGGAAGGACTGATGCTAAAGCTGAAACTGCAATACTTTGGCCACCTCATGTGACGAGTTGACTCACTGGAGAAGACTCTGATGCTGGGAAAGGTTGGGGGCAGGAGGAGAAGGGGATGACCGAGAATGAGATGGCTGGATGGCATCACTGACTCTATGGACATGAGTTTGAGTGAACTCCGGGAGTTGGTGATGGACAGGGAGGCCTGGCGTGCTGTGATTCATGGGGTCGCGGAGAGTCGGACACGACTGAGCGACTGAACTGAACTGAACTGAACTGTGGGGAGATGTTGATTTGCCTGTCCGCTTTGAGAACTCCTGGGTGCCTCCAAGTTCTTTTGGTAGGCAGGCTTGCTAAACTTTCTGGGAGAGGTGCCTGAGGAACAATTTAGGAGGGACAGCCTGGTGTCAGGATGCTGGAATTGTGACTTTGGGACAAATGTAGGGGCATAGGACAACCCAACCTCTTGCATCAGGGGAAGGGGCTGAGTAGCCAGGGCATATATTTCATTTCATGGTTAAAAGGGGCTGGTGAGATACTTATTTTATAAGGTTCAAGTCACTGGCAATATAAATTGTCCCAAATAGGCTATTGCTTGGAAGCCTCCATGCTCTCATCTGTAAAATGGGGACAATAATAGCTTCTTATAGGGTTGCTCTGAGGCCTGAATGGGATTATGTATGTAAAGCACCTAGTTCAGGGCGTGGCATGAAATTACCTCTCTCAGTCAATGATGGGGGTGATGATTCACAGCCCATGTATCTGACAACAGCTCTACGATCTACCTATCCATCCATCCCGCTTCCTCAGCACTCATTTACTTAACAACTGAACAAATCCTGATGGTGCCCCTTCTGAAACATGTCTCCATTCCACCATGGAATGAGTGAGCTCCCCTCCCTTTTATTCCCAATTGCTGAGGCTGTGGTCACCTTTGACCACTTTTCCCTTTTTGAAGCTGGTAACAGCTTCCCAACCAATGTCCCTGCCCTAGTCAAAGCTGAAAGGGGCAAGCGAAGTAGTTTCTCCTCCTTCCACCTTCCTTCCCCTCTAAGAAGCAGTGGTTAAGGTTAGGTTCAGAAGTGATGAAAGTTCTGGGGAAGAAAGACACTGTCTGGTCAGGATACACTACTCACTAGCTGTGTGACTTTTGGTAAGGGATTTGTCTTCTCTAAGTCCACAAAAACTATGTGATGCTTCTTCTTATGTTATGAAGTCTTACACTATTCTGTGAGATTGTGTTTGTGAATTGCTTAGCCCAGAGCCTTCCCCAGAACAAATATCTGGTAAAGTTTAGTGATTCTGTTAATTTCCTAGGCCGGGCCTTGTGCTAGGTCCTGGGGCCCAGACCTGACAGACATCAGCCAGCCTGGCTGATATATCTTTAAGCTGTGAGGTCTTTTGAGGGGAGTGAGTTTAGAGACATTTGTTTACATTTGAGAAAATATTTTGAGGAGGCATAGTGTTTATTGCTTTCACAAACTTTATGTGATTTAATTTAGCTGTGAGAAAGGCGATAATAACAATAGCTGACAAATTAGAAGATCTACTATGTAGCCTAGCTCTGACTGACTGCATTCCATGTGTTATATTCCTTGATTCTCAGACAATCCCATGAGGTTTAAATGGCTGTTGTTTCCCCATTTAACTGACGAAACTGAGGTTCAGAGAGGTTATTACAGCTCAGGATCACACAGCTAGAGGTGTGACTCTGGATAGAGTCTCAGTTTCTCACCGTTATACTGAATCTCCTGGTACGAGGAGATTTGGGCTTCCCCAATGGCTCAAATGGTAAAGAATCTGCCTGCTAATGCAGGAGACATAGGAGATGAGAGTTTGAGTTGGGGAGATCCCCTGGAGGAAGAAATAGCAACCCACTCCAGTACTCTTGCCTGAAAAATCCCATGAACAGAAGAGCCTGGTGGGCTATAGTCCATGGGGTCATAAAGAGTCGGACACGACAGCACACATGCACACACACTAGGAGATCCAGGTTGCAGGTGAGAAAACCAAGGTTCGGAGGGGAGGCAATTATTCTGCAAGGGAGTTGCAGGGCAGTGGTGAGACATGGGAGGAGAGGGTGGTTCCAGGATTGACTGTAGGGGAAAGGGAGAGCTGGTGGGGAGGGCCACCCATCCAGGAATAGAACCAAGGTGCCGCCCCCTCCTAGCAGCGCCCTCTGCTGGCAGTGCCATCAGTTTCCTTGGAAACCACCTGAAGCAGGTGTTCAGGTTCCCCCAGCAGTCTTCCTAATAGCATTCCATATTTGCACTACACATTCCTGTGTCCCATGCTGGGGAGGGTGCCCTTGTTTTAATTTGGCAGAAGTTAATAAGTGAGCAGGGAGACATCACACATCGGGCTGAACATGACATTGTCACCCCTTGTAATTTGTTAAGAAATACACCCTACCGTAGCTTCCAGTGTAGATGAGGAAAATAAACACATGCATATTTATGACTTAAAAGATTTCCCTTTATCCAAGCGTGTCACTTTCTTTTTATTCAGCATATCATCAGATCAATAATTTGTCCCCATACATTTTAATAACTGGAGTTTTCACTTATGATTGTTTTTTCATAATTTTGCATTTATGTTTGACAAGTTCTTGAGTGCCAAAGAATTGATGCTTTTGAACTGTGGTGTTGGAGAAGACTCTTAAGAGTCCCTTGGACTTCAAGATCCAACCAGTCCATCCTAAAGGAGATCAGTCCTGAGTGTTCATTGGAAGGACTGATGTTGAGCTGAAATTCCAATACTTTGGGCACCTGATGTGAAGAACTGACTCATTGGAAAAGACCCTGATGCTGGGAAAGATTGAAGGTGGGAGGAGAAGGGAACAACAGAGGATGAGATGGCTGGGTGGCATCACTGACTCAATGGACATGAGTTTGAGTGAACTCCGGGAGTTGGTGGTGGACAGGGAGGCCTGATGTGCTGTGATTCATGGGGTCACAGAGTCAGACATGACTGAGTGACTGAACTGAAGTGAACTGAACTTGACAACTTCAGGAACTTGTTCAGTTTGAAAAGGGAGGAAGAAAGTCAGGGACTTTTTTTTTTCTTGAACTGTGTGTCCCAAATCTAGAAAAGTAGAGGATGGGTTTCCCAGGTGGCTCACTTGCCAATGCAGGAGACACGGGTTTGATCCCTGGTCCAGGAAGATCCCCTGGAGAAGGGAATGGCAACCCACTGAAGTGTTCTTGCCTGGGAAATCCTATGGACAGAAGAACCTGGTGGGCTACAATCCATGGGGTTGAAAAGAGTAACTAACTGAGCGACTAACACACACACACACACACACACACACACACACACGCAGTCACACAATCCTTTAGGAAAGGTCATTGTTTCAGTGGTGGTTGGTGGGACGGACCTAATTTCCACTGACACATATTTTATGGCAAGTCCTTTCTGTATTGCCAACAAACCTATGATAACCTTTTCTGCAGGTATTATCACTTCACTTTGCAGAAGAGGAAACTGAATTTTATAGAGGGTACATGGGTCACCCTGAGCCACACAGGGAGAAGGTGCTGAACTGCAGCCTACCTGACTGATGGCTGCAGTCCTTTTATTGTATCTTCTCATTCCTGCTCTTGCGTGTCACTTTTCCACTTTTCTGTTAAGATCTAGTCTGTGAGTAAGTTCTTCCAAAGAGCCTTCTCTGGATTCTCAGGGGTCCTCCGTGACCTCCACACTGTGGTGCTTTCCTCTGTCACAGCACTGGCCTCCACTGTGGGCATGTACATCCACGCGCTATATAGGCACCCGTGTCTTGTGGACATCTGTCTCCATGGTGTTTCCCCCATTAGAATGTGGACTCCTCAAAGTAAGGACTATGTCTTATTTATCTTTGTGTTTCCAAGATTGGAAAATAAACATTTGTGGGAGAAAGGAAGGGAGAAAAGGAAGGAGAAAAGTTAGGGAGAATTAAATGCTTATATTGAGTAGATTTTAAAGTTGCAGTCTTTCTCAGTGTACCATATTCGGGCTGAGTGGAGAAAACTTATTTCTCTTTTCCCATCTTTCTTATTATTTTAAAAGTGAACTAGGTGCTCTGAGTAAGGCAAGGAAGGCTCCATCCTGGTCTTTACTTTCCCAGATCTTAGAATGGAGCTTGAGAGACATACATACAGGATATATTAAATCAGCAAATAAGGGAGCTTATGATTAGGAGAGTAGGAGGGAGTGGGAATACAGTTATCAAGCATCTACAACTGGCCAGGAGCTGAGCTAGGTACTTCACATAGATTACCTCCCTCGATCCTCACACTTGTGCAGTGGGTAAGACAGTCTCCATTTCACAAACAAGAAGCCTGAGAGTTGAATGGTGAAGGGACTAAGTGACTAACAGGATGAGCTGGTCGAGAATGTGGACTCGGGTTTACAAAATTTCCAAAGCTTGTTCTCAGTCAAGTTCCAAAATGGAGAGAACAGTCAACCCCTAAGTGTGTGAGTGTCCAGGGGTAGTGGACACAGAAAGAAGATGCTCTGGATCATACATATGTAGCCCTGTTCTCTCTATAAATGTCATCAACCCCTAAGTGTGTGAGTGTCCAGGGGTAGTGGATGCGGAAAGAAGGTGCTCTGGGTTGTACATATGTAGCCCTGTTCTCTCTATAAATGTCATCAACCCCTAAGTGTGTGAGTGTCCAGGGGTAGTGGATGCAGAAAGATGGTGCTCTGGATTGTACATATGAGGCCCTGTTCTCTCTATAAATGTCATCAACCCCTAAGTGTGTGAGTGTCCAGGGGTAGTGGATGCGGAAAGAAGGTGCTCTGGATCATACATATCTAGCCCTGTTCTCTCTATAAATGTCAGCTCTTTGCAACAGCCGTGTTTCAGATCACTTCCCTTCCATATACACACCCTTATGTTTCCTGAACTGCTTATCTCTGCTTCCTAAACATTATAAATCAGTGCCCAGTTCACCACCCATGGGGTCTTTTAAAAACAAGCCAAGTCCTTGGCAGACATTGTATATTTTCAGAGAGCCTTCTTATCTATATTGCAATGAAGTGGGATCCTACCCAAATCTGTGATTTTTCTCACTTCCTTCACCTCAGTGTCCCTGGTGATGCCAAGAAAGTTAACAAGGGTTGAACAGGAATAAAAAGTGCCCATGATGTGCCCACATCTGTGACCTTCTTGACCACCCACAACAATCATTACAGTAGGGATTATGGACTCCAGTTCATAGAGATATTGAAGATTCAGGTGACCTACCTCCTGCTTGCCACCTACTACTGTCTCCAATGCCTCCTGGCAGGAGTTGGAGAGCTGGACTGCTTGGATGGTCCTCAGCTCCTTTCAGCAAGTGTTTCCTGGGCGCCCACGGGTGGTGGGCACACAGCCAGGCAGCCACTGCCAAGCCCATCCCATCTGGAGCCAACTCACGAGACTCACGTGGCGAGAAGGGGGCTGGCAGCAGGAAGAAGACCGTGTGAGAAAAGAACATCCCCTGCTCCCCTTGCCCACGCACGAGCCTCTCCTGGAGAAGTTGGATCCAGCCACTTTATTCTGCTTTCTGGCTCTTAAAACGCAATATTGGGCTGGTTCCAATTCAATCCCATTTTATGTGGGTTTGTTGAGCATCTGCACAGATGGGTTAGGCCCAGAGCCTGCCCTGGAGGCGCTCAAGTCTGGGGAGGGACAACACTGTGTGGTCAGCGCCATCGAGGAGGGATGGGGCTTACGGGAACACAGCAAATGGGCTCCTCATTCTGCCTGGGGAGTCAGAAGCTGCATCTCAGAAGCTGTAGCTTGAAGGAGACAGAGGAGCTGGTCTGATAAAGGAGTGGGGGCTGGCGGTCCAGACACAGAGATCAGAATATGCAAAAGCTCCCCCTGTGGGGAGCTGAGAAGTGCTCAGGAGGCTGATGCATGGAGTGTGGAGGCAATTGAGGCAAATGCTGAGGCGGTGAGAGGATCAAAAGGGCTGACTCATGAAGGGCATTGTGAGTTATATGTGCAAGTGTGGACTTCCTCCTGGGGACAGTGGAGTGCACCACTGATGGGTTTTAAGCAGGGAAGTGACATGGCCAGACTCATGGTTCAGAAAGAGCGTTCTGGGGCCAGAGTAGAGCAAAGGACAATCCAATGGAAGACATGGAGGCCACTGGGGAAGAGGAGGCTGCTGTGTCTGGGGAGAAAAATGGTGGTGCCCTGGGTTTGGACAGTGGGACTAGGCATGGAGAGAGGGCAGGTTTGTCCAGGTGACACTTAGGAAGTAGAAGCAACTAGTATAATAGCATTGACTATAACAGCCATGACACAGAACTCTCATCATATGCCAAGCACTGTTCTAAGCACTTGATATATATTTATATATGCCTAGTATGTGAAGGAAATGGCAACCCACTCCAGTGTTCTTGCCTGGAGAGTCCCAGGGACGGGGGAGCCTGGTGGGCTTCCGTCTATGGGGTCACACAGAGTCGGACACGACTGAGGTGACTTAGCAGCAGCAGCAGCAGTATGTGGTGGAGGCAGGATTCAAGTCAGGAAATCTGGCTCCAGAGTCCGTGCTCTCAACCTTACACTCAACTGCCTCTCGAGATCACAGTGCTTGGTAGCTGATCAAATGTAGGATAAGGAAGAGTCTTCCATGCCTCTGGTTTCCACAGAAGCTCATACTGTCCTGTTCCTTTAGGCAGAGCAGGGGCAGAGCTGGTGGTAGAAGGAAGCACAGTTGGACGCCTCTGAGGCTTCTGACCACCTAGATGCAGAGCCCATTTTCCTTCTGGGTCCAGCTTTTTTTCCTCACTTTTTGCTATAGATTGAATGTTTGTGTCTCCCCAAGATTCATCCTTTGAAAACTAAGCCCCAACGTGATGATATTTGGAGGTAGCGGCCTTTGGGAAGTGATGAGATCATGAGACAAAGCCCTCATGAATGATCTTCGTGACTTTATAAAAGAGACCCCAGAGGGCTCTCCCTTGCCCCGTCCTCCATGTGAGGGCACAGCGAGAAGATGACTGACTATGAAACAGGAAGCGAGCTCTCACCAGACACTAAATCTGCTGATGCCCTAATCTCAGACTCACCAGCCTCAGAGCTATGAGAAATAATTTATTGTTGTTGAAGTCACCCAGTATATGGTATTTTGTTATAGCAGCCCAAACAGACTAAGATACCTTTCCTGGCACTCTGCGGGAGCCTCGACCTTGTTCATCCTCCATCCTGATGAACCCCGGGGGTTGCTTGAGGACACAGAGAGGCTTCAGACATGGCCTGTGTCATTGACAGTCTTGCTGGCGATATCCTTGTTCCTCTCTCCCTGTCTCTAACACACTCCACTCATTAGCATGTCCTGTAAATTATCTGTGGTGAGGGACCTTTAAGTTTTCCATTTCTGCTATGTTCTGGACCAACACACCTGTAAAATACAATGAAAACATCTCAGCAATTATCAAAACGCTATTCTGAAATACCAAATCGCTACAAAGATTTCTAAGTCCCTACTCTCACCTTTCCCTTTTTGTCCGTCTCTCATTATGGGCTGGTTATAGCTCACAAATCAGCTCCAGTTTGCAGACCACATTTCGCTGAGCGCTGCTCAAGTCTCTGTCTCCAGTTCCACTGCCACCGTGCTGGACCAAGCCACCGTCGTTCCTTGCCTGCTTCTGCAGCAGTTTCCTAAATGCTCTGCCCTCATGTCTACTCCAACCCATCCTCCATCTGATAGCAAGACGGACTATTCCAGTTCCCAGATCGACCCTCTCATACACTTGCTTGAACCTTCCTAGGACTTTCCACTGTCTTCAGTGTGGTTCATGATAGACACATTCCTGCTTCTTGCTTCTTATTTAAATTCTTATTTCCTCCTGATTTACACTGGGGTTCAAGTCATATCAAACTGCAGAAATTTTTGAAAATGAATGCACCCTCTCATGCCTCAGGGCTTTTTAAAGGCTGCTCCATCTACGTGGAACATCTTTTACTAAAAAAAAAAAAAAAAAAATCACTCTTTTAACCAACACTTATGGGCTACCCACTAGAAACTAAACATGCTAAGCGCTGTGACTACAAAGGTGAAGAAGATACAGTTCTGTCAGTTAGGAGCCCATGGTCCAATAAAAGGAGGGAGACGTGCAGACTGTCAATGGCTGCACAGTGCGGCAGTGGGAGACCAGAGGAGGCTCTTGTAACCCAGCCTGGGTTCAGGAAAGCCTGCCTGGAGTACATAACACGTGGGCAGATCACTAAGGAATCATTCAGAGTTAGCCTGACCATAGCAGAGGTAGGAGTGAGGAAAGGTGATCTGGGCTGAGGAACAGACTACCCAAAGGCTCAGCAGTGCCAGACAGGAAAGGGGATGGAGAAATGGCAAAAAGAGTCTTCTTCATTGCTAGCTGTTCTTTGTTGGACCCTATGCAAGGTCCTCGGGATACACCTGTTGTGCCAAATATCTAACACATAATACATACCCATGGGCTTCCCTAGTGGCTCAGCAGTAAAGAATCCACCTGCAATGCAGGCTCCCTGGGTCAGGAATATCCCCTGGAGAAGGAAATGGCAACCCAATCCAGCACTCTTGCCTGGGAAATCCCATGGACAGAGGATCCTGGCAGGCTACAGTCCCTGGGGTTGCGATGGAGTCAGACACACCTTAGTGACTTAAAACAACAATAACAGACTTAAATACACAAACATGAAAACATATATGGAGAACCTTGAAAATATTATGCTAAGTGAAAGGGACTGGACACAAAAAGTCACGTGATTCCATTTATATGAAATATCCAGAACAGGTAAATCCTTAGAGACAAAAAAAAGATTAGCAGTTGCCCGGGACTGGCGGCAGGAGAATGTGGAGTGACTGTTTAATGGGTACAGGATTTCTTTTGGGGGATGATAAAAATGTTATGGAACTAGATGGAGGTGATGGTTTTACAAGACTGTGAATTTATACTGAGTGTCAGTGAGCTGTACACTCAAAAATGGTTAATTTCTGCTTTGACTACACTGGGTCTTCGTTGTGGCATGCAGGCTCCTAGCTGTGGTATGAGGGATCTCGTTCCCTGATCAGGGATCAACCCCCCAGAGCCCTGCATTGGGCGTGTGGAGTCTTAACCACTGGACCACCAGAAAAATTTCCAAAATGGGTATATTATGCATTAAAAAAAAATATGTGGAACCCCCTAGACATTTTCACTCAGCAGGTAATTACGGAGTGCCTCCCATGTGCCAGGCATGGTATGAAGCACGAAAGATGAGGGATAGTTCCACCCTTGAAGGTCCCACATATATAAGTCACACAGATATGAATGCATACAGACAAAAATGCAGGCCTCGTGAAGACATGCAGGCGCATCCACTTAACATTCATTTAATAAATATTTATGGAGTGCCTAACATGTGTCAGGCAATAGGCTGGATGCTGGGCCTACAATGGGGAATGAATAGGCATAAATACTGTCCTCACGGCTTAAGGACATAAACACATAATCACCTACTGAGGCGCACACCCAGCTTGAATTACACAAACACACACACACATAACAGACACATACCTAAATAAGGAAGCAGCCAAAGTCCACCAGCCCCACATATCTTGGGTGAGATCAATGAGCAGTGACACACAGGCAGGCAAGCATGACCCCATCTCCCCATCGTGTACACATCCCTCATGCAATCAATGGGAGTTCCATTAAAAGTCAGATTAAAACTGGCTCAGGGTTTCAGAGCCTTCTCAGGAGAGGGGCATAAACAGGCCTCAGTAGAAAGGCCTGGAGCACTGAGAAAAAAATCCCCAAGTCTCACTTAAGTGATTTTTGGCAGAAATCAAATTAACGGCAAGACTATGGACTGCTGACAAGGTGCTCCATCACGCTCTGCTGTGTGAATGTGTTTCTTATACGTGTTGTTTTCATTAGCACTTCATTTGATAATGATAAATGGCATTTTCATCTGAAAGGAAAATATTAAAAAGTTCTGATTTGCAGGAGCGAGTTAGAATAAATGATATTATTATGTTCTGCCACTTGTACGGCTCAGAGAAAAAAAATAATAATGATAACAAAAAACCCCAACAGCTTTCTCCCCTGAAGAAACACAAGCATTTTATTTCTCCACTGGGCCATTTGCTCACCATCATATCTGTCCTTGGCACAGAACCTGCTGAAAGGTGATGGTTTAGAAGAGTAGGGGAGAATTGCTGGAGACATCAAAGGCTGTCAGGAACGGTGACCTTGGGAAGTCCTGGGCCCCCCTTGCAGACTAGCAGGGGAAGTGACTGCTCACTGGCTGAGGCTCTGTTAGGGCCTGGACTACACTTTCTTACCTTTGAGTTATAATGTAGGATTTTCTCCTTCAATGTGTAAAAATATGGCCCCTTCTGAATCTACTTCAAGAATGCTGTGGTCACTTTGATGGTTGATCAAGTCACTATCCTGCTTTCAACCCATGAAAGGCTCCTATCACCTACAGATTAAGTCCTAACTCTTTAGCTTGTATCCAAGACCCTCATCCACCTTGTCCCAGCTCCCAGCCTCAACTTCCACATTCCTCCACGCTCCTCTTATACTCCAGCTACACTGAACTCTGTACCGTCCCCTGCTCATGTTTTCTTTTCTGCCCACATGCCATTCGAAGTACCTGACCAGTAACTTGGGTGAACTTATACTCATTCCAAGAGCCAACTGGAGCTTCACCCTATGAGACTTTGTCTGAATCCTCTTCCAGGAGAAGGGTTCATTCATTGGTTCCCAAGCCTCATTTTACATACCTAATCAGGGGTGTGAATGCATGAAATGCCCTGGAGCGGATGAAAGGTTGCAGGTCATTGGTGTGGTGATGCAGAGGATGCAGGCAGAAGCACTGTGGCTGCAGCTGGGCCCAGCCTGCAGAGGGTCTGGTATCTCCAAAACCTCTTTGGCCTTGTGCCCCTCCAGCTAGTGAGCACTCCCTTCTCTGGCTCCCAGCACTCTGGGCTACCCAGTCCTGTGAACCATCTTACCCAGTGGTCTGGGTCCGTGGTTCTGCCCTGTTCTTGCCCCTAGACTGGGAGGTTCTTCAGCACAGGGTCTGCTCTGTGTTCTCTTGGTGCTACTGGGGTCTGCTCAAAGTGAGCATTTGTTAGATAATCAAGTGAGTGGATGATGGCATGGTGGGTCTAACCAGGGTATGTCACCTGAACCTAAGCAGAAGTTGGGAAACTTGAAGCCTGGAGAGAACTGTTGTTGTTTGGATGACTGACTTTGTTCCTGATATTTCTTCATATCAATAATGTAACTTTTCTTTTCTCCAGAGGTGAATCAGAGTCAAATATGCTTGTTTGAAAATCCAGCACATTTCTGTGAGGGTCGATGGCATTAGCATGCATTGGGAGATTTCCAATGTCTGGCATCAGTTCATCAATTGATGAATGTCCCTCCTGTCTCCTCTGCAGCAGAGGAACCTTGGTGTGCAGAGAGAGGGCTGAGAGTTCGTTGTCTTTGGATGCAGTAAGAACTGCTCAAGGTCAGTGACCATGGCAATAACACAGGGCTTTGTGTCTGTCTGTGGTCTATCTTCCTAATCACATGACCATCTACTGTCTCATTTGATGTCCTGCAAGAGTCCAGTTCAACTGACATGAAATGAGCTTCCACTAAGCACTGAACACCCTACTGGATGCTATGGGCAGGAGAAGTATGGCTATTCCCATTTTAGAGATGAAGAGACTGAGGTTCAAAGAGAGGAAGGATCTAGCCTAAGGTCACATAGCTGGATAGTAGATGAATAAGGACTGGGATACAAGTCTGTCTTGCTTTTATCTAGGTTAAGGGTTTCCTTCTTCCAAGCATCCATAGGTATTCAGCCCTGAAATGGGTGCTGGGGTTGAGAAGGGGCTGAATGAGCCGGAGAAACTGGGACAGAGGGGAAGGTTTTCATCCTGGCTGACACTGAAGGTATCCATAACCAGGCTTAACTTCTGCCCATCCCACATCTCAGCCTGTCCCACCTGAGCATTCTCTGAGCAGGCCCTGCCACCTTCTTCACTCCATGTCTTTGCTCAAGACATCTCTCCTGTCTGGCAACCCCTTGTATCATCTTCACCTGTTAAGAATCCTAGCATCTTTTAGGATCCAGTTCATATTCTGCCTTCTCCAAGAAACCTGCCCAATACACTTGGTTCATTATCCCCACAGCACTGTGAGCCATGTGGGGTCATGGATTTCTCTAATTCAATCTTCAATTACGCCTGCCACATACGTAGTAGTTGCTCAGTAAATGTATATGTAATGACAATCACCATAGCATGCTAATCATTATTAACATTGTAATACTTGTAAGATTTGTCTAGAAGGGTGCTTTCTAGCCAACTTTGGGTCATTTTCTCCTTTTAGAATCCGCTACTGGGAGCCACAGACTCTCCTGCCACAAACAGACAAACAGAGAAGTCATATCTTATGCAGGAGTTGGATTCTAAAGATAGTTTGTGAGGCAAAAATCGTATGCAATCAAACTTACCCTTGAAAATCCTTTGAATTGCCTCTAAAGTCCAGAGTACACAGTCTATGGGCTTCCCAGGTGGCTCATTGGTAAAGAATCCACCTGCCAATGCAGGAGATGAAGGTTCAATCCCTGGGTTGGGAAGATCCCCTAGAGAAGGAAATGGCAACCTGCTCCAGTATCCTTGCCTGGAAAATCCCAAGGACAGAGGAGCCTGGTGGGCTATAATCCATGGGCCGAAAAGAGTCAGAGATGACTGAGTGACTGAGCACATATGTGCATACAGTCTATACAATAGGTAGTTGGTTTACATTTAGGAGCCATGTATGAGAATATTTTTCTTTAAATATTAGAATTGCCATCCACACAGCAAGATGCTTATCTGTAGAAGATGCATGAGGAAAGTCAGATTTTTTTGCAGGGTCAGCAGATCTCTGCCTTTACATACAAATTTTAACATCAACCTCAAGTCTGAACAACTGCAACAACAACAAGGGGCTCATGGACCTCAGAGCTCAGGCCTGGACCTCAAGTGAAGAGCTTTTGGCATAGAGCTTTAAAATGTACAAAGTCTTTATCATGCAGTAGCCTATCTTAACCTTCAAAACCATCCTTTGAAATGGATTATCTTTGATATTATTCCTACTTCATTTTTTTTTTTTATTTTACAATATTATATTGGTTCATTTTGCCATACATTGACATGAATTCGCCCCGGGTTTACATAAGTTCCCCCTCCTGAACCCCCCTCCCACCTCCCTAGGTAAGAAAATTGAGACTCAGAGAGGCCAAATGACTTTAAGTCCAAAGATCTGGCCTCTTGTCCAATACTTTCTCCAAAAACTTCCCTACTCCATTGCCTGGATGGCCACCTTGAGGGTCTTAATTAATCCTTGATCTACTTGTCAATGGAATGGGTGTGTGATCTTGGACCAATTACCTAACCTCTCTGAAACTCAGAAGCTTTGTTTGCAAAATAAAGATAAAAATACCCACTGAGTAGTGTCCTTGTAGGATTAAATGAGCCACTGGATGTGAAACTGCCTGGCAAGGTGCATAGGATATTGCAAAGGCTCCCTAAGTGTTGGGTTTTCTTCTCTACTCTGCTGGCACTCCTGGGAAATTAACCAGGAAAGTCTTCCTCTGAGCAGTGTCCTCTCTCTTCCTGACCACCAAAGGGCTTCAAGTTGGAGGTCTGGGCAAAACTGCTTGAGAATATGCAAAACCTTTCCTTGTCTTTGAAATCTCTGGATCCTCAATGCCATATATTAAACACTGAGTGGAGAGCAGAGGAGCAGGCACCAGGGATCTGTTCCATCACAGATTTTGTGTGACTTTGGACAGGTGTCTTCAAGAAAGGCTGATGGAAATAAATGCTTTATCTGGGCTTTCTAAGCCCTTCATGAACCTCTGCTCGAACCCTCCAGTGACTGCCCATGTCACTTAGAGCAAAAGCCCAAGTTTTACAGGGTCCTATGCAGCCTACTGGAGAAGGCAATGGCAAGCCACTCCAGTACTCTTGCCTAGAAAATCCCATGGATGGAGGAGCCTGGTGGGCTGCAGTCCGAGGGGTCGCTAGGGGTCGGACACGACTGAGCGACTTCACTTTCACTTTTCACTTTCACACATTGGAGAAGGAAATGGCAACCCACTCCAGTGTTCTTGCCTGGAGAATCCCAGGGACGGGGGAGCCTGGTGGGCTTCCGTCTATGGGGTCACACAGAGTCGGACACGACTGAAGTGACTTAGCAGCAGCAGCAGCAGCATGCAGCCTACATAAAGACAGGGTCCAGCTGGGAAAACAAGCCACTCTAGGGAATTTAGAAGAGACTGTTTAATACAGGGAGTTTGTTACAGAGGCATTAGAAAATCTGGAAGAGCAACCAAGGGGAGATGAAGCAACCCTGAGATTGCAGGGAGTGGCCACTTCCTCTTGGGATGCTGGAATAAAGGGAACCCAAGGGCTAGACCTGTCCCTCTGGAGCCAGAACCAGGTAGGCCTGTCTGGTGGGAGCTGGACCCATGGGACGCTGTGGCCCCTGCTAGATACACCACTTGAAACAGAGAGAGTGGGAGATATACCTGGCTTTTTTCCCTTCTCCCTCTCTCTCATCTCCTATCAGTGCCTTCCATTGACCAGACCTAATCAGAAGTCATAGGGCAAGGGAGAAGTACAAACAAGCATGAATACAAGAGGAAACCAGCCACTGATGGCACAGAACCTTCCGGATATGGTATACCCCTCTCCAGCTCCTCATTAGCTCTCCGAACTCATGTCCAGAATCTTGCAGTTCACTCCCTATGCTCCAGCCACATGGACCTCCGCAGCCTTCTTTGGACTCACCAGGCCCTTACATCTGTTGTTCCTTCTGTCTGAATTTTGTCCACTGGGTGTCCACATGGCTCCCTTCCTTCTATCACTTTCTAAGTGAGGGCTTTGACTGTTCTACCTAAGTTTCCATCCCCTCCTCCACTGGCCCTCCTTGTTGCCATCCTGTTTTATACTTCTCTCTATTTTTAACGGTCATTTAACAGTCTTTGCTATTTATGTTTGTATGTATATTTATTAATTTATTTCAACCCATTTCCAGTGTTCTTGCCTGGGAAATCCCATGGTCAGAGGAGCCTGGCAGGCTATAGACCATGGAATTATAAGAGTCAGACATGACATAGTGACTGAAACAGCAAAAAACCCAGCAATTTATTTATTTATATTTTTGGCTTCAAGGGTCTTTGTTGCTGGGCATGGGCTACCCCAGTTGCAGCACGTGGGCTCAGTAGTTGTGGCACATGGGCTTAGTTGCCCAAGGCATGTGAGATCTTCTTGGACCAGGGATCAGATTCCATGTCCCCTGCATTGATAGGCAGATTCCTAACCAGTGGCCCACCAGGGAAGTCCTGTATGCATGTGTCTCTAGTGTCCACCTCTTCTCTTTAGAGTGTAAGCTCCATGAGGGCAGAGATTTTTGTTTGCTTTGTTTACTGCTGTATCTCCAGTGCCTAGAACAGTGCCTGGCAAAGAATAAATATTTGTTGACTAAAGGGATATCCATACTCAACTCAAGATCCAAACACCCACTTTATTTGTTTCATTTGTTCCTGCAGTGAATTTTAGTGTGGGTCATATAAAAAGGCAATCTGAACAATTAGGATGCGATTCTGATCGCTGGGCCTTTGTTTCCCCATCCCTAAGGCAAAGGGGCTGAGCAGGAGACCTCAAAAGACCTTTCCAGCCTTACCATTCTACGAACCTGAGAGTTTTTTCCTGGCAGAAATTTTTGGAAGATAAAATTAATCCTCTCCTTAATCAACTGTTCCCATCTCTGCACGTGACTTGTCAGGGGAACTTTTCTCTGATGCTCATGTGATGCGGGAACTTGTCACATCTTCCATCTCTGGGAACATCCTCACCTGAAATTGAAAGGTAAATATTTCAGTTGTGAGTCTCTCTGTCATGACTCAAATAATTTTAAAATTGCTTAGATGTCTTTGCCTAACAATGTTCAGATTGTTCTAATGCAGGGGAAAACGGTAGTTTCAGACACAGTAATATTGATAGCAGCTAGTAATTTCCATGTATTTCTCACGGTTATTGGCGCTGTGAGGATTACCAAGGAGAATTTTTTTACTTATTAGAAAGACATTCTAGTCGAGGGCCTAGCATGGTGCCTGGCAATTGACGATGCTCACTAGGTGATGACTTTTGCAATATTTATTTTCATTGAGTTGGGTTGGAAAATAGCCTTGCTTATTTCCAGAGTCTTAAAATGTACACAGGGATCTCAGCTCCAAGGTTTTTTAACCCCAGTAGACCCCTTTAGAAACCAGGACAGGCCCACTGCAAGAGTTGCAGAAACTTTGTAAGGCAGAAAAAAATAAAAGGATTGAAAAATATTGAAAAGGGTTTATGACTAGGGGTCAGTGGACAGACAGGCGAGGGTTGACACAATCCTTCTCCCATTTATTCAGCAGGTAATCTCTGGTGCCTTGATGAAAATGAAACTCTATCCTTGCCCTTAAGCAGCTACTAATCTAGTCAGAAGGACAATGTAATGTGCTGTAAATATCAGTTCTTAGGTCTCAGTGCAATGGTAGGAAAAGTTACAGAGCATTTCTCTGAGTTTTTAGAACAGCAAAGAAAGATGTTTTGAGGGCCATCCCTGGCAGTCCAGTAGTTAAGACTGAGCTTCTACTGCAGGGGCACAAGTTCAATCCCACATGCCACATGGTAATAAATGTGGCATTTATTAGTGCCCAAATAAATAAATTAAAACAATTATATGCTGAATCAAGCACAAGTTTTGTTTTGCTACTTTTACTCACCAGTGCCAGCAAAAAGGGAAAATGAACTAATACGGTCAGCAGTTATCACTATTTAAAAGACAGTATTGCTGACATTTATCTGGTCATTTTTATTGTCTATTTTCTTTTTAAGGCCAAAGGATTTTTATCTGTTTATTAATTGCTTTATCCCCATCATCTAGAATCATGTTGGGTACATAGCAAATCCCCAATAATTATTTGCTGGCTGATGGACTAAACCAGCCCCATTGCACAGGAGAAGAAATAAAACTGGGCCCTGGTCAGGAGAGAAGCTGGAAGAGCCCCAGGGTCCACACAGTCAATGGGGTGTGTAGTCGTGGGGATCAGAGATGGGAGGAGGGGACAAGATTGCAGAGATTGGAGGTGTGGCCAGAACCTGGAAGGATCTTAAATACAAGGAAGGAAGGAAGGATCTTAAATACCAGGTCAAGCATCTTGACCTGTGTCCTGAAGCCCTAGAAAGACATGGAAGGATTTTTGCTGGAGTGAGACCTTCTCAGACTCCTGCTCCAAGCCTCCTTGGGGGAAAAAAAAAGATGTATCCAGGTTCCTTTTGTGTCACTTGCTTTATTTGACTAGGCCATTGTTACTTGGGCATTCTCTAGCAAGAAAGTCTTTCAGTGAGTGAAAGGGCCTCAGTTATCTATTCCTCCCTTCCCCAAATTCAAGCCCACATTCTTCCTGTAGTTAAACCCAAATTCCAGCTAAATTAGGCAAACACTTTAAAATGGCAACTCAAGAAGGATGTTTCAGTAATTGTGTGATGAAGATGTCAGATCTTTGTCATCTTATTGCAGCCTGAAGGACAGCTGGTAGGGAAGTTACTTGGAGGGATTCTAATAATGAGTCCAATTCTTGCCGTGTATAAGAATGATGATAACTGGATGCCAGCTACAGAGGATGGGCCAAACTTTGGATTTGTGTGTCTTTGCCACCTGTCACATATCAGGATCCTTTTTTTTTTTTTTTAATATATTAACAGAACACTGTATATTGACAAATATTTCTTAACCATCTACTAGGTTCCAGGCACTGCCCTAGAAGCTGGTGCTGGGGATGAAGTATTCTCAAGAAGCCTTGTCCTTGCCATCAAGGATCTTTTAGTTTAGGAGAAAAGATTTAACACATGGTCATAAGATCAGCACAACAAAAATAGCTTCTTTATCTACTATGTATGATTGAAATACATTTTCTCATTTAGCTTTCACAGCAACTCATTAAGGTTAATACTTTTATCTCTATTTTATGAGACAAGGGAACCAACCGTTGCAAATCTTGTGATGCAGTCAAGATTTGAACTTAGGTCTGACCCCAAACTCAAGCTCTTTCCATGGCGCCTGTGTCTTACTTTAGAGGAGAGCTAGGACTTGTAAGTAGGATGGGGCAGGAAGAAAGACAGCCACGTGGCATATTAGGGATTCTTAGAAAAGAGGAAAGAACAGATGGAAACTGGCTAGGATGGAGAATGGGGAAATTGCAAGAGATAGAAGTGCTGGTCTGCTGTGGAGGTGGGCAAATCACCAAGTTCCAGGGGTCCCTCCATATGGCCAAGTTCTACCATGGCAGATTTCCTGCGCTCTCCTACTAGTTACAGCTCATGTTTCTGAGTCTCTGCTCCTGACCCACTGCTTCCGACCCACTGCTTCCATCCCCTTTGATCTCTGGGAGAGGCCCCAGTGACAGTTCTGCATCCCTCACCAGTGTCAGCCCAGCACACATCTCCCAGATACCTCACAGTGGGCAGGTTTAGCTGCAGGTTCCAACTGTCGCTTCCAGTGATAGGCAAGTACCACTTGCACATGGGAATACATTTCTTGCCTGGGGTTTGCAGAAGTAGTTCTGCCTCTGGCTCCATAGAAACCTCCCACATGTAATCCCCTCTATTCCCCTGTCTGCTGACTACATGCAGAGGAGTCATGGGCCTCGGGGGATGGTGAAGCCACAGGATGGCTTTACAGACCGACGTGGGTCTATAAATTTCCACTTGGAGGAAAGCTTCCTACCTATCAGGAACGCCCATTGTGACTTTGTGTGGATGAGAAATAAACTTCTCTGGGTGGGGGAGGTTTTCTGTTACAGTAGCTTTGCCTTTGAGCATCCCCAGTCATGTCTCTTTGTGACCTCATGGATTGTAGCCCACCAGACTCCTTTGTCCATGGAATTTTCCAGGCAAGAATACTGGAGTAGGCTGCCATTTCTACCTCCAGGGGATCTTCCCAACTGAGAGATCGAACCCACATCTCTTGTGTCTCCTTTATTGGCAGGAAGATTCTTTACCAACTGTGTCACCTGGGAAGCCATTATAGCAGCTAATGGATGCCTTTACTTGGTGCGTCTCAAACTCTAGCATGTACTGAAATCACTAGCAATGGTTGTTAAAACAGATTTCTGGACCCCACTCCAAATTTCCAATTGAGTAGATCCTGAGGTAGGGCCTGAAAACTTGTATTTTTTTTTTTTTTAATTGGTAGGTGGTGCTGCCTGTATGGGAACTACATTTTAAGAATTACTATCTTAACTCTTACACCAAGTTCAAGGATTTCACCCCAATGAGAGACGAATAACCTTGGGTCTCTGGAGGGTAAAGGCACAGCTGCATAGGAAGGGATCTTGGTTAGATGATGATGCTGATACTGAAAACAGCAATGATATTCTTAAATTTCCACATTTGAGGGGCAAAGACTTTTGTTGCCAAAGTGCCTTAGATGTCCCCTCCCTCAGGGTATGTGAGAGAAGGGAAGAAGCAGATATCTTGGGAGAGATAATGAAATTTAGTAGAAAGAATGCACAAGCTTTGGAGTCAGAAAGACTGGGCTAGAATCCCATCTTCCCCACAGACAACCTGTAGATGCTGGGAGAGTCACAAGACTCCTTTGCATCTGAATCTTCACCTGTAAGGTGGGGAAAATGCTACATACTTCAAAGGGGGTGTAGAAAGGTGGCAGAGAGTGTATTCAAGCTCCTGGTTCCTGGTCTGTACTCAAGAAAAGGCATCATCATTATTAAGTCTGCTCTGAGCTCCTAGACCCCATGTCTGGGCTTGACCTGGCCATGTTAGTGTGTATAACTCTGGTCCTTTTCCCTGAACTGCCTCAATTTCCCTTGAGCAGCCATGGGCAACTGTCTGAAGATGGAGGAGATGTGGCTACCTGTAGCCACTATCCTGCCCAACTGGTGCTGACCTAGAGCTCCAGCCCGGCTCTCTTAGGTCACCAGCACATATGGGTCTGGCAAGCCTGATTCAGATGTCCTACTCTTTTTGTAATTCTTGGGGCTGTCCTGACCTCAAGGCAGTTTCATTAGGTTTATATTTAACTCTCCCTAAGCATGGCTGGAAGAAGCACAAGCTGGAATCAAGATTGCTGGGAGAAATATCAATAACCTCAGATATGCAGATGACACTACCCTTATAGCAGAAAGTGAAGAGGAACTCAAAAGCCTCTTGAGGAAAGTGAAAGAGGAGAGTGAAAAGGTTGGCTTGAAGCTCAACATTCAGAAAACAAAGATCTTGGCATCTGGTCCCATCACTTCATGGGAAAGAGATGGAAAAACAGTGGAAACAGTGTCAGACTTTATTTTTTTGGGCTCCAAAATCACTGCAAATGCTGACTGCAGCCATGAAATTAAAAGACGCCTACTCCTTGGAAGGAAAGTTATGACCAACCTTGATAGTATATTTAAAAGCAGAGACATTACTTTGCCAACCAAGGTCCATCTAGTCAAGGCTATGGTTTTTCCCGTGGTCATGTATGGATGTGAAAGTTGGACTGTGAAGAAAGCTGATCGCTGAAGAATTGATGCTTTTGAACTGTGGTGTTGGAGAAGACTCTTGAGAGTCCCTTGGACTGCAAGGAGACCCAACCAGTCCATTCTAAAGGAGATCAGTCCTGGGTGTTCATTGGAAGGACTGATGCTAAAGCTAAAACTGCAATACTTTGGCCATCTCATGCGACGAGTTGACTCACTGGAAAAGACTCTGATGCTGGGAAAGGTTGGGGGCGGGAGGAGACGGGGACGACAGAGAATGAGATGGCTGGATGGCATCACCGACTCGATGGACATGAGTTTGAGTGAACTCCGGGAGTTGTTGATGGACAAGGAGGCCTGGCGTGCTGTGATTCATGGAGTCGCGGAGAGTCGGACACGACTGAGCGACTGAACTGAACTGAACTGAAGCATGGAGGTGAGACCTAGCAAGTCTTTGCAGAGGTAAAAGTTTGGGTGAGTGTTAATGGCCAAATCAGAAGTAGGGATTGACAAAGCCAGCCCCAACTTTGTGGTATTAACAGGACAGATCTCCAGGCTCCAGGTACTTTCCTGTTAGTAGGTCACTTTTCAACCTCCTTTCTCAAATGCCAGGCACTTAGCTGGAATCTTGGCTGGAAACCCCCAGGCATTGCTAGAAAATGCCTTTTAACTGCCACCATAGCAAAACAGCCCTTGCTGGTATAAACTATATTTAACCTCTTTAAATGCAATCCATTTCTAGCTTTCCCTTTCACTTGGTCTCTGTGTTTAACAATGTGGTTAAAATGCCCTACAGGCCCTGGCAATGACTCCTCTGATGATCCCTGGCTAATCTCACTTGAATCTGAAGACAGTGGTCCAAAGGAAGCAGGTCAGAAAAGGAGTGATATTTGGTAGAGGTCACACAGTGTAAGTCTGGCAGAACAGGGATCCAAATCCTCAGGTCTTAACATTACTCCACACTCTTTAGAAAGTTGACAAGACAGATGAATTCAGTGACCTTAGAATAAAATCCACGGTCCTTACTGGGGTCTGCAAAAGCTTGTATGATTTAGCCAGCTTTCCAATGTCTTCTGGCATCTCTGTCCCTCTGCTTCCTGTTCTTCTGCCCCTCTGGCCATTTGTTGCTTCCTAGAAGCTATTAAGTTCTCACTTACCTCTAGGACTTTGTGTGGATATTCTTTGCCTGTCTCTTTCACAATGACTCCTTCTAATTCCTCAGGTCTCATTTCAAAGTCTTTTTCTCAGGGAAAAGACTTCTACCCTGCCTAGCTAGAACCCCTCTGCTATTTTCTTCCATGGTATTTTCCTTCCCAGACCTTACCACAGTCCAGTTCAGTTGCTCAGTCATGTCTGACTCTTTGCGACCCTGTGGACTGCAGCATGCCAGACTTCCTTGTCCATCATCAACTCCCGGAGCTTGCTCAAACTCATATCCATTGAGTCAGTGATGCCATCCAACCATCTCATCCTCTGTCGTCCCCTTCTCCTCCTGCCTTCAGTCTTCCTCAGAATCAGGGTCTTTTCCAAAGAGTCGTTTTTCTCATCAGGTGGCCAGTATTGGAGCTTCAGCTTCAGCATCAGTCCTTCCAATGAATATTCAGGACTGATTTCCTTTAGGATGGACTGGTTGGATCTCCTTTCTGTCCAAGGGACTCTCAAGAGTCTTCTCCAATACCATAGCTCAAAAACATCAATTCTTCAGCACTCAGCTTTTTTGATAGTCCAACTCTCATATCCATGCATGACTACTGGAAAAGTCATAGCTTTGACTAGATGGACCTTTGTCAGCAAAGTAATGTCTCTGCTTTTTAATATGCTGTCTAGGTTGCTCATAGCTTTTCTTCCAAAGAGCAAGTGTGTTTTAATTTTGTGGTTGCAGTCACCATCTGCAGTGATTTTGGAGCCCAAGAAAATAAAGTCTGTCACTGTTTCCATTGCTTCCCAATCTATTTGCCACAAAGTGATGGGACCAGTAGCCATAATCTTCATTTTTTTGAATGTTAAGTTTTAAGCCAGTTTTTTCACTCTCCTCTTTCCCTGTCATCAAGAGGCTCTTTAGTTTCTCTTTGCTTTCTGCCATAAGAGTGGTGTCATTTGCATATCTGAGGTTATTGATATTTCTCCCAGCAATCTTGATTCTAGCTTATGCTTCATCCATCCTGGCATTTCACATGATGTACTCTGTCTATGAGTTAAATAAGCAGGGTGACAATATATAACTGTGATGTACTCCTTTCCCAGTTTGGAACTAGCCTGTTGTTCCATGTCTGGCTCTAACTGTTGCCTTTTGACCTGCATACAGATTTCTCAGGATGCATGTAAGGTGGTTTGGTATTCCCATCTCTTGAAGAACTTTCCAGTTTGTTGTGATCCACACAGTCAAAGGCTTTGGTGTAGTCAATAAAGCAAAAGTAGATGTTTTTCTGGAAATTTCTTGCTTTTTCGATGATCCACTGGATGTTGGCAATTTGATCTCTTGTTCCTTTGCCTTTTCTAAATCCAGCTTGAACATCTGGAAATTCTCAGTTGAAGCCTTGTTTGGAGAATTTTGAACATTACTTTGCTAGCATGTGAGATGAGTGCAATTGTGTGATAGTTTGAACATTCTTTGCCACTGCCTTTCTTAGGGACTGGAATGAAAACTGATCTTTTCCAGTCCTGTGGCCACTGCTGAGTTTTCCAAATTTGCTGGCATAGTGAGTGAAGCACTTTCACAGCATCATCTTTTAGGATTTAAAATAATTCAACTGAAATTCTATCAGCTCCAATAGCTTTGTTCATAGTGATGCTTCCTAAGGCCCACTTGACTTCACATTCCAGGATGTTTGGCTCTAAGTGAGTGATCATACCATCATGATTATCTGGGTCATTAAGATCTTTTTTTTGTATAGTTCTTCTGTGTATTCTTGCCACCTCTTCTTAATATCTTCTGCTTCTGTTAGGTCCATACCATTTCTGTCCTTTATTGTGCCCATATTTGCATGAAGTGTTCCCTTGGTATCTCTAATTTTCTTGAAGAGTTCTCTGCTGCTGCTGCTGCTAAGTCACTTCAGTCGTGTCCGACTCTGTGCAACCCCATAGATGGCAGCCCAGGAGGCTCCCCCGTCCCTGGGATTCTCCAGGCAAGAACACTGGAGTGGGTTGCCATTTCCTTCTCCAATGCAGGAAAGTGAAAAGTGAGTGAAGTCGCTCAGTCATGTCCGACTCTTAGCGACCCCATGGACTGCAGCCCACCAGGCTCCTCCATCCATGGGATTTTCCAGGCAAGAGTACTGGAGTGGGGTGCCATTGCCTTGAAGAGATCTCTAGTCTTTCTCATTCTATTGTTTCCTCTATTTCTTATCTCTCCTTGCTATTCTTTGGAACTCTGCATTCAGATGTGTATATCTTTCCTTTTCTCCTTTGTCTTTCACTTCTCTTCTTTTCTCAGCTATTTGTAAGGCCTACTCAGACAACCATTTTGCCTTTTTTGCATTTCTTTTTCTTGGGGATGGTCTTGACCACTGCCTCCTGCACAATGTCATGAACCTCCATCCAAAGTTCTTTAGGCACTCTTGTCTATCAGATTTAATCCCTTGAATATATTTGTCTCTTCCACTGTATAATCATAAGGCATTTGACTTAAGTAATACCTGAATGGTCTAGTGGTTTTCCCTACTTTCTTCAATTTAAGTCTGAATTTTGCAATAAAGAGTTCATAATCTGAGCCACAGTCAGCTCCCGGTCTTGTTTTTTGCTGAGTGTATAGAGCTTTTCCATCTTCAGCTGCAAAGAATATAATCAATTTGATTTTGGTGTTGACCATCTGGAGATGTCCATGTGTAGAGTCATCTCTTGTATTGTTGGAAGAGGGTGTTTGCTGTGACCAGTGCATTCTTTTGGCAAAACTCTATTAGCCTTTGCCCTGCTTCATTCTGTACTCTAAGGCCAAACTTGCCTATAACTCCAGTTATCTCTTGACTTCCTACTTTTGCATTCCAGTCCCCTATGATGAAAGGGACATCATTTTTTTCTTTTTTTATGTTAGTTCTAGAAGTTCTTGTAGCTCATTATAGAACAATTCATCTTCTTCAGCATTAGTGATTGGGGCATAGACTTGGATGACTGTGATATTGAATGTTTTGCTTTGGAAATGAACAGAGATCATACTGTCATTTTTGAGCTTGCACCCAAATACTGCATTTTGGATTCTTTTGTTGACCTTATCACAATCTGTAATTATTTTATTTATTGAATAAATAGATGGGTTGACTTGATACTCAAGTCATTTAATTCAATTAACTTAATTATTCACTTATTTAACATTTATTCATTATTAAACATTTATTGAGCACCTACTAAGGGCCATTGTTTCCGGAGCTGAGGTTACAATAGTGAACAAAGGTCCAAATCTCTGCACAATGGGGAAAATGTCTAGAGGAGAGAAGGAAAATAAATGGAGTTAATGGTAACCCCGAATGTTTTGCCTTAAAAGACTGGAAGGATGGTGTTGCCTTTTGCTAAAATGGGGAAGAGAGTAGATTGAGCGGATGTGAAGGTAATAAAGCATGGCTTTTGGTTAAGTTTGAGGTGCACTTTAGACAGTCAGGAGGAGACATCAATTTGGCAATTCAGAGTCAAAGGGAGAAATCTGGGCTGGAATCATATTTGGGAGTCATCTGAACATAAATTATATTAAAAGCAATGACCCTGGATGAGTGATTCTGATGAGTGAATGTAGTTAAAGAAAAGGTCCAAGAACTCAGACTCCAATATTTAGAGGTCAAAGAGATGAAGAAGAAATTTAGAGATGGCCAGGAAAGTAGGAATAGGAAGCAGAGTCTTCACCTGAAAATGAAGATGAGGCAGGAGGTATTGGAGGTTTGAAAGAAAGAGGAGAAAGCAGGATGGCATCATCTTGGAGAGAGGCAGAGTGAATGAACTAGAGTACAGTGAAATGAGGGAGGGCCAAAAAAGGATGCTTGTAAGCGTGGGATTATATTCAGCCACAGAATTTAGACTGAATAGAGAGGGAAGTGAGGACATGCGGCGTGGGGAGGGAAGGGACAGTGAAAAGTGAGTTGAAGGTCTCAGTGGGTTGCAGGGTTATTTTGAGTCAGGGTAGTAAAGAGAGTGGGATAGGCAGTAGGCATTGACAAGAGGATGCTTGAAACTGGCATTCAGGTCTTAAGGACTGACGTATGAGCAGGGAGGGCGTAAGGAGGAGGAGGGAGAAGCAGAGGTTGAGAATTCAGAATCAAGGATATTGGAAGGATCATCTGTGTGCATATTGAAATCATCAAGAATTAAGATTGACTGGTTTTGGAGTGTCTTAGTGTGGTTTTGGGGAGTATTTATGAGAGAGAGGTGTGTGCCTGACACATGGTTGGTTCTCAGTCAATGCAGTTTGATCATTTATTTGCTTAATATGTGTTCAGGGTGCTGGGGCTTCTCCCACGGGTACTTCTAAGTGAGGCAGAGCTCCGTGGAGGGTTGTGATATTGCATTTCAAGTGGGGATGGGGGTTGCAAGACACAGTTGGGGCACCAGCCTGGAATGTGTGGATCCCTGTGGCCGAGGTTGCCCGGTAGTCTAGGGCGCAGGTCCTTCTGCAGGCTTCAGGCTGGACTCCCACCAGAGCCGCACGCCTCCAGCTCCATGGCAGCAGCAGCAGATGGTGAGAAGTGGGTGGGCTGGGGGTATCTGTGACTGATCCCACGTTTGCCGGATTAATGAGGCCTCATGCCCGCCTTCTTTTCTGCAGTGTGCCAGCCGACAGTAGCTTCCTTTGCTGGGGTGGGTTTGTTTGTGGGAAATTTTTTGGCAGTGAAAGCTCAGCACCTGATTGAAAACTTCCTCTCCCCCTCACTGTCCCCTCCCCCAGTGCCTCGACTGGTTCTAATGTGTTCTGGGTCCTCAAGCCTGCCCCTGGGGTTCCTCCTGGTATCAGACTGATGAGGCTGAGATTAGGTAGTCCTGCTCCTGCCTTTACAAATGGGGAAACTGAGGCCTAGAGAATTTAAATATTCATTCTGTCACAGGAGCCTCCGGATTCTGCACACAGTCTAAGCCCTTTGGGTGTCTAGCTATGTCCCCAGGTTGGCATAGACTCCACAAGTAAGAATTTGGATTGTTCATGTTTGAGGTTCAGACATATATAAGCATATATGATGAACATTGAAGTTGTGGGGAAAGAGAGCATTGGAAACCAGATTACAATGAGGACAAAGAATTACTGAGAGAAAACATCACTGTAGGAGTGGAGGGAGGCAAGCACAGAGGATCAGGCTGGTAAACTGGTGTGAAGGTAAGGGGCACTAGTCGTGGGGATGGTGTAGAGTTGACCTGGCCCCTTGGTAAATCCTGAAAACCATTTTGGTAGGACACTAGGGTAACTCTGTGGTAGGATTGTTCCTTTCCCAGCAAAGTGGGATAAGAAAGAGGAAGGGTGCATCCCCAGTGATGAACAAGAGTGAGAAAGCAAGCGTGTGAGAGACAGCCAGCCCTGGGGATCTGGAGGTGAGAAAAGATGCTCAGATTTCCAGTTAGCGGGTGGCAGGGATCAAGGTCCCAAGGGGCATGAAAGGTCAAAGACAGGTCAGTGCCACTGGATGGATAGCCCAGGAGAAGCCTTATCCACATGGCAGACTGATGCAGGCAGAAATACAGCTGTGACAGTGAGGTCAGTGGGGATGGAATTCATGGCAGTGGAGATATTAGGGGCTCTGAACATCTGGTGTGAACTTGAAGTTCAAGGTAAGCTTCATCAGTGTGGTCAAACTGAGGGGAACAGGCAACAACCAAGTGCAACAAAGTAGTAAGCAAACATAAACCAGCGAGACAAAGTTGTCTACTCTTTGTCACATGGTGATGTAGTACAAAAATATTCATTTGTCCCCAGTAGAGTAGAGGGACAGACGTGTGGGGCCAGAGATGCATGCTCAGGGGTTGTGAGAGCCCAGGGTCCCACCTGGTGACTTAGAGGGTCGAGGAAATAAAATGAGCACATCAATGAGAATATGTTCAGTGGTTGGGAAGCTCTGCAGTAAGGAGTATATTTTTTTCTCAAGTAATAAGGGATCTTAGGGAGATAATCCAGGGTTGCTATAGCAATTCAGAGGTACCACTGAGGACCTAGTCACCTCATGTGCTTCTAACCTGCCATTCATTGGTTTTTACTAGTGCCTTCTCGGTTGCAGCAAGACACATGCAGCTCCAGACATCACATCAGCATTCCATGTGGGAGGAAGGAAGAAGGGGAAGAGGGCAATGGAAAAGGGTAAATATTGTCTTATCTGTTCTTTATTAGACATATTTTTCTATATATTTTTTTAGATTACAGATTTTATTTGTTAGTTTATTTTTGGCTGTGCTGGGTCTTCATTGCTGGGTGGGCTTTTCCCTCCAGTTATGGTGAGCAGCAGCTACTCTCTAGTTGCAGAACTCAGACCTCTCTTTGCAGTGGCTTCTTTTGTTGCAGAGCACAGACTCTAGGACGCATGGACTTCAGTAGCTGCAGTTCATGGGCTCCAGAGAACAGGTTCAGTAGTTGTGGCACACGGGCTTAATTGCTCCGTGGTATGTGGGATCATCCCAGACCAGGGATCGAACCCGTGTCTCCAGCATTGACAGGCAGATTCTTTACCACTGAGCCACCAGGGAAGCCCCTGTGTCATCTTTTAAAGAGCTTTCCTGGAAGCCTCACCAAGGACTTGTTATATCTCATTGACCAGAACCTTGTGATGTGGCTACCTCTAACTGTAAGGAAAACGGAAAGAGATTTTGTAGCTAAGCATTTTGTTGCCCCAATGAAATCAGAGTTCTGTTAGAAAGGAAGAAGAAATGTGAGTAGGACTGTGACAAATGCTGCATGTATTCAGGGAACAGTTCCTAGCTTTGCATAGCTGGACCACAGACTGTGAGGCAGGAAAAAAAGAGGGATGTAGCTAGCTGAGCCATCAGAGCCAAGGCGATGCAAGGCCTTGCAAGTCATATTCAGGCATCTGGGCTGTATCATCTGAGTGATGGAAATCCAGTGATGGGATGTAGGCAGGGGAGTGATTTGGTCAGTTTAGTGTTTTTGGCAGATCATCCTGGCTGAGGTGGGAGAAAGGAGTGTTGATGGTGAGGAGGGAAGTTCTCCTGTGAGGTTAGTGCCAGAATCTGTGTACAAACACAGACGGTATCCAAGTGATCTCTGAATGAGATGTTAAGACTCAAACTAGGCTATCAGCCTTGAGCAGGGGAGAAAGGGAGGAGTTTGGGAAATTTTCAGCAGGTAAAAAGTGACTGAGTTTGGTAAATGATTGCATAGTTAAGGGAAGGGGGTTGGAGTTTAGAAATACTCCTGGGTGTCCCCCATTAATGGGGATTTGGAATATAAGAGAAAAAGTAGGTCTGGAATATATAATCAATGCTTGAACAATGTGGGTTTGTACGGCATGGGTCCACTTATACACGGATTGTTTTCAATAGTAAATACCACAGCAGTACTATACAGTTCATGGCTGGCTGAATCCAGGGATTCAAAGGGCCAACTATAATGTAGATTCAGATTTTCAATTGCCAAAGGGCCAATGGCACCCCTAAAGTCTGAGTTGTTCAAGGGTCAACTATATAATTTGTTTAATATCTCACAGGAAGTTGGTGGCAGAGCTGACAGTTGAACCCAGCTCTCATAGGAAAGTGTTCTTTCCATTTTTCTACTTTATTCTTCAACCTCTATCCTCTGGAGCCAGGAAAAACAGTCTCCTGATGTCATTGGACCCACTGATTTGTCTTCCCCTCCTCTTCCCCAAGTCATGAGAGCCCAGAGATGAAATTGATCCGGTGGTGGCATCTTGCTCCTGGAGGGCCTAGTTTGATGAGGGTATGCTAAGGGGTGGGCTGATGGGGCCACCACAAACCCCAGCCCTGCTCTCACTAATGCTGGTGGTCAGGGAGGACCAAATAAGGAGGCTGAACTGACTTCCAAGGACTTCTCCTAGCTACCAGAGAAGGCAGTGCATGCATGCTGCTTGCGAAATCACTTCAATTGTGTCCAACTCTCTGTGACCCTGTGGACCATAGCCTGCCAGTCTCCTCTGTTCATGGGATTTTCCAGGCAAGGAGCCTGGAGTGGGTTGCCATGCCCTGTTCCGGGGATCTTCCCGACCCAAGGATTGAACCCATGTCTCTTAGGTCTCCTGAATTGGGAGGGGGGTTCTTTACCACTAATGCCACCTGGGAAGCCCCACTACAGAAGGCAAGGTCAAGGCCAATTGTGTGAAAAGTTGGGGAGGGCTACTTTTTATAGATAGTTTGATCAGATCACCTTGGGTGAGACAGATCTTATGACTCTTGTACCTACAGCCAAGAGGAGCTGGACTTGGTGACATCAGTCTTTTAACAGGTATTTGCTTATGAATGAAAATGCCTCATTTCTCTCCTCTAAAACTTTCTGGCACCCTGAGTTTCTAAAGAAATCCCCTGCTTCAGCCTGAGTGTTCAACTCTTTTTCTCTTATTCTGTTGCTATCTGCCCACCACTGCCTACCTAGGCTCCTCAGCACCTGTCTCCATCTGTTCACCAACCTCAGGAAGGCCTGCTTTAGCTCTGCCATGCCCAGACACTCCTCACTGTATTGCCCAGGCTCTTCAAGCTGCCTGCCCACCCAAGCCATTCTTCCCCAGCAGGCTGTGTTGTGTAGCACATGACTCCAGCCCTGGCTTCAGCTGTTTGGACTAGGTTGGTCTTGGTAAAGAGAATTAATAATAGCAGCAGCCTGTAAATGTCAGCCAACCGGGGTCAACCTGGTCCCTCTCTCTGGAATTTGAGCTGTTTATGCAGGGAGAAGTGGACCTTTGATAAAGTGCATCATTGAAGAGTTACAGGGAGTAAGGAAGTAAAATGTCTGGGTCACTGTAGTGGCTGGGCTCCAGAGGATGGACCAATTTGTTCTCTGATTGATGAGGAGGAATCAGAGCCTCTTCTGGTGTGTGGTTGCAGTTACTATTGTATTGGGTTGGCCAGAAAGTTTGGGGTTTTCTGTATGATGGGGAACCCAATTAGAACCCAACTGGCCAACCCAATGTTTCGAAAGCAACTCAAGTACCATGAGACCAAGTAAGATTTCCAAGCACCTATTCCCATATGCATCCCTACTATCTTGTCCCTCCTTTACTTGAGGGTTTCTCTGTTCTTTATGTTCAGAGGCATCCACCACTGACCCCCACTGCCCTCCTCCCCCAGTCAGATGGCCCCATCTGAGCTGTTTTCCTCTGGGAATCTTTCTGGCTACAGTTTGACTTCTACTATTCCTCACTGAGTGTCAGAGACTTGATGTAGTTTATCTGTTTTTTTAAATTATTATTTTTGATTGCTCTGGGTCTTGTTGCTATGCATGAGCTTTCTCTAGTTGCAGTGTGTATGCTTCTCATTGTGGTGGCTTCTCTTGTTGCAGAGCATGGACTCAAGGGTTCTCGGGCTTCAGTAGCTGTGGCGCACGGGCTTAGCTGCTCTCCAGCATGTGGGATCTTCCCAGAACCAGGGGCAGAACCCATGTCCCCTGCATTGGTAAATGAATTTTTAACCACAAGGGAAGTTCGATGTATTTTATATCCTTCCTTCTCTGATCAGGAGTTTCAGAGACATTAAATAGTTTACCAGGGAATTCAAACCCAGAACTTTCTTTCACCAGAATTGTCCTCTTACCTTCAGGCCATATTCTCTTTCCTTTCTGGGCCCTGGAATACTCCTTTCACTCTTCACGGATTTTAAAAATTTCCTCTAATTCTCCTCCCAGCATAGAAACTATCTTGCATAGCTAAATAATTGTTTCATATATCTTGTCTTTGTAACAGAATTCCAAACTTCAATCCCTTTTTCTTTTTCTTTTGGGTTTGTTTTCTGTCATAACCTACTGCAGTGTCACACACAAAATAAGTGGAAGAAAAGAAAGTTGAGTATGTTTACTCAACATGTGCCTCTAGCTCAGTGCCTGGCACTTGGCAGATGGTCAGGGTAAGGATTCTAGTGTGGACGAGGCTTAGGTTTGTTTCCTCACTGATGGTGGTGTCACATTGAAAGGTCATTGGTGTGGTTTAGTGGAAAGACACTGGACTTGAGCCAGATGGCATGGGTGTAAATTCCAATTCTACTTCATGCTGCACAATCTTGGGCCAGATACTTAACATCTCTGAGCCTGTTTTGTCAGATATAAAATGGGAATTAAGTAATGTGCTTCCCAGGACTGTTCTGAGGATCTGGTGGCAGCAGAGGTAGTGAAAGGAGCTCCCACCACAGTAATGCTGGTCTGTTCACACAATGCCTTTAATTCATAGGGAGTCTAACAGGGCCGAGTTCAAGGGCAGCTAAGGTGGCTTGTAAACATTTTTACTTTCTAATCCTATCCTTGACTCCTTTCTACCTCAATGACTTTTGGTGTCTGTCAACAAATAATCTTACTTGATTTCTTAGCACTGCTGGGCAAACAGCAGTTTAAAAACTGTTACTTTTAGTTTTTGTTTTTCAATTTGCTAGTAAACTGAAGTTATTGGACCCATTTTCCCATTAAAGATTTGGGGAGAAGGTTAGCCCCAGGCACAGAGCATTAATGCTATTTCCCTTGTTTGTTATATAACAGGACTCATCTCCACTTTTAATTGAAATGACACTCTAATTATGACAGAATTGGCTTATAGCCAGGGTGGTATAACTGGGAGCTTTGGGGTCACATAGGTCTGGGTTTGAATTCTGTCTTCACCACCTACTCTCTTGGACAAGATGCCAAATCTCTCTGAATCTCTTTTTGCTCAGTATGAAAGGGGGATATCATTCCTCACTAGTTGGTAGAAGGACCAAATGCTAAACGTACAGTGCCTGGCATTGGAAAGATACTAAATGCTTGTGCTCTTCCTAGAAACCATTTCTTAAACCTCGAGGACTTTGCTGGAAACCATTTAAAATAATTACACGGCATCTTGGAGTGGCATTGAGTCCACTTTGCATTTGAACTACTAGTAGATCAAATTGGACTTGCATAGGGAGGACTTCTGATAATTAACCCGGGGTTGGGTGATTTTCAGCCAGTTTTTATTCTGCTACGGAATCCCAAAACGATGAGACTGGAGAAATGCTATTCCTTTAATTGAAGGAACACTTTTATGTTCTCAGGTCTATTTTAATCTTAAGTGCCGATTATGCATCATTCTCTCCTGTTAACAGACACTTCTGTAAGTGATCTGCACAGAGAGAAATATGATTCTAACATAAATACTGTACCATGAGAAATTATCTTATTACCTAATATGCCAAAAAAGCTAATAAGATAAAGGAACAGTTCGAGTCATTTTTGGACAATATTAAAATTTGATTTTAGCTCATGGAAATAAAATATAATTTCCTTTTATTATCCTCTTTTACAGGTAGAACAAAGGCAGTGAAGGGTGTAAGGATGTTATATAGCTGTGTTCCGTGAGCTCTTGTTAAGGCTGTGGAATGGATCCAGAAAGAATGGCCTCAATAGTTCTTCCATTTAGAAATCATACTGTGGCTGTTAATGCTGTCTTATCAGATCTGATTTTTGAGTTTGCAGATGAAAGTAGAAAACCCTATTTCCTATTCAACTGTACAAATGTTTGCCTCGTGTGTTTGCATGCATATGTCTGTTAGGGAACAAATCCCTAGTGCCCACAGAAAGTCAGGACAAAACAATTTCAAGAACTGGGAGTTTCCTGAGTCATCTGTGGTAAAAGGTGATTAAGTGTTGAACTCTGACAAGGATAAAGTAGCCAGACCCAAATACTGACTAAGCAGGGGCCCCAAGAGGCTTTATGAGTATCAAATATGCTTTCAAATATTATTCTTTGAGATTCAAATGTTTTATTTACAAATGAACAAGTAATGATTGACTTTGATGAAAGAAATTTAAACAGGACCCTAGTTGATAAAGACTGTTGGCTGCAACTATCATTTGGTTGTGTTTGATCTTTGGTAGTAGATGTAAGTAGTTTTGATGATGGTGGTGATGATGTGGGCTGGTTATGGACACAAGTATGTGTTTTTCTGCCTTCCCTTCCTATCACGTTGACAGAAGTAATACTAAGTAAATGCCTTCAGTCTTCTCTGGAATGCAATTTTTCATCCAAGCAAAACATAATGTACCTGGGACCTGAAAGAAATTTAATAATCTCTGCGTTCTTGTGATTTGTTAAAACTTTCCAACACCTAGAGAAACTATACAATGTTTGCCTGGAGATTTGAGGTAGCAGGCTTACACTTGCAGTGAGATGGATTCTTTTTTATTAGATGTTAGGCAGACACGTTGTGCTGATTGTGGGAAACACTGCTGAGAGGGTGTATGTAAAATACCCTTCTATGGATATTTTAAAGGTCTATTTAAACACCTACAGCTATTTGTGAAACTTTTAGGATAGATCTGTTGGAGGCTGGGGAATGAACTGTTTGAATTGGTAAGATTCCATCAACTTCCAATATTCAAAAATAATGTATTCATTTGTTTAAAGTGCACTAAAATGACACCTTTGAGGAGCAGGGGTGGTGATGCTTGGTGATAACTATCACAGGCTTGGAAGCAACATTTTTGGACCCTAGACACACATTTGTGAGCTCTGTTATTCCCGGGGGGCAGTGATTAGTTTGAATGCCTGTTTTTCTTCAGAAAAGGAACATAGGGTCTTGTGTTTAAGATAAAAACTAAAGGAAGAAACTTTAAGTATGTGACGTTCAGGTTGACTTAGAGTTTTAATATTTAGTGTGGTTAATTAAATCCCATTCTTTGCCCTGAATTTAATTATCCTAACCATTGAAGTAATTTAATATAATAATAAAAAAGGAGGTAATGAGAAATGGAGGTGAATCTTGACTACTCCTTCCTCTAGATCAGTGGGGGCATTTCTTCTTCCTGTGTCAGCTTGTGGATGGTGATGTGATGTTTTATGGAGTATTATGAATTTTCAATTAGTGAGAAGATGAAAAAGAAAGACAGTAGATCATCAGTGAATGATCATATCAGGAAATCACTAAAAAGCTCGTCTGTAAAGTTCAGATCATATTTTAATATGACTTCATGATATTTTAGGTAGTCTTTTCCCCCTAGGCTGAGCTTAAATCATGTACTTTATACACAGTATGAAAAAGTCTTTGTTTAGGGTTTCTATTCAAAGGTAAGAAAGTCAGATTATTTGCCACTTCTAAGCAAAAATGAATTTAAATAAAGAAGTGATCTTTCTTGTCACTTTCAGTAGAGATGGTCTGTTTCCGTACTATTGCTCAAGATCTGCCATCTCAAAACTGAAGTGTGGTGCAGGTCTATCAGACTTGGATTCAAGTTCCAACTGGGGGACTTGCTGGTGGTCCAGTGGCTACAACTCTGTGCTCCCAATGTAGGGGCATGGGTTTGATCCCTGATCAGGGAATTAGATCCCACATATTGCAACTAAGACCTGGTACAGCCAAATAAATTTTATATATATATAAATCCCAGCTGGAAATTTGCTAGCCATTTCAAGTTACTTAATCTCACTGACCTTAGTCTTGCCATCTGTGAAATGAGGATAGTGCTATCTCCCTCTCCCAGATCACTGTGGGACCAAGGGAGGGAACACAGAGGGCACCTCACAGCCTGTCTGACACATAATAGATGGTCTGCAAATAGTGACTCCCTTTCTTCTGCACAAGTCACAAGTACGCTTAAAAATGAATAACAGATGCTAATGGATCATAAAGCCAAACACAATGCCAAATGTGTTGGTTTGTTATCAACCAGGACAGTGCTTCTGACACTTTACCAGTGATTCGCTTGGGGATCTGGTTAAATATAGATTTGCATACACCCTGAGACTCTGCATTTTAATAAGCTCCCAGATGACGCCTATACTGTGGGTTAAAGACCACACCTTATAATAGTGTGGAACTAGGGCAATGACTTTTGAATACTGACTTGACTTTGAGAGACTTGGCTAAGTTGCAAAACAGAATTTTACTCTGCCTTTTTCGTTTAATGGTAAAAATATTGGGGAAATCTGAAGATTCTACCAAAAAAAAAAAGTGTGAATAAACACATTTAAAAATCTGGGAAGCTCAAATCCATTCTACACACTTTCATTTATTGTCTGGACAGATAAAGTACAAATAATTCAAACACAACAAGATTAAGGAAAAAAAAACATTTACAGTACTTTCCCTCAGAAATCATCTAAACTAGCAAGATTAACATGAAGTCATTCATTATAACTAAAGTATACAACTGCCTGGTCCTAAGATTTTTTTTCCTTTTTTTTTCCCCCAAGAGTGAACACATTATAGAGAAGAGATGTTGGCATGCCTTTCCCACTAATGCTTAGCAAATGCATCAAAACTTTGCCAGCAAACTGCGTTCATTCATAGCAGGTGATATAAAAAGGTTTCCCTGAATGTTGAACGAGTGTTCTCTGAACTGAAATCTGGTGTTTTTTTTTTTTCTCAAAACCGAAACGAGGAAAAAAAATAGAAAAAAAATTTCAAGGAGGAGTCTATGGTGTAGCCCTGGTTTTCGTTATTTGCCTACCACTACGATTACTACTACAAAGTTTGCCTCTTCAGTGTGAAAACAACAGTTCTGTCTACATGCATTTAGTGGGTTCAGCATGGGAAAAAACTCACAAAATAAGCACAAGTTATAAATAACCATAACGTTTTATTACCATTAAGACTAAACTGGTATTGAAAAGATTGTATATAACAAGACAAGAAAAGCAATAGCAAATTTAACTATCAACTAGATTATGCATAGCGAGTAACTGTTTCTATTACCCAGGGAAGAGCATGAACCCTTGTATTTTTTTTGTTTCGTTTTTGTTTTAAATATATAACCGTACAAAGCACAAACATACTAAAATGATCAGTGCACTGGACGTGGGAGAATGCTCCCTCAGTCGTTTTGTTCCCTTAGCTCTGTTTTGTTTTCCCCAATCTGAATTACATTAAAAGAAAGACCCAGTTGTTTTTATTTTTCTACTGTGCAGTAAGAAAAAAATATTCACAACAAACATGACAATATATCAAACAATAGTTCTACACAAGTTACCTTGATACCTCTTTAACTGTCACTTAAATATCATAAGAAAACATTTTAAGACATATACAAACAAAACTAGCCAAGTGTTACAACTTATAATAAATTAACCCAAAGAAAAAATAACTTTATATATATATATTTATATTGTATATACACATACACACACAACAGAATGACACAATAATATGCTTCTTCCCATAGTTTAAGTAAACAAATACATAGTCTAGCCAATCTAGCTATATTTGATCTCGGCCATAGGCATCATCACATCTGCGGTTAAATAAATAAGTGTTTCAAGCAACATAAACAGTGTTTCAAATGTACCAACACAGCCCAATTCTATCAGCATGGGCTACAAAGTGAATTTGAAAATTCCTTAATGAATTTAAAGCAAATGTATCTTTTGTTTTCCTCTCCTAAACACATTACATTTAACTATGATACTAAGATATGTAAATAATTTCGTAGCACCTACTGCTCAAACTAAGGAAGTTTTAGATTGAAAGGAAAATTAATCTTTTTAATTTTTGTTCTGCTGACATCCCATACTGATGACTTAAAGAAAAACTGTCTTTCAACTCATCTCCTTGCTTTTGGGTTTTGACTGTGGGGAACTGTGGTACCCTGGGTAGAACGAACACTCCTTTCCCCTAGTAATTAATAATTTTTTATATTATTATTACATGCTATGAAAAGATATGAAGATCATCTGTTTATAGCCCATCCTTCAAAAAACAGTCTACGAATCCAGTTTAAAACACACATCTTGATCTCTAAAAAGTTACCAGTGCAGTATGAACGCGACAAAGTTGTCAATTTCCCCTAAATTAGCCAGTCAAAATATTTTTTTCTCAAATCCAGATTCTCTTGTAAAAATTCTTTATATTTTATAAAAATAGATTTTTCTTGAAACCCATTTTCAGCAAAGAGACCACCTCTTTGGCAACAATGTTAATGTTATTAAATTGTTAATGTCATCAGGTATCCCCCTCGCCCCCGTCCCCTAACAGAAGACTGTTTTAGTTCACATGATATAAAAGAAAAAAGGAAAAATAAAAAAATTTGCAAAAGTTTTTTAATTTTTGCAATTTTTATTATTCCTCTTTAATTTATGTGGGGGTTTTGTTTTTTTGACCAATCTGATTGGATCAACATCTTGACAAAAAAAAAATCTTTTATTTTCTCTCTTTGAATCCCATTACTTTGTAAAAATTGTTTTATTTTTATTATTATTTTTTTTTTGTTTTTTGTTTTTCTTCTTCAAATGAGCGAATGGTCATCTTAAAAAGACCCACCTTCAAGGAAGGTAGTAAAGTTAGCTGGCTGGGTAAAAATCCCTGCACGTCGCTATCTATGTATATATAGTCAACAACGACAGCTATGAAAGAACATTCAATGCATCAAAGGTATTTTTTTGTGTTTTTTTTTTCTTTTTTTCTAAGCATTATAAAATCCTTTCCTGGTACACCTCAGGATAATCCAATGTTTTAATACTTAGGCAACACTGGCTTATAAAGTCCATGGTTGAATATAAGCCTTGAAAAGTTTGTTTCTCTCTCTTTTGTATGTGTGTGTGTGTGTGTGTGTGTGTGTGCGCGCGTGTGTTTTGTTCGTATATATTTATATATATAATTTAATAAGTAAGGATGGGAAATTCAGGACTTGTGAGCTTTGTTGGTTTTAAAGGAAACTTGCAACACTCGGTCTCCCAGGCGGTACCCGTTGAGGCTGGCAATGGCCATGGCTGCCTCATCATAGTTGGTCATGGTGACAAAGCCGAATCCCTTGCACTTGTTGGTGTTGAAGTCGCGGATGACCTTGACGTTGTTCACTGCGCCAAAGGGCCCAAAGAGCTGCCAGAGGACACTCTCGTCAGAATCAGGGGACAGGTTGTAGACAAAGATGCACCAGCCCGTTCCTGTGTGACCAGGAATATTCATTCCCACAAGGCTTGTCATCCCATCAATGGTGATTGGAGAGAACCTGGGGGGACAAGCAGAAGGGGGGACTGGTCCAGACATCAGTCTGACCGTGGATAACACACAGATGCACAGACACAGACACGGGGCAGAGGGCTGAGTGAGTGTTTGCAGGAGAGTCTTCAGGATTTCAAAACCAAAACGCAAAAACTAATGTCTGTGGCATTTCTTCTGATGGGAACAGTTAGACTGGCCAAGGCATGTAAATGCCAAGAGAAAATCCTAGGTCAACTCCTAAAGACCAGGAAGAACTCTCAGAGCAAGGCTCCGTCACACTATCACAGTATATGTGCATAGGGTATCCCACCCTGACCCTCTCCCTCCCGCCCCACAGTAGACAGTGAACTCTTCATAGAAGGGGCCCTACTTCACCCATCCTTCCACTCTATTTACTTATTCAGTGGAGGCCATACAGGAATCTCACAGACATGACACATAGAAAACACTCAAGAACTGTTTATTGATTGAATAGGTGAATAACACTGGTAGAGGTCAAGGCTTGGGAAACTTTGTTTTTTTTTTTTTTTTTTAAGGAAGTTTAGGCGATGGCCCTAGAAGTGCTCAAGTCCACCATCTTTGCAGTCCCTTGACTTAACAATCGTTAAAGATCTCTTGACATTATTGAGGATGGAGATACATGAGAATGAACAGACATGACTTGTTATTAATCCAAAGGGCGGTTTATGTTTCATTTAGCATTTATTCAAGAGAGTTCCAAAGAAATCCCTGAGCAATAATATAAAGGTGATCACTCCTTGATGCTACATTATCTGGAATTCATTTCTAAGCATCACAGGAGTGAGATTTCAAGTGGTGTGTGCATTTACATATCTTGAATCATTGTAACTTAGAAAAGCAGGAAACTGTTATTTGTCCTATTATGACTACTTTTGTTTTAGGCTTCGAAATCTTCTCAGTTTTCACATAATCTTGGAAAGAAAAACAATCCTTCAGATACTATTCATTGTCTGATAAAATATGTATGTGATTCATGATAGATGCATCAGATGAAACAATTAGGTTACCAGTGCCTACAGTGGAAAAAATATTTGTTAACATTTTACTTATACCAAACTTAGACAGGTATTTTGATTCTATACACTGACTAGTATTTGCTTTTCACTTGTTTAGTTTCTTTTTTTTTTTCCCTGAAGAGAGGGATAGAAGGAGAGGAAGCAAAAACTGGGGAAGAGAATGGATTAAGTGTCATTTAGGACTGTTTCAAAAATAAGCATATATCCGTATACGCATAGGATTTGAAAGTCCTATGAAAGAATACTCTGTATCTAACTAGAATTTAAGTAATCAAATGGCTGCTGAAAACATGCTAAACATAACAACTCAACAGATATTATTTTCGGTATTATTCACTAAGTCCATATTCCCTCTTACTTAAAAACAAATTAACAGGACAAAACCCATATCAACATGGTACGAATTCTCAGAAGGGCAAATCCATGTGTAGTTGTTATTTCAATTATCTCTGAAGACTTGTCTTCTCAACTTTCTTTCCTCCAGCTAAGTCAACTGACCTCTTTCAGTTTATAGGTGGAGAACAGCTAAATATTGTAAAGTCAAAGTCAGGGGCTAGCAAAGAGGTTTCAGGTAGAGCCTCAACTGCAGGTGGTAATGCTACCTGAGCACTTCGGTAGGAAGGACTCTGGATCCAAATCTGGGCTTACTTAGTAGGAAAAGAGAATGCTTTTATCGACTCATGATGTTTAACTATGGGTGGGGAACAATGGCAGCGTGTGTGCTGTCTTCCCTGACCTCATCTGTATATAAGCATCACTCTCTTCATAGTATCTCACTAAGTCCAAGAGGAGCAAAGGTATGGGACAGAGCTGGGAAAAATGTAAAATGTGTGGGAACAGGCAAGCCATGTGCCAGATTCACGGAGGTAATTCACAGTTAACCTCATAGGGGCTGGGACTGCAATTCGAGAGGCTGGTGCTTTGAGAGTGAAGTCTGTAGTCAAGTTACTTCCTCTGCTGTGTGCCAGTTTCCAGAGCAGGATACTGGGCAGGCCAAAAAGTATGTGTGGGCTTTTCCATAAGTTATAGAAAAACTCAAGCAAAGTTTTTGGGCAACCCTGCAGAGCCAAGTGGTAAAAGACTTGCCTCATATGGGGAGTATGATTCAGACTTCTCATGACCACACTTTTTCCCCTTGACAGCAGGAAGGGGAATTAAAGTGTGCAGCTCTGCAGAGCAGGATGAGAAAGATGCTATGTCCCTGGCAGCTCAATGGGGCTTATCAAAAGTACACGTGGGAATCTCATGGACACAGTGACATACAGAGCCCAATTTGCAGATTCAGTTTTCAGACTAGGTCTGGAACACCCCTGTGACTGCATTTAGAAAGTCCCCCAAACTTTGATTCTGTTTGAACCCCCGATCCCACAAAAAGGTTTTAAATAAAAGAAACAGTAAGTTTAAAACATACATACACGTATAACCAAGGGAGGACTGATAATTACTGCTAAAACCTGTAACAAAAGAAACCTCTGGTTGAGGTGCACACAGATACACTTTATTCTCAGGCTGTGCCCTGAAATGAACACTGAGGTGGGGGCAGGAGTCATAAAGTCACCCACGCACTTATTCATGCTTTGGCCAGGGCTAGTAGTCCAAAATCTAATTTTCCACTGGCAATCATAAGATTGTCAACCATGATAAGCAAAATGTTCTAATTTTGATTTGCTGGAATCTGCCCTCTTAACTGAATCTTGGCATCGCTAATGCAAAACAGTTGCCTTGCAAGTTTGCAAAATCAGCTGGCAAAGAGTCATAGCCTTCCCTCTTAGGGGAGCTGTTCGAGGACCAGATTATCAAGGGCTTGGTAGCTGTGGCACCTGAACCGTAGGAGAAGCCCACCTGCAAATAAAAGAAAAAGTGAAACACACAAACACACTTGTGCGCCCTAAAAGAAACAAAACCAACTGAGGTCTGAAAGTAAAAAACAATCTGACATGCTGGTGGAAGAAAAAGGAAGAATTAAAAAAAAAAAAAAGTAAAGTTAGTGAATTAAAAAAAAAAAAAATTCTAGCCCCAGTCTGTGCCAACACGGACATCTGGCAATCTGTGGAGTTTTAATTACCTCTTTACGCCATAGGCCATATTAAGCAAATTGTCCAGCCTGCAAAGAGAAGGAGGGTCTCTGGGTTAATGCCTCACAGATGGCAAGATCGCTCAATGGAACTATTAATAAGAATGCTCCATTTTCAAAGAAGAAAAGCTCAAAAACTTTCCCCGGTGCTCAGGAGCCTATCCACTGGTAGTTTCCCTTTTTCCTACCTAAAGTAATTCACGTTGTCAATGAGAGAATTTAAAGCTAGTGTCTAAATGAACCTTCCTTTCTTTCAAGGTCTAAATTAATCTCACTCCCCCCCATCTCTTAGAACATGTGTGGATATTATTTATGTTGTGTGTGAAATTTTTTAAAAAGGGACCGATGGCTTCTTATGTTGTTCACCTTTTATTGTAATGAAATTTATGAATAAAGGTCTCTGTTACAGATTAACAATACATGTACATACATCATGCATATTAGAATGGATCTTTCCTATTAGCCAGGCTACTTTAACTAAATCTTCTTACCACACACATTTTTGGGCAGGAGGGAGTTTGAGGGTTCAGACTTTTTAAAAAAAAAAAAAAAAATCAGCTTACTATTTACAACCCGAAAGCACCTCCCAGCAAATTGCTATTTTGTTATAATCTCCTTCATGTTCAATATCTTACTCAGGGACAAGCTTTTCACATCATGGGGCAGTAGTAACCATAGTTTCCACCATTAGAAGCCTGCTGGAAAGGCTTTTTACATAAATACTGCATGTGCTCTCACACAAAATAAAAATTAGATGACTTGGACTCTTCATGAAATCATTAACCGGTTCACATTCAGGGGGCATGGGAGGACACTTGGAGGCTGATTTTTCTCCTCTGTGGCCAGATGGAAGGGCCTACTATCCATGTGATGTTTGAAAAAGAGAAAGACCCTTTCATTAAAGGGAAGTCAGGGCATGGTCAACTAAAATAATTATTTAGAATTATTATGGGTAGGTGAAGAATATTCTTATCTCTTGCACAGTAGAGACTAGTCAATGTCAGATTGCCTTCATGGAGAGATATCTGCCTTTCAGAAATGTCCCAGGAGAAGGAGAACGTCCCACTACACCTGGAGCTTCCTAGGGGTTGGGTAGCACAGGGAAACGCTAATAAGGCTTGGACAAAGTCTTCCTCCTTGCCTTCCCAAAGTCTGCTGACTTAATGTCAGAGTGAAGTTGACACAGAAGAGAGGATCCCCCTCCCAGCCCAACAGAGGCACCGGCGAGAAAAAGAGGAGAGCAGACCAGACCACTCCCTTTGGCAAGGGCATGCCTGCTGGGCTACTCTTTTCTTTGACTTCATTAAGAGTCACTCACTGCCTTAGCCTTAAATCTAAACTGCTGAATATAGTCCTGTATTTGTGATGACCTCTTGTTGAACCTGAACCTTCTTATCTGGTTAAATGTAGAAATTTGTTTCAATCAAAGAACCCAAAGTTTAATCACAGTCATGTGCTAGTTTGAAAGGGGGCTTAGAAGAGCATCTGTCTGGCCCAGTCATCACATTTTACAGCAGTGGAAACTGAGGTTCAGAGGGAGTGTCCCACAGTGATTCCAGGGGGCAGATGTCCTCACTCAGCTACATCCTTCAGGGCCAAGGGCTTCCCTGGTCTTGCCCAGCTCTGTACTCGTGTAGTAGGGCTCTTGCCCCTGTGGGTACACCTACCTGAACCTCTGAGCCTGGTGGTGAAGTGGGCCAGGGTAGCGCCGGTTGGGGGACTGGTAGAGCTGGGAGAGCAGGGCCTGGCTGGACTTCTGGCTGGGGTTGTTGGCAAACTTCACAGTAATCGGTTCCGTAGCACCGCTGGGCTTCTGGCCATTCAGACCTTTGATTGCTTCTTCTGCCTCAATCCTCTTATCAAATCGGATGAATCCCACCCCTCTGGACACTCCTGGGAAAAGAGAAAGAGCCTTTGTAAACAGTGAACAAACCAAACTGGTAGAGATTCCCCAGGAAGATATGGGCTGATTCCCATCACTCTTTCTTGGGGAGTCAGCCCACTTGTGGGGCCAGGACTGAGCCTGGCTTCCTGAATCTCTCTCACCCATCAAAATGCATCTGCCTGCCTTTTTGCCATCATGGCTCTGGGCTGGCAATTCCTGCCCACAGAACACAGGCATATTTCACATCTGTCCCTTCCTGCCTTCCTCCACCATCCTGCTCAGCCCTCAAGCCCTCCTTTAGTTGCTGTAACTGATCATCTGCTGTCAGTTTCTAGCCCCTCAATGTGTCCCCCATACTTGGCAACTAAATAATCCATTTGAAAGCAAATTCTGACCATATGATACCCTTTAAAAACACCTTTTATACCTTTTTGTACCTTTTCTGTTTTTTACCCTGTGAATGTACCTACTCCTCATTGTTCCCTACTCCAAAGGCAGAAAAACAAATGAACAAAACCCATAAAAACCCCTTCCATGGCTCCAGGTGGCATACAGAGGAATTCCAGACTTCTTGGCATGGCATTTAACGCCCCTGATGATCTGGTCCTAACTCCTTGTTGAACCTCATGTAAGCCAAGCTAACTGCCAGATATTTCTTGAACAGGCTGTGTTCCTCCTCGACTCCGTGCCTTTGGGTATGTCCTATCACCTATTCTATGGAATATATCCTATCCACCTAGAATGTTCTATCTCTCCTTCTCGTCAAACAGCTTCAAGTCATCCTCTAAAACTCCGTTCAAACATCATCCCCTTGATGGAGACTTCCCTTCCATCAGTGCCTACCAGGCACAGCACACCTTCTTCTGAGCTCTCCTGGGGCATGGGGCAGCTCTAGCTGGCACTCATCACACTGTGGTCTTGTAAGGATGGGGCTGTGACACCTTCGTCCCTGATCTCTGGTGTCCCTCTGCATAGCTTCTGGGGCAGAGCTGCCTTCAGTGAGGTTTGTTGCAATAATCAAATGATAAACACATGCTAAATGACTCTCCTGGTGCCTCAGATGGTAAAGAATCTGCATGCAATGCAGGAGACCTGGGTTGGAAAGATCCCTTGGAGAAGGGAATGGCAACTCACTCCACTATTTCAGTCTGGAGAATTCCACGGACAGAGGAGCCTGGTGGGCTACAGTCCATGGAGTAACAAAAAGACAGACATGACTGAGTGACTAACACTCTCACTTTCAAATGACTCTCAGGGGATGTTTTTAATTAGAGTAGGTGAAAACCTTCCGTCATCAAAAATGCAGCCTGGGTGCCTTTCTTATTGAGAGGTGGTGGCGGCTGCTTTTCTCTATGATAGCCCAAGTACCACAGGATCCAATCCTGGGTTGTCCCTGCACCGCTACTAACTGGACAGGTGTCCCACTTTGGACCTCTGTTCTCTTACCTGTGAAATGAGCCAGTTTCAGTTTCCCTCTAACTCTACACTGCTATCAGAGCAGCCAGAGCTATACACAGGTTCTTTTCACATGCAAACGTAATGTTATTTGGTTGAGGGTTGAAAGAGACTTTGAAGGTCATTCAGCCCCACTCCCAGCCTGATGGCTGAATCCTCGTTACAACTCTGCCAAGTAGTTTAGCTGCTGCTGGAACCATTCCCATGATGGAGTCCTTCTACTTCCCAGGATGGCCCATTTTAAATTTCAGCAGTTGATTGATAAAAAGTCTTTCTTCTAAGTCAAAAAGCTGTCTACTTATGACCCATATCCTTTTCCCTAAGTAACCATTACCCCTCTGCTCCTGTGGGTCACAGGGCACTGACTGGTGGCACTGACCCAAAGGAAGGAAATAGCCTAGAAATACTTCACCTGTGACTTGATCAACCAGGATTCGTGAGGTGATGATACGGCCGTATTGTGAGAAAAGCTGTTCCAGTTCCTTCTGGGTCATGGTTTTGGGAAGGCCGCTAACGTACAGGTTAGCATCCCTGATTGAGGCAGAGCTCGGACGGGCATATGAGACCTAGGAAGAGGCAAGAGGTGCTAAACGCATTACAGGCAACACCCTCCAAGTAGAGACGGAGTCCACAACCGAGACGACAGCCCTGTGTCTATCATTCTAACTCACAGTGTCAGCTCAGTAACTAACTCTGTAGTTCAGATTTTTAGCTGGGCTTGTACTAGTAATGAGAACCAGGAGAACAGCAATAGAGGAACAAAAGGAGAGTGGATGATAACTTAAAACAAATGCACAGATAAGGGTCTCTAAGTGCAGAACAAAATAGCTACTGTATGGCAGCTGTTAAATGCAGAACAACCCACGCATGGAGTTCTGAAGATTTACCTCCTGGATGTGGGTGTATAGATGATTTACTGTATCCAACACATAATAATCTTTGAATAAACCAAAAAAAAAAATCCCCATAAAACTTTGCTCTGCAGCTTTCTTTCCTTGCCACCCCCAACCCCCAGTCCCTTCTTGAACACATAAAAAGCGATCAGGTTCTCTGCAAGATTTTTTCCTTTTTTTTTTTTTAACGTCCCATCCTTTGTGTTGTTCCAATCTGTTCCCACAAGGTCTGCTCTCGCTGAATGACAAAGTGCTGGTGAAATGGGGCTGAATGAACATCTGCTTGCGAAACTAGATATGTGACCTTGTCATAGCATCTGCAAGAACCAGTTGCCTTCAAACTTGGAGGCAGAGCAGCTAAAACCACAATAAACAAAAATGAGGGCACGATGGGAAGGAGGGAGGAAAGGCCAGTGGAGAGAGACCTCGAGCCTCTCCGATGGTTATAATAAGTTTGACTTTATAAATTTGTCCTCCTAGATCTCTCAACTGCTTTTTTTTCTCCCCAAAAAGCTAACACAGAAGTGTAAACAGATCTGAAATTCCATCTGCAAGAAGCCAAATCTGTAGCAGTACACATAAGCAAAGCAAACCCCAGCAGTCATTAATTTTAGACTTTCATTTACTTATTTATTTTTTTTTTAAGAAAACAACATCAGACATTTGAAATATAATTTACAGCTAGTCTAACAAAAGCATTTTCCTGCTAAAGCTATTTCTGGGGTGGTTATGGCTCAGAATAGATGATGAAAACAGTCATTTCAGAGCACATCTGACAATGTTGGACAGGAAGGGACCTATATGCCTTAGCATTTTTCAGTTTTATTTAATTTGTATAAACAATTCACAGGACCTGCTAAGGCTACAGGGGTGAGGGAGTGAGTGGGTATGTTTGTGTGCATGTGTGCTCTGCACACACGAAAGCATGTTTGCAAAAGAAATCGTATGCATTTAATTGGACCTTTGGCATTAGGAACTAAATCTCCATCAGTGAAACAGACCTTGCCTCTGAGAATGGGTCTAGCAGTGAATTGTGAATCCCCTCACTCTATCCCTTTCCATGCAGAGATGCCAGGTCCCATTATGGGTTCCACACCTAAAAATAGATGTTGACTCAACAGCCAAAATGATGCGAGTGACGAATCTGCCTTGCTGGCCTCCTTCTGCCAGTGGAGCAAGGAATCCTGTCGGCAGCGTCTACCTCTTCCAGAAACTCACGTGTGGCTTCTGTAGGCTTCTTCCCAGCAAACGGATGACATGCAGAGAGGCCTTTGCATGGAAGGTCCTTGTGTGTGCATTCAGGGGTAAGGACTGAAGGATCATGTGACTGCCAATACAGGGCATCACTCCACATAAGGTTGTCCTACCCTGACCTTTCAGGTTATAATCTAGCAGAACTATTTTTCTTAGGCATGAGGAGGGAGCAGTAGGGAGATGGAATAAAAACATCACAGTGATATGTCTGTGGTAATGAAGGTCACTCTTGTCTCACCCCTGCCGATTGCTGACTAATTATCTGAATGATCTTCATGTTCCCCAAAAACATACGTCCTCATCTCTACGCTTTTGTTCATAGGGAACATTTTCCCACCTACTTCCTCAGGTCCTAATTGTATGGCCCTTTTAAGGTCCAGCTTGAACGCCACCTTCTCTAGATGGCTTTTCCTAATTTTACCTTCTCTTAAAAATCTCCCTGGCAGTGCTCTTGATGAACTGCACCCATGGTACTTAACCCATTCTGACCTTGATTCTCCACCTCTCTATCTAGTCTGCTGATCTCCTTGAGGTCATGTGTTGTGTGTGTGTGTCTTATTCATCTCTGTGGTTCTAGCTCCTTACCCAGACACTCAGAGTGCTCAACATCTACTTAAAGGGTGAATGAACACCCACAGATCATAATGAATGACTTGGGCATTAATGGCATGTTGGGTTAACTGCAGCTTGAATTCCTCCATTTAGGGGGATCACTGAGAGTTAAGCATCCAGAATCATAGCTGTGTTTATCTGCTAAGCTGTGAGCTAAGAGATAAGTCTCCTATTCTCCAGGATCTGGGGTGGGAAGGACTGAATCTTATTCAAGAACTAGATTTAGAGGCCACTCTTAGAAAACATTTCCTGAAGATCTACTGTGAGCCAGGCATAGTGCTGTATGCTGGGGATACACAGCAAGTAAGAACAGGCATGGTCTCTTGCCCCAGTGGACTTCCGAGTCCAACGGGGGCAACAGGCAACACCACAGCAGGTACTCAACAAGTGAGCTGAATAGAAGAATGATGCACAAATGGACAGTTATCACAGTGCCACAAGATGAGTACCATTCCAGGGCTATATGGGGAGAGCCTGGTGGGAGACAGGTTGTATGACTGTGTGTGGTGGGGTCAGGGAACATTGCCTGATGATAACCCTCCACTGCTGTGAGGACAAAAGAGATGATGAAGGTTAAGGGCGTAGTGCAGTGCCTGCCTGGCACCCCATCAATGCATAATGGGTAGTAATGACCTTGATCCCCTTAGTTCTGAGCAGCCAGAGCTAGGGTACCGGGGAGAGCAGGCTGGGGACAGACCTGCTAGGAAAAGGAGCTGGCACAGGAAAGTTAATGACAGAACCAAAATCGATTCCCCAAAAGAGGATTCTGACAGAGGCAGAATCTCAGCTGGGAAGGATTACTACAACATACTCCAGTCCCAGCCCAGTGACAGATCTCAAGGGTGAACAGCACCTCGCTCATTCACCAAAGTCTAAATCCCGCTTAATTTTCCTCTTCTATTTGGAACCTTAGGTCTATCATTTCTCTTAGTCCCCCATCCTGGAAACCTGCAGAAGTGGGAGTGGGCAAAAATAACAGAAAAAGGATCTTCCCACATTTAGTATCCAAATGCTTTCCCCAGTATGAAAACTTTTCAAGTTTCTTCATACATTTATTTAATCCTAGCTGATTGACTACAGGTCTCAGGCCCTTTGTTAGGCTGAAATAGTTTTGAAAACATTGCTGACTTTTAGCTCCATCTTGACGTTTAGCACAATTGCTAGTTTATTAACCCCACTAGAACCCTGGGCTTCCAACACTGGAAGTGCCCTAAAGAACCCTAAGTCTCAGACCATCGGGGTCCTGCTCACTTCTTTCATCCAGAATCTCCAAAGACAAGACTGGCATTTCTACGCCTGCACCAATCTTGCTCTGGATCTTAGGAGCTGGAGTAGGGAGACCACTCCTCTCTCTGGGGAAGGGTGGCCCAAAGGCAGGTGACTGTACAAATGATCTTGTCGGAAGATCTGCAGTCACTCCAAACTCCCTCTCCCTCCCTGTCCCTACAGGCTTACAGTAACTCCTACTCTCTGCAAGAGGGACAGTACAGCACAGAATTTATGAGATGTGGGCTGCCTCCAGTACTCACTAGCTTTGTGACCTTGGGCAAGTAATTTGATCTTGATAAGTCTGTTTATTTACTGACAAAAAGGGGAAGAATTCTCCTTCAATGGGTTTTCAAAAAGAATTAAGACAACAGACTTAATGCATCTAGCACATACCTAGAATTTAGAATCTACTTAGTAAATATCATTATGGGATGACTCAGACTGACTTTTGTGGGTCACCCTGGGACGCTTGGAGAAGGAAATGGCAATCCACTCCAGTGTTCTTGCCTGGAGAATCTCAGGGACAGAGGAGCCTGGTGGGCTGCCATCTATGGGGTCTCACAGAGTCGGACATGACTGAAGTGACTTAGCAGCTTAGCAGCTGGGATGCTAGTTCCCATAGGGCACATCTTTCAATTCGACCACACAAGCAAACATTTGGAACACGACCAGTGAGCATTTATAGAAGCTCTGTCCTTCTCCACCAGACTGGTGGGGTCTGGGATCATCCTTTACCACTTCACAGCCCTGAGTTTCCTCTAGCACGTTCCTACAGATTCCTCTGCCTGCCATCTACAAAGTACTTTCCCCTTTCCAAAGTGACTTCACAAGGCTGCTCTCAGAGATTCTCACCAAGGTGGGAAGGCAGACACTGTCATTCATCACAGATGGGGCAGCAGGACCAAGGTGGGATCTGCCCCTCGCCACGCAGCACTCACAGGAACCTTCACCTGCTCAGAGCTGGGGAAAACCTTTCCTGAATCATCTTGCAACACTGTGACCCTTGTCTGACCCACCATGGAACAGAAAAAGAGGGCACTTGGAAAGCATGATAAAGACCTGGTCTTGAGTGCTGCAAGGAGGGTGAAATGAGAGGAAAGGGGCTTCTTTAGGAAAACGCTGGTATAGAAGATGAGCATTCACTCATCCCTCCCTTTCTTGAACACTTACTGTGTGCCAGGCCCTGTGCTGGGAGGGTTTTTTCTTTAAGGATCTCACAGTCCAGTGAGGAGAGTAAGCAAACAGGTAGAGAGTGCAATGCGGAGGGCTGTTCCTGCCAGGGGGAGACTCGTTTTCCTTCCACATGGAGGATGCCTCCTGGAGTAACATCCAGCTCCTTTGTACCCCTGCATCCCCTCTTCTCTAGGAAAGTGGCGCAATGGCTCTGAATGCTGCTACTGCTAAGTCACTTCAGTCGTGTCCGACTCTGTGTGACCCCATAGATGGCAGCCCACCAGGCTCCGCTGTCCCTGGGATTCTCCAGGCAAGAACACTGGATTGGGCTGCCATTTCCTTCTCCAATTGCTCTGAATAGGCTTTAATAAAGGGAATGAGCGTGTGAGCCACAGACGCTGCCTGCTTCCTCCCTTCTGGGAGCCAGATGCCAGTTGGAAGCCCACTTTCTATTTACAGTTCTATGTTCTATGCTCTCATGTGGGGAGTCCTATGGGGTCCAAAGCACCCATGACATAGTATATCAATTTGTCAAAGCATGGGGTTCTGTGTTAAGAAGTTCAAGGTGTCCACAGAAGCCATTTGGGCCTTAATCAGTAAGGTTTCCATAGTTTTTCTTTCTGTCTTATCTCTCACTTGGCTTAAAACTTGGGTGTAGAAAACAGGGGTGTCATTTGTTGAGCTCCTTTTGAATTACAAGGACCTCTAGTATTGACTGGATGTTTTCATGAGCTTGGTGTTCTATTCACAAAACTGTTCATTTCCACAACCATAGTTCACGGTAAGTGGTAAGGGTGACAAGTGATAATGGTGATCTCAGCAGAATGCATTACCTTTGAAATTTGTTTCATAGAAACTTGATGCTGGAAGTGACCTCAAAAGTTCAGGGCAGGATGTAAGACAGTCGGCCAACCACCTTATACATTTCCAAGGACAGGAAGCATCCTATATAATCACTGGCCATCACTGATTATTGGAAAGTTCTTCCTTCTGCTGAATTCAAACCTGTCTCTCCCATAGCTTCTAACCTTCTATTTTTGTTCTGGTTCCACACACTAGGAGCATCCTTCCTGTCCTCATCACCCCTTATCTTGTGGGTCTCACTGATACGTTATAGTTAGAGCATCAGAAAACTGTATTTTGAGACAGATCACTCCAAGGAAGCTCTCATTTATGTTACTTTAACAGAAATGGAGCATCTCTTCAGCAATGGGAAAGAGACAGAGATTAAGAGCAAGGGTTTTGGTAGAGAGATGTAGGTTTGCATCCTAATCACTTACTAGCTATAAATGGTAAAGCTTGGGGTAAGTCACTTACACTTTCTGAGCTTATCACTTGAATAACCTAGTTTGGAAGCTTCCTAATAGAGCTGCTGCTGCTGCTGCTAAGTCACTTCAGTCGTGTCCGACCCATGGCGACCCCACGGACTGCAGCCTACCTGGCTCCTCCATCCATGGGATTTTCTAGGCAAGAGTACTGGAGTGGCTTGCCATTGCCTTCTCCGCCTAATAGAGCTAATAGAGCATTAAACAAGCTAATGTATATATGATTCTTAGGCACCATGCCTGGCGCATAGTAAGTGAAAGTGTTAAGTTGCTCAGTCGTGTCCAGCTCTTTGAAACTCAGGGACTGCAGCTTGCCAGGCTCCTCTGTCCATGGGATTTCCCAGGCAAGAACACTGGGAATGGGTTGCCATTTCCTTCTGCAGATGCCTGCCACACAGTAAATGCTCAATAAATAGGGCTTTGAAACAACTGCTGTGTATTTAGGCCTGATGCTAGATACTGGCAGTACAAAGATAAATACAACAACCCCTGACATGCAGGACTATTAGTCTAGCAGAGGAGACACTTATTTCAGAAGATCAGATTGCAGATTTTTCCCAGTCTGTTGTAACACAGTACTCTCTGAGTGAGCAGAAACTTCTCAGAACATACACATCCCTGGGGACATTCATTCCAAAGAAACCAGAAGGATGGCAGCAGAGAACAGACTCTGGTGTTTCCTAGGCCTTCTAGGAGCAAACCCTCCCTGGGACCTCTGATCCCACCTCCGGGAGTAGGGAGAGAAGAAAGCAGCCAGCCAGTTCCTAAAATGACAGCTTTGATTGTGAGGATCAGCTTATTCCTGTGCCTATGGCTGCAGCCCTGCCCACAGACAGAACAAGTGTCTGCTTATGTGGCCCCACACCTCATATTTTCCCCACCCACCACCTGGTATATAATGTCCTTCTATCAGGGGCAAGACCTGATGATTATGAGTTCTTTTTTTTTTTAAATACTTATTGGCTGAGTTGGATCTTAGTTGTGGCACATACAATCTTGGTTGCTGCATGCGGGATCCTTTTATTTGTGGCATGTGGAATCTTTAGCTGCAGTGTGCAAACACTTAGTTGCAGCTTGTGGTATCTAGTTCCCTAACCAGGGATCTGACCTGGGCGCCCTGCATTGGGAGTGTGGAGTCTTAACCACTGGACCACCAGGGAAGCCCCTCTAATGAGTCATAACTGTGCTGCTTCTTCCTACTCCAAACCTTCAGTGTTTCTCCAGCACCTTGTGATGGAAGCTCAAATCCCTTACCTGAGCATCTAAGGTCTTCTGGGATCTGGATACACCTCTAATCTCCTGCTAACCCCTCTAAGCAGCCTAAGCCTCAGTTCAAATAAAATGTCTCTGTTCCTGCTATCTGTCATCCTCATGGCAAAATGAACTCCTGCCCATCCTTCCAGGCTCAGCCTGAATGTCATTTCCTCCATGAAGCCCAGGCACAAAGGCCTGCTCTATCCTCAGACTCTGCAGATGATACACATTTCAATGACAGTAGCTATCACACCCTCCCACCCATCACAACCATCTGTGCTAACATCTCATCTTCCCCAAAGTAATGGTGGTCTCTGCAGACTCTCTATGGCATCTAGTCTCCAAGCTTTACAGAGGGCAGGAACTCAATAACATTCTTTGAACTGATGCAAAAAAAAAAAATGTGTAATATACTGTATGGAACACATTTTAGCTCTTTTCCCAGGAACTAACTCAGATGTAGAGAAGGAGCTAGAGGGACCCATGGATATGAAGTGAATCCAACAATATCATGAAAGTATTTGGTACACAGCAGGCTGGATAAATACTTCTTTTAAAAAGGGGTGTGGTGATAGAATTCATGTGCCTTACAACTTCTTTTTAAAAACCCATCTAATTATCAAGGGGCATTACTTGGTATAAGCACCTTGTGGTCTGTCTAGTGGTCCCTGGAAGGGAGAGAGATGTGCTAAAGATTTCACGGCCTGGTTAGTGGAAGAGCTGGTCTCAGACTCAGGGCTTAAGACACTGAGTGTCCTCACTAAATCGCAACTTCGACTCACTATACTGGTAAGACTGCTGTGGCCTCTTGAAAGCTCCGTGATACTTTCCACTACACAAAGTGAGACTCAGATTCATTCTTCCTGTAGCTCTGAAACATGCAGGTGGGGAAAAGTCTTCCCCTCTCTCTATGTAATTCTTACCTTGGGGTAACCCTATTCACTATCATCTTCATTCTGGGAAGCATTACTTGAGCAATCCCTATAAACCAGGATTACCTATAAGTGAGATATAATTAGTTCCCTTTTCCGGACGATAAATTCTGGCTCAGTGTGACAAGTACTTGTCCAAAGTCACACAGCCAGCACTATGCCAGTACTGGATATGACTCTGGGATCTTTCCACTATGCCAGGCTAACGGGGACAGTGAAATAGAAGCCATGTACTTGGCACAAACTGCTACTTTCCTTGGAAAATTACCAAACTGCAAAGATCACGCTATAATATTTTGTTAGCTATACTGTTAAAGTTGGAAGGAACCATTCTGCAGATCAGGAAATAAGTCCAGAGAAATAAACTAAATTGTCCAAGGTCATCCTAGTAATTTTTAACGGAGCTGGATCTGACTCCATCTGAACTCAGAGCTCTTTTGAATGGACAACAAAGGGGAAGGGGAGAGGGATGTGGCTCTATGACCTTTGATAGACCAGCTGGTTTGCTCTGGGGCTTCATGGTAACCGTGGAGAAATGATCTTTTATTCTCCAGGGCCACTGATGTTCTAGGCCAGCATTGCCCAAGAGAACTTTCAGAAAACGTTCTAGATTTGTGCTGCCCAACATGGTAGCCACCATCTACATGTGGCTCCTGAGTACTTCAAATGTGTCTAGTGTGAATGAGGAACTGAACTTTTCATTTATTTTTAACTTATCAATTTATATTCAAATATAAGTAGCCATATGTGCCTATTATACTCGACAGAACAGTTCAGAGTCCAGAAACAACACAAAATTGTAGCATCTTAGAGCTACAGGGGAACTTTAGGATCACTTAGTCAGACTCCAGTCTGGTATAGCAGTCCCTCTAAGTCATCCCTAATGACTTCACACGAATGTCTCTGACAGTCAGAGACTCACTATGACCCAAGGCAAATGACAGACACAAAGATTCTCTGCTCAGATTCTGGACATATAAGACTGAGCTTCAGAGTCACTGCAGACTTTTTTTTTTTTTTTCCTCTAGAGAGTGGAAGAGCAACCACTGTGGGGTAAAAACGTGAGTGCAGGACAATTTGACTGTCTTCTTCATTTGCCTCTGAACAAGCCTTACAGTGTCTGGTCCTTTCAAAACACGGAGCTGAGAATGGGACACAAGACACCTGGGATGGGTTGACCAGAGTAGACCAGAAAGGACCACTGCTTCCTGGGATCTGGAGTGGACAGTTCTCCTAAGACAGCTGAGGTATGACGAATGTTTTTAAGCAGCTCACATCACACTGTGGGATCTTTTACACTGGTAGCCAGCCAAGGGCCCTGAGCCTCATTCCACATACTGTGAAAACCTCGGTGTGCTTGTAACCTGTACCGGCCCAATCTTCTTCTGGCTCCCAGACACGGGCACTGTGGATGACCTTTAAGACACGGGAAACATATGAACGTCACTAACTGTATCTCCATCTTTCCAACTCCTATACCTGTATCTGAAATTATTCACTCAGAGCAAGTTAACAGGGCCCTGGGAAGCAAAGCAGCTGAAAAGAATCTATCACAGGAGAGAAAGAGGGTCCGGCACAACCGGGGTAAATGGGTCTCCCATTTTCACTGGTGTTGCCACCCTCTCTCTTTACTCCTTGGGGATTCAGTGATCCAGCCACCCCTGCTGACCTTGGCCGGGAAGCACTCCCACACTGGCTCTGACTACAGCCATAATGGAGGAGGAGAGACAAATGCCTTTTTATTATTAATGAGACTGAGGGAGGTAGTCTATCATTTCTGGGTGGGGTGATATCCGTCAGCAAAAAATGATCTGCTAACTCTCCGGGAGGCATTAAGGGCAGTGATAGGAGAAATAATTGCTTATGCCGAGTGCGAAGAAAAGATGCCTCAGCGGAATGGAGGCCTTTAGCGAGGCAGGTGGATTGTGGGTGGAGGGAGGGAGGCGAGGCTCCCTGATGACCCCTGGCAAGAGAAAGAAGCGGGAGGGGCAAGCGGGAACCTGCGAAACTCAAGTGTGGAAAGATTCCCCTGGAGGCACTGTTAGTGCTATTAGAAGAATAAAGCGGAAAGGGAGAAATGGCTAAGCAGTGTAGGAGCGAGAGAGGCTGAAAGAAAGGAACTGCTCTCCTTCCCGGAGAAAAAAGGTTTTTTTCCCCTTCTGAAAAGCCTTCCCTCACACACCTTCCCCTCCTCTAGCCCTGCTCCCTCTGGAACCAGGCTGCTGCCTCGTGATAAAGCTTCCTGCTTACTCTCTCACCCTCTCTCCTGACGGAGTGCCAACTCTCCTGGGTTCAAGCAGAGTGGCAGGAGCAGCCTTTGTGTCCCCTCAGCCCAACCTAATCCTGAAATCACTCACACTGTCAGTCTGCACAAGAAATGGGCTCTGGGAATGCTGTCTTTAAAGTCACAGTTTCAGAATCTGAGGAATAGCTGAATGCAATGGTTTAGGGCAAGAAAAGCCACAAAATCATTTGTGAATGTAATACAATGAGAAAAGGAAAGAAACACATAAAAATGTTAACAGTGCTGAGTTAGGAATGGCTGATGTTGCCTTCATCAGATGATAATGAATTTTCCAAATTATTTATAAGTAAGCCTGCTTTGCTTTTAAAATGAGTAGAACAAAGCTCCTAATAGAGATGATGAAAAACCAAAGTCTAAGGCTGACAAACTTAGCATAACAGCCCGCAGGCTGCTGGCCTCATTCATCAAACAGTCCAAGTGGCGTGCCATTGGCGGATGAAATTTCTTGGAACTTCACTTTGACTAGATCCCTCCTGTGCTCAAACCTGTACAGCTTCCTACTTCCGCCCCTCTACCCCAATCAAGTGGGGACCCTGCAGCTCTGTGGCCACCCCCACCTCCCTGTATTAGAGGTGCTCCTTTGAGTGTTTGTGTCTCCCATGAGAGAGGAACTTCCAGAGGCAGGGCACTGAACGTTTCTCTCATCCTGCTTCTCAAACTTGGGTTAAAATCCAAACAGGTGTCCCACTACTCAGAGCTTTAGGATTCCAAATCCTCAAATTCCATTTTGGATTACTTTTTACTGGAGGTGGTCAGTGTCACTTGTATATCAGCCCAAACTTGTGATAAACATATCCCTTTTTGAAGCTACTGCAGAATCATCTACTTTTCTTTGTTCCTAACTCATGCAACAAAGAGCTGGACCACTGCAGCTGCATTCTTAAGAAGTACTAAGAAGGGAAATGCTTCTTAGTGAGAGGCCGGAATAAAGAGTAAATTCAGAAGCTGTTTTGTAAAGCCCACAGGGAGGTTCAGGACTGGACTGGCATCCACTGTGAGGTTTAGGGGATACTGGGAATCATTTTCCAGAATCCACAGCCGTTTAACCCAATGCTTCTTGGAGTCTAAAGTGATCTCTGTTGGAGAAAGTGGGTTATGGGGAGCTAAACAACACTTTTGAGGCCCTAAACAGGGCAAATTATCTTCACTGGGTTTAGGGTTGAAATGCTGAGAAAAGACCCAGTTTGGGGTCTTTGGGACTAGTCAGTGTAAATAACCCCTTGGTTCATACCCCATGCCTCTCTGACATACATGGATGGAAGACTCTTCAGGGCACTGTCATCTCTGGGTCACCTTAGGACCTACTGCAGGGCCTGGAAGGCAGGGGTCTGAGAAGACATGACCTAAAGTCAGGTCTGTCTCCAGATTGATGTCAGAAGCCCCAAACCGCAAATCTGTTTACTGAAAAACCTAGAGGAGCCACACAATTCATCTGTTTGCTTTTTATATCTCCTTCCCTCGCCAGAGTATAACCCACGTGTGCACAGAACCAAATACACACCCACACACTCACATGTGCTGCTGAGCAATGGTGTGACATTCCAACACAGGCGACCTATTGCCAGAGTTATTTTAAACACACATTTTTCTTACTCCAAATCTCACTTACTAATGGATCCTAGGTAAGTCTCTTAACCTCTTTGGGCCTCAGTTTCCTCATTTGTATAAGGGAGAGAATCACTATTTTAAGAATCAGAGCTGATGTGTGTAAAAGCTTCTAGTCTTTGGGAAGCTTCAAGGGTTAAATATTATTAAGCATGAAATGCAAAGGAGTTAGACACCATAAACACTCAATGTAAGGTATCATTACTATCATTATTATTTCCTTCCAAGCTCATGCTCGCCTATTAAGTAACTCCTGGAAGACTCTTTCACAGTATCTTTGGATGCTAACTCAGCTCAACTGCTGGCCACTTGTGTGCCTTTGCACAAGTCACTTCATCTCTGAACCTGATCTCCAGAGGGATGGGGACCTGGCCACTTTCTCCCACTAAAGGAGTTATGATTCAAAGAACAATTCCTCTGCAGTCTCATGTTTGCAAGCATGTACTAGATGGTTCCAGGGAGATCTTGGTAATGCATACTTCCAATGAAGATACTTGTTTTTTCCTGATCGGCAAGTTATCTGCAGTGGTCCACATTACTTGGAGGGGATTACTTAGTGAAGCAGTCTCTTTTCTCTGCTTTGATGCTGTGTCTGTACCAAGACTGTATTCTCCTTGAGCACAGAGACCTGATCTTGCCCTCCATGGGTCCTCAGTATTCATGCACAGTTACAGGACATCCCCCTTAATAAAGGGGAAAGGAATATTTATTAACAGGGAACCATCATTTGTGGGCATCTTCTTCCAGCAACCTAGTAATGAATCACTCACTTTCAAAATGCAAAACAGTGTTTGTGTATCTAAATTTGAGTTAAAAGGTTGCAAACTTCTCCACAGGTCAACTCTTACGTTTTGTTTGATTTGCCTACATAATGCTCTAAAAATTTCTTAGTTGATTCAACTTTTCAAAATTGGGAGATTAGGCATAAAATACCTAGATTTTGATTTCTACGGAAAAAGTGGAAGACCTGACAATGAACTGGGCCTAAATAATCAGCAGTAGCGGAAGAACAGCTGCCCTTTTTAGTGCTCTCCAGCTCACTATGGTTTCTACCACTTCTCAGGACTTTCCAGAACTATCTCTGAATCTAGCTGCTCATCATTAACCTTCAAAGCTTAGTAATTAACTCTTGGTTTGCCTGCATCTGTGCTGTACATTTAAACTCATGTGTTTTGCACGAAGCAAAAGGAGAGACAGACTTGACCAGTTTGCAAACACGTACTACATGGTTCTGAGGAGATCTCTATAATGCATGCTTCCAAAGAAGATACTTATTTTTTTCAGATAGGAAAGTTATCTATTCCTTCATGAGAGTCAGAGCAAAGAGATAAATCTCATGTCACTTATTAAAGCAAACTGATGCAGAAGAAGTAAATAGCAGCCTGAAAGGCAGAAAAGCAATTTTAAAAAAATTAATAAATGATGAGACTATTAACAGCACAGGAAAAGGGTCTGCTTTTTTTCCTTCTTTTAATATGATTTTTACCTTAAACACTGTGTCCCTTTAGGAAAGGGAAGAAAAGTTAATAAAGGAACCTATCACTCAAACTTAATTTTTAGTATGGCAAATAAACTGCTTTAATGAAAGGGCTGAAATTCCCAGGTTTGCACATTAAATTTTCATTCGTCGTAGAGAATGGAAATTATTGATTCAGCCGTGGCATCATGCATTTTGGATCCTACGGAAGCCCACATTACCGCTGGGTGCAAACGTGTTGGCAGCGTTCTGATGCCGGGTGAGCACAGGGTGGGTGAGGGGGTGGGGAAAGGGATCCAGAGAAGGGAAGGAGGCAGATTGATTCTTCACAGAAAGAAAATAAGCAATGTTCCTTGTCTCTAAGATCCACTGAGACAAAGCACTGCTCCTGATGGCAATGTGGGCCAGGGAGTACATTCTGAGGTCAGAAAAGCTGGGTCCACTCAGCCTTTGGGAAATCCCCAGTAGCTTCATGGAATATTTTATTAAAAAAAAATCAGAATGGATTCCTGAGAATTTGATCTTAAGCTCCTGGGGAGGCTTGGGTTTTAAGAAAACTAGAGGAAAGAAAAGTACCTTTCTCAGTTCAAGTTGCTGCTGCTGCTGCTAAGTCACTTCAGTCGTGTCCGACTCTGTGTGACCCCATAGACAGAAGCCCACCAGGCTCCCCCGTCCCTGGGATTCTCCAGGCAAGAACACTGGAGTGGGTGGCCATTTCCTTCTTCAATGTGTGAAAGTGAAAAGTGAAAGTGAAGTCGCTTAGTCGTGTCTGACCCTTAGCGACCCCATGGACTGCAGCCTACCCGGCTCCTCCATCCATGGGATTTTCTAGGCAACAGTACTGGAGTGGGGTTAGGGAAGAACAAATGCCTGACATTCTAATGCTGAACTGGATAACAGAGAAAAATCAGTCAAACCCACAAATACAGCTATCAGCCAGGTGTGGCCTCATCCAAGAGTCAGGCGACAAGAGCATCCCATCTCAAAGCATTGAAAATAGGTATGCTTTTCCTTCGAAAGAAATCAACACTCCTGCCTTTCACAGGATACTCCATAATTATACAACTCTTGGTTATTTCCCCCTTAGAGAACTTACAGGGACTGATTCTAAGCTGAAACTGAGGCAACCTGAATCAAGCCCGTTTTGGGGTCTTTGTGAAGCAAGACTGCATGAGATCCGGAAAGCAACAGTCTTTAGAAATAAGCTAAATGAAACTCCAAAAGTAGAGTGGCTTAAAGAAAGGAAAGAAGGAAAGAAAGAGAGAAGGCAGAAAGGAAGGAAGAAAGGAAGAGTAGAAAAGAAAACAATAGATAACGACATAATACATTCCCCAAAGAGAAGGTTTCTGTTTTGCTTTTTGTTTTGATTACCTCCCAGCTAAGATTATCTTACACCAGGTAGCCTCCTTGTCCATCTGGATGTTAGAAAAGTAGTCTGTTGAACTAAAAAGTTCTGATTTTGTGTTTTCAGATGCTAAGAGCTGGTGCCATCTATAGATTTCCATTCTGGGAGAGGTTTCTCTTTTGTCCTACTTTGCGTCAGACCTGCTGCCATGAGGATAAGAGGGCCCAGGAGACACCTCCTCGAGGCTTAACAGGCTATGAAGGATGGGACTCATTAATCGGATGGCAGCTGCCCCCAAACAGGAATCTGCCCTTAGGTAGGGGAAGAAGGGAAAGGGAGGCTGAGAAGGAGGCAGGCTCCATCCAGGAGACCACCACCGACTGTCAGGGGTCAGGGGCCAAAAGCAAATAGCACCTCCTCAAGGATCCCCTCAGGGTGAAACTTGAACCGAGAGCAGGACAATCCAGCCGCAGAAACCTCCGTCTGGAGGAGCAGACTCTGCATACTGGATTTTTTTTTTTTAACTTAAAACAACCCCTCTTGAAATATTACCTACCAGTCTGATTATTTCTGGATTGCTAGAATGTTAGTTTTCCTGTCATTCCTTTACTATGTTCCCAGATGTTGTAGTACCCATCCCTATTATACCAGTGTGTTTCTTTATAACTGTTTCTTCCTTTTCAAGTCTTAATGTTTAAGAGAGTCCTCTTTACCTTTGGGTAAAGCCAAGCTGTTTGGCCCAGCATGTGAGGCCCCTGCCCACCTCTCACCCTCATCTTTTCATCATCTTCTCACTGAATCTCAGGTCATAGAGTTCTGTATGTCATTCCCCACTCACAATGTATGTATACATTTTCACAGCTTTGCATGTGGTGTTACCTCCGCCTAGAGCAGCTTCTTCCCTTGGCTCTGGTCTGACCATCTTTGCAGGCTTGGGTGCCCCAGCCTTCTTGATGTGCGTCATCCCTGGCATCTTACCTGCTCCCTAGATAGGAAGTCCCATAGCTTGTGGTCCCCTCCTTCTACTCAGCTCTCACTTTGTTCTTCTGTAATGATCTGTGTCCCTCATTTAGTACAGTAGATAGTAAGTGTCCTTTGAATAAATGAAGAAACCACTGCCAGCTCCCTCATAGCCTGGATTTATTAGATCAAAGGATGAAATTTAACCAGTGTCCCCTAAATAAAGAGGCATATAACATATAACCTCTTACCTTTATAGTTTTGGTCTGGAGTCTGAGTCCATTTAAAGTGTTGATGGCTTTCTCTGCATCCTTTGGATCAATATAGTTAACGAATCCATACCCTAAACTCTGTCCTGTGGAAACATTTTTTAAGAGAGAGAGAGAGAGCTCATTATTTTGATAGAGGTAACACTTCCCTTTGCTATGTGTCAAAACCCTCTAGAATATGGTTCCTTTTATACCAGGGTTTACTCTCAGGTTGAGAAGTTTCTATTTATTTTATCTCTCACTCTGGCCAGCCTTTAAACTCACAGGAGCTGCCCTAGCCGGGACCGCATAAGTTCCCCTACATCCACACCATATACACATCATACACCCACAAGTGTCCACTTAATTGGGAAGAGGTGGGGCAGGGAAGTGGAAAGAAAGAAGGTGTGGTCTGTTAGAAGAGATTGGAATCCTGGGGCTTTTCCCAGGAATGAAGCTGTGTGACTCTGAATTCATTTAATCTCCTGCTTCCCCCATCCCCCAATATTTCCTCTGCAGATAACAGCACTTGCACAGACAGGTGTGAGAGAGCTAATGAGATACTGAATGTGAAATAAATGCCTACCTGGAACATAGTAGCTGCTCAACAAAAGACAGCTCTGCTATGTTCAGACCTGTAAAATTGGGGCAAGTGATGGATGAAGTGGCTGTGTCTGCTGCCTCCGTCATGTCAGCCACGCCCACACTCAGAAGACCGTAACAAGATCCAAGTAGCAAAGACTGGAGACATTTATATTGAAGGCATGGCCTGAATTTAAAGCAATTGCTACAAATCATTCATTGCCCTCATCATCCACCCAGCTCAAGGACAATAAAAAGGGGAGGTGGCTCGACTGGAAAGAACTGGGGAGTGCCTAACACAAAGGGAAGAGTGCAAATGAATTCCGCAAAGAGGATTTAGCTACTTTAGGTGAAGATGGCATCAACTTGTCTGAAACGAGCAGTAGCAAGTGACAGGGCTCCCCTCTAAGTGAAATAAAAATAATGTGCTAGCGATCGTGCCACTGATTATAAATAGTCCATCAGCTCTGCCATGTGTCATCAGCCAGAAATATCATTAGGAAACTTTACATTTTCTGACATACCCTTTAAGAAATACAGAGCTTAGGGTGGCTGCACAACCAGCTTGAACTTCCTAGGCAATGTTATTGATTTGTGGGCGGCAGCAGAGCCGAAAGGGAGGAAAATGACAGGACGTCACATGTCAGGAAAGACTGATTATATAAAGCTCTCTTTGGAGTACCGGGGCCAGGGCTGGGAGACAATACAGCAAAAAGTCTGCCATGTCCTGGTGACAGGAGCCCATTTCAGCAGCCAAAAAGTCTTTCCAACAGCTTCTGTTTTGCTGGTAAATGTCTGTGTTTATGTTGGTTGTAGGAGGGAACCTGGGAAAACAAGTTGGGTTCCGGATCAGAAAATGGGTGACTTTGTTATTCTTTATAGGGTGGAAGTAAAGAGAATCTGGAGGAAATTCAACTGAATTTTGTCCCTAAAATGGGAAACCTTAAATGACAATACATTAGGATATTCCTTCTGTTTTGGAATAACAAGGTTAGAATAGGAAAGACAGGGGCAAACTTTGCCAGATATGCCTTCACCAGCCAGAATTAGTAACTGAAGAAGGGGGAGAGGATGTGGAGCACCCTGTAGCTATGGGGTCCCTTCTCTTACTGTGTTGCGTGTGGTATATGAGCCATGTGTGTATAAGCAGCGTGTGCACGCACATGCTGGTGCTCAGGCACACACATTCACACACATGCACAGCAAAGTAAGAATTAGAGAAAGAGCTGTGTGTGTGTGAGAATTACAAGACCCTGCCACATGTTCTGAGAAAATTTTTTTGCAAATCCAAAAATACATGAGACTAATTCATTGGTTTAAAAATATCATTTATCCTAAATTCAGCTTCACCTCATCAAGCCTAACTAAATTCACCTAATTAAATTTATTTTCATCATGCAAATTTATCAGCCCCATTTACCATGTATATAAGAGAAGCCTTAACAATTGCTGTAAAATATCTTACAATTATTTCTTTTAAACAGTCATACACCAAGTTGAGAGGCTTTAAAAGGCATTTTTAAAGCAATAATCTCAGTGACAAAACTTATGTATGAGTACTAGGAAACAGGTCAGACAGAGTCAATCTATCCAACTAAATTTAATTTGTATAAAATTAAAATGAAATATGGAAAACATAGACAAAACACTCACCACTTAAATGCAAGCAATTCATGACTCACTGTACTGATGAAATATATGTGGAAGAATTTATTGTGCCTACTAGTGGTGCATGTTCCCTGAGATACTTTCTTTCCAATTATTCATATATTTATGGAAATCTTACGTATATATAGTGGCTATAATTTTGTATTCTATATTTTATCTTTATTTTAGAGCTCTGCTTCAGGAGGAAGGAAAACACACTCGGATTCTAGGAAGGTTCTGAAGGTCAAGTGAAGGAAAGACTCCTGCCCAGCAAGATATATCATATCTACCAACCTGTCTGTATGGTTGCAAACCCACCATCTCCTTAGTGCCTGACTGCAGTGAGCACAACTGTGTTATCACCACCTGCTTTAGGTTTAGAGAGAGATTGCACTTAACGTCAAGAACGAAGGTGCTTTGGGGAAAACTAAAAAACCAGATGAACATCATTGCAGAATGGAAGGGGAAAAAAGATCAGAGATTCTCCTTGATAAAAAATAATGAACTGCAAACTCAAAAACAGGGCACTGCACTGAACAGGAGGAGGAGCCGGGTGGAAAGGCTTGCCTGTGAATTGAAAGCTATGAGATAAACTGGCAACACAATGAAACTACCTGTGGTTAGCCTAGTTCATGAACAAGCTTCATTCGTGTGCTTCTTGCCATCACTGAAAGAATACAGCTAAGTCTAATAAAAAAATACTTGATGGATCTAAGCATATTCTTTAAAAAAAAACTCTAGAAAGAATTAAATCCCTTAGGTAGAAAATATAAAAACCCAAGCCTCATTTCTTTCAGAAACCGTTTTAGTAATGGGGGCAGGGGAAATGGGGAGTAAAATGAGGAAGAATTTTATGCTTTAATTTTGGTGGCCATATATTGGTGATGTTTTTGATTTGCACTTCTGTATTTAAATTGTGCATAGTACGTAGAAAAATACGGAAAATACACATTCACAAAGAATATCAGCACTATTTCCATGAGGACCAAGAGAGTCACCATACTGGGAAAGCCCAGGATAACCAGTCTGGAGTCTAGAGCACCCCAGAGATAGATAAAGTTTCCTTCTTCTTTTTCTCTAATACCTGCATCATCTCCCTTTATCAGCGCTAGCAAGATCTGACCATATAGGTATGGTGACTGTACTTTCAGAACATAAAATTAAACTTTTTGCTCCCAGTTTATGAGCGTTATTTTGATAGCAAATCAAAGAAATTAAATCATTGAAGTTGTGTTCATTGAATCATCAGTAAATGAGAAATAATAATTAAAGAAAAGATAAAATGTTATAAAATGACTGCTGCTGCTGCTGTTTAGTCACTAGGTCGTGTCTGACTCTTTGCAACCCCATGGACTGTAGCCTGCCAGGCTCCTCTGACCATGGGATTTCTCAGGCAACAATACTGGAGTGAGTTGACATTGCCTCCTCCAGAGGCTCTTCTGGACCCAGGGATTGAACCAGCTTGGCAGACGGAGTCTTTACTACTAAGCCACCTGGAAAGCCCCAAATAAAGACTACCTCCAACATTTAGAAACTACAGTGACTGCCTGACTCCCTGATGCCCAGGATAACCCTTACGTGTGACCAGTCCTTAATAATCCTTAATAGGCTGACCAGCAGGCTTGGATGAGAGGCCTCAGTGACCATGAATGGGCAAGAAAGGCATTCTTGGCAGTTTGGGATGGAAACTTAAAATTAGAATGTAATTTCAAAGAGAAAACTGTTACACATAATGGCAACATTTTTAAGGCGCTTCAGTGTATTTTGGATTAAACAGATTCTTGTTTTTAACAAGCTTTTCTTAAATCTGAACCTGAATCCTTCTATTTTTTAAACTGTGCACATGCGCTTATACACATACAAAGACATGCTGTGTCCTCGTATTATGACATGGCATTCTCCGCTCTGTTGTAATTCTACACCTAACTTCTCTCCTTAGAAACAGAACGCTTCTCCCTACCAGATCTAGTTTATAACGTCTGCATACTTGAACACAATAGGTACTCAACAGATATCTGAGAAGGGGAAGAATGAATACATACATTTGGATTAATTCTCCATTGTTGGAAGTATATAACCAGAATATGTTTATGTTTGGCAGGAGAAGAGCATGCGAGTGCCTGGGAGGGGAATTCATTTAGTATTTGTGTCAAAGGGAGAACAGGAAAACAAGCGGACACCAGGGACTGGAAAAAGACCAACCAAAACCAAAAATTGTCCTGGTGGGTTCCCCTCCAGCACAGATCAGGTGAACAGTAAAACCCATCCCTGCCCACCTTTCCATAGAGATTCTAAGTTTCCAAAGTGCTTTCCCACCCATTTTGTTGCATTTGATTCTCACAACAACCCTGTGGGAGGGAGAATCATCACTCCCAGTTGTGGAAACGGAAGCTCTGAGGGAATGGCGATTTGCTGGAAACTGAAGCTCCGAGGAAACAGCAATTTGCTCTACTCTTTCTGAATAGCTGAAACTAAGTCTAGTCAAGGCTATGGTTTTTCCAGTGGTCATGTATGGATGTGAGAGTTGGACTGTGAAGAAAGCTGATCGCCGAAGAATTGATGCTTTTGAACTGTGGTGCTGGAGAAGCCTCTTGAGAGTCCCTTGGACTACAAGGAGATCCAACCAGTCCATTCTAAAGGAGATCAATCCTGGGTGTTCATTGGAAGGACTGATGCTAAAGCTGAAACTCCAATACTTTGGCCACCTCATGCGACGAGTTGACTCATTGGAAAAGACTCTGATGCTGGGAAGGATTGGGGGCAGGAGGAGAAGGGGACGACAGAGAGTGAGGTGGCTGGATGGCATCACCGACTCGATGGACATGAGTTTGAGTGAACTCCGGGAGTTGTTGATGGACAGGGAGGCCTGGCGTGCTGTGATTCATGGGGTCGCAAAGAGTCGGACATGACTGAGCGACTGAACTGAACTGAAGTCTAGATCAGGGGACGGCAAACTGTTTTATGTTTCGGGTGAGAGACTAAATAGTTTAGGATTGGTGGGTCCTCTGCTCTGTCATGACAATCCTGAATACCTGAATACCATGAAGGCAGCCACGTATAATGTGTAAACTGATGAGCATGACTGAGTGTCAATAAAACTTTATTTAGAAAAAATAGGCAGTGGGCTCAATTTGGCTTTTGGGCCATAGTTTGCTGAGCCCTGGTCCAGATCTTCTGACTGCAAATCCAGTCCCCTTTTCTGTGACTACAGTTACTCCATTGGAACTAAAGTGTTAGTGACTATTCTGAGGCCTGTGAATACCTCTGAGGTTTTTTTGAACCACCTGAGAAAAAACAAATTACCTTCAATAGCTTGTGTTAAGCACTTTTATTGTATTCAAACTCTAGGAAGTGTTACCATCACAGCTAAATACAACCCCTCATTTTCCAGTCATTCGAGATAGAAGTTGTTGTCCCTTGCTTTGGGGCCCTAGAGGTTATGACAGCAGGACCCTAAATGTGACATCCTCATGGCTGATGGCAGCAGAAGAGAAGCTGTCTCCTCTCAGGGCTGACCGGAAGGAACCTCAGCATTTCTGCCCTGTCGACCTGCACACTCTGCTCTTTCTTTCTCCCAAAACCGTCATTCTCCAGAAACCTGACAGCTACTCCCCTCATCTGCAAAGTCCCCTTGGGGGCAGCCAGGTGGGTAGCTTCTGTTGATAAAAACTTCTGAGTCGAGTAAGGAGTTTTTGTGGCTGTTAGAACTCCTAGCTCAGGCTGAAATTCTGTTCTCAAAGCACATGATAAAATCCCCAGTCACCTCGAGATCACCTGCATGGCAGTAATCCACATGCTGGGTTCACCGCAGCCAACTCTAAACCCCAGGACTCCCTCCCTGCCAGTCCTGGGATGACTATCCCTGCTGCCAGCTGCCTTGAAACCATTCTCAACACACCCTAAAGTGGGTCAGAGAGCTCCATGGCTGTCACTGCACGTATATATGTGTTAGAGTGTGTGGCCCCAAACTGTACTTGCTGTATATCCTTGGTTAAGTCATTTAAGCTTCACCAGCCTGTTCCCTTATCTGGAAAAACAGGGATAATCCCTTATCCTCACAATCAAAGCATCATCGTGGATTAACTATATTAACATGTGGATGAACAGCAGCTACAATTTATTCAGTGCTGACACTGTGCCAGGCACCCAGCTAAGTGACTTACTAAAATTACCTAATTTAATCCTGTGCAAAATGGGTACCATCAAGCCCACTGTGAGGAGGAGGAAAGTGAAGCTAAGAAATGTTCGATAACCTGCCCCAAAAGCAACCAGGAAGTAGGCCTCCAGGCTAGGATTTGAATGAACCCAGGTCTATGTGACTTCCCAGTTCATACCTTCTCTCTGTGCAAAGGCACAGCAGAGTGTCTGACACCAGGCAAGAACTCAAGGGGATGCACACCCCTTATGTTGGGGACCCTCTTCCTTCCTCACAATGAATGGGATGCTTTGAGATACTAGAGCAGCCATGGCTCTGCTCCTTCCCATCCCACCTCTGTGGTGGTTTCCATGTGTCGGACAGTCTGGGTCTTGGCTTTTCTCCTGCAGATTCAGTGTTTGGCAGGGCCAACAAATCAGAGGATTTATCTTCTCTTGATAGTTCACATAATTTCCTCAAATTACATATGGTTTAAAGTCTGTTCCTCTAAGTGTGATCCCTGCACCAGCATCACTGGTCTCAGTGGGTGCTTGTAAGAAATGCAGGTTTGGCTTATTGCTGAGTGACCCTCGCTAAGTTAAATGAACCTCCCTATACCCTGGATTCTGAGAAAACAACACATCTAACCATAGTCATGGGGAAAGGAAGCTCTGATAGACTGTGGCCCATTAGGCTTCTCTGTCCACGGAATTTCCTAGGCAAGAATCCTGGAACTGGTTGCCACTTCCTTCCCCAGGGAATCTTCCAGACTCAGGGATCAAACCCATGTCTCTTGCATTGCAGGCAGATTCTTTACTGCTGAGCTACCTGGGAAGCCCCTATAATAGGAAAGCTCTCAGGATTTCTTAATATGTGCTATTTCTTTTCATTCTCAGATTTTGTGTTCTTACATTGCCCCCCCCTTTTGCTGTGGTAATCTCATCTGTAAAATGGACTTAATATTATTTTTTCATGGTGTTATTAGGAGTATTGAGAGTGATAATGCATGTGAAGTGCCTGGAATATAACAGATGCTCAATAGGGCTTCCCTGGTGGCTCGGTAAAAAATCTGCCCGCAGTGCAGGAGACCTAGGTTCTATCCTTGGGTCAGGAAGATCCCCTGGAGGAGGAAATGGCAGCCCATTCTAGTATTCTTGCTGGGAAAATCCCATGGACAGAGGAGCCTGGAGGGCTACAGTCCATGGAGTTGCAAAGGGTCAGACATGACTGAGCGACTAACATTTTCACAATAGGTTCTGGTTCCTTTCCCTTTTGCTCCCATGCCCCAGTAGACACTGCCTTCACCAATGTCTCTGAGGATGCTATTTCTTGAATGAGACCCCAACCTCCTCAAAGGTGGAGAATATTTCTGATGCTTTACTTTCACATTGGAGCACATACCATGCAATAGGTACATAAATCCCACAATTAACTGACACCTGATACATGCCAGATACTATGAGTGGGCCCACAGTGACCAAAAAATTGTTCCTGCCTTCCGGGAACTTGTCTCACTCCCTCATTCCTAGTCAGAATATCAATTCACTGATGGCAGAAACCAAGTCTTTTTGGGTCTCTGCTATGCTCCCAGAGGATGGTGGTAGGAGATATGGAACTGGAACTCATCAGACACATTTGAAAGCCCTGTGGGCTTTAATCTTCAAGGAGAGAAGACTCTAGAGGTGCTCAAAGCCCCTTCCAATACTTGAAAGGCTGCATGGGAAGGCAGGGGTAGACTTGCTACGTGGGCTACCAGGGGAGAGAATGAGGATCAGGCAACAGAAGAAAGTTAGGGAGTGGATTTTTGCCTTGATAAGAGGAATAACTTTCTACCAATGATTTTATAAAGATATGGGCTGTCTTGTGAGGTGGTAAGCACCCCATGACTAGAACTATGCTAACAGAGGCCAGGTCTAGGAGATGTTGCAACAGTTAGCAAAATCAACTCATAAGATCCCCTCTAATGCTAAGACACAAAGCTTCTAAATTATATTTATTTGAGACCCCATGTCCACAGTTTATCCTGATTTTCTAACTGAGAAAATAAAAATAATAGAGAATATTTATTAAGCACATACTGTGGGCTAAGCACTTTACATTTATCATTATCTAAATCTTTACAATCTCTGAAGCAGGCATTTCCATCCTTGTTTTACAGAAGGGGAAACTGAGGTCTCAAAAAGAGAAGCAACATACCAGGGTTATTTGGCTGGAGAATAGTATCCAGACTCATCTGATTCCAGAGCCTGTACCCTTCTGCTGCACCTTGATTTCTTGAATATGTGCTCATTTGTGTGTTAAACATTTGCCCTGACTAAGCATAGCGTGCCTGAGACTTCAAGAGAGCCTGGTTTTCTAGGACTATCTCCAAATCCTCATTCTTTCCATTTAATTCCCATATATACCCCGAAGTATTCCATTCCCATCTTCTACACTGACTGTGTCTCTCAAACTGGACCTGGTATGTCATAGAACGACAGTCTTGGAAAAGACTTAACTGTCAATCCTCTTTGAGTCTCCCACAAATTCAGCACCAGAGGACCAAGCAAGAAGCAAGTGGTTCACGGCCTAGTAAGAAAATCAGAACTGTGAATCAACAACTATAGGAGAGTGTGGCTAAGTGTTATGATGGAGAGGAGGCGAGAGGCTTTTCTAGAAGATTTATATGAGCTGAGACTAATTGGAAAAGATTGATACGAGATAGCCAGGCAATAGACAAGAGCATTCCAGGAGGAGGGGACAGCCTGAGCATCTACTCCTTGAGGAGAGAAGACAGCTACTCAGTTTATAACTATCACTTCCAGGAGGTCAATACTGTTGATATCAACCTGAACTGACACTATCGACTCTAAGTTGAGTGCTCAGATGTATATAAGAGATCTCCCCGTAGTCTGGTACAGATTCAGAGACCATTTAGACATCTGAAATTTTGAGTGCCTCAGTTCTATGCCAACAACAAGCACTGTTAAAAAAGGACAGAACCCAGCCTTCCTTCTTCTGATTTCCCAAAGTATTTAAAATTACACTGAAGCAGCACTTGGTTATTTCCAGAGGCTACATTCTGGCTTCCTAAGAAGATGCAATTTCCCAGTTGAAAACTCATCATGTGACATCAAGTTGAAAACAAGCAAAGCACTTGGTCCACAGTGGGCGTTCGATATAAACTTGGCAAACCAACTGTGTCTCTCATGGACCCTAAGCTCCTTAGGACAGGGATATAGGTCTTATTAATCTTGGTACAACCACTGTTTGGCACACAGTAGGCTTTCAATAAATCTGTGTTGAATGACTAAATGAATGCATGAATTTAATAAGCAAATAAATAGTAACAAAATAGATATCATTTTTTTGAGGGCTTACTATGTGTTAGTCACTGTACTGAGTGCTTTGATATTTTTTTCTCAAGCTTTATGGAGGCATAATTGACAAATAAGCTTGTAAGATAAAGTGTACATCATGATGATTTGATATATGTATACATTGTGAAAGGATTCCTCCTATCTAGTTAATCAACACATATTTATCTTTTTCTGTGGTGAGAACATTTAAATTCTACCTGATGGCTTTATTTATATCATCTCTTCTGCTCCCTAAAACAATCCTACAAGGTAGGCATGATCACCGCCATTTACCACTGAGAAGACTGATATCCAGAGGCCTCAGATCCCAAGACACAAGTTCATCTGTGTGGACTCACACAGGCTTTCAACAGTTTCCTGATTTCAGAGACAATATCAACCAAACTGTTCAAGTAGATGTAAAATACTACCTCTGCTACTGGGGTAAGGTACATGGAAATTCAGAGTGTATATATATGATGATTTCCAGGAGTCCCCAAAGCAAGAAGGACCAGCTACAAAGTATACTATTTCATAAAGAAAGACAATCAACCAATTCTCAAAGGAGTTTTTTTTTGTTGTTGTTGTTAATTTACCCTTTTGGTTTATCCTATAAAATTATTGTTGTTTAGTCTCTCAGTCATGTCTGACTCTTTGTGACCCTGTGGACTCTAGCCCGTCAGGCTCCTCTGTCCATGGAATTCTCCAGGCAAGAATACTGGAGTGGGTTGCCATTTTCTTCTCCATGGGATATTCCCGATCCAGGGATCAAACCCAGGTCTCCTGTACTGCAGGCAGATTCTTTACCGTCTGAGCCACCAGGGAAGGCCATCCTATAAAATTAGTTGTTCCAAATGACAGATCTTCAAACATACTTTTCAATAATAAGCCTCAATAAATTCATCAGGTAGAATTTAAGAACTAGTCTGAACCTTATTTTTCTTCTGTCTGTTCAGGAAAGAAAGGCAATTCACAGGATAAAAAGCCAGTATCAAGAACTTAGACTTAAAAAAAAAAAAGGAAAAAATATTCTAGGTAATGTATGGGAGAAAATAGAAGCCTCAATGACAACTATCTTACCTTCAGCATTTATTACACAGAAAGAAGTGTTCAGACTGATGATCCTGGGGCAATTACAGATTCTTAATAGAAGCAACATTAAATTAATTTATGTTTAGAATATTCTTACAGACAGGAAAGAATAGTCACATCTTTAAATATTTTTGACAAGAGTTGAAAAAAAAGAAAGAGGGAGACTTTGGCAAATTCCCAGCGAGCCAGCAGAGAAGGCAATGGCAAGCCACTCCAGTACTGTTGCCTAGAAAATCCCATGGATGGAGGAGCCTGGTAGGCTGCAGTCCGTGGGGTCGCTAAGGGTCGGACACGACTGAGCGACTTCACTTTCACTTTTTCACTTTCACACACTGGAGAAGGAAATGGCAACCCACTCCAGTGTTCTTGCCTGGAGAATCCCAGGGACAGGGGAGCCTGGTGGGCTTCTCTCTATGGGGTCACACGACTGAAGTGACTTAGCAGCAGCAGCAGCAGCAGCTAGCCAGAGAGATGAACTAGAATTCTTCATTCTTGGTCGGCTTACTCTCACATGACACAGAGGTCAGACAGACAAGCCTTTCCCCCTAGAATGAATGTGAACCAACTGGTGATTTCAGAAATGCAGCTAATATCAGCGGAGAGTTTAGCGACAAAGGAAGAAGAGGTAGAAAAAGTTATCAGGTTAATACTAATTACATACACTGTAATCAGCCTTTGGGCAAAATGAGATTGTCTTTGGGTGAAATGTCTGTGGGAGAAAGGAACTGCTGTATTTAGGCACTAAGACAGTGGCTTTCAAAACTCCCATCAGACACTATTCTAATAAAGGGCAGGTGGAGGTTTCTGATATCATGTTGGGATTTAAATTAATCGAGATAAGTTATGTGAGAGGGTTTGGTACAAGGGAGATGCTTCATAAATATTAACTGAATATAAATCTATTAAAATTTCTTTTATTCGAAGTAAAAGGAAATTCATAGCTCCCAACAAAGGAGGTGAGATAAATAATTGTCTGTGCAGAGATAAGTCAACATGTCAAATATGACTTGGAGAAGAACTTTACGGGAAAACCTTTGTCAGTGTGTCTTTTCTGAACTAAGCACCTGGGGTTCTCTGGCCTTGGACTTACCGCTAATAGCTGTGGGGAACTCCCTATCCCTACCATCAAAGAGTTCACTGATAGCAAAGTGCCATCAGGAAGCTCATGACCATGGTCTGAAAGTTCAGTTTTGTTCCAGCAAATGTTAGAAATGAAAGAAATTCCCCAGATGCATGAAAAAGAAGAGAAATAAGAAGCAAAAGTCTATTTTTCCTTTTCTTCACCATTTGGCTTACAGGTAAGAAGTAAGACAAAATAAAGAAGTAAATGCTTGATGCTTTTGAACTGTGGTTCAAAAACTGATGCTTTTGAATTGTGGCATTAGAGAAGACTCTTGAGAGTCCCTTGGACAGCAAAGAGTTCAAACCAGTCAGTCCTAAAGGAAATCAGTCCTGATATTCATTGGAAGGACTGATGCTGAAGCTGAAGCTCCAATTCTTTGGCCACTTGATGTGAAGAACTGGCTCCTTGGAAAAGACCCTCATGCTGGGAAAGGTTGAAGGAGGAGGAGAAGAGGATGACAGAGGATGAGGTGGTTGGATGGCATCACCGACTCGATGGACATGAGTTTGAGCAAGTTCCGGGAGTTGGTGATGCACAGGGAAGCCTGGCATGCTGTAGTCCATGGGGTTGCAAAGAGTCGGACATGACTGAGCAACTGAACTGAAGTGAAAGAAATAAAAATCTAGGAACAAAAGAACTCATACAGAAAAGAGTCTGTAGAGTAAGAATTGAGGAGGAAAGTCAACTTACGTTATTATTTTTTTAAGCCAAGGGCTTCAAGGGGAATGGACACCAAGCACGTGTGACCAACCTTATTACACTGAGCCGATACCGGGGAGAGGTGTAAATGAAGGCGTACCTGGGATGTGTGTGAGAATCACCAAATGTAAACATTTTCTAATAACTCAGCTCTTTTAAGCAATGGAAAATGAAATGTCACCCTGACAATCAGGAGACCAAAAGAATCCATAATGTAAATAATTTCCAGAATATATCTAGTACTCAATAATTTTCAACAAAAATGCCGAGTATGTGATGGGACTTTGCCGGTATTGAGAGATGGACCCATGTGACATCATTTTCTGTTCTTCCTGGGTGTTGGTAAGACCTTCCTGCGTCACTGAGGCCTCCACTTGCCCATCCCCAGGCAGTAGATGACCCCACCTCTTTCTTAACAAAAGAATTGAGGTCATCAGGTAGTAACTGGCCCAAACTATCTTCTTCCCTTCTACCTTAAGGAGCTCCATTTCTTCCTCTTGGTTTAGAATGTACATTCCACAAAATGTTGGAGAAGAAAAGCTTCTTTGGGTAATGCTACATATTATATACCATTCTTTTTAAGATTTATAGGACACATAAGCACAGACTTAGAGAAGTAGTGATAAAAAGAAACCCCTTCCTAACTTGGTTTACTTCAGTTTCCAAAACTCATGCAATCACATAACCTATTTTTTAAAAATAAATTGCCTATTAAATACCTTTGGGAAAGAAGTTTAGACAGAATTCCCAAATGAACATTACTCTTTGAAACGGGACTGAATTCGAGATATAATTAACCTAAAGTTGGGGGTGTGGACATTGACAATTCCTGAGATACTAGAGGGACTAGCAGAAAACATGGAGACCAAGCCAGAGATTACGTCTATGATCTCTTTTCACTGTGATAGTCCATGATTCTGTTTCTCAGAAGACATCACACAGACTTGCTTCTGGGATAATCTAGACAGGACAGAAATGCACAGTGGGGAGAAGATCAGACTTCTGTGTATAGATTTTCATGTCAGTACACACTGTACATCCTGGAGAAGGAAATGGCAACCCGTTCCAGTACTCTTGCCTGGGAAATCCCAGGGACAGAGGAACCTGATGGGCTACAGTCCATAGGGTTGCAAAGAGTCGGACGTGACTGAGAGACTGAGCACACACTCTACAAGTCTGGTTCTAGCTTGCTACGTATCAATAGTTGGCAAGCAACGAGTTCAAGAAGTTTCACTAGGAGAACCAAAGATCCAGGAGAAAAACAAAACACAATTGTGTTTGACTACATGGGCCCCTGAGCAGGAATATACACGTATAGGTATATATACACACAGGCACACATATGATCACTATCTATACCTTACTAACTAGGCACACTTAGAGAAGTTTAGTGTTGTAGATAAAAATAGAGGCTTTGGAGTCAAAAAAACATGGATTTAATTTTTCTCTGCCTCTTAAAAGCTGTGTGACCTAGGACAAGTTACTTAACCTTTCTGAGTCTCTTTCCTCACCCGTTTAATAGGACAAATAATACATACACCTCACAGAACGGTTGTGAGAATTATATACTATATGTCAGGTGCTGCTCTACATACACTGATGCTCACAACAATCCTACCACTATCCCTATTTTACAAATGAGAAAACTGAGGCACAGAAAGCATGAAACTGCCTGTTATACAGCTAGTAAGGGCTTCCCTGGTGGCTCAGATGGTAAAGAATCCGCCTGCAATGCAGAAGACCTGGGTTCAATCCCCGGGTCAAGAAGACGCCCTGAAGAAGGGAATGGCTACCCACTCTAGTGTTCTTGCCTGGAGAATTCCATGGACAGAGAAGCCTGGCGGTCTACAGTCCATGGGGTTGCAAAGAGTCGGACACGACTGCAAGACTAACACTTTTAACTTTCAGGTGGTGAGGCTGGGATACAAGCAGCTGGTGAGGCTGGGATACAAGCTAGGCAGCTAGCTCTTAATCACTAGGCTCTCCTGCCTCATACAATCCTGAATTATAGTAGGTCCATGATATTTCCCTGGAAGACAGAGACACACATACTCAAATATATAAACACCTTACACCTCCTCTTCCTCTCTAGCTTTTCAGATATGCTGTTTTTGTCATTAATTTATTACACGATGCAGTTCAAGTGGGCAGCATGCAGACATCAGCTTCCCAAACACAAGGATCCTGTGTGGCTGCTCAAGGAACAGAAGAACAAATCCAACCCTGAGAAATGTTAGTTCATTCTGAACGATGACTCACAGCCGCTATTTTCACAAACAGCCTGCTAATTAAACTTTCTTATGAACTCTGCTAACCAATTTTTCCAATGCATGGAGAAAAATCATTCATTATAGACCGGAATCCAAAATCTAATATTAAAACACAAGTAGGATCTGTGGCATTGTAATTTGATCAGCTTGAGCATTAATAACAGTTACGCACTGATGTCTGAGAGAGGTAATCAGCTTTTGTTGAGATGTACGTAGATAACTGAACAAAACATCTGGAAGGCAGACTAGAAAGCAAAGCTAGCTTATCACAGGGGTTTTAGTATTTATTTTACCCTCAGATCCCCTGCTTACAGTATCCTATCTTCTGGGTGACCACAGTAATATCCTGAATTGGTGGAGCTCTTTAACTACTTATGGGCACATTAGCAGCTCATCTGATGTCACAACAGATGGCAAGGTGGAAAGAGCCAGTGTCATTCCCATTTTATGCACAACATAAAATGAGGCACGGAGGTACTGAACGGCCCAGAGCTAGAGCTAGAATAAGAACCCGGTGACTCTTTCCAGTTCCTTATGCTGCCAATCATAAAAACTGGCCTGATTTTTAAATAATTCTCAGAAACCATCCTGACATTTTCCAATACTGAACTAAAGGCTTTCATTTATAATCTTCCAGAGCCACTAAAACTGCTATACGTTATTACTGTAGTTATTTCTGAGGCTTACCAGGATCATCCTACACAGCCACATTCACGACTCAGGATGAAACAGCAGAATACAAGGAACCTTCTCTTTGAAGGTCTCCTGACCCAACTGGCCGTAGCATGTAGTCAGACAGACACAGGTACACAGCTTGGCCACATGCCAAGCGTGTGACTTCAGGTCAGTCATTTTAAATTTTCTGAGCCTCAGTTTTCTCATCTGAAAACCAGGGCCACCATTACCTCTTGGGGGCAAGGCCGGGATTAAATGAGATAACAGGGTGGCTGGCATCTAGCGGTACTTAATAAATCTAAGTTCCTGTTCCATTCTTCGGCCTTCTCACATCCTGTGTCCTATTTGCTCCTTGGAAAAACATTCTGAGGACTGAACCAGAACAGAAATCCACTTTTACACTCCTCTCCACTCCTCTCCTTTTATCCATCTGCCAGTGGTAGAACCTTTGGAGAGAAGCGGGAAGGAGTTATGAGATGGAAGGGGCCCTTCCCATTTATAGGTTGCTTTAGTTTACAAGTGTCTTCATGTAGCATTTGGTTTGAACTCACAAGTACTGTTCAAAGAAGGTAAAGATTTATTTTTATATTGTATATTGAGAATGGAGGTCTAGGTGAATACAGCGACCTATGCAAGGGAATGCCCACTCCTATTAAGTGTGTGTGTGTGGGGAGGAGGCTTGTGGTACAGGAGTTTGACATCTGTCCCACCGTTGGTTAGTCCAATGCATTGCATCTGGTTTTCTTTTTCTGGCATCTGGTGTTTTTGACCAGAAAGTATATGAGTGAGTATGTGTGTGTATGTGTTGGGGACTGTAGAATTCTTGGGTAGTGCTCATTTCTTTTGTAGTTAAAGGGTGGTCTGTCTCACTGGGAAGGCTCAGCTGATAGGTGAGGGCCACTGGGGAGAGAAAAGGCAGCTGAGCAGTTTCCAGGGTCAGTACCCGGAAGTGAGGCTGACATTTGTTTTTCCTGTTTATTATCCAGCTCAGGGTCCTGGATGATGGGGAGCCTGCTAGAACTCAGTGTAGGGACCCTCACCAGGGAAATGGGCACAGAGGTCTGATGTTTCTGCATGCCCAACCATGGGATATAAAGGGGACAAGAGTGACTGTGGAGACTCAGAAGCCACCTGTATCTCAGTTCAGGGCAGCAGGCAAGGAAGCCTGCTTCAACTGTATATACCTTTTATTAATGAAAACAGGGACTCCACTCAGGCAGCTTCTCTGTTGGCTGCCTGCCCCAGGCATAAAAAACAAGTCTATCAATCCAACATGGATTTAATTTGAAAAAAGGAAAACTCTATGTATGTGATTTCAGGCTTCATACCCCAACCTATAGGATAGTTGGCAACAGTCTTCATGATCAGAGGCTCTAGTGAGTGTGGTGGGAAGGGAGCAGGGCTGGGATCCTGGTTACCACTTGAGAATGGGAGCAAGGTTGCCATCATCCGCATTTCCTTGACGTAAAGAAAACTCAGACTAGGTGGTTTTGGGGAGGTGGTCTGTTACTTCTGAGATGAGTCATCTAGCCACAGTTAATTTACGAACATTCTCTCTGGTCTCCTTTTACCATTCTACTCCTATTTCCCTTTTACCTTGTTTTTTTTAAATCTATGACTATTTATCCAGCTCTCTTGAAAGAAAGCCTTGTGAGTTTTCAAAGCCAGATCTCTTGTGTTCATTTCTCCCCAGTGCAGGAACCCTGGGCTGAGCAGCCTGAGGAAGGGCTCAGGCTTTGCCCTCCTTGTGGAGGGCCTATGCAGTTGTGATACCTTCCAGTACCTAGTGACTGTTCTGGAGTTGTGGGTTTTAACTAAACTTTCCAATCCTCCTACCTACCTTGTGGTTTCTTCTTCATATTTTTAGTTGTGGGAAATTTTCTCTGCTAGTCTTCAGATCATTCTCAGGGATAATTCCTGTTTAAGTTGTTATAATTTGAGTATGTCATGAAAGGAGGTGAGCTCAGTGTCTTCCTATTGAATCATTTTGATCCCCTGTCAAGAACTTTTTTTTTAAATATATGCTTTTATCACTGTAAACACAAATCTTTGAATTGAATTTTTCCTGTCTTCTATAACATAGAGTAGGTCTCCATGGATGATCTGTTTTCTAAAAAATAAATAAATAAATAAATAAATCTATGACTATTTAAATTTTAGCTCTTTTCTATCTCATAAGTCAATTCAAATTCTTTTTGCATCAAATGGCATATAAATAAATAAGGCAGAAAGAGGAGGCAGGATGGGAAATGAGCAAAGAAAAGAAAAAAGAAGAAGAAAGGAAAATAAGAAGTCAAGAGTTTCTTCTTTGGGGTGCACTGGTCTTATCTGTAAATTAAGTATAGACATTGTCAATACTGGGTACTTTAATAGGGTCAGAGAGGTACTGAGTATAAAAACTTTTGCAAATAAACATGAAAGGCAAATATCAGGGGTTATTAAGTATACATTTCATGGTCATACTACCAATGAAATTATTTAATCTGATTTAAGATGTTTGTGAAGAGAGGTAGCCATAGGAGTTAGAGTAATTACCCTAATTAGCTGTATTCCACTCAGTGTAGATTGGGCCCTGTCTCACTAGACATCCAACAACAAAACAACGGCCAAGCAGAAAACCAAACTGATAAATCAGTGCAAAACTGAAGTTTTTGGAAAGAGACTCACTAGAGAACACGACTCTGACCTCAGTGAGAAAAACAATAATTCCCAAATCACCACTATGAGTAGTCTGCAAATGGTCCACCTCCTGTGTTAGGTCAGGTTATTTAGAAGGAACACAGACTTTGGAGTCTGACAGACTTGGGTTCAAATCTCAGTTTCACAACTTATTAGCTGTGATCTTAGATAAATCACTTAACCTCTCTGACTGTACTTCATCAACACAAAATGGGTACTAATTTTATCCCACAGAGTAGTTCTGACTGTTCTATTCACTGTCCCTTGAAGTTGTCTCTGAAGCTTGGCTCAGCTGTTTCCTCTGTGTGTACTCGACTCGGATAATCTACTCTCTATCAAGTTCAAGGCTCACTCCTATCTGACACTTGCTCTGAGAACCCCAGCCCACACTGATATTTTTCTCCTCTGAACACCCATAGCTGATGTTTTATTCATTTTCATTCAGTAACGGCAGAGTAGTAAGGTAACAGAAACACCATAGGCTTTGTATTCTCCAGCTGATTCTTTTTTTAAAAAACAAATTTATTCATTTTAATCGGAGGCTAATTACTTTACAATATTGCAGTGGTTTTGCCATACGTTGACATGAATCTGCCCCAGGTGTACATGTGTTCCCCAACCTGAACCCCCCTCCCACTTCCTTCCCATCCCATCCCTCTGGGTCATCCCAGTGCACCAGCCCCGAGCACCCTGTCTCATGCATTGAACCTGGACTGGTGATTCGTTTCACGTATGATAATATACATGTTTCAATGCCATTCTCCCAAATCATCCCACCCTTGCCCTCTCCCACAGAGTCCAAAAGACTGTTCTATACATCTGTGTCTCTTTTGCTGTCTTCGCATACAGGGTTATCGTTACTATCTTTCTAAATTCCATATACATGCGTTAGCATACTGTATTGGTGTTTTTCTTTCTGGCTTACTTCACTCTGTATAATAGGCTCCGGTTTCATCCACCTCATTAGAATGGATTCAAATGTATTCTTTTTAATGGCTGAGTAATATTCCATTGTGTATATGTACCACAGCTTTCTTATCCATTCGTCTGCTGACGGACATCTAGGTTGCTTCCACGTCCTGGCTATTATAAACAGTGCTGTGCAGCTAACTGGTTCTTAGCCTTGGCTTTCTGATCTGTAAAATGGAGATAATACCGTGGACCATGCATAACTGGTACAAAACGTCAATGAGATAACATACATGACATGTCTGACCATAGCTGACACACAATAGTGTGTGCATGTATGCTCAGTCACTTCAGTTGTGTCTGACTCTTTGCGACCCTAAGGCTTCCCTGGTAGCTCAGCTGATAAAGAATTCGCCTGCAATGCAAGAGACCCTGATTCAATTCCTGGGTCAGGAAGATCCTTGGAGAAGCAATAGGCTACCCACTCCCAGTATTCATGGGCTACTCTGGTGGCTCAGACAGTAAAGAATCTGCCTGCAATGTGGGAGACCTGGGTTCGATCCCTGGGTCAGGAAAGTACCCTGGAGAAGGGCATGGAAACCCACTCCAGTTTTCTTGCCTGGAGCATCTCCACAGACAGAGGAGCCTGGTGGGCTACAGCCCATGGGGTCGCAAGGAATCAGACACAACTGAGCAACTAAGCATGGACCGTAACCTTCCAGGCTCCTGTGTCCATGGGATTCTCTAGGCAAGAATACTGGAGTGGGTTGCCATGTGCTCCTTGAGGGGATCTAGCACCACCCGGGAAAGCCTGACACATAGTAGGTACCTCATCAAACTGTCAACTTCATTCTGTTATGAATCCTTTTGTGCTCTCTTTCCAGTGAAATTAACAGCAAGGGTCAGGAAAAGCAAGTTTGGGCTTTGGTGAAAAACAAAACAATCCCCCCCTGCTCCGCCCAACCACTAGCCCCCCACCCCCCTGACCAACACACAGAAAACAGCAAATGTGGCACCACCCTTATGCATCACATGGGCTCCCAGCCCCTCCCAGACCTGCAGACTGCAGTGCTGCTGCTAAGTCACTTCAGTCGTGTCCGACTCTGTGTGACCCCATAAACGGAAGCCCACCAGGTTCCTCCGACCCTGGGATTCTCCAGGCAAGAACACTGGAGTGGGTTGCATTTCCTTCTCCAATGCGTGAAAGTGAAAAGTGAAAGTGAAGTCGCTCAGTCGTGTCCGACCCTTAGCGACCCCACTGACTGCAGCCTACCAGGCTCCTCCATCCATGGGATTTTCCAGGCAAGAGTACTGGAGTGGTAGGGCCCTGTAATTTGTCCTGACTTCCTCTCCTCCTTGGCCGTGCTAGCAGCAACCTGTGGGCACAAACTACACCTTATTCTCTTCAGCTTCCTCACAGACTCTGATGCAGAATTTAAGAGAAGAGAAGGAAAAGATATAACATTTATTTGGTCTGAGGGAGCAGACACTAAATAAATAAAGTTGGCTGATTGAAAATCTTTCACAAATGTAAAAGCCTTATACAACTATATGGTCTCCATCTGAATTTTATCTTCTCCCCAAATTAGAAATATCTTCTCCCATCAAAGCTCAATTCTGGGACTGTAGGAAAAGCAAAAAGGCAACTTAAAGATCTTCAGTTCTGACAAGGAATAAAAGACAGGTAACAAAGTTCATCAGTTAAGAGCAGTACGGGGTCGGGTGGGGGAGAATGAAAAAAATCACCACTACCACAGCTCACAGAAGACAAGAAAAAATGATCTTCCCATTAACACATTTCAGAAAGCACTTTCCTCCTACCCTGAAGCTGATGAATTACATTTTTAGATAATGTATGGAAATTTCAGTTTGACATTACCTTCCTGCTTAGTTCCTAGTCTCAATCAGCCAGGTCATTCTATAGAGAAGGGGGGAAGAGAAGTGGAGAGAGAGAGAGAGAGAGAGAGAGAGTGTGTGTGTGTGTGTGGTGTGTATGTGTGGGGGAAGGAGGGGTGGCTGAGTGAACAGGGAATTGGTCTTAGGAACCAAACAGCCAGCTAAAGTACAGAAATAGAAAATCCTTAAAATACTCAGTCCCGATTCACATCCCAGGTAAAAATCCTTTGAGACACCTCTACTGGGACGTGAGAATACTTTCCTACGGTTATCTGAGTTCAGAAGCAGGACAGAACCATCTGATATGGAAGGGAAGATGAAGGGAAAGATAGCCAGGGGGCAAAAGGAAACCACACCTGGTCTGTAATCCTGCCTACTGCCATCCTGGGAAAAAATGCGTTGAAAGAAACAGAATGTACCTGCACAAGGTCTGTCTCACAGCTCTGCTCAATTGCCAACCCGTCCTAATTAGAAAGGACGGGAGGCCCCTGACCGCCCTTGATGGGTGTGTAAGAGGCACAATGATTACATGGTTCACTAAAGTGTTGGAGTTCTTTACGTTCCCCTTAACAAAGCAGATTCCTATTCTCCTGTTTTGTAACCCCACAGACTGTCAAATCTTCTCCTTAACTAAAAATTTTCCGTTCAACCCCCAACAATAATCAATCCTCTCCCCGAGTCAACAGCTCAAATTTCTTTTACTCTTCTTTGTGGACTGTGTATAAAATGACTGCAGGGAGGTGATAAATAAAATAATAGATGCAAATCTGCCTGATTTTCCTCTGAATTCAGGAGGCACATTGCACTGTATCAAGTACATTTGCAAAATCAGCAGTAAAATATGCTGATAAATGCTACTATTTCCTCTACCCTTCCCATTGCTAACGCATATCCCTCTGATGTGCATGTAGAAAAGTTCATTTAGCTAATCAATATCTTGGGATTTTCCTGGATCTGCATAATTGAGGCTGGGTTTTAAGTATGCTTAAACTTAAGGCAGCATCCATTTCAACACAGTGCTTGGAAGATAAAGAAAAGGAGAACACAGCGAGGAGTATCTTGTGAAGAGAGAATTTGAAGGTAAGAACCACTCGAAGTCTATTCTTTCTTGTTCAGGTAAGCAGTGACCTTACTGGTCATGGGTATTTTTTTTTTTAATGCATACCATGCTATTTTCCAAGACAAAAGATTTTGAACTCTAATTATGTTTTCCCTGTACTAAAAGTTTTCATTCCCTAGGTAATATAAGTTGCATTGGTTTGTAAGGGGGAGATGTCAGTTTAGTATTTTTAGGGAAACTGCCAGAGATAAACTATAATGGGACAACTCACAATTAGTCAGAGAGCCAAGAGTTCAAGTCCCAGCTCTGCTACTTGGAAGCTAAGTCACCTTGGGTAAATGACTCAATTGCTCCTGAGTCCAAGTTTCTTGGACTGTAAAATGACTGTCTTGGGGATTACATGAAACTTCATTTATTGATCTCAGCCCAATGATCAGCACATAGTAAGCACTCAGTAAACACTGGCTATGATTATGAATCTCCAAGAAGTCCCAATTTACTATTTAAATGAGCAACTATATTTAAAGCTTGTAATGCAGTGTCCAGAATACACGGAAGGCACACCAAAACATACAAAAGCTGCTATTATTTTTATTTGTCTTTGCTGGATGCTGTCAGAAATTACACCAATAAACTTACCCCAGGGCTGAATTGACATTTCAGGAGTAAATTCAAAAGCATTTTTGTACTTTAGGATTTTTTTTTCAGAGCCTTTTTATTGTTTATAATGTTATCCTAAAAGCAAAACAATTAAATTCCCATAGTGTCCCTATTAGTCCAGTATGAGGTAACATAAGATAATCCACAACCCTCACTCGCGTCTCCCTCTTGAACCCAAGAGACTGTATCCTATGTAATACCTCTCGGCCTTGATGCTCTAACAGACACAGCTTCCCCCCAACCCCTAACCCCCCACCCCCCACTGCTGTAGTCCAATCCTACCTCCTGAAAGGGAATTATTAGCACTTTCACAAATCCAGGAAAGAACAGAAGTTACCCAATGCCACTGAATCAACAGAGTGGGTTCCTTTAATTAGCGCTGTGATTCTACACACAAAGGCTGTGGCAAAGAATTCACCCTGATGACGCTAGTAGTAAAGCATCTTTTTTGCCTTATTCTGCTCTTTCCACTAAATGATAATATTAATTAAGCCAAAGTCATGTATTATAAAGGAAGAATGAAAAGACGGATTAGAGGTGGGGTTTAGGAAAATTTGTTTTTGTCCATCAGGTGCAACTCTAACTGATAACGTTCTGTGTTTTGGCTCCAGTGCACAGCATGTGGGATCTTAGTTTCCTGGTCAGGAATTGAATCGACACCCTTTGCATTGGAAGCTCTGAATCTTAACCACTGGACTGTGAGGGAAGTCCCTGACTTAATGTTTTCATATGCTTAACTTCACTTGGCAGCGCGGCTTCAATATGAGAGGACTGCTTCTGAGAGACATGACCTGGCTTTACTTCCTTTGTCCAAAGCACAGAAGAATAAAAAAAAAAAACTTTTGTTCTTAGACTGGAATGTTTGCTCCATTCCTTCTGCTTTTCTTCTGTCTACCTAAATCCTAACCCCATCCTTCAAATGCCACCTCAATAGCTCTGGCTAATGGAGACTTCACCTTTTCTCAACCACCCACAGTCCATATAATCTATTTCATATACTGGTCACTCCATATATTCAGTTTTATAATGGATAATGTTCATTTTGGACCACCCCATCCTCAAAACCTCCACTTCAGAGTTCTCGTTTGCCTGAAATGGATAGAAAACTACTCTTAAAAACCACACTGCATGGGCACATGAAGAGTGGTATCAAGTAAAAATATAACTCTTTTTTTATCACCATGATGCAAATAATCACACAGTCTAGGTAGGCAGATCAAAACTTCTTGCTGTTGTACACTGATTTATTTCTGGGGAATTTTCTTTGTTACTTTCCCCCCTCCTTTCTCTGTTCTTTTTGTAGAGGGGTGATAACAAGAGAGACAATTATAAAGATGCAATTTAGCATTCCAGCTGTGCTGGCTTTAAGACATACCATGAGCCACCTAACTATCCTGGTTCAGCCATATGTTCCTTCCCCTAAAATACTGATCATCTAGGAACCTGGATTCAGAAATGCAATCTCAAAGCCTGAAAAACAAAAAGGCAACAACAACAAAAAGAACTTAATTCAATTATCCGCAGTCCATGGGAATAACAGAATTTCTACCAGGGGTTTGGTGTTCTTTGCCTGAGTTCCTCGGTGGCACGAATCCTTGCAGGACACATGCCATCTTCCTTTCTCTCCAGGAGCAGAGGTGCAGGTGGATGGAGAAGAATAAAGAACATAGCTTCCAGAGCCTCCTTGTCTTCACAGATGCACACAAAAGCAACTGGCAACACACATTTTCTCTCCCTGGTACCTAGATTATCCTGATAAGTGTCCTTTTCCAATTGGAAAAAAGAAAATCTAATATCTCTGAGAAGATAAGTAACAGAGATGTCCAAAAGCACTGTAAGGGAATCTTAAACCTGGCATTTTCAGTAAATTTGACTCTCCACTGAAGGCTGAGTTATATCCCCAGAGGATGATAAATATTGTTATCTTTGCCTCTGGTTATACACAGGGGTCTTGTTTTAAGACATGGTGCATTAGGTAGACTTTGCAGAGTGGAGCAACTGCTGCTCAGAGGAACGCGATGTTTCACTGGGTTATGGGGGAGGCTTAGCAGATATCTTTAGGCAACACAGGCAGGGGCGTCCTCACATGCTTCCAGGTAAGATCATGCTTTTGAAAACGGGGGTGAATCCCAGCTCCACCTGCTAATAAACGGTGCTGCTTCCGTAAGTTACTTAACCCCACTAAGCTTCTGTGTCTTCATCTAAGGAAATGGAGGCCGTTCTCAATGTTAAATAAAATAAGGTATGTTCAGTGTCCAGTAAGTACCTGGCCTAGAGTAAGTACTTGATAAATAATAACAAGTATGTTCTCGGCCGCATGACACTAAAGTCCATGCCCAATTTCAAATGGAGAATTCATTGACAACCCACAGCAAGGAGCGAAGCCAGCCTACTGGCAACACCATTAGCAGTTTCTCTTTCCCTTCTTCCCTCCCTCCCTCCCCACCCTCCTGCACTTTCAGAAGCCAGAACCTTCTAAGGAGATCGATTACATTCTCTTAGGGAGTGGTTAGGCTGGAAAATCTTAATCTTGAATTCTTATCTTTTTGCCACTTCCCACCCCCTAATCCTCCCACTGGGTATTTAGAACTCCCTGTAAACTTCACAGGATCGAGATGCATTGAGATCTGTAGGAGGTGTTGGAGGAAAAGGGGGGACTGGGATGTTAAAAATCAGGGCAACAAAAATACCTATGATGTCATGTACCCTGACTTCTGAACCACCAGCAGCAGCCTTTTAACTTGGCAGGTGTGAAACCCCAGCCTCCCAGCCTGTGTTATCACTTAACCCCAAATGCAGGCCTCAGAGGGTCTTCCATTAGAGAGATCCCCACTCCTTCCCCACCTCCCCACAGTCTATCTCTCTCTCCTTCTCTGACTTTTAGCGTAGCCAATTAAACCTGAACAACGGGTGGATGGAGGAAATATGCTACATCTATGGAATGGTACAGCAGGGACCAGTTTCACTGTTAATTTAAAATGCTAGAATTAATTAGGTAGTGTAAATGAAGAATTTAATAAGCACTCTTTACAACCACAAGTTCTACTTTTATTAAACACTGCTACCAAATGAGGGCAAATATCTCTGGTCTCTCTATATTTCCCTGCCTCATTCCCGTAAGTTCTCAGGAAATAAAATTCTTTTTCCCCCTGAATTAAAAAAATGCATAATTATAAATTTATGCCTGAATTGTATTTCTGCCTTCAACCCATAAGCTTCTTCTTTAAGCTCAGATGCTACTGTATGTCTCTGCTTGTGCTGGAGAGGGTGCTAAACAAACCAAAGTTGACAATTTTGGTTTTGTATACCAAATTAAAGGCTGTCTTCGAAGCTGTCACTCCTATTCAAATCCACTCAGTGAACTACCAAATTAGCATTCTTTCAGTAAAGGAATCTGCTTGTTTAAACATGTGTCTTTAGAAAACAAAGAACAACACCATGAATCAGTACTTCTGAAAAATCTCACTACACTTCTAAAGGAACTCTTTTGAAAAGGTGCTTAATAATATTCACTAAGATAGCTGGCAGAGTCCCTATTTAGAAGGTAAGGCTATACCAAAAATACATTTTCCATACAGGAGTAGGAGGAAGAATCATATGGTTAACTGGTTTTAATTTGGTTTGAATTATCATCCTAATTATATAAAGATTATTCAGGAATCTAAACATTGGCTTTCTGACAGCATAGGCAGTTCTGTCAAAGGATGGATGATCCAGGGCTCTGGGAAAAGAACACCAAAGCCATGGCCCTATTTGGAGACCCTGATAAAATTTCTCTGTTCTAGTCACTCTTCTTGAAACACACTAACTGTACTTATAATAATAATACCCTCCCCCATTACTGAAAGACTACTATGCAAGAGGCATTGTGCTAGGCAGTATATATCCAGTCTCCCATTTAATCCTCACAAAAAGTCCTTTGAGATAAGTATTTTCCAACTTGACAGAAAAGGAAACTTATCTTCCTTTTATGTTTGGTGAGTTATGTGATTTTTCTATGTTGACGATTATTTGAGTTTTATGATTTTGCAAGATAATACATATAGGGGACAAACTGACAAGTGAATCAGAAGAATTGGAGAATATAGCTACATGCACACAAATACACTGCATTCTCTGGTTTAAAAATCAAGATAATGTCTTTCTGTATTTTAAAGTTTCCTTTTTCCTATGTAGGTCAGCTGCTTTTCAGTTAAACTATCCAGAGAGAAGGAAATAAAAGTCAACATTCAAAAATGATGAATACTCAAAGCCGAGTGTGAATGATTTTAGGAGGGGAGCATCAAAGCATAGCAGCTTCACTGCCATCACGATGTAGTCCAATATTTTTCTAAGAAAACATTCTCACTTCCAGAAAGTCTACAGGGAAACGACCCCCAGCCCTAGCCCCAAAGGATTATAGCATCAGTATCTGGCAGACACTAGGTCCTCAATGAATGACTGTCAATTAGAAAAAAATCACAACCTAAAGCTTTCAAGTATTGAAGGGTAGGGTATTGTTTTACTTTCCAGTAAAAAGTCTCTGAATTCTCAAAGAGTATCTTCACAACAAACAAGTAAAATGAAGTTCCTTCATGTAGCATCTCCCTCCCATGACAGAGTAGATTTATTCCAGAATAATCTGCTCTCCTTAAGGCCTATTACGCCCGGGGACAACGGGCAGGTGTGACGACAACAGCCCCCCCTAAAACACTGTCTCAGACACATGGAAGAACACTGGACACACACAAACCAAATGCTTGAGAGGAAAGGAATAAATAGACAAAAACGAGTACGGGGGTTGGGGGCAGAGGGCAGAACTGAGAACTAAAGAACAAAGTGTAGGGGTGGCTGATTAAGAATAAAAGAGGATACAATCAAAGGATTATTTCACATAAAGTAAAGCTGAGGAAGCTCCAAAATCTTTATCTGCTTCCTGGTCCTACCAATCTGCAATGCGGTTTCATGTAGTAGTCACACACATATGCATTTATGACTGTACCCATGCTATCCTTGAATGCAGGACACAAGCTGCAGACACTCAAAGACTCCACCACACATACGCACTCCTGCCAAGATCTGCATATCTAATGGAACAAGGCAGCTGTGAATCCCAAGCCTAGAATATTGAAGAAGAGCGTACCTGTAATTTTGTCTCTCACGAGTTTGCAGGATTCTATTTCACCAATGCTCCCAAAGAGACTCCTGAATTCCTCCTGGGTCATATTCTGGGGTAAATAGTTGACTATGAGGTTGGTTTTGCTGTCATCTGTGGCTGCCCCTGTCTGCATGGGAGAAGGACAGTTTCTATTGTTGCTGGAGGGTCCATTGCTTGTATTGGATGTCGGGCCATTTGACACCTGAGGCTCCATGGTGCTAATTATCTAAATAAAAATAAAAATATTAAGCCTTTTGATATCTCAAAGACACAAAGTCTCTTTCAAGATTTGATTTGATTTTTTGTAAAGAAAGGGAACAAGATAAAGTAGGATGGAGCAAAAGAGATGAGGTTGTGAACACAGCCAGTTTAGAAACATGTTTTTAACCAAAATGTTAAACTCCCCTTGCTATTTTTAGGCCAGCCCATAGATTTAGAACACAGACTAGAATGCAGTGGGAACTCTCCCATTATTTTGTTAATGAAAAGCTAATTCCTGTTTTCATTACACAATCACTCTCAGAAATGTATACTTAAGCCACACCAAATTATAATTAAAATGTAAAGTAATAATCATGATTAAAATTATAGTTCCATTAAAGCTGAAAAAGCTAAACATAGAGGGCTATGCTCACAAGATCAAATACAGTACCTGTTTATTAACTATCTCATAAAGTAAAATGACATTAAATTAAGTGGGGCTGTTCCATATGGGAAGGGTTGAGATTTTCACTGATGCTTAATAATGATCAAACTTTAGATTTCATAAAAGCACGCTGGGGAGCTACAAAGTTATCTAATGATGTTTCTCCCCAGCTACTCTGTTACTGCTTCTCCTGGACCTCAAATAAAATTGAAAATATGAAGGAAAGTTCTCTCTAGGTCTCTACTTCAAGTCTAGTACAGTCCCAGATGGTCCTCTCACACATTCCTCAAACAAGACTTCTCTGTATTTAAATAGTTAATTAGAGAAGTATTTCCACGAATGTGTTAACTGTTTGAGGCAGCACGCATGGGAATAAAGAGACAAGCCTCAGTCTCCATCCACAAGGAGCTTGCAGTCCACAGAGGAAGGACATAGAAGGCAAAGGGCTGCAACAGGACAGTGGCCATGTAATGCAGGAGCAATCAAACCTGCTTAAAGGATAGGGGTACTCGGGGAAAGCCCCAAGATGTTGTTAGAATTAGGTTTTACATGAAAAGTGGGTTTAAGCTCATGGAGCTGGTTCGTGAAGATGCCTTGTATGGTGTGACAAGCACTGAGAATCAGAAAACTGCAGAGCCAGAAAGGAGGCACTTCAGGCAATACGATTCAGTTCAAAACTCTCCTGCTGGAGATGAATTCCAGAGACATCCATAGATTTCTTTGCCATCACAGGGAAGTGGGGCAGAGTCTAGGCCTGTGCCCAGTTTTCCTGGCCCCACATGCAGTCCATCAGTCCCACTTCTCCATTCTATCTGCGCTCCACCCCTGACTCATTCTTTATGGCGTTATTTCCATCTTCTGTGAAATTGAACATCAGCTCCTTGGAAATGGGATCATGCTCTGTCATTCCCTAGTTGTGCAACTTTGGGTAAGGGACTTGAACTCTGAGAACCTTAGTGTTCCTCATTTGAAAGAGGAGAAGAACAATGCTGCCTGCCTTGCAAGGTGTTAAGAAGGATCTGGTGACAGAATATATGTAAAGCGCCTGAATAGTGGTGGGAACATAACCACAATCATTGAAATCCATTAAAGTCATTCTAGGGCTTCACCTGGTAGCTCAGCTGGTAAGGAATCCACCTGCAATGCAGGAGACCCTGGTTTGATTCCTGGGTTGGGAAGATGCCCTGGAGAAGGGATAGGCTACCCATCCCAGTATTCTTGGGCTTCCCTGGTGGCTCCCGCAAGTCACCTGATGTGGCTTCTCTCACTGACTCCCCACAAGAAAGGAGTGAGGCATATTCTAACATCCTCTGTGTTTTACAGACAAGGAAAACCAAGCTTAGTGGATATCTGATTACTAGTAGCTTCCATTATTATTATTATTATATTATTTGGCTGCTGTGAGTAATTTGGGGAGATAAGCCTGTTTATATAATATACATGTGGTAAAGCGTACAAGTCTCAAGGAATGTTTACAAAATGAACACAACTCACACTCAAGTAACCACCTTTCAGATCATGATACAGAAAATGACCAGCATTCCAGAAGACATTCTTGGGTCCCCATCCTCATCATTCGTACCACCCACCAAGGTAAGCACTACTCTGATTTCTAATACACAGACTTTTCTTTTTTTGAATTTTATATACATGGAATCACACAGAATGTACTCTTTTATGTCTTTTTGCACATTATACCTGAATGTCTTTCATGTCTTGAAATGTAGAGGTAGGCTGTTCTTCTTCACTACTGGAGAAAATTGCATTGTAGTAAAATATTATATTTTATATGTCTCTTTTACTTTGAAGAACACTGGGTTATTTCTAGATTTTTTTTTAAACTATTATAGATAATGCTGCTATGAGCATTACATACACATCCTATGGTGTACATACACATTTCTGTTGGGAATATTCTTTGGAGTCTATCTTGGGGTTCAGGGGTATTTCTGCTTTAGTAGGTACTGTCTATAGTTTTTCTAAATAGATGTACCAACTGACTCTCCCACTAGCAGAATATGAAAGTTCTAGTTGCTGCTCATCCTCATCAATGTTCAGAGGCTGTTTTTTTTTTTGTTGCTGTTTTTGTTTTGCTTTTTGCTTATTTGCTCATCTGAAACATAGTGGTATAGTAAAAAGGGAAAAAGTTTTAGAGTTTTAGCTGACTTAAAACTCTAGTTCTACTACTTATTAGCTCTGTGATCTCAGGCAGTTGGGCTCTTGGGCCTGTTTTCTCTTTATAAACCAGAATAACACCACTGTGCAGGGTTATTTATATATGTAAGATGCCTAGAACATAAAGTGGCTAGAAGCATTGTAACTATAACTCCTCATTATACCCTACATGGATGAGCTTTGCTCTAATTGCTTCTCCTTCTGATTGGGAACTGAAACCAAAAGAAAGAAAAGAAGTCTCAAGAGGAATCAGGGAAACAAGGCAAATGGAGGAAGGTGGGAAGCGTCTAAGATTCTTTGCCATCACGTAGGTAACTAAGTGACTTCACTTATCACATCAGAACTTTCAGGACAACTGTGGGATTGCATTAGGCTGGTCCAGAGAGCAAGGAGAAAGTGAAGGGCTCTGTAGAGGAATCTTAAATCAAGCTCTCCTCAGCACTGATTTAAAAAAAAAAAAATGCACCCAGTAAATCCTATGCAGATGCTCTGCCCTTGAGGCAAAGGTCCAGGAAAGAATCAGGGCGTTGTGCCCAGGGGAAGGATCATCCTAATGGAGATGATGTTTTAGAACATCATCACAACTCCTGGCTGAGGGGTAGGTTTCTGGTCTGCCAAGCCATCGGCCTCCTGGGTCTGTGCAGTGCCTCCCTTTGCTGTGTTGTCTCACTGCTTCACTGAGTCAGGTGTCCAGGCAACAAACCTAAGGAACACCACCAACTCAATAAGGAACTTGAAAAACAGAATTCATCCAGTTCAGGGGGCTCGGCCGGCAGAACCACAGAGTTGCCCAACAGCTACATTTTGATTTAGTGGCAAAAAATCAGTCCCACAACCTACACCAATGCCTTCCCTGCACCATTTTCTTAGGTTCCCCTTCTCACGGCTCCCACACAAACACCTGAGAAATATCCTGCAGTGAGGCAGCATTTAGAGTATTGGTGATGGAGCAGGACAAATGAAAGTCATACCTAAGAATGCTGAGATTCTGTGGGACCAAGACTATAAAAGGTCACCTGACAGCTGTGCTCATTTTTAATTCACTGGATGCTCGACTCACAGACACATGTGGTGAAAGCCAGTACTTGTCCCTGTGAATATTTCACAGGTCTCCCTGCCCCAGAAAGGCCTGCTGCTGCTGCTAAGGCATTTCAGTCGTGTCCGACTCCGTGCGACCCCATAGACGGCAGCCCACCAGGCCTTCCCATCCCTGGGATTCTCCAGGCAAGAACACTGGAGTGGGTTGCCATTTCCTTCTCCAATACGTAAAAGTGAAAGTGAAGTCGCTCAGTCGTGTCCAACTAGTAGCGACCCCATGGACTATAGCCCACCAGGCTCCTCTGTCCATGGGATTTTCCAGGCAAGAGTACTGGAGTGGCTTGCCATTGCCTTCTCCCCCAGAAAGGCCTAGGAAGTATCAAGTCTGCAGCAAAGAAATTTCAGTTCCTCAATAAGACTTCTGGATCTCCTTACATCCTGTGTGGATTTCCTAATTTATGTTGACTCCTGGAGCTGAGCTCCATCTGTGCATCAGAAAATCCTACCCTAACTGGGGTCCAAACCTCTGAAAAGGAACCATGAAATACAATGTTCAGTACTGAGCTCCTTTCATCGAACAAACCTTTAAATCAGGTCAAGTCATTCCTGTCTCGTGGAGATGGAGCTCTCTCTACTCTGCACACACACTACAGTTATCCTTTTGTAGGCTCAGAAGGAACTGAGGAAAATATACATATGCACACACACAGAGTTTTCTCAATAAAAGCGTACAGTTTTAAAGCTGAGAAACATTTGCAAATGTGTTAATATACATTGTGTAATAAGACCCCTTGCTGGTCTTAATGACGCATCTCAGGATGCAAGACAGGCTTAAAAAAAGAATCAGAAATGTAAAATGTCAGACTGAAATCTGACACACAAGAGAACCAAGAGCGTTACTTGGAAAATAAGAGAAGCTGCCAGGATGTAAATATATGGAGTATGAAACTACGGCATTTTAAGGTCACATGCTAGACCTTACAGAGAGGACACCTGCAATCTCAACTTGGGAAAAAGACCAGAGGTAAACATGTGTGTTCGTGGGAAGCTATCCTCCAATAAATTCAGAAGCTGGCTTGGCGAAATCAGAACGCTTGCTTCCCCAGGGTAACACCTTTGATATTCTAACAGCACAATTTTTACCAAGTAAATATATCAGTTACTTAAGTGTGCATATGTACTTTAATGAAGGATTCTGTGTGGGTCTCACAGCCAAATGTATAGCTGACCAGGTTCCAAACCCCTGACTTGCCTTCCTTCTCTCTTCTGAATGGCAATTAAGAATAGAATTACAGTCAGCATCCAGAAGAGAGCCTTGAGGAGGTTCAGTTGACTTCAAACTCTAATGGTTACACAAAGCACTGCATTAAATCTTTTATGTTCCCATGATGTATTTTAAGAAACATTATACAGGCAGAAAATTTCAGGGATAAACTATTAAAGCAGTGCACAATAACGCAGGCACTCAAATCCTGTCACTGTCAATGTCGATGGTTTGAATGACTAATTACTCACACTCAACGCATTAACCTTCACCCCTCCCACCCTCTTTTTTTTCCCCCCTGCAAAATATACAACAAAAGCAAGAGGGAAGGCCTCAGTCATGCAGCTGCAGGGTCGTTTATCTCTGCTGAGGCAGGAGGGAGAAGAAGCAGAGGTTGCGCCAGGCTTCTTTTCTTTCTCAGGATGATACTGAAAGAAAAAAAAAAAAAAAGCCAACCCTCTCAGCCCTTTGTGGCATCTCTGTTGCCACAATCCAGGGTCCTTCCCAACTGTCCTAAGTAACCATTCAATAACATCCTTTGTTATTGTTCACCTAAAGTATATGTTATGCTGCTTCCTGGACGGGCCAGGTTAGAGTCATTAAAAAAGGGTTTATTTCCATGATAGCTAGATCTGGAAATGTTAGATGAATGGGGATAGAGCTCTGGAGTGCCAGGCACAGTGCAAGGTCCAGGGGATTCACAAGACTGGGAACTGGCTGTCACTGAGCTCACAGTGTGGAAGCATGATGTCAGAGAGAACATCAGGGCCACTGAGCCCAACCCTGTAATCTCAACAAGGAATCTGAGGACGAGAAAATGGAAGTGACTTGCACAAGGTCACAGTGCTAATTAGAGGCAGAAGTGGCACTTAAGTCCAGGCATATATCTCATTGCGTATTCTTGTGACAATGCAGACATGGCCATTTGGATGAGAGCTTACTTCTACTTTATCTTTGGGGGGAGTGTGAAGATGGTTATATCACAGAAATGTGCCTGAATATAGGTGTGGTGATATGTCTATTTTCTTACTTTTCTGAGTAGAGTACTTTGGAGTTCACAAAGAATGGCAACCTAAACTCCGAGCTCCACAGTAGAGAGACCACATCTGTTTTATTTATAATAGTACCTCCTGCACATAGAACAGGGCCTGAGAATGCGTAGGTTCTGCATTAAGAACGACTGAATGAATGAAAGTCCTTGCAAGTCCGATAGTTTGCTAAATCCTTCTAACAACCCTGTGAAGTATAAGCCAATAATTTTAGTAGTGTCATCTCCATCTTCTGTATAGCAAGACAGAACACTTATTGAGTTCCTATCATATGCCAGACAAACATTTAGATATTATTTTAAATGCAGATTTTAAGAGGCATTCATTCAAGCAGGACTGCTAAAGCTTTGGGTGACATGGACCCTGTAGAGAACCTGCTGAATACCTTTGCCCTTTCTCCTCAGAAATATATATATATATGTGCACATAACACTTTGGGTACACTAAAATCAATCCTTGGTCTCAGACTGAAATCTCCCAATCGACTATAAAAGTAGCAATATAATCAAAGGGCAGAAACTTCCCTTCTTTCCCAAATCACTCTTTTCTTGTAATTTCTTGCCCTCAGAATTCATTCATTCATTCAAACAAATATTTATTGCCAAAGGATCCACATGTCAGAGGAGAGAATAAGCATGTCCTATGGCCAGAAAGTCCTTTAAGTGTATTAAGCAAGAGCCATTCTGAAATCCTAAAAAGGACTTAAAGCTTCCTTTAATGTTTCTTCCATCAGCTCATGAATCCCTTGCAGCTCCCTCTATCCCCCACTCTTCACAAGGCTTTCCTGTACTCAAGTTCAGGGATGGGGAAGTCAGGTTAGAATTATAGGGCTGGTCTCTTGCCTTATAACTGAGGACATCACTATTTCAGGTCCCAGAGAGGCAAATCAGGGGTCCCACCATAGCCCCCTCACCAGTTCTGTCAGCCACGCCATGTCATAGTTTTGCTCCAGTATTTTCCATAGAAGTGGCAGTCTGACAATAAACTGTACGGTCTTGCATCTATGTATCTTAACCTAGTTTACACCGTCAGTATTTACGTCATGAAGCAAAATAAAAGACTACAACTTTATATTACAGGAACCTGCGCCTGTAGAACTCACTGCTGACATATATCATCCGAGAGCTCAGTGCAGGGCCCTTGTAACTCCATCACGCCACACACAGCTATCCTCAACTTCTATTTTCTAGGGGAGGGGTGGCCTTGATACTCCAAAAGCAGGCAAAAGGATCAAGAGAAAAGAACCTAAGAAGGTCACAGGTATATGTTTCTTTTTCAAATACTCTCCCTTCTACTTTCAGTGCCCTCAAAATGTCGGCATTCCTGGAAACTAGAAAGATACTAAAGGACTGTGCTGATTGCAAACATGCTTCAGGTGTGTACATCTGAGATACACATATGTATTTTATTAAATATTTTAATGAGTGTTTAAAGGTGTTTTCTTTTACCGTGTTGGAAGGACTTTTGAAAATTTATGTATAAAAGCTAACCCTTATGTAATAGAACAAGTACTCCCAAGAGCATGAAGAATAATGTTTACCAAGGGCAGTCACTGAATCAAGCCACTAAAGAAATAGATTTAAATTATTCATGAGAATAAAAATAAAAGTCCTAATTCTCTTTGTAGGCATTTCCCACTTAACCCTTATAAAATTCTGACATGCAGTATGTGAGACTCTGGTGGAGCAGCCCAGACTTCTGCCTCTCACCCCCTTTTCAAAAGCCTGAAAAACAAATCCCCAAAGTTAGAAAATTACACAGCAGGCTCTGTGTTCCTGAAGACATATTATTTTTAGGAATAATTCTTCACTTCGCTTCTTGCTCCTTGAAAGATTCTAAAAATGTCCTTACAACACCCCCCCTCCCCAATTTCATATTTCTTTAAAGTTTTGCCCATCAGTTCATAAACTCTATACTCTCTCCTCCTTTTCAAGAGGTTTTAATTTGCTCAGGTCCCTTCAGATTAAGTTTTTTCTAAATGCAATGCTTTCCTGGTTATGATTCAACTGGGAAGGAGCCATAAGTTATTAGTGGGGCCCAAGAGGAGGGGCTGAGATCTATGATCTGATCACTCTAGGAAAAGGGAACTTAGGACTATATCCCCACCGCCAAGGTAATGACTCACAAATTATAGGTGATGACTCACAGAGACCGCTAGACAGGAGAATCTGGCTGAAGACTGCCCGAATGTCCCCCCAAACCATTTGTACCAAGTTTTTGTAGATTCTGCTAGAAGGTAACTAGAAAACTCTAGAAAAAAAATTTAATTCCAACTGGGGAAAACATGCTGACAGTTTAATAATACCTTTGGGCAGATGCACAAATAACCTGAAAGACCTATTTACTCTAGGAAGTTATGTGGTAATAAATTCTCAGCATATCTTTAAAACAAGTGTATTCAATTCAAGACAAGTTTATTGAATACTTTAGAGACTAAGGCACCGTTGGAGGAATTGGGGAAACAAAAATAATTTGATCCTTGTTCTGAGAAAGGAAGGGAGACAAACAATTAAAATCAATGGTATACACCACTTTCTTTTAAGCAATTCTCTCCAGACTGTCTCTGATGGCTCCCACCCCAACCCCGTCACCAAAAGCACGTAAATGAAATTATACACAGACAAGTCAGATGCCACTCTGATATTGAACTGACAATCCTGTTTCTGGTCTGAATGCTTACATCCTAAACAAACGACTTTGGAACAACGAGGTAAGCTTGAGGCATTACCCCTCTGAAACAGCATATTTGTCACTGGAGATGAGCACAGGGCATGCCAAAAGTATTCTCAGTGGTGGCAGTGGGGTTTTTTTTTTGTTTTTTTTTTTAAATCAGCAGCCACTGGAGAGATAAGAGGCATTAATACTTAAAATAGCAGGGCCAGCATTTAAATGAAAAGCATAATCAAAATTTAATTTCTCTTAGGCATTATTCTCAAATTCACAGAAATCTGAGTTTTTAATCTTCTTCCCCAGACACATCACATACATTTCTCCTCCTAAATAAATACTGGCCTCCTTAATATCTTACAGTGTCCCTTTAGGGCTTCAGTTTGGCCTAAAATGATCTCCTAGTGTGCCCATCCTGGGGCAGTGCTGCTAAAACCCCTGAGTTCTTGGTTTTAACAGACTTTTACAGAAAACTCTCCAGAGCAGAGGGATGGCTTAATCATCTAGCTCACTGTAAAGACAAGGAAACCTTCAAACCGCACCCACCCCACCATCCATTCAGTCTTCTTTTCCAAAATGGCCTGTAAATAAATACAGTCCCAAACTTTCAATAAGCTCTCTTTGTTAAAGACATATTTGAAAAAGAAATGTCTTCATATTAATATAAATATAATTTCATGGGCAAGCTCTCAGGCTTCCTGAAAAAATATCACCTTTAATAAAATAATCAATTGAAAAACACTTTCCTTCCCATTCTACTCCCTAAGACCTCAAACTCTGAATATTTAATGTAGACAAAATAACCAAAATGCCTAATAATCAGCTACGTATTCCTGTTGGATGGGAGCCAGTTGTGATGGTATCTATGTTATCTTCGTCTTCCATACAAAGAACACTAATGAGTCACTTGTAAAACTGTCCACAGACTAAGTCAGATTTCTGATTAAATGCATAAAGAATAGCCAGTGGCACAATTTATGTAAACATATTAAATACTGTGTATTTATAAAAAGCCTGGCTAGTGGCTCAGAATGTGAGCAAACTCACCAAGATTCAGCTGTAAAAAGTCATGGGCTATTTGGTATCTATATCATGACCTAAAGCATAGGATCACTTCTCTGAATTTGTTCTGTGCACACTCAGATTAAATTTTTCAGAAATCCACATAAAAATACTTTTTATTTTGAAAACAGATACTTGTTTTCTTAACACAGTTGGGGTAGAGGTGAGGAAGAGAGCAGAGGGAAGTGGAGGGAATTAGTATCTAGAAAAATCTGCACAGAGCAACGTTTGCTTTGTTGAGAGGAATTGTATAATGCCAACGGCTCTTCCAATTCAAAGGAGAGTGATTATCTGCGGACATTACGAAGCCAAAGACACTGAGAGAAACAAACCGGTTCTCAGCACCTCAGTGCATGTAATGTAAGTGACCAATATATAAATTAGACCCATGGACAAGGCACACAGCCTCACTGATACATCTATCTGTTTATCAGTGAAAAGATAAGATCAATCTGATATGGTAGTTTTAAAAATTCCTTTATCACGCTTGAAATTTTGTTTTTAATTTCCTTTTTCACTGACTTCCTTTCAGGTTTTTTTGTTTGTTTTTGTATAAGAAAGAAACATTAGAAAAAAGGGACACCCTCTGGGAAAGCAAGGGGGAGCAAGTAAACTTAGGCTGTAGCAAACCATGGTTGGTGATAACGCAGACCTGGGCAGGGAGAAGTGTGGATCTGAATTATCTCTGGACAAAATGCTTACTGAGAATGTACACAGAAATTCAAGGTTTGCAAGTGTTGCTTTAAAGTGCTGTGAAATAGTTTCTCTTATCATTATAGGTGGAAATATAAATTGGCACAACCTTTCTGAACCTATGTTCACATTCTTAGACCTGTTGATCCATTCTGAAGCTCAGAAGAGAATCCAAAATTCTGTAAACCAAAAGTATGCACAGTAAGGTATATTAAGAACAGTGTACCTAGAAGAGTGAAAAAATAGAAATCACCTGAGGGCCCAACACAGGGGGTGACTAAGTTATCGTATAATTTTGTGAAACAGTATTCTACAAATGTTAAAATTATGTTTATAATGCATTCTTATAACATGAGAAAATGTTTGTAATCAAGGTAGAGAAAAGGTAGAATTAAAAATGGATTATGTCAATCACATAAACATGCACAGAGTAGGAGGGAAAAATGAAAATGCTAATAATAAATAGTAGGATTATAGGTGATTGTTATATTTGTCACCATTTCTATTCTTCAAGTTTTTTGTTTGTTTTACAATAGCACCTTTATAATCTGAAAGAAAGTTATATTTTGAAAAGAAGCATCAAATACTTCAACCCAGTTCAGACCCAGTATTAACAAGGATGCCATCTCCTTCCCAGAGCCGTCCTGCAGAATTTCTCCTTGGCCACACTCTGCTTGTTTCTACATAGGAGCCCAAATGAATAAAAATCGCATTTCTTGAGACAGTCTCTGATTTGGTCTCCCCTTCACCTAAATCACTGCGCATTAGCAAGGTTACACTCTGAAGTCTGCCTTATCGCCTGGTGGCAACCTTCACGAGGACAGCTAGGAAAGTGGATGATTTACAAGAAAACCGTTTCTTGGATCAGGGAGTGAAAAGTACTGATCCGTTCTAAAAGCTCCTGCTGACAAACTCTGATATTATGAACATTCTGCACTTGGACAAAAGCTCCCACTTTTCTTAATTACATGGTTTGAGCAGGAGCCTGCTTTCAGGATCTGCCCAATCATACAACAGCCATTTATTTTCCCAACTGCAGCTGCCAAAATTTCCCTGATCTCTGTTCTGTGCTCCATCTTCAAGGACATCTTGTGAATGTATGACACTGTCAAGCAGCATTCCACGCTATGCTTTTTAAGCTTCTTGCTCTCTCTTTCCTGCTTACGGAGATCCTTCTAATACATATTTATAAAAATCTCATGAACAAGAGGCAAAGTGGAGAGGCAAAAAAAAAAAAAAAAACAAAATCACTAATACCAAATATCAGAATACTTCTATCTGCTTTGGGGCAAATACAGTATTATGACAATGAACAACTAATATCCTCTATTATCTGTGTGATGGGTTTACTTTTATTTTATGGATGCTACATCCTGTAATTCACTGGGTTCCCTCTTTGTAATACTGCTGGGAAAATGAGTGCCAGATCTGTAGCCCTTTCTGTGTAAAGAAAAAGCATAGGACCTCATTGCAGCTAATTTTTCTTAAGTACAAACCTTACCCATGAGTTTATCTTATTTTTAAAATTCTCTTCATTTTCCTTCATCTCAATTTCATTGTGCTATTTTTCAAACTCTCCTACTATATGCATTATGATTTGCTTCATAACAGTGAGAATTTTGGATTAGAACAGAGGATAAATATGTTACTATTTCTGTCTTCACAATCTTTTGTCTTTATCAAAACATGCCTTTTAAATCTAATTCATACCAACTGGGCAAGAGTCAAACTGGTATTTTAAAAATTGAGAAATAATCAGCCTTTTAAAAATATATGATAAAGTTCCAAAATTATTAAATATGCATATATATGTGCATCTTTTTAAAATTCAAAGTGTGTAATAAATAATTCTCAGGTAAGGTCCTTTAGGGGCTAATTTAATACATCCCTAAGAATAATTTGGATATGACACATCCAAATTACAATACACTAAGGTTATTGAAGAGTTTACTTCTTTGAGTAGGGTAACCAATTTCCTCTGAAATCACAAAATAAATTTGTTTGCAAGGTCTTTTGACTCTTGACATATTCTTTTCATCCCAGAAATTTACCTTTTAAAAGAGTGAAAGACTATCAAATATTCAGAATCAGCTGTTGCCAAATCAGTGCAACCTAAACTTCTTTGGTTACAGGCATATTTTAAAGCAAGTTATAGTGTATGTTAGTCGCTCAATTGTGTCTGACTCTTTGTGATCCCATGGCCCACAACCTGCCTGGCTCCTCTGTCCTTGGGATTTCCCTAGCAAGAATACTAGAGTGGGTTGCAATTCCCTTTTCCAGGTGATCTTCCTGACCCAGGAATTGCACCCAGGTTCCCTGCATTGCAAACTGATTCCTTTCTTGTTTGAGCCACCAGGGAGGCCTGAACTTCCTTAGTTACAAGCATATTTTAAAGTAAGTTATAAGTCACAATTTAATAATGATAATATAGCAGTTCATTTGAATAGCCCCTTCCCACAACTGAAGTTAGCTTTTAAAAGAAAAAAAATCAGTATAAAGGAACAAAAAGCCAAGCTAACTTCCTTAACATTAATGAGTTCCTTCGATGAGCCAGAAGCCATTTTGTTAAATGCCAGGGATACGAACAAAATAAAAGAGGTTCCTCCCTCCAAGGAAGTAAATAAATAAGTAAATAAGTAATTACTATATAATGTCATAAATGTGGTAATGGAGAAGCACATACCAAGTGCCTAATGCAGTCCCTGCCTGGAATGTGGCAAAGACTCAATCTCAAAGGAGATCCTGTGATAAGGATGATTAAAAAGTACTTTGGTTTACACAGGAAGATGTCTATGCAAGCAGCTACCATGAAGTCTTTCCAATACTCCCAACAGCACACAAAAAATGGTGATACGTATCTCCACATATATTACTTCACTTAATTTTCCCACAACTTTGCAAAGTAGGTAATTGTCACTCCTATCACTTACAGATGAGGCCTGTGGCTTGAAGTGAAGCCACCTGACATACGGTGGAGAAATGAGGCTTCAGCCAGTGCCTGCTGTCACTCAGCCAGAACACAATCTGAACTCAAGTCTGAAACCAAATTCTGTGCCCTTTTCTAAACCTCCAAGTCTGGGCAAAGAATTCCTATCAGCATAAAAGGCAATCCAGTAGTCTCAGGGAAAGTCAATAATCTAATCTGATTAAAACAATTCTAGGCTATATATCTGCTATTAGTCAGTAAATACTGCCAAATAAATTGATATTACTGGAAAGATCTTAATTCAAAATTCTACATGGTGTAATGGAAAGAACATGAAGTTTAGATTTGATCTGATCTGGGTTTGAAAATGAACTCCAGTCTTGACCTTGGCTTAGCTACTTATGACTCTCTGAGGTGTAATTTAAATTTACTCATCTGAAAAATGTGAACAATTTTCTGTCTGCCTTGCAGGGTTACTGTGAAGATTGAAAAAATAACAAATTTAAGGCATTTGGCTCAGAGCTTGGCACACAGTAATCACTTAGTATATGTTCATTCCTGTTGTCTAAAACATAACAAACTGAAAATATGTGCCCATTAAAATGTGTTGCAGGTGGCAAAGTTGAGAGCTGGAAAGATTTGTCCTTGGAATTTAATTTCTGAAATAGAAAAGAACACTTTAAAACGTTACTACTCATCAGCTATATCAATAGTTATTTCTATCTTCAAAATGCTTCACAAGCATTAACTAATAAGTTCTCACAATAATGCCAGTCAGGAAAATATAGAGCAAAGGGGGAGAGATTAAGTGAACTTTAAAAACTGAATAATGAAAGCACCATTTTAATCACTTACAAACACAATTTCAGGTATACTTAGCCCTTTTAAAAAAACGCTCTACTGTGAACGGGTTAAAGTCAGATACTTCAAATGCAATAAGCAAAGTCATTAGGGCTTCAGATTTCTCAAAACGAAAACCCTCTTGTTTTCATGGGAAATTTCAGTAAATCACCACAGCGTTCTCTGTATACTGCAAGTGGAGGGCACTCCTGGCTTTCCACATGGACCTGCTCAGGGTTTAAGAGCAGGGTGTATTCTTGGTCCACCCACCACTTGGATGGCTCCTGCTTCCTGTGGATCCCAAAGGGCAGAGACATGGACCAAATGCACTTCAGGGATTTTCCAGGCTACTACGGGAAAGGTGTGTTGGCAAGAGCAGAGATTACATCAGTTCAGTTCAGTTCAGTTCAGTCGCTCAGTCGTGTCCGACTCTCTGCGACCCCATGAATCACAGCATGCCAGGTCTCCCTGTCCATCACCAACTCCCGGAGTACACTCAAACTCATGTCCATAGAGTCGGTGATGCCATCCAGCCATCTCATTCTCTGTCATCCCCTTCTCCTCCCACCCCTAACCTTTCCCATCATCAGAGTCTTTTCCAGTGAGTCCAAAGTATTGCAGTTTTAGCTTTAGCATCAGTCCTTCCAATGAACACCCAGGATTGCATGGCAAGTGCTATTTCCCTGCAGAAACGAGACGAACCCTTACAAATTCTGGGAAGAATTCATTAAGTCACATGCTAGATGCAGGAAAGTTTATAAGCACATTCAACAACCCATTTAATCTTCCTGAAGATCCTCAGAGATAGCTGGGGTCTATCCTCCCTCCTCCCACCTACTGCAGTTTCCAGGTGAATAAACTGAGAGTTAAGGAGAAAACGAAGGGCGGAGCGACTAGTCCCTGCTCATAAGGTGCAGAGCTGGGATCTGACTCCCGTCTTCCTCCTTTACCCACCACAACCTCCATAAGTCCTTGGAAAGCACACTCTGGGCAGCTCTGTTCTGTGACCAGCAGTAACAAAGCAGAGCACACTGTGTTCTCTCCCATGCCATGCTCTGTAAAGCATTCCTGTTGGCCCAGAAGGCCCTCTTCTCTCATCAACAGGCCTAATGTACCCTCCCTCCCCACCCAGCGCAGTCCCTTCCGCTATCCCTGGTACACATTTCCAACACAGACATTGACCATGTTGCTTCGGGACTCTCCATCTTTCTGTCTCCCTCTATCACTGGACTGTGAACTCCTTGAGCACAGGGACTGTGTTTGATTCATCTGTAATCCCAGGGACCGGCTCCACGTTTTATTAGTAGAATACATGAGTGAAAGGATGGCTATCTGCGCTCTAAGTGAAATCTGTTTTCCTTGCTCTGCTTCCCACCATTCAGCTCTTATCATAAACCTCTCTCCTCTCTCTCTTTCTCCTCCTCAAAATCAATTTTAAAATAGGAGCACTTTGATCCTTTAAAGCTACACGTACTTACCTTTATTGTTTCCCTCAACTTCTTTAAAACTGTTTCAAAAGACTGTATTTTAAGGCCAGGGGTCTTCCATTTTCTGGATAAGGCCATCTTTATAGCCTCTGTCTTTTCACTAGCAGATTCCTTTGACCTCTGATTTCCTCTGTTTCAGGCCTAAACTCATATTTCATTTTCACTTTGCGTTTGAATCTGGCTGAAGTCTGAAGATTAAGAGCCCAGAGACCATTTCCACCTGTAAGATTTTCTACATGTCACATAATCCATAGCCAAAACCAAGGGGACTTCTTAATATTTGGCTGTTAATATCAGAGTCTTGCATGCTGGCCATTTTTTCCAAACAAATAAGATAATACATTATTATGTAATTACTTCTACATCCATCCAATTCAAACCACTTCAAACACTTATCAAATATCTATTGTATAGCATAATGTTTAAGAACACAGGCACCAGATCCTGAATGTCTAGATTAAAATCTTTGTTGTGCTGTGTGACCTTGGCCATATAACTTATCAGTTCTATGTCTCAGTTTTCTCAGTATTGGTAAGGTTCACAGGGTTGAGAGAGTTGGACTACAAAGAAAGCTGAGCACTGAAGAACTGATGGTTTTGAACTGTGGTGTTGGAGAGGACTCCAGAGAGTCTCTTGGACTGCAAGGAAACCCAACCAGTTCATCCTAAAGGAAATCAGTCCTGAATATTCATTGGAAGGACTGATCTGAAGCTGAAACTCCAATACTTTGGCCACCTGACATGAAGAACTGACTCACTGGAAAAGACCCTGATGGTGGGAAAGATTGAAGGCAGGAGGAAAAGCGGACGACAGAGGATGAGATGGTTGGATGGCATCACCGACTCGACGGACATGAGTTTGAGTAAGTTCCGGGAGTTGGTGATGGACAGGGAAGCCTGGTGTGCTGCAGTCCATGGAGTCACAAAGAGTTGGACATGACTGAGCAACTGAACTGAACAGGGATGTGGCAAAGATTAAATGTTTTATTATTTTTAGATAATTGAGTTCCAAGGCATTTGATACCTGCCCTCTAGGAATTCAGGTCTCGAGGGATTAGCAGATAGATCTGTAAACAAAGTTCCAAAATGTGATAAGGGAAGTGCCATAGTCTGAAATGCTTCCTGCGGTATGCTCCTTTCACGTTCCGTCTCCTCCATGTCTTTGAAGGTGTGCTCCCTATCCCCTCACTAAAATGCTCTCCATCACGATCCAAATAACCCTGACCTTTTGCGAACCTTGGCTGAGGCCAGTCTCCCTGACCCCCACAATCTTGGGGACTTCCTCTCTCTCCTGTTTTAGCACTTACCATCCTGCGTTCAGTCAGTCTACTTGCCCGTCTTGCCACAGACTGGGAGCTTCCTGAGAGCAGGGCCTGAATTTTGGTTGACTTCCTGCTCCCTGCATGCAGTACCCAGAAAGAAATCAGCTAAAGCCCACTGAATAAGTCCGTAAGCAGAGGCAAGGGCGGGGTGTCAGGAGAGTTCAGAGGGAGAGAGCATGAGGACATCCTGAAGAGACTTCCTTTTTCCTGACCCACCAGACTCTGCAGTGTGTGAGAAAGAGGAAAATGTGGTTCTGAATTTTTAAATCCTTTTCTTAAGCCATTTCTTCACTCTTCACTTTAGATGAGTGCAGGCATTAAGATCAAAACAAACATGAACTAATAGCTGAGGGGGTCAAATAAAGTCTCTGAGAATCACAATACTAACATGCTATTAACCACAAGAGGAAGAAAATATTTAGGGTTTCATCCAGTGCTCTGCACAAAAGGTGTGCTGTCAAATGCTTGGATAAGTATTTTTCTACTGTTAAAAGAGTCTAATGGAGAGCTGGTTTTAAGTAATTTTAACTCTACACATTGTTAATGAAAGCAATGGAGCTTTGGGATAAGTTTTCTCTCTCTCCTTTTTAATCTTAAGATTTCTAGTCTAATTTTAGGAATAGTATATACAACAGAGAGCAAATAAAAATATACAGAGGTTTCTATCTATATTATCTATATTATAGAACCAATATTCTTCAGTTGCTCATATTGAAGTATCAAGTAGATTTATTTACAATTCCAGTTACTATAGGGGCCTTTTGACCTATGAAAACACACATTGATAAGTACTCAAACTTAAAACTAGAACTGAACTCAGGATTTCAGATTCCAAAGCCCTTTTACCAAGTACCTTTCTTCACAGAGCCTCAGGCCTCTAAGGGCCTGTGACTCCAGGAGGATGGAGCCCACACAACTTTGCGATGGAAGACTGGCTGTTCCAGTCTCTACTATAAAGATCTGGAGCAAATCAAATCTTATTTTCCTCTGGCATCCACAGTCCTTTCTGAGATGATATCCTCAGTTTTGAGGTTATCCACTCTCCTTTTTGAAGGCTATACAATGAGAAGTTGCTCACATATTTTAGTCTAAATCTCTTCCTGTGAGCCTTGCAATAAATGATCGATATAGAAAATGCACACCCTGAGGGGACTGAACTTTAAAAAATAATTCTACTACATAGCTAGTAGTAGAACCTGAACCAGCCTGTTTACATATGCTGACAATTAATCCTCTGAACAAGCCACTAAAGTAAGTATTATTAGCCCCATTTTATAGACAAACTGAGGCTCAGACAAGTTAGTGACCTTATTGGACTCTGCTACAGGTAAGAAGGGAAAGAAAAAGCTCTCAGTTTCTCTGACTCCAAAGCTCATGATCTTTTTTTGTATGTTTGTTTGCTTTGTTTTTGGGCCATGCCTCATGACTAGTTCCCTGACTAGGGATTGAACCCATGTCCCCTGCAGTAAAAGCATAGAGTCTTAACCACTGGACTACTAGGGAAGTGCCTAAACCTTTGCTCTTAACCACTAGAATATTCTTACGAACATAAAGAATCCTTAGATAGAGTCAGTGACTCCTGCACTTTTTAGGTCCAGGCTTCTGCAAAGAGTTACCAGGAGATCTTATGAAATTACTTGACAAAACATTCCAACTGACCTTGTCCTTAGCTGAATGATTGGCCAAAACTTCCTTCTGACCTTCTCAGGATGTTTACTCCATTTCACAGCCTCAACTGTAGGGAAACAGAGTAGAGCCTCTGCCTCACAGACAACTTATGAGCAGAGACCTCAGGCCTCCTTATGAGTTCTCTATGTGGGGCTTTACTGAGGCCCAGATACCTCCACCTAATCATCGGGTTACTTTTCCAGGGATAACCACCCCACACTAAGTGCAGGTAAGGCAAGTCTGTCACCCAGAAGTCAGCAGCTGGACGTATAAAGCCCAGCCTTTCAGAGTAGGACACGGACTGTTCTATCTCATCAAGTAGAAACAAGACGTTGGCTGAACTGTGGGGGCCTCCCGGCATGTCCACAGACATGTACTCATTAGTGCCACTTTCCATTGTCTGTATTTTTAAAATAACATTCCATTATGTGGACTAAGCTATCACAGTATATATTACATACTGATATCCACTTATTTATTTACTCTGCTGTCTGTCTGCTCTCTCTAAAGTGAAAGCTCCATGAGGCAAGGGGCTTGTCTTAGTTATGACTGCATCTCCAGCACCGAGAACAGTGTCGGGCGTAGAGCAGGCACTAAACAAATATTTGAAGAATGGGACACAAATTAATATTGTATGATAATAATGATGATGGTCATTAGCACTTTATGTGCCAAACACTGTTTTTAGTCCTTAATATGTATTGGTCCATCAAATCCTCACAAGAGCCCAAGTTTAAAGATGAAGAAACAGGCATAGGGAGGCTAAGTGATTTGCCCAAGGTCACAGTTGGTAAAGCCAGGATTTGAACCCTGACAATCTTGATTGAAAATCCCTATTAATAACCACTAGGCTAAATGCCTCTTATTAATCCCCACCTTTTAAGAGGTGAGTAACAGATAATGGGAGACAGAACATGGGCTTTGGAATCAGACTAGGCTTGGAATTCCAAATGTGACATTTCCTACTCATGTGACCTTATGTGAGTTATATAAGCTATTTGGTGCTCTTTCTTCAAAACGGGAATAAAAATACCTGCTTCCTAAAGTTGTTGTGAGGTTTAATGAGATAAGCAAAGTTCTTTTTGCAAAGTCTGACACATACACTACAAAGGGCCACTGTTTCTGTGATACATCATTGTTAACTGTGTGGTACAAAGAGCAAGTGACATAAGGAGTCTAGAAGAAAGAAGAATTACTGAGGAATCATAGATGAGTCATGGCGATCAGGAGAAGTTTCATGTAAACAGACATACTCAAGATCTTCAACTTAAAGTTATAGAACTGTGGTTGGTGAGCAACAGGAATGTCAAAATCAGTCTTAGCGATTATGGGGCTTTGGGGTCAACATGTCTCTCATAGGCTAAGAGTTTAATAGGCCAGCAGGTAAGAACCTGTTTATGGACTATCTAACAGACATCCAACTACATCATTCAATTAACAATTAATTAATGAGCACCTACTGAGCCAGATACAGAGATAAACCCAGTCTTAAGCGTTGAGGTGGTGGTGAAATGGACAAATCAGCAACTGATTATGCCATGTGAAAGATCAATGATGGATGGATGCCGGCAGTGCTCACAGAGGAGGCTCTAACCCAGCATTACACAGACAATCTTTCCTGAGTGAGAAATCACCTCTGATTTGTCTCAGGAAGTCAGGCGAAGAAAAGCAGAGGATGTTTGAGACCCAGGGATCTGTTTTGGCACAAGGACAGCACAGCACAGTGCAGTTCCACAGTGTAGAATGAGTGGAAGGCAGAGAGGTGCAGGACTTGACTCTGGAAAGGTGGGCAAGGCCAGGCCATGGAGGATCTCCTGGGCCTGGTGAAGGTGGTGGGTTTTGGTCCTGAGCCACAAATCTATTTGGCAGCCATCTCTGATCACATCTCAACTTCTGTGCCTGTAGCAATACAGTGGTTCCCCATGAAATACGAACAAAACAGCACCAAGAAAGAGAAAGAATACATTATTTATTTAGACTTGCTGCCAAATTTTCTTTGGGACCTTATTTTCTTCATGAATAGATCACAGGAACTTTTAGCACTACTGTAGTTTATCATAGCCTCATGATAATGTTCCCCCTTTGTGCTCCAAAGTTGTTTTAAACTCAACTCTGTTCAGCAAATGTTACCCTCTCTTCCCCAGTACAGTACCCAAACAACTTGATAAATATTTGCTGAATTAGGCTGGATTCACTGAGTGACAACTACGTCAGGTAATATTGTACCAGTGGGCATGGCTAGGTCCCAAGGGGAGGAGGGGATAAGAAGATGACTGTCATCAGTTCAGTTGCTCAGTCATGTCCTATTTTTTGTGACCCCATGGACTGCAGCACGCCAGGTCTCCCTGTCCATCACCAACTCCTGGAGTTCACTCAAACTCATGCCCATTGAGTTGGTAATGCCATCCAACCATCTCATCCTCTGTCGTCCCCTTCTCCTCCCGCCTTCAATCTTTCCCAGCATCAGGGTCTTTTCAAATGAGTCAACTCCTTGCATCAGGTGGCCAAAATATTGGAGTTTAAGCTTCAACATCAGTCCTTCCAATGAATATTCAGGACTGATTTCCTTTAGGATGGACTGGTTGGATCTCCTTGCAGTCCAAGGGACTCAAGAGTCTTTTCCAGCACTACAGTTCAAAAGCATCAATTCTTCAACTATCATAGCACCCTCAATAAACCTGAACTTCTAATGATGCAAATGAGGAATGCATGACCATAACAGGCATGCCCCAAAGCAGACTGCAGGGTGTTGCATTCTTTCAGTGGTGTCCTGTTCATGTGGTAGGAATCTGAACCCCATTCTCACAGCACTTTCACCAAACACTCAGTTCTTTGAGGGAAGAGGGCTATGTTTTCTTTATTATAATAAATTCTCAGAGACCACTAAGTGCTTAGTAAATATTTATCAAGTGGACCTATTTAATCCTCACAACGCTCAGAGGGATAAATATTTTACAAATTTGGAAACTGAGGTTCAGAGATGTAATGTGACTGCTTGAGGTTATAAGGTTAGTAAGTGGTACAGTAAAAATAGCAACAATAATAATTAATGCTATTTTTAATTCTAAGGAACCCCACTCTCCATTTATCATTCTCCAAATGTCTCTGTCAGATTTTTGTTTCATTCTAAAATGGGAAAGGTTCTCTCTGCCTGAAGGAAACTTGAAGTTTATAATTTGAATTCTTGAACTTTGGTGGGCTTTTCCATGCTGCCATTCCAGGAGTTCCAGTGGCTTTAGGACAGATACATCTGCCACACTGTATGGAAAGACACTCTTTAGAACAAAGTTTCTCCAATACTGTCCCATTCTCTCCCCAGTCACCAGGTAAGAATTAATCCAATTTCAATTCAGTTTAGTACATCTTTATTGAATACCTACTATGTGCCAGGGACTTCCCTGGTGGCTCAGTGGTAAAAGAATTCACCTGCCAATGCAGGACACAAGAGTTCGATCCCTGGGTCGAGAAGATCCCCTGGAGAAGGAAATGGCAACCCACCCCAGTATTCTTGCCTGGGAAATCCCATGGACCAAGGAGCCTGGGGGGCTACAATCCATGGGGTCACAAAAGACTTGGAGATGACTTGGCAACTGAACAACAATAGCAAACAACAACTATGTGCTAGGCACTTTATTCAATACTTCCAAAAATAAAATATTTAGTATGAGAGTCTTTACGTCTGTCCTCTTATGATTAAATCACATTTTACTTACTTTCATGCACAGAAAAATCTCAAGGACATGTAGTAAGCACTCAAGGGTAAAGACCAATTGACCCACCTATCTTTGTAGAGGAGTACTGTGCTAACACATAGTAGGCATCTTACTACAACTTCATGAAACTGGATAGTTATTTAAAATTTTGCTCTGGAAATAGACAAAATTGACAGACCTGGGTTCAAAACAAATCCTTGCCCAAACAATTATTGACTATACAACTTTATCTTCCAAAATCTCAGCTCATCCATAAAACAGGAAAATTAATATTTACCATTTAAGACTGGTTTAAGGATTAAAAGAGATGCTGTCTGTAAGACGCAGTGCCTGAGTCATAGTAAGAGCTCAAGTAGTGAAAGCTAATTTCATTATTTCTAGTCCTACTTCTAGCTCACCTCCACTACTTACTATTTTCATTATTATTATTACTTTGCAGGTTCAGCTAAAAGAGCTCAACCAAGGAATGAGATTTGCTAGTTAACAAATATTGTAATTAATAGAGAGCACCAACATATATTGGGCAGACATTAATTTTCAAAGATTTAGGATATAATGTTCCACATTAAATCTAAAATAATCAGAAGTTGTCCTTTCTTTAATAATTTGGAAGATACTAGAGAACTTGCATTGCACACCCCTGGAAAAAGTTGTCTAGTTTTTTTCCCTTTGGATAATTCAGAGCTCATTATCATCTAGAACAGTATTTTTCAAACTTTACTAACCATGATCTAATAAATTAAAAACAAGGAAGAAATATACTGAACACAGCAACTTCATATTGCAACTCAGAACATCAGTAACTAAAACAAAAGTTTCACAAAATGATACCCCTACTAAGTACCAGCAACTGAAATTTTCTATTTCATTTACTATTTTAATTTTTTAAAATTCTGGTCAAGACTCAGTAAAACAACTTTAGGCAAACTAGAACTTAGTAATTTAACTAATATTGTTATCTTGTCTGTTCAAGCATATTAAGGATATAGTTTACCTGAACTTCCCATCAAGCTATGAAGTTGTAGTAAATTCTATTTTACAAATTGAAAAACTGAAACTCAGAAAGGTTAGGTGACTTGGACTAAACAGACCCACAAACTGAGGACAGACCCAAGATTCACAAGTTTTCTAACTTTGTAAATCAAGCTGTTTAAAAAGATTATGATAACGCAATTTCATAAACATTTATTGTGCCTACCATGTACCCAACATTGAAATAAGAGACCGTCTGACATGACCTCCGCCCGCTATGGCTTCCAGACTACCAGAGGAGACAAGCATGTCTCAGTACATGCACTTAAAAGTCTGAAGTGGGTACTTTTCTATTCCGGAGGAAATTATCTTATTCCCAAACTACCACCGTCCTCTCTGGCCACCCATCCCACAGAATGAGCACCGGGACCTGTAGGTGAGAGGATGCAGTGAACTCCTCTAATGGCACATTTCTCTGTGATCTGCTATCAAGTCAGTACTTTTCCTTCTACTGCTCTTTGCCATTGTAACCCTAAAAGCAATCCTCAGTATGACTCCACCAATGAGCAGCAGCATTATAACATCACACCATAACCAGAAGAGTGCTTTAATGTTGACACCCTCTCAACAACCAATATTTAATTTAGAAGCATCTTCCTGATGACTTCAACTTCTGAGAAATCATGACTCAATAAAGATGGGTCTTGACCCCCTGCAAAACCATCAGGACATTCCTTAGCTACTGATTCAAATAAAGCCAAAACCAAGACAGAACACCCGAAGCACCTTAAACCATAGCTTTTATCCGCCTCTCTGGCTTTATCTTCACACATCCTATGCTGCACTCAGTGACAGACTTTTTTTCCTTGGGCTCCAAAATCACTGCAGACGGTGACTGCAGCCATGAAATTAAAAGACGCTTGCTCCTTGGAAGGAAAGCTGTGACAAACCTAGACAGCGTATTAAAGCAGAGACATCACTTTGCCGACAAAGGTCTGTATAGTCAAAGCTATGGTTTTTTTCTAGTAGTCGTGTACAGATGTGAGAGCTGGACCATAAAGAAGGCCGAATGCTGAAGAACTGATGCTTTTGAACTGTGGTGTTGGAGAAGATTCTTGAGAGTCCCTTGGACTGCAAGGAGATCAAACCAGTCAATCCTAAAGGAGATCAACCCTGAATATTCATTGGAAGGACTGTTGCTGCAGCTGAAGCTTCAATACTTTGGCCACCTGATGAGAAGAGCTGATTCATTGGGAAAGACTCAAATGCTGAAAAAGATTGAAGGCAAAAGGAGAAGGGGATGGCAGAGGATGAGAGAGATAGCATCACTGACTTGATGGACATGAATTTGAGCAAACTCCGGGAGATAGCGGAGGACAGAGGAGCCTGGTGTGCTGCAGTTCATGGGGTTGTAAAGAATCAGACACGACTTAGCAACTGAACAACAATAAATGCTGCACTCATGCCAAACTATTTATTCCATAAGCAAGTTCCCACCTCCGTGTTTTGACTTATACTATTTCCTCCATCTGTAATTCCCCTTTCTCCTAATTTTTCTGTCTATCCATCTTTCCTGACCCCACTCAAATGGCATTTCCTCCATGAAGCCGTGTCTCCTTCCTGCAACAGTGAATGTCTCCCTCTTCTGTACGTTGTACCTCCTCTGCTGAGACAATTTTCACATTCTGTCATAATCCTTATCTACTGAATTAGAGTATGTTTTAAATACTGTGACATCCCAGGAGGCACTGACAGTGTAGTTTATATGCAATAGACACACAATTGTGTTTGCTGATTCCACATTGAATAACTTGATCTGGAAAAGGAATTGTTCCCCCTCGCTTCCCGAGAAGCCAAGTTGGATGTATTCTCAAACACTTTGGATCTAGGACTTCTAATGTTGCTAAACACATAACCTAAGGCAGGCAATTGAGCTTTATTTTTCTATAAAAAGGGGCCAACAGTCCCTTCTTTAATTACATTAAAGAGATTGAACTGCCAACACAGGGTTAAAATTATCGTACAATGTTAAGTGAATATGAGAAATGATCTCCATGGTCACAGACCCATGACAGCAGAACTGGACTGGGAACAGCTGAAGTTCTAGAAATGTAAATTTCCTCCTCTATTCCTGAACAACTGATAGTTCAGGAACAGTACTGTTAAGATTATATCAAATACAAGCCCATGTCTCCAAAGGTCACCTGTTCAAGAGTTCTTACTAAAGCTCTTCTAAGCTAGAAGTCTTTTATTTTCCTTCTTGCAGATAACCTTAAGCCAGAGGTATAAAGCGAGAAGGAATTGAGGTTCAAGTATAGGCTTAAATATGTGTCATTTTTAAATAATGCAAACATATACAGGCTTAAATATGTGTCATTTAAAAATAATGCAAACACTTATCTGGCAAGGAGATCCTGAGAATACCCCCTGTCCCTCCCCTGTTCACTCACCTGATCAAATCCTTTACCTAAACATCTTGTTTTGGTCTTTGATTACCAGGTATGAGATTTTTCTAGGACAAAATATGCAGAAATGTCTTCTAGTCTACCTTCTTCAAATTTAAGCCCCTTTCTTTCACTGATATATTTATACCATATAAACACAATCTAAAAATTGACCAAATTCTTCCAGACAGTTTGCTTACCACATATAAGGCTGCTTACAAAATCCTCTATGAAACTTGTTGAAGTCTTGAGATAGTATACATGTGGAAAGAGAAAAGTTCAGTAGTCTATTTCACAGTAAAGGATCTTTTTCATAAAAACATAGGGCCTGCAAAATGGTACTTGGGGGATCAGATCAATTTATAATCCCTTCCCCTAGTTTTAAGTGTTAAATTGAAGGAAAGAAAATTACTCCCTTCACATCCTTGCTATGATTATATAGAGTGGAATTCAAAATCCATGATATTAAAACAGTATTCTAAAGTTATGTTTCCAGTTTAATTATTGAATCCCCTGAAGGACTACATGTGTTATTTCTTCACCCTCACTGGTGACAGCAACAGGTCCCAATTTAAAACAATTTGTGAATTTATTTTATATGCCTATTTATTTCCTGCTTCAGAGCCTTGGGAAAAGGTATAAAATTAGGCTTGGCCTAACACCAGTCCTGACACCCACTACCCATTCCCACATGTGTGTGATCAACACCTATATCAAGACCTTTGGGGTGATTTTCCCCTTTTCTCTTTTCTTCCTTCAAATCAGTCAGTTCAGTTCAGTTGCTCAGTCATGTCCGACTCTCCGCGACCACATGAATCACAGCACGCCAGGCCTCCCTGTCCATCACCAACTCCCGGAGTTCACTTAAACTCATGTCCACAGAGTCGGCGATGCCATCCAGCCATCTCATTCTCGGTTGTCCCTTTCTCCTCCCGCCCCCAACCTTTCCCAGCATCAGAGTCTTTCCAGTGAGTCAACTCGTCGCATGAGGTGGCCAAAGTATTGCAGTTTCAGCTTCAGCATCAGTCCCTCCAATGAACACCCAGGATCGATCTCCCTTAGAATGGACTGGAAATGGGAGGCTATTAATTGAGGGCCAGCATTCCACTCCCACCTCTCAGTCAATCTGATCACTTCTAGAGCTGTTTACACTGCCAAAGCCATCCATCATCCTGCCTCACCAAGCAGGAGAAAAACTGATGGCAAGTTAGAAAAATCTCATTAAACTGCTTTCTGCCTCAACCTCTTCTCAACTCTCTGAGAAACAGAACTTCAAAACTGAGTTTGTTGGGGAAACAAGAGAGATAGAGGGAAGAAAAGCTGATGTGATGAAGGGAAAAAATAGGTCCAAATTAAGTCGGTTTCTGGGCCAAAGTCAAATAACTCACTCTATCTATCTATTATAGACAACAAAGACGAGACCATATCAGTTAACCTTCAGTTCAGTTCAGTCGCTCAGTCATGTCTGACTCTTTGCGACCCCATGAACCGCAGCATGCCAGACCTCCCTGTCCATCACCAACTTCCGGAGTCCACCCAAACTCATGTCCATCGAGTCGGTGATGCCATCCAACCATCAACTTCCTTTTATTTTCTTTATGGTTGAATTCTGAAGTTCCTAAACACACTCTTTCATGAAATGGAAAAAAACTGCTTCAACTAAAATTAATTTTATATTCACCTTTTTACTAATGACTAAATCCCAAGTTAATTCTAATTCCAAAGGTGATCATGGACATACCTAGGCAAAAGCCTAGGACAATACAGAAAACTTAATAAAGCCACACAACTCCAGGGAAGAACTGAGGGCCTGTCTATGTTTAAAGACCAATGTGTGTCAAACAAAACCCCCATCCTCATAAGTTCCAGGGAGAGGAAGGAGACTGTGAGCATAGCATGCAACGTTACTCCTTTCCAGGACATCTGGCATGGATATGACTACAGACTGAAAGGGAGTAAATGTCCTCTACGCATCTTTGAATCCTGTGTATGACTAGTGCCTTCTAATACTTTCTCATCTGATCCTCATTGAACCTCCGTTGAGTTAGCCATTATCATTCCCATCTTGAAAATGAGGAAACTGAGGCTCAGAAAGCTTAGGTATCTCATCCAAGATCACCCTATTACTAATTGGAGAAGCCGGGATTCTAACCAAGTCCACCTGACTCTGAAGTTCTTTGCACATCCTGGTTTCCTAAGATAGAGCACTCTTTGCAGAGGCTTGCCAGTACAGGCGCCCTATGAAGGTCCTCCGAGTCTGAGGCAGACTCATGGTTCCATGGCATCTGAGCTGGCCCTGCTAACAAAGACATGGGAAGAGTGGTATCTAGTTAGAAACAAATCTAATTTTCCTACATTTGCCCAAGTTGATGTAATAAGTTTGTAGCATCATCAGCACACTGGCCCTCTGGTTTCTATTTGCAATAACCAGGTTGATTTCAGGCCTGGAACCTTTTCTACCACAGAGACGATTAAAATATAATCAAACTAGAAAGTTATCCTCCCCCAAAGCCACCTAAAACAGAGCAACTCCAAAATAAAACCAATTTACATATTTTAGCCCAAATTAAAAAGTAAAAGCTAAGGATTCCCTTTTAATATCGTGAATAATAAATGCACGTTTATGTAAAGCTTTCTTTAGGGAACAGTTACTGTGAGGACAACTTTCCCAATATTATTTATAAATATCACTTTTGTTTTAGTGTTACAGTAAGAATCTGGACTTATGGGAATTGTACTGTCTGTACCCAGTTCATTAACAGGGATAATTAATATTGAAGACATGTACAATATCCAGAATTTTAGACGTGTGGCTGGCTGTTTTACAAAAAGTAACATAAGAAATGGTGAGTCAAATCTGGTCAAAATCACAAATTACAGGGACTTAGTCATTTACTCCATTTTAAGTGAGTCCTTTCCTAATGAAAGTTTCATTAGTAAAGATTGCAAGTTCTCAGGCTTTCCACTACAGACTTTTAAATAGCACTTAGAGCTAAAGTTTATCATTAAAGCTGTATTTACTACTGCTGTATCTTCAAAGGGGGCACTAGAAAAAAATTTCAACTCAGCCTGTTATTTTTCATGTACAAATTAGAAAGCAAAACTCTAAAGGGTTTAGACTGGCAGCTGAGGAAAACACAGGCTACTTGAGAAGCCATTACTGATACTTCCCAGGACACACTGAGGGTCATGGCTGTTTATCCCTACCACACACACACACACACACACACACACACATACACACACTGCACATAATATCTAGGTGTACATGACAAAGTAACTCTCTACTAGCAAACGTCAAGTTTGCACAGGGGTGACATCTGAAACTCCAATACTTTGGCCATCTCATGCAACGAGTTGACTCACTGGAAAAGACTCTGATGCTGGGAAGGATTAGGGGCGGGAGGAGAAGGGGATGACAGAGAATGAGATGGCTGGGTGGCATCACCGACTTGATGGACATGAGTTTGAGTGAACTCCGGGAGTTGGTGATGGACAGGGAGGCCTGGCGTGCTGTGATTCATGGGGTCACAAAGAGTTGGACACGACTGAGCGACTGAACTGACTGACTGATTGATGCCAAGGAGGTCACCATCTTCTCAAATTGTCCCTGGAGAGTAACACGAGAAAACGTACTCAGAGAGTCATCCATGTCAGAAGCAAGGCCTTCTTATTTTTGCAAAATTAATAGGTTATCTAGTCAAGTTATAGCAGATAGACAAATTCCGTCCAGTTGTCTAAACTTTACCTTTTCCTGAGAGTGAACATCTGGATACATGGAAGCTTATAGACAAAAATGTACAGAAGAGTTTTTATTTTTATCTTCCAGAGTCATACACAGACTCTTAAAATACAAAAGGAAAAACATTTATGTACTTGAATGTTTCAGCAGATCTTTTCCCAAAATTTGACATAAACCTCATTGAATGACATCCAACCTTAAAATCCCTCACTCCCTTTTATCCCGAAGTCACAGAGATTCAGTCTCTAAAATATATTTTGATCAGTGTCAGAAGAAATGGTGACTTTCAGTTTCACATTTCAAAAAAAATGCACATAGTAAGTCTTCAACAAGTATTTCTTCATCCAACAACAAATGGCAGCCAGCCTCGACTATGAATACAGTTGGCAAAATAACATCAAGGGCGAGTTGTTCCCAGAGAGCAGACAATAGAAGGCAACTAACTCGGAATGAGCAGGAGTGGATTCAAAGCCACAAGTGCAAAACAGAAGCAACCTCCACGCTGTGGTGTGTTTTTTAAAATTCACCATTTTGATTGGAATCGTTCCTCTGCTTCCTCATATCTTAAAAAAGGAACTAAACCTCTTACAGAAAAAAAATCCTCATGAATTACTATATTTTTTAGCTTTAAAATGAGTAATTAAGAAATGAAATTCAATTTTAAAAAAGTAACTTTCAAATCTAGAGTCCAGAGAAAGTTATTTTTAGGAGAGACCTATGACTTGTAATTTTTGTCCATTAAAAAAAATCAAATCTGTTAGCTTTGCATTTTACTTTTGTGGTTAAAAATAAGGCTCTTCTAAAACAACAAAAGACAAAAATGCACTACAACAATTACTCTGACCCTATTTCTTCAGCATTTTCACTGCTTTTTCAACTAAAATTTATTTAAGAATTATTTTTTCAGCATTCAATCTTTCTTGATCCTTGCGGGGCAGGGGGCGGGGAGGGGATCCATATTAGAGGGGAAAATATTTCTGGTGTTTGATACAATGAAGATCTGAATAATGCTCTTCCCCAAGGCAAAAATGACCAGTGCTAAAATGATCCATCAAAAGGTAAAAATCTCAGGAGCAGGGAGAGGGCAAGGGGAGAGACAGAGATAGAGAGATGGGGAGGGGACAGAGAGGGAGAGAGAGACAGCCATCGCCTATTCAGAGCACTGACACTGCATAAGTGATTTCTTAATGAATGTACAAGGAACAGCATAAATATTACCATTAGGCAGAGTGGATGTAAACATCTAAAGCAAGCTAGCTGACTGATTGCTTTCTCATTTTTTGTTCTTTGGTAACAATTCCATTTCCAAAGTGCTTGATTCCTATCGCTGATGCTCCAAAGCTATTGTGAGCACACTGCCTGAATGCTTAATGAAGTAAACAACAAACAAAATGGCTCATCTTCGGTGCCCCCAGCTAGCATCCCAAACTGGATATAATTAAAGGTGTGAACAAGCAAGCAAAGAAGTAATGAACCTGCAAAGTCAAGGTTCTGAGAAATTGTCGGGCATCCCGCACTGCACCACTTCAGATTTATCACTCATTATCTCTTATGTCGGCCAGGTTCAGATCCATGTTGGTACCCCTCTCTACTCCTGTCCTCCAGCTTTAGTTTATCCTTCCACCTCTAGAAGGCTAATTTATGACAATTACTGCTTGTGATGACTCCCAGCCACCCACAGATCACCTTTCCTTTTACCCTTAGAAAACTGCTCACATATAAAAGCCCTCTACCCCTAAAATACACTGAGATTTAAAAAATATAAGGAAGTTCCTAAAACACACACACACACTTCACAAAATGGAGCATGAGAAGCCACCCTACCTCCTCCTTGTTTTCACCAATGGTTAAAGATTAGGTGCAAATGCTCCCAAAGAAAACACAATTCTCCTTTCATATACACATATATTTTAACTTGAACCCAAATGCTTGATTGAAAGGGCAGCATCTAGTGCACAAATATTGTTATGAATCTGCACATATATGGTTTTTCAAATCACAACTAAAGAAAGGTGTTTGGTTACGAGTGGTCTGGGGGGTTTAGATATGCCTTTTCAATGAATTTTTGTATTTTTCTAATAAGAGAACTCTTGGAGTTTGTGAGGAAGAGAAGCTACTTCTTATAGGAAGACGGCCCAGTTTGGTTTTCTTTCCATTTTTAGATGCACATATATTTGCAAGTATGTATACACATTTGGTAATACCAAATAAGGAAAGCCTAAGACAGGTGCAGGATTCCAGAAACACAAATGCTTACATTGACACACACACACACAATCCCTCTTGCTCACACACAATCTATCAAATGGATGGGAGATGGATAGTGGGCAATAAAATGTTGACTTCACTTTCAAAAGGGGAATTGGCCGATTCTGTACAATATGGGCCATCGACTGGAAAACAGTAAGATAAAAGCTTGGGACTGTTTATGTCTCTTCAATCCCCCAAAATTCCCAATGACATTGGGAAAAAATACTGCATTGCAGCATTTGCCAGCGCACACTCACGTGTCTAGAATCCGTTGGCCACCTCGCCAACAAATGTACATATTAAGTGTCCAGGCATATAAATTAAGTGCCTAGTGGCCACAGATCATTGAAACTGATGAAGAAATTTGTCAAGGCCAAAGTACTTCTGTCTATGTACAGTGACCTCTATCAAGACCGCCATTTCTTACTCGCAGTACACACTGATAATTTGTTTCAGCTTTTTCTTAATTAAAATAAGGCAGTAAGATACCAAGAGCTAACTGGAGCAGCATATCAACATATCTCCTCATGGAAGGAATAGTTTTTGGTCTACATATAGGAAGAGAACCCACCCACAATAAGGAAATAAGAGCAAAGGGAAGAAATCAAACCAAGGAGAAAGACCTGCCCTGAAGAAACCCTTTTATTGTTCATGGTAACCCTTACTTGAGTAAAACACCTTGATTCACTTATAAATTCTTTTAGAGGTATTAAACACACACACACAGAGCACTATTCATGCAGTGATTTCCAGATTTAAAAATTTAAACAGATTATCCCCAATAGAAATGCTAAGTTTAAAATATTTGAAGTCTCACATGCCTCAAACTCTCTTTCAAGACGGAGTTTTAATACTAAGCTGTGTAGCCCATTTTCTTTCTCTTTCTTTAAAAAATATTCTATTGTTATTACTTCACAACAATATGGTCTTCCTATGATAATAAAATCCTTGACTATTCAAAGGACCAAGGAAAAGCTACAGGAAGATAAAGAAGTTTTAAGGCTTTGGAAAACTATCAAACAGAAGCAAACTCATCTATATCTGGTCAGGAGGATGACTTGAAAGAATGGCAGTTAGGAATGAATGGAACTGAGATCACAAATGAATGGTTAAGTTGCTTGCTAGTTTTTTAATGAGATATTAACACTGTCCTATAAATCAATGATTTTCAAAGAGATTTTTCAGCTGTTTATCCACCTACATTCAAAAATTTAAATATTAAATTATTTAAGCATTATTTTACAATAAGATACATGAACATTCTGATTACTAAAACTGTGATGTAGTCAGGTGTTTTTTGCAGAAATATTCCCAATCAGATTTTCATTTCTTAATAAATGCACACTCAGCCTTGTGTTTCCATAAAGACACACCTCCACATGCAGGTAGTATGTATTAATATTTTTAAGACAAAGAAGCGAAGAAGGTCAGCAGTAGAACCACGTGTCTTTTTTACAACCCAAGCCAAGGTGACATTTCCTACAGAAATTATTTTCCCCCTAACTAAACCATACCAAAAAATAATTCTCAGAAAAAATACATTCGAGATAATCAGAAAACTATTCTATTTTTAATAGCGACATATGGTTACACATTCATGATATGACAGAAAGGTTTAAGTGTATGACAAAAAAATGTAAGTTTATTTGTTATTACCTCAACAGTCAAAACAAATTTTAAAAATCCCCCAATAAGAAGATAAAACATAAGCATCTTCAAGGACGAAAGAATCGGGGTGGAGGGTGGTGGTGCGGAGATTTGCATTGGAGAGAGTAAAATTAAGAGTACTTTCAATACAGCCAGTTATATTTCTCAACCTTTTAACACATTTCAGTGCCTTTTAATCTCTCGTTCTTGGGCGTTCTTGGGCTTAAAATCATCATGTACCTAATTTATCTCTCTGGAAGAAACCATAATAGATCATACTTTCAGTTGTTTTTATGATACCGTCTATTAACCTAAGTAATATATCTTTCAGTCCTTTTGGTACCCACCATCATGAGAAAGAGACCACTAGTAAAGCACACTTTGAGAGAGAAAAAGCGAGAGATGCCTATCACCCAGTGTACGCATGGGTCCCAGACATTCAGAGACGCTGGAAAAAAATCAGCTTTTCACTCGGTTTATGCCAAGACCAGGACTAGGACCAAATGCCAAATGGAAGGCAGTAGTTGCAAGGGTGCAGCCTGATGGATCCTGCGGCTGGAGGCATAGAGATGAAGGTGTAGTAATAGACTAGAATATAGCTTTTCATGTATTATTTTAAAAAGTAATTTCTACTTGGGATATAAAATGAGAGATACAATGAACTCCCTGGAACTGTAGTATCAATATCTGATTTAGTAAAAACGATATCACCTAGCATAAAATCATTGCTTAGGGTAAATCTACTCTACCTATATTTCTCCTATGGATATTTTGCTGGAAATTTTGAAGAAATCATTTGCAGAACGTATCAGCTGTGGGAGTTCACTATTATGCTTCCGTCAACTTCATTCAATATAATTTACATTTTTTTCAAATGGCCTCACAGGATTCCTTGCGATTTTTCGCACGTACAATTTCACAGCAGGGAAAAGGGGGAAAGACAGAGAGGCAGAGAGGAAAAAAAAAAGCAAGATTCCCTACCCTCCCTTCCCCCTCTCCTTCTCTCTCTCTTTAAACCGAAAAAAAAAAAAAAAGCCAGGGGAGACAGAACAGATGCTTAAAAATAGATTTCTAAAAATCACTGTAAACCAGAGTTAGAAATGTAATTAACACCTATTTACAAAGAATAATTAAAGTTGGGCCGGCCACAAAGAACAGCAAAGATAATCGAGGTCCTGTCACCCCCCCCACCCCGCTTTTTTTTACACTGTTTGCAGTGTGTTCTCATGATAGCCACCTGCTCCCTACTCGGCTTTTCCTCTGTTCGTTTCCCCGGCAACCTTTCATTGGGTTTTCCTCCCAGCTATCGCTTTCAGTTGGGCTGCTCGGTCTAATCTTATTTGTTTTACACCCATCAAAACAAGCAGCCAGACAAAGGCAATCCGCTAAGAATGGGAAAAAGACCACAGCTTTGTTATAACATCTATGCAGAGCGAAAAGTCCTCCCCAGGCTTTTCTAGCAAAAAATAAGTGAGATTGATATGAATTTACAGCCTTCCCCCATACCAGCTTTGAAATCCTGTGAAAGCTATTGCTAGTGAAATTCAAAGTCAAAGTGGGCACCCGTGGCATCGGATCATGCCATTTTGTGCCATATCTTCAGGGTCAACATCAGGCGACAGGAGCGGGACTCAAGGAGTTTCCCTGCTTTTTTTTTTTTCAGAAAAAGATGATACTAAAAATAGATCTACTACTTTGGCAGAAAGGTTTTCCACTTCCCCTTCCACATCCAAAAGTCCTGTTCCACAATTGCATCTGCTGGTACTGAACCTCATCTCCTCCACCCCTCATTCCCAGCCTTCCCCATCACTCCGAGCAGGAGACGGAAAAAGAAATGTGCCTTTAACTTTAACAGTCGTGCAATTCCATTGAAAGCTCACAGAGGCAGTGGACACGCCAGCCAACAGCGATGGTGACACTGTGATTGTCAAAAAAGACACCAACCTTCCTTGACTAAAATGTGAGTTCGATGGAGGAGACAGTGTGTGTGCCTTGGGTGCATGCAGTGCCATCACACTTGGAGATGGATTCTGGTTTTCAGAAAAGAGAAATACTAACAAACACACACATACACAAACGATCTGCACAGTGATTTACAATGCACAGTCCACCATCCTTATGCACACACATACAGACACACACACGGCTGGAATCTCCAAGCTGCCTTCCTCTTTTCACTTACCATCTTCAAGCCATTCCACTCCATCTGTGATCAGAAGAAGATGGACCCTCACACAGTGTGTCAAAAGCAGAAAGGAACGTTATGTAAAAGCTGACATTCCTTCTAACAGAGCTGCTGCCCAGAGAAGGAAGCAACAACTCAACACGCCAGGCACCGCTACACATACAAGCCGCCTCCTCTTTTTTATGAGGTCATGACAGGAAACTCTTTGAAATACAAGATGCAGCATTTACTGAAGCCCAAATAAATCACTCTCTTTGCCGTTTTGACTGCGCAGTCCCCCGAAACACAACTGCCCATCTCAATGTTCAGGATTCAGGAGCTGCCTCGCAAGGTTTACATTTCCAGCTCAGAAATGGAGAGATTCCTAAGCCGGCTGCACCCACCTCCAGCCCCACAAAACCCAGGCACATAGACAAACCTCCCTCTCTCTTAAAAAAAGAAAATCCTTCTTTTGCCATTATTGTCTCATATAATATAACCTCTTTCAGCAAACCAGCAATTATTTCAGCCCACTCCCCTTCTCCACCCCCACCTTTATGTTGAAGGGAAAACTGATAATAACCTGTTAAAAATGACAATCTATTTCCCCACTGCTTCTCAATAAAAGGACCTACCCGCACTCTCTACACAAAAGAGATAGTAAATGTAGGAACCAAACAGTAGCAGAGAACTAAACTCTTGTGCAAGCATAAGACTGGTCAAGTGGAGATGCTTTTCTTCCCTCCAGCAACACAAACAACAGATTATAAATCTAGTCATACCTACCATAACCATTCTTATTGGCAAATATTGGGTCTCGCAGAGCTTCGACTCTTCTCTTAAAATTTGCAAAGGTTTCAGAATATATTTTTAAATGACTACTATTGTTATATATTTTTAAAGATCCACAAACAGCGTGGATGATTGTAAAGTAAATCAATTATCTGATGGGGGGAGTGGGGGGAGAGAAAAAAAAAAAAGAAAAGGAGCAGTGAGCTGAAACCCCCGATTCTAGGATGTAGATAAGAACAACTGAACAGAGCCTTGCTGAAATTGGCTCGAAGCTTCCCCTTTTTACATCCATTTATGGGACCATCTGTCAGCCGAAGCCAGGATCTGATTGGCTGGGGAAACGAAGGGAGGCGTTGCAACATCAGGTGCTATTTAAATTAGCTACTGCCAGATTGACGATGTTAATGATTTGGTGACCTCTACAACAACAGAGACCAGATTTCTGAACTGCTTCTTGTGTCTGGTAATTAAGGCCAGGCTGAAGCAACAACAGCCATACTTGTATTTTTACCTTTTCCCTCCTCCCAGTTCAAAAGTACTGTAACAACTGCAGGTCACGGGCGGCTTGCAAACCTTAACAGTGGGAGTGTTCTCCCTTGCCCTTGTCCTGAGGGCTGTACCACCCCACCCTTCAGAGGAGGGCTTTTCCCTCACAGAGTGTTTTCAACCACCTTATCTTTTTCGACAGTTGCTTTCTAGCGAAATGCATATTTAATGATCTGCCCCTGGGCTTAAAGATACAACAAAAGCACTTTAATGTGCAAATATATCTACGTTTTAACTATATTATTTCCCAATATTGCTGATTTTTAGTTAGTAATGCTTCTTCTGCAGCTAACATGGTCAGCGTCTTAAAAGACATTTTGAGATTGGGCTTGCCCTGTGAACTAGGTTCATACAAGTTTGCTTCAGAAAACTATTCCCTCATAAACAGAAAAAAAAAAAAAAAAGCTGGGAGAGAAGGGGGTCAGCTGCCACCCTCTACCTTTCTGCCTTCTGCCTGAGTTTTTCAAAACAGAGAATGATGAATGATTTATTTAAATGAATTTATTCCTCAACTTGGATGGGGGCATGATCTGAATTTTTAAAAATCCACTGAAACACATTCTCTTTTTGCTTTCTCTACTGCTTCACAGAAAGGTAAAATACAGTTTTGACAACAGCCTCATTTCATAACCAGCGCAGAGTGCTCATCTTAACTGAACACATGATTTTGCTTCTCTCCTTCCAAGGATGTCTTTTTATTTTGGTCTCTTAAAATAGTGTGTGGTGATGTACACAGTTTGTCTACCTATTTTATACATTTCATAACCTCTGTGCTACCAAGCCTTCAGTAGTATAATTTTTTTTTGTTGTTGTTGTTCTACTTTGGGTTTTAAAGTGGCTTATCCGAGGAGTTTATGTTTTACTTTTACCCCAAAGGCTGTTTTATCACTATTTATTTAATTCATAATTTAGTCAATTTGTTCCTCAATAAATACACAGAAGTAACAAATATTACTCAAGACATAGTTTAACACAATTTTTAATCTTTGGCTGTAGTTGACAGCGGGATGGGATAGGGCCATGTGGAAATACAGGCCAGGCTGAAAATCATGCTACACTCTGGGCTTTAAAGTCCAAGAAAAATGCGTCTGTGAAAAATTATTATCAAAGAAAATAACCTTTATATTAAAAATTAAAACTATTCTCTCCAAGCTACTATTTCACGAACACACAGATACAAATACACAAATATATAGATATACACACACATGTTATACAGATACACCATAAAACAATATCTGCTATATATACAATATGAACAATTACACTTGAATATAAATAAATTCAGCTATTAGAAATGAAAGTACATGAAACAGAAAAGCAGAAATGTTAAAACCATAATCCTATCAAGTGGAACAATACTGAATTACATAAACTTTTAAAATAATTTCTTGAACAAATGTATAAAGAGTCCTACGAGTCACAATAGTACTACAGTATCCTTTGAACTGTGTACGAAGGATAAATGCACAGGTTATGCACTCTAAAGAGTTCAGTATATGTACCCAGAGCAGGTACAGGTGCCCCAAATCAAAAATAGAAATTCTGAGTGCAATTTCACCAATATCAAGATACTGTGAAAAGTAAACATGAACACAAAGCTGACAAACACACAAATAAAAACAGCTCACTGGGAACGAAATATTTACTGTATATTTCTTTGGAGCTTATAAAAGCCAGAATTTCTTAAAATCCTTTTCTCCCATCCATACTAATATCAGCACGCTTAGTGAGCTATAAATTAACATTAGGTGTATCAGAAGATAGTCTGGCCACTTTTCCAAAATAGTAACTGTATATTACAATATAAATCATTAGCTGGTTTTGCTAGGCTAAAAAATCCATGCACTTTGTACATCGATCACTTCTCCAAAAACCTCCACTCTGAAGTCTTTCAACAGAATCCTCAAACAAATGCACAAATGTCCTCAGAGGCCTTTTCTCTAAAGACAAAGGCAGAATCCTATTGTTGGGAAAAGTCAACCTTATTATTGCATTTCCAATAGTACCATTCATCTTTCAGAGTGAGGGGCTGACCGCTACATCAGTGGTGTGACATTTGTAAAGCAACAGATTCTCAATATATTATCGCAAGAATCAGGCAGGCGAGTCTCCCAGTCATGCATGATTTTTTTTTTTTTTCCACCACAAGCCACCACCACCACGGGAAGAAACTTGTCTCACTCCAGCAGCAAAGGCAACCTAAAAATGATATCCTAGAGCGGTGGGGCTGCCAGCGCCGCTGTATCCTTCTTACCATAAATGAGCAGTTTCTTGACTCATTAATAACAATTTCCCTTAAAAGAAGTAATCTCCTATCAGTCAGCCCCTCGCCACCATGCTCACATCCCAAAGGTTGCAGATATCTCAGCATCAGTCGCCGGCAGACAGCTTTCCCATACAGAGTCCAGATGGACTGTACCAGAAGCCAATTCAGCGTTAATAACTACCTACTCCGCGCAGTGGAGAAGCCTTACGTGGCACAATGGGCTAGGAAACAGCAGCCGGCTGAAACTGCAAATAAAAGAAGACAACCAAATTCTCCAAAAGCACTGAAAGGAAGGAACAGAAATGGAAGCGTGAATTGTATTTCCTTGACTTCAGTGAGAAGGAAAAAAGAAAAAGAAGAAAGAAAGAAAGAAAGGAATCCTCATAAACACACAGGAAAAAATGAAGAGGGGGGAAAAAAACAGATGCTGCCCAGAAAAAAGTGACAAAATATTACCTCATTATTTAACAAAGCAGCATTAAGCGTCCTGCTGATTTCAAACATCTTGCCACAGATTTTGTTTTAAGAGAAACAGATAGAATCCTTTGCAAAGCACTCCGTCTGCAAAGGGTTCTTCAATTTTCTTGCGTGCCACAGAACAGTCAATATATTATTTCCCTAGAGTTCGCACATTAAAACCTCTAGTCAGTGAGCTGAATTTTCCCCTTATCTCACACACAGTAGACTCCTGTTATATGTACTGCTCTCTTTGCAAGAGCAGCCTGCCCCAAACATGGCTGGTGTTTAAACTACTCTTTAAAGTAACAGTTCACTGTATAACCACCAGGTGGGTAGAGTGCACAGATTCAAATGAACCATCTTAAAAGATTGGTTTTTTTTTTCCCTTGGAATAGCTTTTGGTGTAGGATGTAACATGAGAAACGCCAGCATCCTAACAGGCATCTGTCTTGTATCTCTCTCTGTGTCTTGTCAAAATAAACAAATAAAATTCCCTCTCCTGACTTAATAGTGAGGAAACAAAACACCACCACCCATTCTAATAAGAATGTGAAGAATGAAACACAAACAAGCTTTGTTTCTTTCAGCAAAGGATGAAAAAGGAAAATCCAATCAACGCAGAACAAGGGGGAAAACCAAAATCTTCATGGAGATATTTTCTTGTAGCAAAACGAAAAGAAATATTGACACATGATAAAACCCAACTTGAAAGTGTGCATATGAGCGAAGCACATACAAGATGGAGGCAAGAGTTTAAGGGTGTTAACTTTTTTCAGAGTAATATTTGCTATGATCTTTTATGATAGGAAATAACCACAAGCTTAAAAGATACTGGAAACAAACAAACAAAAAACTAAGCCTTCAGCATCTCTTTTTAGAACACAATTATACAAATAGTTATTAACAACCACAAGAGCAAACTCATCACCTATATCTCCCCAGTGCTGTTCCTTTTCCCTAGGATCCACCTTGAAATGGAACAATTCTGTTGTGTACTATTTTGTCTGTATAGTTAAACTTGGCATCTCCTTTGTACAATTCTATCCCAATTAATCTGCTACCCTGACAGGAATAAATAGGATGTCTCAAGTTGAAAGCCCCAAGTGATGGAGGGATGATGTTAAAAGGATAAAGAACCACCTGACAAAAATAAATCTCATCACTTATATCATTATATGGCCTGTTTTTAAGGAGGATTTTATTACTCACAGAGCAAGCAAGCACTATTCTATGTTCCCTCATCTAAAAGAGAAACCAACACACACAGATACCTGGGATTTTGTTTTCTTGGCTGGACAAAATTAAAGCCCTGAAACTTCCTCATCCTCTTGCAAACACGGATGTCAACACTAGTATTTTTCCAGCGCAGCCAGATAACATTTAGCCACATACAACAGTGACTGTCGTTTTCATCTTTAAGTCAAGTCTGCATCCCTTAATACCATTTAACCTCTTCGCATATATTAAGTTTCAAATGACAATTTTTAACTGGGGAGTGAGAAGGAGGAGTTGCTCTCATCAAATTCTGGTTGTATGAAATAAGCTAATTTGTACACTCACCATATGCCTTAAACACTAATTTAAAAATGTCACTTTCTTCAAACATTAAAATGTAATCAGCCTAGTAAATAAAATATTCTTGAGTTTTCTTGCCTTGGTGATAATTTAAAGAGTGTTTATCTCAAGGTAACCTCTCTATTTTGATTACCAAGGAAGGCTTTTGATTTGGAAAGGGAAAAAAGGAGAGATATTGGGGGCTGGGGGAGTGAGAAGAGAAAACCACAACTGTATGTAGCTGCACAAAGGAAAATAAGATGAAGCGGGTTTTTAAGGACCCATAGTCTTGTTACCCTAAGGCAAATCCAGCCAATCAATACCACCCATTGACGGTCTACCATCTGCCATGCTACCCAGCGATATGGCTAAACAGACCTGTTCCATATGACCGTAGCCGGCTCATTTTCAGTCGATTAGAGCAGTTCCAGAGCATTCACGTGCAATAGCACACAACTCCAGTCAGACTGAGCCTCTCTCTTCACACCAGTCCATCCGAGCACAGCTGCAGACCTCTTCCTCCTGTTCCGGGTGTCTGGATTACCTCTTCTTGCCCCTCAATTGAATTAGCAAAATGGGGTGGAAAGGTAGAGTGAACAGACACATATCCACACACAGACACACACACACACACACACACACACACACAGATAATTGCCAGTCCTTCTTCACTGTCATGCAGAATTCACGAATTCCTTGTGCTTTGGTCTAATATGATTATGGCACATCATTTAAATAGCGTCATCAGTGACTATGACCTGACATTTTCCTGTGGTTCAATTTCTTTTTATCCTCTCTCTCTTCCTTTGAAAAATAAACCTGAGCTCCTGGCATTTCTTCTTTTAGGGAAAATACAATCAGTATGCCCAGACAATGGCATACTATATTTAAGAGCTTTTGATAAAATTTAAAGCCTAATTTTCCTTTGATAAATTATGGTGTTGGTTTTGTCTAGTTTTTTTTTTCTTGTAGAAACAATAAGTCAAATTTTATAAGAAAATGCAAACATACCACGGAGGAAAGAAGAACTTGCCAGAATGACACAGAGTCTATCAGTATGATCAGGAACTCGCTGTTGATGTTCTACTAGAGATATTAATATATGACCTGACTGTGTGATGCCTTTCTCTTTCCTAAGTAGTTTTATCTACTATGGATTGTGGGAAATAGCTGTAAGAATGCTGCTGCTGCTGCTGCTAAGTCACTTCAGTCGTGTCCGACTCTGTGTGACCCCGTAGATGGAAGCCCACCAGGCTCCCCCGTCCCTGGGACTCTCCAGGCAAGAACACTGGAGTGGGTTGCCATTACCTTGAGAAATATGACAAATGGATGTCTAGTCCACTTAAATGGCCAAGAGTTCACCTAGGCAGGGAAACTAACTTAAGGGTAGAAACACACTTGATCTCCCTGCTTTCTTACCATACTCAGAAGCCTATGCTAGAATAGCAGCTGAAAGCAGAGGCTTCTTTCCAGAAACAATGCATGATTTTTCAAATGTGCCTCTGACCACACTCAAATAACCAGGGTGTCTTTCTGGGAAAGAAAATTTAAAAAAACAAGAAAATCGCCTTACTTACAAAATTCTAAAAAATGGTAAATACACATTTATCCAAGACATCTAATTTAGGGGTGTCCCTGATTGGACTTTTCACTGATACATGCTTCATTATCACTTAAGAGAACTCAGAAGGGCCAATGTGCAAACACACAGAGATTTCTGAAGACCCCTGTATTAAGAGATTTGAAGCTTTTTCATTTCAGTTCAGATGAGCTGTACTAAAAAGAAAAAAAGAAAAAAAAAACCCTAGTATAGATATAAATATTCACCAAAGGATATAGTGTTTAACTAGATTAATACAATATTTAAAATAATTCAGTGTAGGGCCTTCTAAAACTCTGGACTCATTTATAATTCTGTAACTACAAATTAAAAAATAGGTGTACTGTAAAAGACAAGGTAGGTAATTTGGAGAAGAAGGAGGGAGAGAAGAAATAGAAGGAAGAGGGAAAGATGAAGGTAAAAGGGAGTAAAGGGGAGGGAAGAGAAGAAGAAAGAAAGAAAGAGTAGGACTTAAAAAGTGTGAATAAACACTGCTGATTTACTAGGAGTCTACCATTGACTCACTGGAAAAGACTCTGATGCTGGGAAAGGTTGGGGGCAGGAGGAGACGGGGACGACAGAGAATGAGATGGCTGGATGGCATCACCGACTCTGTGGACATGAGTTTGAGTGAACTCCGGGAGTTGGTGATGGACAGGGAGGCCTGGCGTGCTGTGATTCATGGGGTCGCGGAGAGTCGGACACGACTGAGCGACTGAACTGAACTGAACCATATACCAGACACTGTACTAGGCACTTGATATACACAATCTCATTCAACATCACAGTAGTGATAATTTTTATAGCTAAGAATTCTCGGAAGGTGTTTTCCTCATCTAATGAAGTAAGAACTCCCCTCCACAATCACAGAAAAATATACATAGTATACGCACACGGAATGAATGAGGAAGACGGGCACAGACCACAAGAGAAAGGAAAGGGACGACGGAAGGCACATTTGCCTTTTTCTCAACTAAAAATGTCCAAAAGGTTTTTTTGTAATGTGCTTCTAACTAGGCATGCCCACAAAATGTATCTCATTTAATCCTTCATTATGACCAGGCTGTAAATTTGGAGTGAGAGACAAATAAAGAATTAAAGCTACAAAGCACAAAATCTAAGCAGGCACAATTGCGTTCCCAGCCCTGTCCCCAACTTCCTCTTCCAAAATTGGCAAAACCCCTTACATAGAGTATCTGCTCAGCAAACACTGAATCAGCTTCTTTGTTCTCAGCCCCTTACAGTACAGAGCTTGGCTCCAGGCGGCACTCCAGTCATAGGGAATGAGTGAAGATCAATAGTTGCACTCAACACCTCAAATACTATCCCACACTCTATTACTTTTGATTCATTAGGGGTCGCTGAACATCTTCTTGATGCTTCCCAGGTGGCTCAGTGGTAGAGAATCTGCCTGCTGACACTGGAGGCATCGGTTTGACCCCTTGGTCGGGAAGATCCTTGGAGTAGGAAATGGCAACCCACTTCCATATTCTTGCCTGGAAAATACCATGGAGAGAGCAGCCTGGCAGGCTGCAGTCCATGGTGTCGCAAAGAGTCAGACTCAGCTGAGTGACTGAGCACACACACATGCACAAAAACCTTCTCAGAAGGAAATGATATGCCAGGCTTCTTAAACTTTAACATCCTCATCTGTAAAAATGGGTAAAATAATACTTCCATTAAAGTTTGTTTACAGGATTAAGTAGATACAGGAGGCAACACTCTAAACGGTAGTTATTATTATTAACATGGAGAATACGGAAAAACTGTATGAATTAGTACCTAGCTACAAGATAAGGCAATTTTGTTGAAGAAAATACAATTCAAAGTCTCTCAAAATAATTAGAGAATAAAAAGACAATAATAACTAAGAAAGGCTGAATGGTCTGTTCCAATTCTAATGAAAAATTTCTGCTGCAGATAAATATTTACTTGGTCCTGTGGGTGAAGTTCAGTGCTAAATTCTTAGCATAGAGAATAAAAAGAAATACAAGTCACAATATACATCAAGGAGCTTACAGTCTGGCTGAGAAAGGAGCTTCATTTTATGCATAAATCCTAACAGTATAAGGAAGAATGTAAACAAAATAGTATCAAAATGAAATACTGAAGGGCAGTCCATGGTGGGGATGTTATCTGGAGTGATGGGGGGAGGCTTCATGAGAGAAGCTGGAACTGAAGGTAGGCTTAAAGAATGATGGGGTTTGTTCTGGAGATTGGAGAGTATTTCATATAGGTACAAAGGTTGAAAAGGAAAACAGGAAGGGGATATTGGCAGTCAGCTCATTCTAGTTAGACCCCTTTTGAGATCTCCTCTGAATTTATAATGTGGCCACCTGATGCGAAGAGCTGACTCATTTGAAAAGACCCTGATGCTGGGAAAGATTGAGGGCAGGAGGAGAAGGGGACGACAGAGGATGAGATGGTTGGATGGCATCACCAACTCAATGGACATGAGTTTAGGTGGACTCCGGGAGTTGATGAGGGACAGGGAGGCCTGGCGTGCTGAGGTTCATGGGGTCGCAAAGAGCTGGACATGACTGAGCAACTGAACTGAACTGAATCCATTCCACTTTTTAAAAGTTGTAAATAGAGGAAAATTATGATATGACTGTGGGAAAGACAACCTCTTATTCAGTAAGCACTTCTATGAAAAAAAAAAAAAAAACCAAAACAAGAATTAGCATTTATTAAGCATCTACTGTGTGTCAAACATTGCATTAGGTGCTTTGCTTATAAATCCCCTTTAATCTCACAACTCTGAGATTCCCAATAAGAAAATGAAAGATTAGAGAATTTAAGTGATTTGCACAAGATCACACAGCTAGAAAGATGCAAGTTTAGGTTTCAAGCTTAAATATGTTTAACCTCAGTCCAGATTTTTTTGCTATAAATTCTACCTTATATAGAAAAGTGTACATTGAAAAAATTTAAATCTTATTCACTGTTACTCTATAATCAGAAACTAACATTAAGAATAATACTGTTGATATGTGCTGACATCTAAAACAATAACAATAATTAAAATAAAAAAACCCCAACCACCTAACTTACACCTGTAATTTTAGTATTCTGCCACCAGTCAGTGATAGAATCCTGGTCCTTGGGAATTACAGGGGCATATTTCTGCCTGCTATTATTTTGTATGTGTTCTAGTCCCTCCTCCATCTCTGAAAATAAAGGTAAGAGTGCCTGATCTTCAGATAGAATTGTCAACTAAATCCCCAAGATATTAAATTTTCCAAATATTTTCAAAATTTTTTTGATCAAAAACTCAACTGTGAGCATAATTCTGAACTTCAACAATTTTCAAACAATTCTACTGCAGGTTGCATTCGATGAATTATAGTTCTTTGTTACTCTCACACTGTACGGTGAGCTTGAAGGGTAGAAATTGTATGTTATTTCCCTTACAACCCCAGTACGTAGAATATCAGTACCTGGAACATAATGGGCACACAATAAAAGAACATAAATAATTAATTCCAAATATTTTAGAAGAACTTTTGAACCAGATGCTTAGGGCACAATGAGTTGGTGCTTCATTCACTGATACATAATTTTCTTTTTTCAAACCACTCTTACAGCTTGCTAGTATATTGTAAAAAGCCCTTTGTTGAGGTTGGTCGTCAGCAGAAGCGTTTCTCTCAGTAGTCAAGCACTTCCTTCTGCCTTAGCCAGGGACAGCCTACGTTCATTACAAGCCCTGCCCTATTCAGCAGCCTAGTTTACCTTTTCAACCCTCTTATGCCTAGGAAGGTTACTTCCTTTCTCTATGAAAAGTGAAGAAAAAAATGTGAAAAACAAGAAGCATGCTATATAACTGTCAGAAAGAGGCAACTGTCCACTTGACCCTTTTTAGTTCTTTCCCTCTCTGACTCTGAAGCTGGGGGAATGATTTACCTACTTTCAGGCAGAAGAGTAAAGTTATACATTAGTGCTGAGTAGCTCATTTCCCTTAGCAACACCTTAGCAACAGCAGATTCAACTTCAAAATACCTCCTTGAAAAGGATCACACCTTTAACGAGGATGAGTATTTTTTTAATATAAGATTTTTGAACAGAAGTTTTAACATTGTAACCCCCCAGAGCCTTGTAGGTTACAAATACTGATTTCATGCTAACCTTGCTCTCTGACATTATGAAATTATCTAACATTATGCTCTATGTAACCATAATAATTTTGGGCTCCCGTGAAATTTCAGCTCCTGGAGAAGCCCTGGTCCTATTCTAACATTATTCACAAATATATAACTTTTATCAAGTCACCATCAATTCTAGGTTATTGCAGAAATTATACTTAAGTTCTTTTAAAAGGATTATTGCTACTGACCTCACTATTCAGTCTGTTCCCTTATTGAGAAGAGTGAATAATTAAATCACAGTTTTAAACCCTACATCAAGGTTTTACAAACTATATTACATATAACCTAAGCTTCTGTGGACAAAGTAAAATATAAAAAAGAAAATCCACTTTTACCCCAAACTGGTACTTATTGTTATTTAATACCATTTAATACCTACCTTGGGCTTCCCTGGTAGGTGGCTCAGAAGGTAAAGAATCCGCCTGCAATGAGGGAGACCTGGGTTCGATCCCTGGGTTGGGAAGATCCCTGGTGGAGGGCATGGCAACCCACTCCAGTATTCTTACCTGACGAATCCCCATGGACAGAGAGCCTGGTGGCTGTGGTCCATGGGGTCGCAAAGAGTCGGAGATGACTGAGTGACTAAGCACAATACCTACCTTGCCTACTTTATTAGCCATAAAATGGATCATGCGAAAATCAATTAATCATCACATCTGATTATTTTTACATTGCCAATAAAATGAGAATGCTTGAAGGTTTTGCTAGCCTTCAAAACCATAGGAATATAAACTGTGAGTGTCATATATGCTATGTACATTATTAAAATTTTTTCAAGAATTTTGACACTCTTTTTTCATCTTAAAGATTTCACAATTCAGATACAAACTCCTGCTTGAAATTTGTTCTTTACTGTCTATTAGTATATGGGTACCTTGGGAGAAATATCAACAACCTCAGATATGCAGATGACACTACCCTTATGGCAGAAAGTGAAGAGGAACTCAAAAGCCTCTTGATGAAAGTGAAAGAGGAGAGTGAAAAGGTTGGCTTGAAGCTCAACATTCAGAAAACAAAGATCATGGCATCTGGTCCCATCACTTCATGGGAAATAGATGGAAAAACAGTGGAAACAGTGTCAGACTTTATTTTTTTGGGCTCCAAAATCACTGCAGATGCTGATTGCAGCCATGAAATTAAAAGACGCTTACTCCTTGGAAGGAAAGTTATGACCAACCTTGATAGTATATTAAAAAGCAGAGACATTACTTTGCCAACAAAAGTCCGTCTAGTCAAGGCTATGGTTTTTCCAGTGGTAATGTATGGATGTGAGAGTTGGACTGTGAAGAAGGCTGATCGCCGAAGAATTGATGCTTTTGAACTGTGGTGTTGGAGAAGACTCTTGAGAGTCCCTTGGACTGCAAGGAAATCCAACCAGTCCATTCTAAGGGAGATCAATCCTGGGTGTTCATTGGAAGGACTGATGCTAAAGCTGAAACTCCAATACTTTGGCCACCTCATGCGACAAGTTGACTCCCTGGAAAAGACTCTGATGCTGGGAAAGGTTGGGGGCGGGAGGAGAAGGGGACAACAGAGAATGAGACGGCTGGATGGCATCACCGACTCGATGGACATGAGTTTGAGTGAACTCTGGGAGTTGGTGATGGACAGGGAGGCTTGGCATGCTGTGATTCATGGGGTCGCGGAGAGTCAGACATGACTGAGCGACTGAACTGAACTCAACCTTGGGGTACAAGAAAACAAAATGCACAAAGGCAGTGACTTCAATGGAATTCTTCACTGTTAAAATTTATTAGCAAGTCCACAATCTATGTGTGTCAATTACAAGATACAAATAAGTAAGAGACAGATTCTCCCCACATATCTTTTCAGTTGGTATCAGTATATAGCCAAATTGTGCCATCCAACTAACAAGAAGTTTTACACATATCCATGTGTAAATGTATTACTGAAGGACATGCCTAGAACAATGGCCCTCATGCACCGTTCCGTTCCGTTCCATCGCTCAGTCGTGTCCGACTCTTTGCGACCCCGTGGACTGTAGCCTACCAGGCTTCTCCGTCCATGGGATTCTCCAGGCAAGAATACTGAAGTGGGTTACCGTTTCCTTCTCCAGAGGATCTTCCCGACCCAGGGATCGAACCCGGGTCTCCCGCATTGGAGGCAGACGCTTTAACCTCTGAGCCACCAGGGAAGCCGGTGTTAAATGTGTGTTCTTGAAACTAAGATCCATTTGAAATCACAGGGAACAGAGAGGAGTCAGGAGATCTCAAGGTTAGTTCTATCACTAATAATTCTAGACTTTGGGCAAATCACTTGTTCTCTTTGGACCAGAATGTTTTTGAGTAAAGAAGTGAAGCTGGATGCCAGCTCTAATATGTCAGGGTCTATATATAAATAGTTTTTAATTAGCAAGCAAATTTTCGGTAAGGCTAACTCAGATTTTTCAACTGATGTTACTGTATAAGAATGCTGGCTAAAGGGAAATCAAGTTTTTGAAAGAGATTTTAAAAACTGCCCCAAATGAAGAGCCAGATTAGTATCATGTTCCTCCAATACCTAGCTTGGCCATTAGAGTTATTTTAATAAACTGTGATTCATGGGGTCACAAAGAGTTGGACATGACTGAGCGACTGAACTGACTGACTGACAGAACTGTAGATGGTAGGTTAGAATTAAAAATTTGACTAGCATCTTGATTTAAGTTCAAAGATACTCTTGGTGTCATCATACTTAAAATGAGAACAACAATCTGAGGTTGTGAAGATTAAATGAGATAATGGATATAAGGCACGTATTACAGGGTTTATGACAAACTGTTAAGTACTCAAAATGTTAACTATTTTTTATATTAGGTTGAACATATGAAATTGTTTTTCTAGGTCAAAAGCAGTCAAATCCTGTCAAGTTCATATGATTCAATCTATGTTCTGTGACTTTTTAACCTGAAAAACCTTCATGATCCTCACTGCCTATATCAAATACAATTATGCAGCATGATGTTCAAGACTCCTTATAATCTGACCTTCATTTAAGCCTTCTGACTTCTCTGGGAAATTCCCTTCCATATATACCGCTCTAAGCTGGCCACTCTAATCTGCTACATCACTTGGCCTTTCTATCCCATACTTTTCCCCCCTGATATTTCATTCCTTTTGGTATGACTTCTCTCCCTAGAAAAAATCATACCCATCCTTCAAGGCTTCAGCCTCACCAGGCAGAATTAGCTGCTTTATTATCTGAGCTTTCATAGCCGCTTGTTCTTCCTGCCTCCACAGAATTCATGCCAGAGAATTACCACAGTTGTTTACAGGTCTGTCTCCTGGAGATGTTTTCAAGGTACTCCAGGGCAAGGATTGTTCTTATCTGTCTTTGTTTCCCTCCAGCTGAGCACAGTGGCTGTCTCATAGTTGGCACTCTAAATATTTGTTAAAGTAAAATGAATATATTCACATGGCAGATGAAGATATGGCTTCTCAGAAATAAATGATAAATAGATGAATCTCAAAGATGGTTTTAAAAAAATTAACTTTTGGAATTTACCCTTGCAGAAAAGCACTTTTTCTGAAGTGAGAAATCTCTGCTAAAGAATGATCTTTTCCCCTCTAATAAATGTTCAAGTGACTAAAATCAGAAACTCTATAAACTGGAAGTCTCTCTTTAGAATAAACCCATGAGCTGAAGCCATGAGCTTTCAACAGAGACATTATTTTATTGCTAGAGGGGGAGATGCTCTGGCTGCAACCTTATTCAATGAGTATAATGGGAGGGTTTGCACACTGAAATTGTGCTTGTATACTGGAGAGGTCTTCAATCACAGAGAACTCCAATAGGGCCCGGATGATGTAGAAAGTATGGAAAAAAGGAAAGTGCTGCTGGTGTTACAGCTTGGAGTATGAATTCATCACCTGCTCACATTCCCATGCTCCAAACCACCACAACTCTGCAAAAACTCTAGGAAATTCAAGTGCTTAGGAGAATTAATAGTGTACTCTAAATATGGACAGAAACATTAATTAATATTTATTACGCATATGTACATGTGTGTAAAGTTAAATCATTATATACAGATGGATAGGTATATAGTTAGTTTAAAAGGAGAGTAGATAGTTCTGCACTATAGGACTACCATGCTATTTCTACCCCGTTTGTGACTCCAGAGGATTTGCTTTCAAGCTTTTTTCCAGCAAGTGAATTTTTCAAAGTAAAATCTTAGGAAAATCCCTAACATATAAACAAGTAAAATAGTGCAGGTCTCCTGGTTGGGGGAAGATTGGGCCCCGATAAATATCTACCCTGCTCCCACATACCCTGCTCCCATGGGCACTGAGGAACTCAGAAACCAGTGAGGAAACCAACCTAGTCTAGTCTAAATGACAATATTGTGGGTAAAAGGTGAATTGAGGGTCAGAAGACTTGGGTTCTAGCTCCAAAGTTACCACCCTTAGGCCCAAGTTTCCTTATCTATTACATCTAATTTAAAGCATTTGGTAATTGTCATGTAGGGATATGAGAGCTGCACCATAAAGAAGGCTGAGTGCCAAATAACTGATGTTTTTGAAATATGGTGCTGGAGAAGACTCTTGAGAGTCCCTTGGACAGCAAGGATATCAAATCAGTCAATCCTAAAGGAAATCAATCCTGAATATTCATTGGAAGGACTGATGCTGAAGTTGAAGCTCCAATACTTTGGCCACCTGATGTGAAGAGCTGACTCACTGGAAAAGACCCTGATGCTGGGAAAGATTGAAGGCAGGAGGAGAAGGGGATGACAGAGGATGAGATGACTGAATGGCGTTACTGACTCAGTGGATATGGGTTTGAACTCCGGGAGATAGTGAAGGATAGGGAAGCCTGGTGTGCTGCAGTCCACAGGGTCGCGAAGAGTTGAACACGACTTAGCTATTGAATGACAACAATTGTTATCTGAGACTCCAAATGGCAAGTCTCAGCTTCTGAGGCTTCCCAACCAAGCAGGGTAATAGTACTTACTCCTCTTATCCTTTCTACCTACCTTATAGCTTCACAGTTAATCCATTTTCATTATTCACTTACAGAAATACAAACTTCAACAATTAATAGCAAAGACAACACAGGTCTTACAAGAACCCAGAGGAGGCTTGGAAAATAAAAATGGTGTCTCTATCTTATCCTTCAAGATATACCTCTTTTTGTTGAGAAAAGCTGTCTGTAGGTTTCCCAAGAGTCCTGGGACTTCCCTGGTGATTCAGTGGCTAAGACTCCATCCTCCCAATGCAGGGGGCCTGGGTTTGATCCCTTGTCAGGGAATTAGAGCCCATGTGCTGCAACAAAGAGCTTGCTGGTCACAGCTAAAGATCCCATGTGCTGCGACTAAGACTAGTGCAGCCAACTAAATAAAAATTGAGAAAAAAAGGTTTCCCAAGAATCCTGCCAACTGCTTGGTTGTGTAGATTATATCTCCTTAATTTTTCTTACCCAGTGCTACTGTCTTGGTTCAAGTCTTTGCATCTCTTTCCTGGATTATTATCATCAACATATTCTTACCTCCAGTTTTGACTGAATCCCACTTACCAACCACAGTGACCTTTCTAAAATTTCAATCTAACTACATTGCTTCCTTGATTAACCTCAACATCCATCTCCTCTCCTACTGAATTTTCAATGAATGGTCTATGAAGGAGTACCCAGCAGACCTATAACAGACTCCACAAGTTAAAAGCCATTGTTTCATGACACAAAGATAGGTAAGTTCAGTCTTTTTTTTTTTGGATGTCTGTTTCTCTTATTAGGCTTAAGCTCCTTAAGGGTAGGATCATATCTGATTCATAATCAAATGGTTGAATGAATTGAAAAATGCAACTTTTCCTAAGCAAAGCTTCCAAATAGATATTTTTCTCATTTTTAAGCTATATAAGGCTATAGGTAGCTCTGTTTCATTTGCAAAGTGCTTTCACATAAAAACTACTATATATTGGGCATAAAGGCTCAATAAGTAAAATGCCAGGCACCAGTCTTAGCTCTTTACATGCACTAACTCACTTAATATCACAATAATCCTATAAGGTAGGTACTATTACTGTTATCCCTGCATTGACAGATGAGGACAACCAAGGAAGAGAGAGTTAAGTATGCATACGCTGACTCATTATAATCATTCAACAAACATTTTCAGAGTATTTATTGTGATATTCTCGCAACCAACCATGAGAAAGACAGGATATAAGCAATCACCATTTTGAAATAAGGGCCAAGGAGAAACTATGTCTTGGTCGTCCTTGGAGATTCTTGGAGTGTTCAGAATAGAATCACATTCAATCAATATCTGTTAAATAAGTGTTGAATTAGTGCCCCTGAAATCTGGTGGTGGGATTTTCTACATCAGCCACTTTCCCAGATTGATGCTTGAGAGAAGGAACCCTTCCTTTTCTTGATCAAGCTCAGATCCATTTGAGAGCACAAGGAGGCTTTGTTAATAAATATGCTTAGACAACAGGCATAAATCAGCACTGTTGAAGGCAAATCAGGTTACATGGTCACATTAGCTAAAACCAGCTTAATCTGATACCTACTTATGATGTTGACAAAGTCCCTGGTGAATATGTGCTAGTTATGGTCAACCTTGCTAAGACTTTTAGCATAGCAATATGTGAGGAGCATGTGGTCAAAAACAACATCAAAAATAGAAAGACCATTATCCAGAAAGCCCACTAATAGTCACACTCTACAAGTACAATCTCTGGAATTACATTCAAAGAAACAACACTTAGGTAAATAAAAATGTGTACTTGCGTCTGTATAAGCTATTCTCTCTGTCTGTATCACAATCTCCCCTGCTTCTTCTGCTTGGTGAACACATACTCACCCCTCAATATCAAGTCCAGTATTAATTCCCAGAGTGCCTACTATGTGCCAGACACTAGGAATTCAACATTAAACAAGGCACAAAAATCCCTTGCCTTGAGAGATTATATTGGAGAGGTGGCAAGAATACACAGAAAAACTGTACAAAAAAGATCATGACCAAGATAATCACGATGGTGTGATCACTCACCTAGAGCCAGACATCCTGGAATGTGAAGTCAAGTGGGCCTTAGGAAGCATCACTATCAACAAAGCTAGTGGAGGTGATGGAATTCCAGTTGAGCTATTTCAAATCCTGAAATGATGCTGTGAAAGTGCTGCACTCAATATGCCAGCAAATTTGGAAAACCGAGCAGTGGCCACAGGACTGGAAAAGGTCAGTCTTCATTCCAATCCCAAAGAAAGGCAATGCCAAAGAATGCTCAAACTACCACACAATTGCACTCATCTCACACGCTAGTAAAGTCATGCTCAAAATTCTCCAAGCCAGGCTTCAGCAATATGTGAACCATGAACTTCCAGATGTTCAAGCTGGTTTTAGAAAAGGCAGAGGCACCAGAGATCAAATTGCCAACATCCGCTGGATCATGGAAAAAGCAAGAGAGTTCCAGAAAAACATCTATTTCTGCTTCATTGACTATGCCAAAGCCTTTGACTGTGCAGATCACAATAAACTGTGGAAAATTCTGAAAGAGATGGGAATACCAGACCATCTGACCTGCCTCTTGAGAAACCTATATGCAGGTCAGGAAGCAACAGTTAGAACTGGACATGGAACAATAGACTTGTTCCAAATAGGAAAAGGAGTATGACAAGGCTGTATATAGTCACCCTGCTTATTTAACTTATATGCAGAGTACATCATGAGGAACGCTGGGCTAGAAGAAGCACAAGCTGGAATTAAGATTGCCAGGAGAAATATCAATAAACTCAGATATGCAGATGACACCACATTTATGGCAGAAAGTGAAGAGGAACTAAAAAGCCTCTTGATGAAAGGGAAAAAGGAGAGTGAAAAAGTTGGCTTAAAGCTCAACATTCAGAAAACTAAGATCATGGCATTGGGTCCCATCGCTTCATGGGAAATAGATGGGGAAACAGTGGAAACAGTGTCAGACTGTTTTTGGGCTCTAAGATCACTGCAGATGGTGATTGCAGCCATGAAATTAAAAGACGCTTACTCCTTGGAAGGAAAGTTATGACCAACCTAGATAGCATATTAAAAAGCAGAGACATTACTTTGCCAACAAAGGTCCGTCTAGTCAAGGCTATGGTTTTTCCAGTGGTCACGTATGGATGTGAGAGTTGGACTGTGAAGAAAGCTGATCGCCGAAGAATTGTTGCTTTTGAACTGTGGTGTTGGAGAAGATTCTTGAGAGTCCCTTGGACTGCAAGGAGATCCAACCAGTCCATTCTAAAGGAGATCAGTCCTGGGTGTTCATTGGAAGGACTGATGCTAAAACTGAAACTCCAATACTTTGGCTACCTCATGCGAAGAGTTGACTCACTGGAAAAGACTCTGATGTTGGGAGGGATTGGGGCAGGAGGAGAAGGGGACAATAGAGAATGAAATGGCTGGATGGCATCACCGACTCGATGGACATGAGTTTGAGTGAACTCCGGGAGTTGGTGATGGACAGGGAGGCCTGGCGTGCTGCGATTCATGGGGTCGCAAGGAGTAGGACACGACTGAGCAATTTAACTGAACTGAACTGAGGAGCAGACAGTAAAGCTTCCCAATTTCCCCCAGGCAGAATTAACAGTTCCCTTTTTGACATTTCACAGAACTTGTTTCTAAGACTATTCCATTCCTCATGGAATTGCAATGACTGCCTTCCATGTCTACCTTCCACTCAAGACTGAGAGCTCTTCTAGGACAAAAACCAGTCTTTATCTATGTCCCCATGACTGGCACAGTGCTGGGTTACCTGACTGAACTGAAAGCCACATGCTTCCCCCCTCATGATGTCATGCCCTATGAACATTCCCTAGAGTTAACTGCTTGATTTCTGAAGATTTACAAACCACTAAGCAATTTCTTGGCATCCACAATGTACTTTTCTTAGTTCTGGGATAGGGGATGCAGCAAGAACATGACATGGTTCAGGATCTTTGAACATTTACCATCACAATAAGGAGGCCAAGCTGACTTATGGGAATAAGGACAGAATAAGACAAGAGACTGCACAATCAAGGGCTGCTGCTGCTGCTGCTAAGTCGCTTCAGTCGTGTCCGACTCTGTGCGACCCCATAGACGGCAGCCCACCAGGCTCCCCCATCCCTGGGATTCTCCAGGCAAGAACACTGGAGTGGGTTGCCATTTCCTTCTCCAATCAAGGGCTAGACTATGTGAATTGAAATCAAAGTGTTAGTTGCTCAATTATGTCCAACTCTTTGCAACCCCATGGACTGTAGCCCACCAGGCTCCTCTGTCCATGGAATTCTCCAGGCAAGAATACTGGAGTGGGTTGGCATTCCCTTCTCCAGAGAATCTTCAACCAAGGGATTGAACCCAGGTCTACTGCACTGCAGGCAGATTCTTTACTATCTGAGCCACCAGGGAAGCCTCTAGTAGGTCAGACTGAAAACATTCCCTAAGTTTAGAGAGTTGAGATATCACTATGGGCCCAAGGACACCAGTGAATACAAACATTATAGAATGTTATCCTTCACTTTTAGCCCAGCAATGTTGCCAGGAACCCCCCAGAGTTCACTACTCTCCAAACCATCCCCAAATATGCCAGAATATCCATCAGTTCAGTTCAGTTCAGTCGCTCAGTCGTGTCCGACTCTTTGCGACCCCATGAATCACAGCACGCCAGGCCTCCCTGTCCATCACCAACTCCCGGAGTTCACTCAAACTCATGTCCAGAGAGTTGGTGATGCCATCCAGCCGTCTCATTCTCGGTTGTCCCCTTCTCCTCCCGCCGCCAACCTTTCCCAGCATCAGAGTCTTTTCCAGGGAGTCAACTCGTCGCATGAGGTGGCCAAAGTATTGCAGTTTCAGCTTTAGCATCAGTCCTTCCAATGAACACCCAGGACTGATCTCCTTTAGAATGGACTGGTTGGATCTCCTTGCAGGCCAAGGGACTCTCAAGAGTCTTCTCCAACACCACAGTTCAAAAGCATCAATTCTTCGGCGATCAGCTTTCTTCACAGTCCAACTCTCACATCCATACATGACCACGGGAAAAACCATAGTCTTGACTAGACAGACCTTTGTTGGCAAAGTAATGTCTCTGCTTTTTAATATACTATCAAGGTTGGTCATAACTTTCCTTCCAAGGAGTAAGCGTCTTTTAATTTCATGGCTGCAATCAGCATCTGCAGTGATTTTGGAGCCCAAAAAAATAAAGTCTGACACTGTTTCCACTGTTTTTCCATCTATTTTCCATGAAGTGATGGGACCAGATGCCATGATCTTTGTTTTCTAAATGTTGAGCTTCAAGCCAACCTTTTCACTCTCCTCTTTCACTTTCATCAAGAGGCTTTTGAGTTCCTCTTCACTTTCTGCCACAAGGGTAGTGTCATCTGCATATCTGAGGTTATTGATATTTCTTCCAGCAATCTTGATTCCAGCTTGTGCTTCTTCCAGCCCAGTGTTCCTCATGATGTACTCTGCATATAAGTTAAATAAGCATACATGGGCTGTATTCTCTGTCTCTTATGCTTCTGCACACAAACTGGTGGCCTTGGTTGGGATGCCCCCAAGCCCTTAATGTGTCTGATAGTCATTAAGAGTCAGCTCAAAAGTCACCCCCTTTGTGACACCATCCCTGACCTTACCAGAAAGAACTAACCATGTTTTCACTGTGTGTCCAGTACTGCTCTTTCCCCATGTACACACCCATCATATCCTAGGGTCTTCACATACAATTGTATCTATCACTTATTTATCTACATGTGCATCTGCTCTAGGGACTTCCCAGGTGGCTCAGTGGTAAAGAAACTGTCTGCCAAGCAGGAGATGTGGGTTTGATCCCTGGGTTGGGAAGATCTCCTGGAGGAGGAAATGGCAATCCTCTCTAGTATTCTTGCCTAGAAAATCCCATGGACAGAGGAGCCTGGTTGGTTATAGTCCATGAGGTCACAAAGAGTTGGACCAGACTTAGCAACTAAACAACAACTACCTCCCGTACTAAGCTGTGAACTTATTGAAAGCAAAGACTCTCATTCACCTTTGTATCTCAAACACAGTGCCTGCTACAGAGTTTGTGGATGACCAGATGGATGAATGGGTCAACATATAGAGGGAACCCGTTATAATGGGCTGTAACACCACCAGCCCTTCCCCTCCACCCCAAAGAAAAAGCATCAGCTAAGATAACCTCATGTGGTCTAGCAAATGAGTTTGGAAGTATAGATAACTGAGTACTAATCTTGATTCACATCTCATAGACCTTAAACAAGTCATTTAATCTCTCTGAACTTCAAGTAGTCTTATCGATTAAACCGGAATAAATCATGAAATCCCTAGCTCATACAATAATAACCAGGAGTTTTAAATGAGAAGATAGAAGTGAAAGTGCTTAGAAAAAAATATTTCAATTTAATATTACTTCATGGGGCAAAAGCATCAGCCACAGTAATGTTATCTAGAGATATTTTAAACAAACGCCAATACTTTTTTTCCTTCCAAACTAACACATGGCTGTTCTTTTTCAAGGTCTGTTAAAAGAACAAATAGGTGACAAACCTCTGTGTTGGGAGTCTCTGGGGTGAGCTTCTTTTTCTCTTACTAGATAGGAAAAGGAGGATTTGTCCTCTTTATGGGTCTGGGACTTCAGCTCTTGAGGCCTAAACACTTTTGATGGTCTTGAACTAATTTCGGCCACCATCGACAGAATGAGAGTGGAAAAATCCCCACCATATCTGCCTTGTCAGGTGGTGGAGGAAAGAACTTTCTAAATAGCCTCATTATTGGTCCCAGCTGAATTCTGCTCCTGTTCCATGATGCCAGCGAAAGCATTTTAGTAAGATGCCGCCAGCATCAGAAACAGATCCTCTTACAGCTTCCTGTAAGCGTATCTGCAATGGCAGAAGGTGGCGGGCAGCCAGGTGTGATCCCGCGTGCTAAAAACCTCTAGTACGTCAAGCTGGAAGAACAATTTATGAAATGAAATTCAATGTTCTATTTCTACTCCAAGAACTCAGTTTAAGGCACCAGAAATTCAGCTAGGTAATTTGGTTCCAATTCTCTGCTGCTTTACCAAATCAGAGAATCTCACAGAGAGAAATGTTCTCTCATTTTTCTGGCTTGAAAGAGCCACTACCCACTCCAACAGCATATCCCAGACAAAGGGTCACTAGACTCTGCTGATAGAGCTTCAATGAGAGAAGCTTATTTACTTCTTTCCCAATAATTTGCCCAATTTTAGTTAGCTCTGGCCATGGGGCAAGGACTACTATGTGTCCACCAAATCTTGTCTCCCTTCCTGCCTGGCCACCAGCTAGGCGACAGTGGGGCTGAGTAAATTGGGTTCTGGCCATTGGAATGTGGGCAGAAATAAACACTTCTAAGCCTGGTCCATAAATAACTTCTGTATGATGTTTTACCTTCTCATTCTTTCCTTGCCTACTAAGTAGATGCAGAGGTACCAAGGAAAACTCCCAGCCAGAAAAGGAAGGCAGAGCCACTAAATGGGAGGGGTTGGGTCCCAAATGACAGCAACACAGCCTCTTCAAACCCTGTTGAACTCTGGTATGAGTAAGAAGTAACCTTGTTAAGTTTCTGAGATTTTAGGGTTGTTTGTTTATTGTAGCAAATCTTTCCTTCCATTTATTCAAATAGCAATACCACACTAAGTGTCTTAGAAGTTACTGTATCTCTACCTCCCTCAGAAGCCTTATTGGTACATTTTGTAGAGAACATTTTAGTATAGATCTGTGTACTATGAGCTGTTGACTACACTAAAGCCTTTGACTGTGTGGATCACAACAAACTGTGGAAAATTCTTCAACAGATGGGAATACCAGACCACCTTACTTGGCTCCTGAGAAATCTGTATGCAGGTCAAGAAGCAACAGTCAGAACAGGACATGGAACAACAGACTGGTTCCAAATTGGGAAAGGAGTACCTCAAGGCTGTATATTGTCACCCCGCTTATTTAACTCATATGCAGAGTACATCATGTGAAATGCCAGGCTGCATGAATCACATCTGGAATCAAGATTGCTGGGAGAAATATCAATAACCTGAGATATGCAGATGACACTACCCTTATGGCAGAAAGCAAAGAAGAACTAAAGAGCCTCTTGATGAAAGTGAAAGAGGAGAGTGAAAAAGCTGGCCTAAAACTCAACATTCAAAAAGCTAAGATCGGCCAGTGATGGGCATCTGGTCCCATCACTTAATGGCAAATAGATGGGGAAACAATGGAAACAGTGAGAAACTTTATTTTCTTGGGCTCCAAATCACTGCAGATGGTGACTGCAGCCATGAAATTAAAAGAAACTTGTTCCTTGGAAGAAAAGCTATGACCAACCTAGACAGCATATTAAAAAGCAGAGACATTAGTTTGCCGACAAAGTTTTATATAGTCAAAGCTATGGTTTTTCCAGTAGTCAAGTGTGGATGTGAGAGTTGGACTGTAAAGAAAGCTGAGCACTGAAGAACTGATGCTTTTGAGCTGTGTTGTTGGAGAAGACTCTTGAGAGTCCCTTGGACTGCAAGGAGATCCAACCAGTCCATCCTAAAGGAAATCAGTCCTGAATATTCATTGGAAGGACTGATGCTGAAGCTGAAGTGCCGATACTTTGACCATCTGATGCAAAGAACTGACTCTTCAGAAAAGACCCTGCTGATGCTGGAAAAGATTGAAGGCAGGAGGAGAAGGGGATGACAGAGGATGAGATGGTTGGATGGCATCACTGACTCGGTGGACATGAGTTTGAGCAAGCTCTGGGAGTTGGTGATGGACAGGGATGCTTGGCGTGCTGCCGTGCATGAAGTTGCAAAGAGCTGGACAAGACTGAGGAACTGAACTGACTGACTGACTATGAGTTCCTGAAAAGTGAAAATGAGTAGTGCAGGAAGGCAGGGGAAGCGGGTATGGGAAGGAAGGAAGGGTGGGGAAGGTTAGATTTTTTTCAAGGACCAGTGTCCATAGGCATGTGAGTTTCATTTATCCCTTATAACTATCAGACAGACTAAACTATCACCATTTTGAACAGGAGGAAAAGGAGACTCAGGCAGGTTGATATATAGAACCTCTGACTGAGCCTGCTTGGCCTCTGCCATTTTCCACTGATCTCAGCACTAGAATCCTCCAACTGCCTCCAGTGGACAGACTTTCTTACAATCTCTACCTGCCTAATGCCGAAATATCAATCTCAGAATCCCAATGCTATGCTTTCCATGCTGGGACCCCAAATGCCAGGTTTTTACATGACTCTTAAAACAAACGAATCCCTTGGGCACTGAGGTTCCCCACTTGGCTGTTCTTCTGCAGGTGGCCTTAGCCAGTAGCTGCGTTCTCCTGCACCTGGCTTCATCCATGCCACCCAAGGTAGCATCCACTGAAAACACACACCCACCTCTCCTGTCCATTCTAACTACAAAAAGGGTGAGAAAGAAGGTTTTAAAAAGCCAAGACTTGAGAAAATGCTGAAATTCAAAGTTTAAAAGACATATATAAAAATTTATGTTTTCTTCATTGCAATTAGAAACTATGAAGGTTACCTAGAATCTAAAAAGTAACTTACAAGGTCACCATGTATTATCTCTTTAACTTAATTTGACCAGTTTTTTAATATGCATGAGGTACCCTCCTCTCTATTCCTGTTTCCTCATCTGTCCTTTCCACTTTTGCAGCACTTTTCATGTTGTAATGATGGGTTTATAGGTCTTTCTTTCCCACTATGTTGAGAGCTCTGCAAGGCCACAGATCATGTCTAATTCTCCTCTTGATCCCAGTGTGGCAGTGGGCCAGATGATCCTTAGGGAACTGGTTGGTTTTCAGGGTGGCTCATAGTCACAGAGCTTTGCTGTGGACTCCTCAAGCCTTGCTTTAGGTCAACATCATCAGCTATTAAATAGAGCTGTGGTTGTACCCTGCTTGCTTCCACCGTGTCTGGGAACCCTGTCTAGGAAGCAAATATAGACATCTGAATGGATATGAAGCATCACTGCAGCTTGCCAAGGTTTAACTGATCATTCTACTGAATAGCATTTGGAGAACAAGGTCTGCAGGAGGATGTGAGAGGTGCTCACTGGCTATGTGGGTGGGTTTTCTTTCTTGTTTCCTGGTTTCTACAGCCTTGAGTGATCCAAGGAGCCTGTCTGTCCTCAGAGATGGTTAACATTATGAAAGTAGTGTTACCACTCTGTTAACACCTGCAGACCAGGGACAGGGTTTCTTTTATTTCAAGAATTTACTAGGTGGGGGGATAGGAGGGAGGCTCAAGATGGAGGGAATATATATATATATGTATGTATATGCATATATATATATATATATATAATTATGACTAATTCTCATTGTTGTATGGCAGAAACCAACACTGTAAACATTGTAAAGCAATTATCCTCCAATTAAATTTTTTCTAAATGAACTAATACATTCATTAAAAAAAGAACTTTATGAGGCATAAGGTCACACATTTTTAGATTTCATACTTTGTCCGAGGTTGCAATGTTGAATATTTGATTCCAGTTTTGACATCAGCTGGATCCACTGGTGTGAGGGTACCAAATCTGTGGTGGGGAAGATGAAAAGCTCAGAATTTCATTAGAGATGTGTGTGGAAGAGTTGGTCTACAGACAGAAGGGATGACCTCCTAAAAGAATTCTGTGATTCAGATGTTTTATACAAATGTTAATTAATAGCATGGCAGGGAAGACAAAACCAGCACAGTAATGCTGTTCAGGTATATGTGTGTTTATCTTTAATTAAGTGATTAAGCCCAGCAGTGAGTTCCGAGCATAGCAAAGAACTCTGGCTGCAGTGACATCATGACGCTAATGTATCCTTTACTCCTGGTTTAATGGAAGACAGGCCAGCTGCCACCCACCAGTGAGCCAGGACATTGCCAGTCAAAAAAAGGTGCTATTTCTTACCAGTCAAAAAAAAAATCTGTTTCTTATAAATAAAGCAAGTTCTCTGAAGCATTCACAACTCAAATCCACAAAAGGAACCTAGAGCATCAAAGAAGCCATCAGAACAATTTTTTCTAAAGCATGATCATGGCACTTGCCTGGAAGTCCAGTGGTTGAGATGCCATACTTCTACTGCAGAGGGAGTGGGTTCTATCCCTAATTGGGGACTTAAGATCCTGCATGCCGCATGGCGTAGCCAAAAACAGAACACAAAAACAGAGAAATAAAAAACCACAGATCATTCTCAATGATCTTGTAATTTTCAGGTCTGTTGGATCTAAGAACCAGAATGTAGTAAGACAATAAAACTTGTATATTAGTCACCTTGGACTATCATAACAAAATATCATAGAACACGTGATTTAAAAAACAGAAATTTATTCTCTCACAGTTCTGGAAGTTGGAAGCCTTAGGTCAAGGTGTCATGGGTTCTGATGATAGTGATTTTCCTGGCTCATAGATGCAATCACTTTCATGTTAGCTGTGGACTCACATGGCAGAGAAAGGGAAAGATCTCTCTCTTCCTCAGCTTATAAGGCCACCAGTCCTACTGAATTAGGACCCTACATTTATGACTTCATTTAACCTCAATCGGGCTTCCCTGATGGCTCATACGATAAAGAATCTGCCTGTAGGGCAGGAGACCTGGGTTTGATCCCTGAGTGGGGAAGATCCCCTGGAGAAGGGAATGGCTATCCATTCCAGTATTCTTGCCTGGAGAATCCCATGGACAGAGGAGCCTGGTGGGCTATGGTCCATAGGGTTGCAAAGAGTTGGACACAACTGAGTGACTAACACTTTTAACCTCAAATACATCCTAAAACTCCGATCTTTAAATACAGTCACACTAGGTGTTAGAGCTTCAACATTTACATTTTCGACATAATTTTAGACATTATTTAGTCTATAGCAAGTTTTATGTAGAAAAGTCAGCGTCTACTTCAGGTGGTTACAATTTACGTCACATCACTAAGGTGAAATTCACAAAAATAAAAATGTATCTGTCCTCAGTGGGTCATTTTAGCAAAAAATTTTTAAAAATAGAAGCTATATGTAGTCTGTTTATTGTTCATTGCCAAAGCTGTAAAATATACTTCTCTGGAGATTGTGAGAAAAGAAGCAATAGAAAGTCCTGGCGTGGAAGACATGAACACCAAGCATCTTTGCTCTGTAACTAAGTAGCTGTGTCTAGTTAGTTACATCTTGGCTAAATCCCTAACCCTCTCTGTGCTTCTGTTTCCTTACTACACCAAGCTGGTTTAAATAAGAAAACACATTAATTTAAAATAAATCATATTTCAGAGTTCCATTTCTGGGTGGTTGTTTTGGGGATCCAAATCAGTATGGTGATTAGGAAAAGAATCTCCTGCTCCAACAAGGTCTATCTAAGGAAAATAATGGATGATAAAATATTCTTAAAGTGTGGGCTCATTTTCTTTAGTTTTAAGCCAATAAGATAATTGATTTTCCTACCCTCTTCCTTGGTACCAGCACTCTCCCTTTGAAAAAACAGGTAAGAACAATCAGTGTGTGTTGCTCAGTTGCTCAGCCAGGTTCGACTCTTTGCGACCCCACGGACTATAGCCTGCCAGGCTCCCCTGTCCATGGTATTTTTCAGGCAAGGCTACTGAGTGAGTTGCCGCTTCCTGCTCCAGGGGATCTTCCTGACTCAAGGATCAAACCTGCCTTTGGGAGTATCTCCCTTTAGATGAAGAATAACCAAGGCCAGGGAGTGACTTGAGGTGCTCAGAATGAAGGACCAGCCTTGGATCTGTGGAACTCCTGAGAAAATGCACTGACACCACAGCAGCCCCCAGGCCTCTAGAATAATACACAACCTCCCGCCTGTGAAAAACAAGCAACAAAGGAACACTGGCAGCAATCTAATTATCTGGGGTGGCATGGGGGGGAGTGGGGGGCAAGTGTGCACCACTCTTGGGACAGAAGGAGGGAGGGGTGGTAGAGCTCACAGCACGAAGAGCTCTGAAAATGGATCTCTTACATAGAATTCAGGCTTCTGGCTTAAACACATTAATCCCATTGCAGAGAGTTACTGAACAATTTCCCAAGGATTCCCAAGATCTCTTAAGCCATAAAAAGCATCCTTATTATGTTAGTATGCTAAAGGGTTCCTCTGCATACTATTCCAGGAGATAGCCGGGAGAGCATAAAAAAAAGCTGAATGATTCCAAGGAACTAAACAAAGAAATACCTCTAAAGCTTATCTAGACATACATCTTTTTGAAATCTATTTTTTTTTCAAAGCCAAATTGGAAAAAAAATTTACACCAATTTTGGGAAAGGTAGTACAGAACCAGGTATTTACAACTCAAACAATTTCAATGTTCCTTTATACAACTAAAAAGCACCTTCTAAACCAGACATACTCATCAAAGCATAAAATAAGAATAAAATATGAGTAACCATTTATCCAATCTGGGATTTTTCTAAGTTTAAATGCAACTAACAAGAAAAAAAAATTGACAGAATGGACTACATGTAAATTTAAAAGCTTAATAAGACTAAAACAGTAAAAATTATAAGAAACATAAGATGGAAAAACATTTGCCACAGATATAAAACAGGATTACTGCTTTTACTATTTAAAGCACTCACATAAATATATTACAAAAGACATCAACATAGACTCAGACAAAACATGTGAACAGTTACCCATAAGAGGGCTTAAAACTGGCTAACAAACACTTGGAAAATCCTGGGTTGGCCAAAAACTTACTTTGATTTTTTCCATAAGATGTTAACCTCATGACTAGTTTAAAAAATACATACGTGAAAACAACACTGATAAGGACAGGTCTCTGGTTTTATCTCCCCCTTTACTGCTCACTTGAAAAAGAGGCTTGCAGGAATAAATCCAGTCAGGTTCAGGAACTTTTTATTGGCTCACAGTCTCAGACGGTAAAGTTTTGACTATGCCATGCATTAAATATTATCAGTTTTTAAAGTCTTTGTTAATTTAATACAATGAATAAAAATAGTAGCTCATCTGTTAAGGAGATGATATCGAAATGACATTTGGAGAGGTCTATTCCAGCAACAATAGTCTTCTTTTGCTCGCCATTCTGATGTAGATGTAGGGAAAAGGGAAAGGGGGCAACCCTGTTTTTAGGCTCTGGCTGCCTGTAGGTCCAGAAAAAGGAATCCTCTGCAAGGTCCAGCCCAGGTTACAAGGGCTGACGATAGGGCCCGGTTGTGTACCTCTGCTTGCCATCACTCTCTGCACTTACACACCTCTGTGTGACCTGATAAGAAAATGGGCTGAGAAAGGATTCAGGTGTTCTTGAAACTCTGGCCAAGTGTCAATTTATATCATCCCCTTATTAAGTGAGATCCTTTATTCATTCAACAAAAATGTCTGGGTATCTATAATGTGCAGGCATCATTTGGGTCACCGATCAAAAAAGCTAATACTTTTTTTTTTTGGTCTATTTCACTTTCTTTTAAAACCACTTTACTGAGGGGATGGATTCACAGATGTGTACTTAGCTAAGACTTTTGAACCTGATCACACTAGCAAGGGTGCAGTGTGACTGGTACCCTTGTGTGGAACTTACATGGAACTGAAGCAACTTGGCACACACACATGCACATGTATACAAACATGTTCAGTGTAGAATCATGTTAGGTCCATACTAGGCTAGAGCTACAAAGATGAATGTGACATGAGGATACAATACAAAGACAAATAAAATAAACTGATAGTAAGTTGTAACAGGTGCTATGAAGGAAACCCACAAGGGCTAAGAAAGAGAACAGGACCTACTTGAGACAGACGTTCAGGAAAAACCTACACATTTAAGCTCAGATCTAAAGGATGAGAAAAAAAACTAACCATTAGAGAGCTGAGACATGAACAGCTGATCCAGAGGGAGTGGCTGGTGCAAAGGTCCTGAGGCAGGAACACTCTGGGCTTTTTCCAGGAACACACAGGTCAGTGTGGCTGGAATGTGACATCCATTTTTTTTTTTTTAATTTTAAAAATACTTATATATTTTTTTAAATTTTCACAGAATATCACTTAAGAAATATTTTACTAGGATGATTGAGGATACATCACAATGATAGAGGAAGAACTTGGGACAACTAAGGGATGGAAGCATTTTAAACCTCAGTGCACCAGATTTGTCCTCTATATGAGATCTTGAAACCTGGCAGACAGGTATGAGACGAAGTCAGAAGAGGAAGGCAGAGCCAGATTATATAGGAAAAATGCTTATGCCCCTATGTTAAGTGAAAATAGGAGGGTCAAAAATTGTGTTCACAGAATGATCTCAGCCATGAAAAATATGTATAAAAATGACTTGGAAGGAACATAATAGAATGTTAACAGTGATTACATGGGAGAGGCACAAAAAGCATTAGCTTTGGAACTAGGGGAAAAAATAGAATGCTGTATCCAGGCTATATCACAGCCGAATGTGGTCCACTGGAGAAGGGAATGGCAAACCACTTCAGTATACTTGCCTTGAGAACCCCATGAACAGTATCAAAGGGCAAAATGATAGGATACTGAATGAGGAATTCCCCAGGTCGGTAGGTGCGCAGTATGCTACTGGAGCTCAGTGGAGAAGTAACTCTAGAAGGAATAAAGGGATGGAGCAAAAGCAAAACCAATACCCAGTTGTGGATGTGACTGGTGATAGAAGCAAGATCCAATGTTGTAAACAGCAATATTGCATAGGAACCTGGAATGTTAGGTCCATGAATCAAGGCAAATTGGAAGTGGTCAAACAGGAGATGGCAAGAGTGAACATAGACATTCTAGGAATCAGTGAACTAAAATGGACTGGAATGGGTGAATTTAACTCAGATGACCATTATATCTACTACTGTGGGCAGGAATCCCTTAGAAGAAATGGAGTAGCCATCATGGTCAACAAAAGAGTCCGAAATGCAGTACTTGGATGCAATCTTAAAAACGAAAGAATGATTTCTGTTCGTTTCCAAGGCAAACCATTCAATATTACAGTAATCCAGGCCTATGCCCCAACCAGTAACGCTGAAGAAGCCGAAGTTGAATGGTTCTATAAAGACCTACAAGACCTTTTGGAACTAACACCCAAAAAAGATGTCCTTTTCAAGACAGGGGAATGGAATGCAAAAGTAGGAAGTCAAGAAACACCTGGAGTAACAGGCAGGTTTGGCCTTGGAGCACGGAATGAAGCAGGGCAAAGGCTAATAGAGTTTTGCCAAGAGAACGCACTGGTCATAGCAAACACCCTCTTCCAACAACACGAGAGAAGACTCTACACATGGACATCACCAGATGGTCAACACCGAAATCAGACTGATTATATTCTTTGCAGCCAAAGATGGAGAAGCTCTATACAGTTAGCAAAAACAAGACCAGGAGCTGACTGTGGCTCAGACCATGAACTCCTTATTGCCAAATTCAGACTGAAATTGAAGAAAGTAGGGAAAACCACTAGACCATTCAGATATGACCTAAATCAAATCCTTTATGATTATACAGTGGAAGTGAGAAATAGATTTAAGGGACTAGATCTGATAGACTGAGTGTCTGATGAACTCTGGACGGAGGTTCGTGACATTGTACAGGAGACAGGGACCAAGACCATCCTCATGGAAAAGAAATGCAAAAAAGCCAAATGGCTGTCTGAGGAGGCCTTACAAATAGCTGTGAAAAGAAGAGAAGCGAAAAGCAAAGGAGAAAAGGAAAGATATAAGCATCTGAATGTTCCAAAGAATAGCAAGGAGAGATAAGAAAGCCTTCCTCAGTGATCAATGCAAAGAAATAGAGGAAAACAACAGAATAAGAAAGACAAGAGATCTCGTCAAGAAAATTAGAGATTCCAAGGGAACATTTCATGCAAAGATGGGCTCGATAAAGGACAGAAATGGTATGGACCTAACAGAAGCAGAAGATATTAAGAAAAGGTGGCAAGAATACACAGAAGAACTGTACAAAAACGATCTTCATGACCAAGATAATCACGATAATGTGATCACTGACCTAGAGCCAGACATCTTGGAATATGAAGTCAAGTGGGCCTTAGAAAGCATCACTATGAACAAAGCTAGTGGAGGTGATGGAATTCCAGTTGAGCTATTTTAAACCTTGAAAGATGATGCTGTGAAAGTGCTGCACTCAATATGCCAGCAGATTTGGAAAACTCAGCAGTGGCCACAGGACTGGAAAAGGTCAGTCTTCATTCCAATCCCAAAGAAAGGCAATGCTGAAGAATGCTCAAACTACCACACAATAGCACTCATCTCAAACGCTAGTAAAGTCATGCTCAAAATTCTCCAAGCCAGGCTTCAGCAATACGTGAACCGTGAACTCCCAGATGTTCAAGCAGGTTTTAGGAAAGGTAGAGGCACCAGAGATCAAATTGCCAACATCTGCTGGATCATGGAGAAAGCAAGAGAGTGCCAGAAAAACATCTATTTCTGCTTCATTGACTATGCCAAAGCCTTTGACTGTGGGGATCACAATAAACTGTGGAACATTCTGAAAGAGATGGGAATCCCAGACCACCTGACCTGCCTCTTGAGGAACCTATATGCAGGTCAGGAAGCAACAGTCAGAACTGTACATGGAACAACAGACTGGTTCCAAATAGAAAAAGGAGTACGTCAAGGTTGTATATTGTCACCTTGCTTATTTAGCTTATATGCAGAGTACATCATGAGGAACGCTGGGCTGGAAGAAGCACAAGCTGGAATCAAGATTGCTGGGAGAAATATCAATAACCTCAGATATGCAGATGACACTACCCTTATGGCAGAAAGTGAAGAGGAACTCAAAAGCCTCTTGATGAAAGTGAAAGAGGAGAGTGAAAAGGTTGGCTTGAAGCTCAACATTCAGAAAACAAAGATCATGGCATCTGGTCCCATCACTTCATGGGAAATAGAGGGGAAAACAGTGGAAATAGTGTCAGACTTTATTTTTTGGCCTCCAAAATCACTGCGGATGCTGATTGCAGCCATGAAATTAAAAGACGTTTACTCCTTAGAAGGAAAGTTATGACCAACCTTGATAGCATATTAAAAAGCAGAGGCATTACTTTGCCAACAAAGGTCCGTCTAGTCAAGGCTATGGTTTTTCTAGTGGTCATGTATGGATGTGAGAGTTGGATTGTGAAGAAAGCTGATCACCAAAGAATTGATGCTTTTGAACTGTGGTGCTGGAGAAGACTCTTGAGAGTCCCTTGGCCTGCAAGGAGATCCAACCAGTCCATTCTAAAGGAGATCAATCCTGGGTGTTCATTGGAAGGACTGATGCTAAAGCTGAAACTGCAATACTTTGGCCACCTCATGCGACGAGTTGACTCCCTGGAAAAGACTCTGATGCTGGGAAGGATTGAGGGCGGGAGGAGAAGGGGATGACAGAGAGTTAGATGACTGGATGGCATCACCGACTCGATGGACATGAGTTTGAGTGAACTCCGGGAGCTGGTGATGGACAGGGAGGCCTGGCGTGCTGTGAGTCATGGGGTCGCAAAGAGTCAGACAGGACTGAGCGACTGAACTGAACTGAACTGATATCCAGGCTACAGTACCTGCCACTCAGGAGGATAGTTATTTAACCTTTCTAAGCTGCTGCTGCTGCTAAGTCACTTCAGTCATGTCCGACTCTCTGTGACCCCAGAAACGGCAGCCCACCAGGCTCCCCCATCCCTGGTATTCTCCAAGCGAGAACATTGGAGTTGGTTGCCATTTCCTTCTCCAATGCATGAGAGTAAAAAGTGAAAGTGAAGTCGCTCAGTCGAGTTACCAAATCTACAAAGTTAGGATTATCTCACCTGTCTTACAACAGTGGCTGACACACCTTAAGCACACCTTACTCAGAGAGCATTTTTTAAATTGTTACTACCATTGTTCTTGGATGAGAGGATTATGGGTGATTCATCTTTATGCAGAGACCCAGTTTTGATCCCTGCATTGGAAAGATCCCCTGGAGAAGGAATGGCTACTCACTCCAGTATTCTTGCCTGGAGAATTCCATGGACAGAAAAGCCTCGCAGGCTACAGTCCAAGGGGTCACAGAGTCAGACATGACTGAAAGACTAACACTTTCATCTTCTTTATACACTGTTTTATATTTTCCTAATTTTAAACAATTGAACATGTTTCTTTCATAGTCAGAAAAACATAAATTTAATATTTTTTTAAATGTTTTGATGACTAAATGAAAATGAACTATACTGTGTTAAATCAAATGCTTTCCCATTGCAACAAATGCATTTCCACTGGCATACAAGGCATTCAAGGCAGCCTCAAACATTGAGGGCAATGCAACATTTATAAGGGACCTTTAGCAATAAAGGTTCAGCTATGCAAACATGCAGAGACTCACAATTAACTTGAAATATCAAACAACTTGCTATTGACCTTTTAGGAGTGCCAACAATGCCACAGGTTCTCCACAAAATACAAAATTAAGAAATATGGCTGCCAGTTTGGTCCTTAAACAACCTTCAGAAATCTCTTAAAAAAACACAGTAAGGATACTTCTTTTTCCTTAAATGCAACTGATTTTTAGATTTTCCAAAAACTGGGAAGATGTTAGTAGCAGTGCCCTGGAGAAATCCTTGACCTGCTAATTTACTTCCTTGAAAATGGAGTTTTCACCTAAAATTCTATGTTTAATGAGAAAGAAACTAACTGATGGACCTAGAAAAGGCTGATGAGCATTTGGTGCCCATTTGCAGGTAGTTAGAGATATTGTTCATCCAGAGAAAGCAAGCAGTGAGCTTTGGAATCAGACACACCTGGATTCAACTTACAGCTTCCAAACTTGGTGACTCTGGACAACTTAAATGGTTATATTATCTCTTTAAGCTTCCAGTTCTCTCACCTGTGAACTACTTCGCTGGGTTAGTGATAATGTACCTAAAAATCCTTGTAGATTACCTGGCACCTAGTATGCGCTCAAGAAATGGTCAGTCTGTTCTGTCCGGTCACTCAATTGTGTCGAACTCTTTGTGACCCCATGGACTGAAGCACACAAGGCTTCTCTGTCCATCACCAAATCCTGGAGCTTGCTCAAACTCATGTCCATCGAGTCAGTGATGCCATCCAACCATCTCATCCTCTGTCATTCCCTTCTCTTCTTGCCTTCAATCTTTCCCTGCATCAGGGTCTTTTCCAATGAGTCAGTTCTTTGCATCAGATGGCCAAAGTATTGGCGGTTCAGCTTCAGCATCAGTCCTTCCAATGAAAATTCAGGACTTATTTCCTTTAGGATTGACTGGTTTGATCTCCTTGCAGTCCAAGGGACTCTCAAAAGTCTCTCCAACACCACAATTAAAAAGCATCAATTCTTCGGCACTCAGCCTTCTTAATGATCCAACTCTCACATCCTTACATGACTACTGGAAAAACCACAGCTTTGACTAGATGGACCTTTGGCAAAGTAATGTCTCTGATTTTTAATATGCTGTCTAGGTTGGTCACAGCTTTTCTTCCAAAGAGTAAGAGTCTTTTGATTTCATGGCTGCAGTCACCATCTGCAGTGATTCTGGAGCCCAAGAAAATAGTCTGTCACTGTTTCCATTGTTTCCCCATCTATCTGCCATGAAATGATGGGACCGGATGACACAACTCTTAGCTTTTTGAATGTTGAATTTTAGTACAGCTTTTTCACTTTCCTCTTTCACTTTCCTCAAGAGGTTCTTTAGTTCCTTTTCTCTTTTTGCCATAAGGGTTGTGCTATCTTCATAGCTGAGACCCAAGGTGGGTCAGAACCAAGATGGCAGAGTAGAAGGACGTGTGTTCTCATCTTTTACAAAAACTCTAAAATCGCAACTAACCACTGAACAACCACTGACGGGAGAATGTTGGATCCCACCAAAAAAAGATACCCAATGTCCAAGGGCAAAGGAGAAGCCTCAAGAAGATGGTAGGAGGGGCAAAATCATGTTAGAATCAAACCCCATACCCACCAGAGATGCTCAGAGGGCTCAAACAAAACCTTGTATGCACCAGGACCCAAGAAATGGTAGTTGATATTATTCTCCAAGGGAAGTTATTTTCCTAGCCAGTGACTTTCATCTTCCCCCTTCAAAAATGCCCCAATCTTGGGTAACCTCTGTTTCAAATGGCTGGCTCTTCCTGTGATTCACTTGGCACAGGCACAGAGCATAGGTTGGTCCATAAATATGAGTAAGCAGGTACAAAGGTAAATAGATAGACAGGTAGACAGGAGGGTGGGTACAAAGAAAGGGAGAAGAGAGGAAAGGAGATAGGGAAACTGTCCCATACTTATAGATCAAACACTAATTCTAACTAGCAATTCCATGTACAGAAATTAACACCACCATGTCTTTCAAGCCAAAAATCAGGGCATGAGGTCTAAAAAGTACACTATATGGGATGACGGGTCAGAATATCATGACTTCTACAGAAAGTTGCCCTAGTTATGAAAAAGCATATACATGACTCTACAAAACCCCTCTCCACTGAAAGATATGTGGGGTCTCATCCATTAGAATCACAACAGAGTACTCACTAAAATTCATATTCCTAAGGCTCTGGCCCAGACTCGCTGAATCAGATCTGAATTAGAAGCTCATAAATCAGTGTTTCAACATAGCTCAGCAGATGATTCTTGGCATGGCTAGAGCCACTGGTCTAGGGGAAATAGAACCTAAAGTGTTCTTGCTTAATAGTGCTTCCTTCAGCATGTGAAGTTATGCTAGTGAAAGCTGGTGTGCATCTACACTTAAATCCACCAGTGACCTCTCTTAACCACACATGGCCTTTCTCCATGTGCTGTTCATTAACGTTCACACTGGATATTCTAATGTTCTCAAGGAACCATCTGATCTACCAGAGACAAACTGAATTCCATTTGAGGCAAGTCTCGCTATACTCTAATACTTTAAAAATCTGTAATTACTTACATATGGCAGCTCGAGTACACAGAACAATGAACAATCAAGAACACTGTTTTCTCAAGCTGGGAATCAGGTTTATGTTTTTATCTATCATCTCTGGGCTCTTCTAGCACCTCCACAAGAGGGCAGTCAGGGGAAAGTTTTACCTCTGTCAGAGCACCTCTCCTAAGAAGCTCTTCTAATCTTGGATCAAAAGATGGCTCTTGGTTCTTCTTAAAACTAAGAACAAAATCAAATATCAGATATATTATGTCACACTTTTAGACAGATACATAATTGAGTTCTGGCTCTACAGAACATAAGTTTTAACTAAAAGGGCTTTGCATGTAACTTGTTTCATTCTCTCTCCACCCTCATCCCCTCACTTCTCTGTCGGGTGCATGAATTAATTTCCTTCCCATTCAGTGGCTCACAATTTGGAAGGAATGGCAATATGGAGTGGCAAGTGTTGTGGCATTGTGGGGAAGCCAGGGAAGGCTGCTTGGTGGACATGACATTTGAACTGAGACCTCAAGAATGCATAATAGTGAGAAGGTTTTCTGGGGAAAGGAAATGGCATGGATCTAAAAGATCCTGATATATACAGAGAACTAAAAGCGCTTTCCTATGACTTTAGATGTTATGGCAGAGATGTTAGGGAGCTACAGAAGATATTTGGCAGGGAAGTGACAGTGAGATTTGTGTTAGAAATATATTCGCATGAGTGCATGTTTGAGAGAAATCATATGATGAAATTCGTAGAATAACTGCCTAAGCAATCTGTGTGTGTGCGTGTGTGTGTGTGTGAAATCAAGAATGTATTACACCTTTGAACTCCCATACACAGTTCTTCCTATAAGCAGCTGGTCCCTGGAATTGACTCAGAGTTGCTCAATATTCTTGATCTCTGGAACATTCATCTTCCATACTGACGGTTTTTTTCCAAGGTGTTCTCATGTCTGAGCCCTGTAAGCTGACAGAATTGACTTCAGGGTCAGGGCAAAGTTGGGAAAGCTAGAGCCAGCACTCAATGATGCTTAATTAACCTCGCTGGTAGGAATAATGCTAGCAATATTTAAAAACTGTACCAGGACTTAGAATTTCTCTGAGCCTATATGGGATATAAAGTGGGAAGATAGATAGATAGTCAAAAAAGTGCTTCCAGCTGCTCTAACCATCCCGGATTAAGGTCAGAGTTCAGAATAGTCATTTCAGAGGAAAGGAAATCAAATCAAACCAACCCTAGAGGTTTAAAAATAAGATAGTATAAGCACTTTTAAGACAAGATTAATAACAAAAGAGAGAGGGGAAAGGGTGTCTTTGGGGAAGTGAGAGGAATAAAAACAAGGGTATACACTGACTTCCTGATTCTAACTGAGACCCTACTCTAAGAAAATAGACTAAATTCAGTTGAAGAAATATTTACTGAGTCCCCAGTACATATATATATATAAAGATTAATAGTAATTATATATTAATACATTATTATGTATGTATACATAGTACATATATTATATACTTATACACATATAATTACTATTATATATATTATATATAACATTAACAACAATTAAAACCTTATATTTGCTTAGCATTTTGAGTATGCTTTTGTATGTATCAGCTTTCCAATGACCCTGGAAGTTGCTTCTGCTGTTGAGGCTGTGATAAGCCACCCAGATCTTCCCTCAGGACTGACTGAAGGACTCAGTCCCATAGATAGCCCTCAGCTGACTGAAGAGAGTTGTCTCTCCCAAGGTCATGCCCGCTTCTTGGGGCACCTCACATCCAGTGACTGGTCAATATGAAGACCTTGCATGACCTGGCACTCTTATTCTGACTTAGGACAGTTTCGAAGGGCTATCTCAAGAGATCCTCTTGGGGTTGCCTGAGGCCTTTACTGAGACTGTACTGCAACCCCACTTCTCCCCCTGCCGGATCCTGCTTCTTCCTCTCTCCTCCCTCCCTTTCCCTCCCTGGCAATGATACCAAGAATACTCTCTAATAAACCTCCTGCATACTAGTCTATATCTGAGAGTCTGCTTCCTGGGTAATCTAACCTGTGACAATTATTATCCCGGTTTTGAAGATGGCAAACCAAACACCTTAGACAGTAAACTGGTTGCCTGAATTCACCACCTGATGAGATGGACACAAGCAGAACTCAGACCCAGCAGACGTCATTCACTGGATACCAGTGTGCAAGTGTGGCAGGGCATGAAACGGTGAATATGGGCCCAACCCTTCTGAGCTTACAAAGGAGTAAGTAACACAAACACAAACACAAACACAGTCATGACCTGCATGGTGCCCAACACAGGATCCTGTGTCAGGCATGAGAATGGAGCGTAGAGAGTGACGTCAGCAGGATGTGTGATTTGTACAGGGAGGGCCTTGAAGACATTCTAGGGAGACTGCAAGGAACACAGGCACCTTCCTTCTTTCACTTGCCCTGACTCCACCACCCAGAAAAGCAGATTAGCAAGAAAGCACATCTATAAGGGGGACAATGCTGACAGATGGCCTGTAGGATGCCTACCCCAGTTCCACTCATCAAGCAACCTCTACACCATACAGCAGGGTCAGAAGAGTACTACTTTTATTGGCATATAATGGTCAGCTGCTATATAACACAGGGAGCCTAGCCTGACACTCTGTGATGATCTAGAGGGGTAGGCTGGGAGCAGGGAGGAAGGCTCAAGATGGAGGGGATATATAGATAATTATGACATTTGTGTCATAAAGCAACACAAGGTGGGAAAGCAATTATACTCCAATTAAAAAGAAAAGAGTACTACTGGCTTTGGAGTTGAGCCTCTGTTGCCTTTATTCAGTCCCAGTTCCTCTGGTACTTACTACCTGGCAAGTAAGCTTTGATTTTGACATCTGTAAAATGGGCTTCCCTGATAGCTCAGTTGGTAAAGAATCCACCTGCAATGCAGGAGACCCTGGTTTGATTCCTGGGTCAGGAAGATCCACTGGAGAAGGGCTAGGCTACCCACTCCAGTATTCTTGAACTTCCCTTTGGCTCAGCTGGTAAAGAATCCACCTGCAATGTAGGAGACCTGGGTTTGATTCCTGGGTTGGGAAGATCCCCTGGAGAAGGGAAAGGCTACCCATTCCAGTATTCTGGCCTAGAGAATTCTATGGATAATCCATGGGGTCACAGAGAGTTGGACACAACTGAGAAAATTTCGCTTTCTGTAAAACAGACCACCTCATAGCAGGATTGTTAAGGGAATTACTTGTAAAACACTCATTACACAGTTTGGCATACGGTAGACTAGGGGTCAAAAAATGATGGTGGTCGAGCAGTGTTTTATAAATTCCCAGATTTCAGTGTCTTTAAGTTAAGAGATTTTTTTGGGTATCATGTATGGATGTGAGAGCTGGACCATAAAGAAAGATGAGTGCCAAAGAACTGATGCTTTCAAACTGTGGTAAGGGAGAAGAGTCTTGAGAGTCCCTTGGACAGCAAGAAGAGCAAACCAGTCAATCCTAACGGAAAGCTAAGAGGACACTGTCCATGGGATTTTCCAGGCAAGAGTACCGGAGTGGGTTGCCTTTTCCTTCTCCAGGGAATCTTCCCGACCCAGGGATCAAACCCAGGTCTCCCGCATTGCAGGCAGACACTTTACCCTCTGAGCCACCAGGGAAGCCCAGACACTCTCCAGGTCTCCACATATCCTATTACTTCTTCCAGCTTATCCTTGGCTGCTTCACATACTGATGTTACCTGATGGGCCCCGGAAGACATGCGAGTTTGTCTCTGTGTAATTACTGTCATCATGCTGCTGCTGCTAAGTCATTTCAGTCGTGTCCGACTCTGTGTGACCCCATAGACGGAAGCCCACCAGGCTCCCCCGTCCCTGGGATTCTCCAGGCAAGAACACTGGAGTGGGTTGCCATTTCCTTCTCCAATGTGTGAAAGTGAAAAGTGAAAGTGAAGTCGCTCAGTCGTGTCCGACTAGTAGCGACCCCACGGACTGCAGCCTACCAGGCTGTTCCATCCATGGGATTTTCTAGGCAAGAGTACTGGAGTGGCTTGCCATTGCCTTCTCCGACTGTCATCATGACCACCACTAATAACACCACTAACACTACTACATAATTAATGTGTATAAATTTACACACAATTGATACATATATACATCAGTTCAGTTGCTTAGTCATGTCTGATTCTATGCGAACACATGAACTGCAGCACACCAGGCCTCCTTGTCCATCACCAATTGCCAGGGTCTACCCAAACCCATGTCCACTGAGCCAGTGATGCCATCCAACCATCTCATCCTCTGTCGTCCCCTTTTCCTCCTACCCTCAATCTTTCCCAGCATCAGGGTCTTTTCAAATGAGTCAGCTCTTCGCATCAGGTGGCGAAAGTATTGGAGTTTCAGCTTCAACATCAGTCCTTCCAATGAACACCCTGGACTGATCTCCTTTAGGATGGACTGGTTGGATCTCCTTGCAGTCCAAGGGACTTTCAAGAGTCTTCTCCAACACCACAGTTCAAAAGCATCAATTCTTCGGTGCTCAGTTTTCTTTATGGTCCAACTCTCACATCCATACATGACCACTGTAAAAACCATAGCCTTGACTAGACAGACCTTTGTTAACAAAGTAATGCCTCTGCTTTTTAATATGCTGTCTAGGTTGGTCATAACTTTCCTTCCAAGGAGTAAGTGTCTTTTAATTTCATGGCTGCAGTAACCATCTGCAGTGATTTTGGAGCCCCCCAAAATAAAGTCAGCCACTGTTTTCACTGTTTCCCCATCTATTTGCATGAAGTGATGTGACCGGATGCCATGATCTTCGTTTTCTGAATGTTGAGCTTTAAGACAACTTTTTCACTCTCCTCTTTCACCTTCAAGAAGCTCTTTAGTTCTTCTTCTCCTACTGTGGGCAGGAATCCCTTAGAAGAAATGGAGTAGCCTCATAGTCAACAAAAGAGTCCAAATTGTAGTACTTGGATGCAATTTCAAAAATGACAGAATGACCTCTATTCATTTCCAAGGCAAACCATTCAATATCATGGTAATCCAAGTCTATGCCCCAACCAATAATGCTGAAGAAGCTGAAGTTGAACGGTTCTATGAAGACCTACAAGACCTTTTAGAACTAACACCCATAAAAGATGTCCTTTTCATTATAGGGGACTGGTTTGCAGAAGTAGGAAGTCAAGAAACACGTGGAGTAACAGGCAAATTTGGCCTTGGAGCATGGAATGAAGCAGGGCAAAGGCTAATAGAATTATGCCAAGAGAACGCACTGGTCATAGCAAACACCCTCTTCCAACAACACAAGAGAAGACTCTACACATGGACATCACCAGATGGTCAACACCGAAATCAGACTGATTATATTCTTTGCAGCCAAAGATGGAGAAGCTCTATACAGTTAGCAAAAACAAGACCAGGAGCTGACTGTGGCTCAGATCATGAACTCCTTATTGCCAAATTCAGACTGAAATTGAAGAAAGTAGGGAAAACCACTAGACCATTCAGGTATGACCTAAATCAAATCCCTTAGGATTATACAGTGGAAGTGAGAAATAGATTTAAGGGACTAGATCTGATAGACTGAGTGTCTGATAAACTCTGGACGGAGGTTCGTGACATTGTACAGGAGACAGGGATCAAGACCATCCCCATGGAAAAGAAATGCAAAAAAGCCAAATGGCTGTCTGAGGAGGCCTTACAAATAGCTGTGAAAAGAAGAGAAGTGAAAAACAAAGGAGAAAAGGAAAGATATACCCATTTGAATGCAGAGTTCCAAAGAATAGCAAGGAGAGATAAGAAAGCCTTCCTCAGCAATCAATGCAAAGAAGTAGAGGAAAACAATAGAATGGGAAAGACTAGAGATCTCTTCAAGAAAATTAGAGATACCAAGGGAACATTTCATGCAAAGATGGGCTCAATAATGGACAGAAATGGTATGGCCCTAACAGAAGCAGAAGATATTAAGAGGTGGCAAGAATGCACAGAACTGTACAAAAAAAAAAAAATTCAAGACCAAGATAAACATGATGGTGTGATCACTCATACTCACCTAGAGCCAGACATCTTGGAATGTGTAGTCAAGTGGGCCTTAGGAAGCGTTACTATGAACAAAGCTAGTGGAGGTGATGGAATTCCAGTTGAGCTATTTCAAATCCTGAAAGGTGATGCTGTGAAAGTGCTGCACTCGATATGTTCAGCAAATTTGGAAAACTCGGCAGTGGCCACAGGACTGGAAAAGATCAGTTTTCATTCCAATCCCAAAGAAAGGCAATGCCACAGAATGTTGAAACTACCGCACAATTGCACTCATCTCACACGCTAGTAAAGTCATGCTCAAAATTCTCCAAGCCAGGCTTCAGTAATATGTGAACCATGAACTTCCAGATGTTCAAGCTGGATGTAGAAAAGGCAGAGGAACCAGAGATCAAATTGCCAACATCCGTTGGATCATGGAAAAAGCAAGAGAGTTCCAGAAAAACATCTATTTCTGCTTTATTGACTGTGCCAAAACCTTTAACTGTGTGGATCACAACACTGTGGAAAATTCTGAAAGAGATGGGAATACCCGACCACCTGACCTGCCTCTTGGGAAACTTGTATGCAGATCTGGAAGCAGCAGTTAGAACTAGACATGGAACAACAGACTGGTTTCAAATTGGGAAAGGAGTACGTCAAGGCTGTATATTGTCACCCTGCTTATTTAACTTATATGCAGAGTACATCATGAGAAATGCTGGGCTGGAGGAAGCACAAGCTGGAATCAAGACTGCGGGGAGAAATATCAATAACAGACATACATAGTATATATTAATATTTATATACTAAATGCCAGCTCTGTCCTAAGCACTTTATAAATATTATCCTAAATCCCAGAAGAGAAAATCGAGGCACAGAGAAGTTAACTACTGACTCATTGCAGTCAGTGAAAGAGTTGGGATTCAAATCACAGCAGATTAGCATGTCATAGTGCAGGCAGTCTGGGAGCAGTAACAGTTATAGATCTGGATCCCTCCAAGGCATAAAAGGGGAGATAAGGTCATTGTGAGAATTAAATGAGATAAAATAAGTTTAACAGAACTTATATAAAATAAATTTAACAGTAACTGGTATTTGTGAAAGTGAAGTCGCTCAGCCGTGTCCGACTCTGTGTCCCCATTAACTGCAGCATGCCAGGCCTCCCTGTCCATCACCAACTCCCGGAGTTTACCCAAACTCATGTACAGAGAGTTGGTAATGCCATCCAACCATCTCATCCTCTGTCATCCCCTTCTCCTCCTGCCCTCAATCTTTCCCAGCATCAGGGTCTTTTCAAATTAGTCAGCTCTTCACATCAGGTTGCCAAAGTATTGGAGTTTCAGCTTCAACATCAGTCCTTCCAATGAACACCCAGGACTGATTTCCTTTAGGATGGACTGGTTGGATCTCTTTGTAGTCCAAGTGACTCTCAAGAGAATACATTTATATTAGAATAAATAGTGGTATTACCTTATATCCATACAGGGCTTTAAAACTCACGTAATATTTCCATAACAAGCATGGAAAATGTGGTGGTTAAATTATACATCAGCTTGACTGGGCCACAGGGTACTCAGATGTTTGACCAAACGTTATTCTAGGTATGGTTGAGGATCTTTTGGATGAGATTAACATTTGAATCAGTATACTTACTAAAGGAGATTGCTCTTCTCAGTGTGGCTGGGCCTCATCCAATCAGTTGAAGCCAGAACAGAACAAAAAGACCAACCTTCTTTGAATAAAAGGGAACTTCTGCCTGATTCCATTGAGCTGGGACAGCAGTTCTTTCCTGTCTTAGGACTTCAGCTGAAACATCTTTCTGGGTCTTGAGCCTGCAGACATTCAGCCTGGAATTACACCATCAGCTCCCCTGGTTCTCAGGCCTTTAGACTCATACTGGAACCATACCATGGACTCTCCTGGGTTTCCAGCTTGCTGACTGTGTATTTTGGGACTTGTCAGCCTCCATAATTACTGATACATGAGCCAATTCTTATACATACAAGCATACATGATATTCATTCTGTTTCTCTGGAGAACCATGACTAATTAACTAATATAGAAAGTACTCACCTTTCCCATCTTACAGATGAGGAACTGAGGCTCAGAGAGGTTGAATGAGTTGCACAGGTTGTTGTTTTTTTTTTTTTTACATCTTATCTCCTTGTCCTTCATCCCCAGGATTTCCTGAATCCTGTAGATTGTACTTTAATTTATTTAGCAAACACTTATCAAATAGCTGTTATGAGCCAGGCATTGTATCCCTAAATAATTTTCAAATCCCTCCTCCCTCTCTGTCCTAATTCCTCTGACTCTACACTGCACAACATCTCTTATAGCCATGACTGTCCAGATACTAGCTCACAGTCGTGTTCACATGGTCCTTGGAAGATGTCTGGAAAGCAATTAGAGACAAAGGAGTCCTACCTGGAAATCAAGAGCATGTACCCAGTTAGATCTCTACCTTTCTAAGCATCAAAGGTCTTTGGTATCCATGGTCTGTTTAGTTTGGTTATGCTTACCATTATGTTCAGACAAAGCTGCTGGTATTTTCCTCATTTATAAAGCCACTAGATCTCAAACTCCCAGTGGATGACCAAAAATTTACACTGCATATTAATTTTTCATACATGTATATGTATTCACTAAAAGGTAAGGAGTTGTTTTGTCCTTGCTTCATCTTTTCATAAATTTCTCATGTATATTATCGATTTTGCATTGAAATAAGTTTTGCAAAGCACTTTGGCTAGAATCCTTATTTAGCATCGTGCAGACCACAACACCTAGTAAAAATGATTTTTCACAAAAAGAGGGACATCGGTTTTTGTTACTTTGCTTAAAAAAAATCAATAAAGCATTTGTGCCTATTTTAGAGATTAAAATAGCTTTTGCCTCACAACTGGGGTAGGCTTTTTTTTTTTTTTAACAATATTAAGAGATTCTGCCAAATATCCTTGCTCCCATACCCAAAGTTTCTAAGTTTCTTAAAAGTTTAAGGATAAAAAGGAGGTGAAATAATGAAATGTGAAATTAAGGGCCGTGAGTTTATATTCCAACTTCATTGCTTACTCAGAAGGACTGGAAGAATATTTCTTTCTCTATAAAGGTGGAGTAATGCTCTCCAGCTCCAGGTGTTGTGCATCTTGAGGAAAGCTGTCTGAACAAAGGACTGAACTTATACCTTCTAGTACCATAGAAGCATTCAGGTGAGACACCTTCTATCTTATAGCTCAAGATATATATCAAGGCATCATCCAAAAAGACGGGATTTAAAATTTTCATCTTAATAACCATTAACTGAGATGGGCATTGGGGATGGATGGCAGTTAAAGGTGAGTAAGATTTGTCTCACCTTCTAAAGAGTTTAATCTAGCAGAGACAACAAACCACCTTAGAGAGTGATGACTCAGTAAGGCTCTGGGGTCAAATGACTTTGTTTGACCTCTCAGCTCCTCCACTTTCTAGCTGTGGTACTTTTGGAAAATCATTTCATCTCTGGAAAGCTCAGTTTCCTTGTCTGAAAAATGAATGAAGATAATAGTAGTATCTTCTAGTGTTGTAGAAGGATTTAGATAAAGGATTGAGTACAATGCCTGACATTAGCAGGTACTCAATCAATCTCTGTATCAAGATTATTATTTATGTCATTCCCAAGGGAAGCCCTCATAGCTCAGTTAGTAAAGAATCTACCTGCAATGCAGGAGACCCCAGTTCGATTCCTGGGTTGGGAAGATCCACTATAGAAGGGATAAGCTACCCACTCCAGTATTCTTGGGCTTCCCTTGTGGCTCAGCTGGTAAAGAATCTGCCTGCAATGCGGGAGACCTGGGTTCAATCCCTGGGTTGGAAAGATCCCCTGGAGAAGGGAAAGGCTACCCAATCCAGTATTCTGGCCTGGAGAATTCCACGGGGTCCCAAAGAGTTGGACACAACTGAGCGACTTTCACTTTTCACATTCATATTGGGATATAAAAGACATCTGTGAATTATCCAGGCTACAGTTTATTTTTCTTGCTACTGGCATTTTGGGCATCCTTCAGATGATGGGCAGGAATTTGATGGTAAAGAAAACTGAAACTTGCACGGGCTAAGATTAGGTTTGGGCACTCGTCCATCTGCCTATTCATTTATTCATCCACTTCAGGACTTGCATTCATTTCTGTTTCTAGAGTCCATATTCCTACTATGCTCAAGGGACTTCCCATGCTTAATAAGTGCAAACAGGGAGAAGAAAACAATCCAACAGTTTGTTTAAAATTTGTTTAAATTCAGGAAAAGCTAGTCATTAACACCAGACATCCAAATCTTTACAAATGTTTCAAATCACCTTTAGGTGTTTTAATAATTTTAATATAAATAAAATATAAATAGGTATCATTTGTTGAGTACCTACTGGGTGTCATGCACTTTATATGCATTTATATCAATTTATGTGAGTGCTACTCAACATAAGCTGTTATCAGATATACTTTCTCAATAGTTTTACAACTCCCTTATGTGGCAGGCAGTCCCTCCTCAATCTCCTTTCCCCAGTTATCGACCTCATTTTACATATAAGGAATCTGAAGTGCCCAGGAGGTGAAAGGACTTGAATGAGGTCACACTATCGGCATTTAGTACTCATTGCCTATCCAGTTTGGTTACAGTCTCCGTCATATTCAGACAAAAATGTTGGTGTTCTCCTATCTGCTCCACTCCAGTTCTTCCCATCCCACATTAGCTGCCTCTCTAAAAATCAGTTTCCAATGATTTCTACACAAAAGGAAGTCCCATAGTCCACAGGAAGCTATTTCCATAGCAAGCCTCAACTTGACTCTGAGTCTCTTAATCAAACTGTCAAATAAAATTTTATTAGTTAAATTAATAAAAATAAAAGATGTCCAGGTTCAATGCATGATACAGGATGCTCGGGGCTGATGTACTGGGATGAACCAGAGGGATGGGATGGGGAGGGAGATGGGAGGGGGGTTCAAGATGGGGAACACGTGTACACCCAGGGCAGATTCATGTCAATTCTTGGCAAAACCAATACAATAATGTAAAGTAATTAGCCTCCAATTAAAATAAATAAAATTTTTAAAAAAGATGTATAACCCAGGCTGTTTTAGGAGCTAGCCTTGCTCACCAGTACCCAGCAGCCACCACAGATGAACCTCAAGCTGTTCCAGGGGCCAGCCTTACCCACCTGCATACTGTAGACAGGTCCGGAAGCCTTTCTAGGGGAACAACCCTGCCTATTAGGGCATCACAGCAGCAGTGCAGCCCTGCTACAACACAAGGCACTCATAGCCTTTGTAGGGGCTCCTGGCTCTGGTGGTCAGGCAGGATTGTGCTTTAGAACCCCATAAGATATTTCCTACATTAGACCACTTCTTCAAGACTGGGAGGAGCAGCTTATTTATCTAATGCATTCAAACATACAAAGACTTAAGCAAAGCGAGGAGACAGAGGAATACACTGCAATCAAAAGAACGAAACAAAATCTCAGAAAAAGAACTAAATGAAATGGACATAAGCAACCTGACTGATAAAGAGTTAAAAGGAATAGTCATAAAGATTCTCACTGAACTTGGGAGCAGAATGGATGAACACAGCAAAAACTTTGCAACAGAGAGATAGAAAATATAAGAAAATATCAAACAGAATTCATAACTGAATTGAAAGATAAACTAGAAGGGTAAAACAACATTGAATGAAGTAGAAGAATGAACAAACAAACTGGAAGACAAAACAATGGAGGTCAACCAGACAGAAGAGAAAAATGAAAAAAATTTTTTTTGAGTGAGGATATCTTAAGGAACCTTTAAGACTGCGTCAAGTGTAATAACATCTGTATCATAGGAGTTCCAGAATGAGAGGAAAAAGAGAAAGGTCCAGAAGAATAATTTAAAGACATAGTGGCTGAAAACTCTAATTTGGGGAAGGAAACAAATATCCAGGTCCAGGAAGCCCAGAAAGTTCTGAATAAGATGAACCCAAAGAGAAATCCATGAAGACACATTATAATTTAAATGGTGACAATCAAGGAGAGAATCCTAAAAGCAGCAAAGGAAAAACAATTTGTCACTTACAAGAGAAATTCCATAAAGTTTTCAGCAGATTTTTCAGCAGAAACCTTAAAAGGCAAAAGGGAGTGATATAATATATTCAAAGTGATAAAAAGAAAAAAACAAAACAACTCTCCCTACCAAGAATTCTATATCCAGTAAGATTATCTTTCAGAATTGAAAGAGATAAAAGAGTTTTATAGATAAGCAAAAGTGAAATGATCCTATAAGAAATGGTAAGGGATTTCTTTAAACTAAAAAATGGCACTAATTAATAAAAAGAAAATTCATTAAAGTAAAAATCTCACTGGAAATGGTAAATGTAGATAAATCACATAAAGTAAGGATGAAGATTAAAATACAAAAGTAGTAAAATAAACTAAAATTTCAATAATGAGTTAAGGACTATGTAAAATAAAAAGATGTAAAATATGTAATCAAAGTATAAAACACGGGGAGGTGGGGAGTAAAAAGATATAGCTTTGGAATATGTTCAAATTTAGGTTGCTATCAAAAAATATTGTTATTTACATAGGATGTTACACATAAAACTCATGGTAACAACAAGGAAAAAAGCTTACAGTAAAAGCACAAAAGAAAATAAAAATTGAAGCTAAACATAACACTAAAGAAAACCACCAAAATGCAAGAAAAAAGAGCAACAGAAGAGAGGAATGACAAACAGCCAGAAAACTGAACAAAATGGCAGAAAATATATAACTATTAATAATTACTTTATATAGAGTGATTGATTTTTTTTTTAAACAATTCATATGCTGCCTGTAAAAGACTGACTTCAGAAGCAAGGATGCACACAGTCAAAAGATGAAGGAATGGAGAAAGATAAGCTATGCAAATAGATATGAAAATAAAGCTAGAGTAGTTATACTCATGTCAGACAAAACAGACTTTAAAACAAAGACTAGAACAGAAGATAAGAAGGGCATTACATAATGGTAGAGGGGTCAATCAAGCAGAAAGACATAAAATTTATGAATGTACATGCACCCTATATTAGGAGCACCAAGATATACAGAGCAAATATTAACAGATTTAAAGAGAAAAACTGAAAGGAATATGACAGTAGCAGAGGACTATAACACACTTACATCATTGGACAGATCATCCAGGTAGAAAATACATAAGTGAACAGTAGACTTAAATGACACATTAAATCAGATTCACTTAATGGATATATATGGAACATTTCATCAAAAATCAGCAAAATACTTATTCTCCTTAAGTGCACATGGTATATTCTCCAGATAGATTAAAAAACCTCAATAAATTCAAGAAGAGTGAAATCATATCAAGCATATTCCCCAGCCATAATGGTACAAAACCAGAAACTAATCACAAGACAAAAAGGGTAAAACAAAACATGAAGCTTAAACAACACACTACTGAATAACCAATAGGTCTTCATCAGAATCAAAGAAGAAATTTTAAAAAATCTAGAGATAAATGTGATCAGAAATATGACATATAATGGAGAAAGGAGAGTCTCTTTAATAAACAGTGCTGACAAAACTGGAGAGCCAAAAGCAAATGAATGAAACTAGGCCACTATCTCATACCGTTGACAAAAATTAACTCAGAATGGAGTAAAGACTTGAATGTAAGATCTGAACAATAAAATTCCTAGAAGAAAATATAGCTAGTAACTTCCTTGACATAGGTCTTAGTGATATTTTTGTGTATCTGACTCAAAAAAAGATGGAAAGCAAAACCAAAAATAAACAGATGGGACTACAACAAACTAAAAAGCTTCTGCACAGTGGAGGAAACTATCATTAGAATGAAAAAGCAACCTACTGAATGGAAGACCATATTTTCAAAATCAGATATCTGATAAGGGCTCAATACCCAAAATACATTAAGAATTCATACAACTCAACAACAAAAAACCCAAATGACCCAATTAAAAAATGGGTAGAGAATTCAAATAGACATTTTTCCAAAGAAGATACACAGATGGTCCATAGGCATATGAAAAAAAGTTTAACATCATCAGAATACGAAATAAAAAACACAAAAAGATGTCACCTTATACCTGTTAAAATGGCTACCATAAAAAAGATAGGAAATAGCAAATAAGGAAATGGAGAAAAGGGAACCCTTATACACTGTTTGTGGGATGGTAAATTGGTGCAACCACTGTGTAAAGTAGTATGTAGATTCCTCAAAAAATTAAATATAGAACTATAATATGATCCAGCTATTCCACTTCTGGGTATCTACTCAAAGAACACCAGAACACTAATTCAAAAAGATAAATGTACCCCTATGTTCATTACAGAATTATTTATAATAGCCAAGATAAAGAAGTAACCTAAGTGTCCATCAATGGATAAATGAATAAGATCACACACACACACACATATATATACACGATGGAATACTGTTCATTCATAAAAAAGAATAAAATCTTCCTATTTTGACAACATGGATGGAACTTGAGGGTATTATGTTAAGTGAAATAAGTAAGATGGAGAAAGATACATACTATAAGATTTCAATCATGTGGAATCTAAAAACAAAACACACAAATGAAATACCGTAAAAACAAACTCATAGATGCAGAGAACTGATTAGTGGTTACCAGAGGGCAAGGGATTGGGAGTAGGTGAGGGGGGAACCATATGGTGATGGGTGGTAACTAGACTTGTGATGGTGATCACTCTGTAGTGTACACTGAGGCTGTTTTATAATGCTACACAATTTAAACTTACATCATGATCATCATCACTATCATAAATAAAAAGATGTGTAATCCAAGAAAAAAGCTGTTGCAAAACTGAAATTAAGGTTTCTATTCATTCCTCAAGGAATGGATAATACCAGGCATGTGGCTCAGATGGTAAAGCGTCTGCCTACAATGCGGGAGACCTGGGTTCGATCCCTGGGTCAGGAAGATCCCCTGGAGAAGGAAATGGCAACCCACTCCAGCCAGTACTCTTGCCTGGAAAATCCGATGGATGGAGGAACCTGGTAGGCTACAGTTCATCGGGTCGCAAAGAGTCAGACATGACTGAGTGACTTCACTTTCACTTTACATCCTTAGCAAGAAATACTGTTTGAGTACTTACAGAGTACCAAGCACCACTGGAGGAGCTAAGGAGATAAAGAAACAAGATGAAGTCGTCAGCCTCTTGGAACTTACATTTAAATGAGAGAACAAACAAGCAATAAAAACAAAATAGTTTAAGTACGCAGTATAAGGAAAATAATACAGGATAAGAGGGATAGACAGAACAGGGAGGGAAGGAGACCTCTTCTGGACAGAGGGTCAGAAGGTTCTCTGAGGAAGGGTCATTTGAGCAAAGGCCTGAGCCAAGTGAAGGAGGAAGCCATCTGAGAGTTGGAGGTATGAGTGGAGCAGGAAGATCCCAAGGCAGGAGCCAGCTGGGCATCATGAAATGAGACAAGATGGCTGGAGCAAGGCTGGATTTGGGGGGTCTGAGAGACAGGCTGAGATCAGATAATACTGGCTGTTGCAGGCCACAGTTAGGAATACGGATCTTGTTATTCCACCAACAGTGCTATGGAGTATGTGGTATTTACGGGAAAAACTTGAGATCTAAATCAATAATAGAACTTTCTCTGCCTTTTTGAAATCTCACCAGCTAGTGGTGGAAGTCTCAAATTCTATATTCTTGCCATCAGATGAAAAGTCAGGTAAGAGGAAAGTAAAAATAATGGGGAAGAAAGTCCCATGGAAGAGACCATGGATTTTCCTTCCAGGAACTGCTCTTAGTAGTGTTAAGTGAGTAGAAATCTAAATGAGGAAATGGGGAAACAAGTGCAATGTTCAGTCCTCTCTGGCCATTGCAGTTGTAGGACATCTCCTGAAAACTAGAGACACTGTCTCAATAATTGCTATCCCCTCCATTCCAGTGGCTGTTATTTACATTACACATATCTGCCTATGTCTAACTACATTAACTGCCAAGAAAGCTTTGGAAAAAAAAGGAATGCTGTTGCCTGGCAAAGTCAGGGGTGGCAAATACACCAATTCTAACTTAGTCCTGTAATAATTCTGCACTTAGCAAATTTACCCAAGAGGGAAAAGCTCACAGAATTTCATGAAAGATATTATATAGCCCTAAAACTAAAATAGAAAGGACTTGCTGCTGCTGCTGCTGCTAAGTCACTTCAGTCGTGTCCGACTCTGTGTGACCCCACAGACGGAAGCCCACCAGGCTCCCAAGTCCCTGGGATTCTCCAGACAAGAACACTGGAGTGGGTTGCCATTTCCTTCTCCAATGTGTGAAAGTGAAAAGTGAAAGTGAAGTCGCTCAGTCATGTCCGACCCTTAGCGACCCCATGGACTGCAGCCTACCAGGCTGTTCCATCCATGGGATTTTCTAGGCAAGAGTACTGGAGTGGCTTGCCATTGCCTTCTCTGAGAAAGGACTTAGAAATGTTTAAAATACTTAGGTAATATCTCCAATCAGCCTTCCCCAGAAATTCACTAGGATAGGACTGACTCCCTGTGAGTTATTGAGCACAGGGAGGGGGTTACAAAGGCAATATAGGACCAAGGTTAGGAGTGTGAGTCTGGAGTCAGACTGCCTGGGTTCAGAGCATGACTGTAAGGGCTTAATAAGATAATTCATGTAAAGTACTTAACATAATGCCCAGTACATAATAATAACTTTAAAAACCAAGCTGTTATTATTATTACCATAATTAAAGAGATGAATAAGTCCCAGATCCTGCCTCAAGGACAGTGAAGTAAAAAAAAAAAAAAGAGTAACATCACTAAGAGGAATACTACTAAACAGAGATGGCAAGAACAAACTGCAAGGGTTCAGGGGATCCGAGGCCGCACATCCAGAGCACATTTATTGAGCACCTACTCTGGGCCAGGTGGTGGTAGCAGGGAATATAAATAAGGTTGACAATATGATCCCTACCCTGAAGGAACTGACTGTAATTTTCCTTTCACCCATGAGTGGTTCTGAATCAAACAAATATTTCATAAGCACCCGTGTCTAATGTTGCACAAAATACTAACAGAGTTCCTGGTTTAAAACATGGCTCTTGGGTTACAAGAACATTTAGGGAGATAAGACTCCACCAGAAGAAATAATAAGAAAACAAGCTTGTGAGAAGGGTCTGAGTATAAATGCTAGAGGTGACAAAAGAAAATAATGGGCCCAGAAAGATCCAGGAGGGCTTCGCTAATGAAAGGCAGAGAGTGAGGTGTCCTCATCAGCACAGGGACTAGGTCTCCATCTAGAACAGGCAGTCCTCTTAGTTGAAAAAATGGTGCTGCTGCTAAAGAAATTGAAATATGATTCAGAGATACATAAACAGAACTTGCATGAAATGAAATCTGTTTCATATAAGACAGCAGGATATAGCTGAAAAAGCATGAACTGAGAGCCACCAGTCCTTAGTGATTACTGTCTGTGAAATCCTCAATAAATTACTTACTCTCTTTGAAATAAATAAATGATTGTGAATAAGTGAAAAAATAGAAATTAAATTGCCATACTCTGTTTAAATCAGGTACAGCTCTACAGACATGAAAACCACTCTCTGATCTGAGAAAGAAAAAATGCCTATGAAATGAAAAAGAGGCTACTTTTAATTCATCTTATATAGGAGAGCAAAACAGAATAGGTTACCCTTCTGGGGAAAACTTATTTGTAGATGTCCATTTAAATTCACATATATCTCAACTGAATACCTACAAGAAGATCCATGGATTTCACACAACTACATGTGTGACATTCAGAAATGCAATTTAAAAATCAACTCTTGATGACACATATCATGTGTTAGACACTAGGACAGACCAACAGGGATATAGAGATGAAAAAGACAACATTTCTGTGTCCCTACAGAGCTCACATGCAGTTAACCATGCTGTTTTAACAGTGCCAGAACCTATTCTACCCTCTACTATTAGACAGTGTAGATTATAACCCCTAAAACCTCCAGCCATTAGTCCCAGGTTGTTCCTGCCTTCTCCACTAGAGAGTCCTTCAAAATACTAGGATATGGAAGTTCACCAACTCTCCTGAGCCTTATTACACCATCTCACGCATCCCCAAGTTAGTCCAACTGAACTGTTCTTCCCCAAACAGTCCTTATTTTCCCATGTCTAGTCATGTCTAGTCTTTTATTCAAGATCCCCATTTCCCACCCCCATCTCCACATATTCCTGACCACCTACCTAAAATAACATCCCCAATCTATGCTCTTTCATCTAACCTTATTTTCCTCATATCATTTAACTGTGATCTTAAAATGTATTATTTTATTTATTTAATTAATTTATTTAATTATTAATGGCTTATAATTTATATGCTCTGCTGGAGTGTAATCTGTGATCCCAGCACCAACTGTGACATCCAACACCCTCCTCAGTGCCTGGATGCAGTAGATATTCAACCAATCTTTGTCAGAATAAATAAATAACAGAACACACAAATTCAATATCATTTTGTACCTTTCTGAGGGTATCCATTTCTTTTGACATGGTAATATTTATGTACTGTGCTCAGCAGCCCAGTCATGTCCAACTCTTTGCAACCCCATAGACTGTAGGCTGCCAGACTCCTCTATCCATGGAATTTTCCAGGCAAGAATAGTTGATCCCTGACCCAGGGATCGAACCTGCGACTCCTATATCTCCTGCATTGGCAGGCAGATTCTTTACCACTGCACCACCTGGGAAGCTCTATGGTAGTACTTATATGTTTATTTTTATATTAATACATGAATATATCTTCCCTACATGGCAGGAAACACCTTGAGGATCCATGTCTGTTTTACCTTTGTATCTTTCAGTACCCAAGGTATTTCCTTTGTTTATTTGATTTCCTTTGTTAATGCCTATTGAATATATAAATCATGTGGTCCCTTGGTCAAGATCTGTTGAATAAATAAACAAACGGTCCCTTCCTCTTCAGTCTTCTTAATCTTGACTTTGTCAAAACTCTACCACAATCCTCAGAAATATAAACATATCTGGTTGATAACATGGAAAAGTAAAGGATCTTTTTCACTACACTACTGCTGCTTCTTTTTAAGAACTAATTGCCTGACCAAGTTTAAAGCTTATTTTCACTCCATCCATCAAACCCTTACCTGGTAGGGTTTTTGCAAACATCTATTAATTTCTTGAGGATAAAAAAGTGAATAAAACCTTTAAAAACCACATACTCTTCTGGAGTACACCAATCTCTGCTTGCTGTGGATACAAGCTATTTTTATCAGGTAATACTGTGATATTCCTTTTCAACACATGATACTCACTCTTTCAAGCTGTTCAGCACTGTTCTATTTGGTTTCATGTTACATCAATGAGACAGTTTGAGGGAAAAGGGAAAATGGGACATGCTATATTTAGTAGCACACTAAATCCCTAAATAAAAACTGAATTTCCTAAACTCCTCAACTACCCAATCTATATCTAGGACCCTAATTAACAACCCAAGATTAAGGCCAAATAGGCTGCCTTTATCCAAGAGAATATTTTTACAAGTGTTAATTATAGAAAATTATTTACAGTGTCTCTAAATTTTGAGTTAAAAGTTCATACATAAAGGTCATAGAAGGACCAAACAATTACATCATATATTTTGTATTTCTGTAGTATTTTTACCCTGGGATTATCAGTATAATTATATTTTAAAATGATAACACATCCAGGTACACATCTGGACATGCTGAGGTTGAGGTGGTCACGTGACAACTATGAAGTGCTGGCTAACAAACAGACATAGAGAAACAAAATTTGGAAGGTTTAGGCTAGAGTATCAGTGTAACTATGAAAGTGAATAAAATGACCCTTGAAGAGTCAGGAGAGCTGATGACTGAGGTGGAAACCTTAGTGTCAATGTCTGCTTCTGCTTCATTGACTATGCTAAAGCCTTTGACTGTGTGGATCACAACAAACTGTGGAAAATTCTTGAAGAGATAGGAATACCATATCACCTGACCTGCCTTCTGAAAAACCTGTATGCAGGTCAAGAAGCAGCAGTTAGAAGCAGACATGGAACAACAGACTGGTTCCAAACTGGGAAAAAAGTATGTCAAGGCTGTATATTGTCACCTTGTTTATTTAACTTATATTCAGAGTATTTCATGCAAAATTCCAGGCTGATGAAGCACAAGCTGGAATCAAGACTGATGGGAGAAATATCAATAATCTCAGATATGCAGATGACACTACCCTTATGGCAGAAAACAAAGAGGAACTAAAGAACCCTTAATGAAGGTGAAAGAGAAGAGTGAAAAAGCTGGCTTAAAATTCAACATTCAAAAAACTAACATCATGGCATTTAGTCCCATCACTTCGTGGGAAATAGATGGGGAAGCAATGGAAACAGTGAAAGAGTCAGACATGACTGAGCAACTGAACAATAATAAGAAGAAGGTTAAGAAAAAGGTATCAATAGAAGTAGATCCTTAAGACAGTCTCAGAAATACTTAACTTACTGTCTTGCTGTAGGACTCGGGGGTTATAGGCAAAAAGACTTTTGTTCTGCAAACTGTGTTACAAATATCTGTTTCTATTATTTTTATAAGGAATGTTAAGAGTAGTGTAGTAGAGCAACTACAAAACTGGTCATAATCTTCAACCCTCCTTGTACACATGCCCTTCACAATGTGACTTTGCAGATCTTCCTATCAAGAGATGTAATCTGTTTCCTGGTTCCTATATCTGGGCTGGCTTTGTGATTTGCTTTGGTCAGTAGGATGCAGTAGAGTTCCTACTGTGTCAGCTCTTGCTTACTTTCAATTTCTGTTGGAATCCTGCCCAGCTGTCATGTGAACAAGCCCCAGCTGTCCTGCCAGAAAAAGAAAGACTACATAGAAAACAGCCCAGTGAGCCCAATCAAGGCCATCCTAGAACAGTCTATTATGTTAATGGTGGTGCATTGGTAAAGATTCTGCCTGCCAAATCAGAAGACACAGGAAATGTGGGTTTGATCCCTGAGTTGAGAAGATCCCCTGGAGTAAGAAATGGCAACCCACTCCAGTAATCTTGCCTGGAAAATTCCATGGACAGAGGAGCCTGGCAGGCTACAGTTCATGGGGTTGCAGAGAGTTGGACACGACTGAGCACATGCACTAGTCACCAGAAAGGCCTATAACGAGCCAACTCCACACATGTGAGAGAGCCCAGTCAAGATCAGAAGAGCTGCCTACCTGACCTAGAGCTGGCTACAAATGTATGAATGAGCCCAATGAAGATCAGAAGAACTGCTCGGTTGATTTGTATATCATGAGTCATAACAAACTACTGAGTTTTAGACTGGTTAGTTATCTAGAAATGGGTAACTGATATAAGTAGCAATAAATAAACCAGCCTACCAGGAGCCTTTTATGTGCTTGCTACTGCTAAGTCACTTCTGACACCATGCTAATAAGCACTGTTTGAAAGTGAAAGTTGCTCAGTCATGTCTGACTCTTTGTCACCCCATGGACTATACAGTCCATGAATTTCTCTAGGCCAGAATACTGGAGTGGGTAGCCTGTCCCTTCTCCAGAGGATCTTCCTAACCCAGGGATCAAACCCAGGTCTCCTACATTACAGGTGGATTCTTTACCAGCTAAGCCACAAGGGAAGCCTAAGAATACTGGAGTGGGTAGCCTATCCCTTCACCAGTGGATCTTCCCGACCCAGGAATCGAACAGGGGTCTCTGCATTACAGGTGGATTCTTTACCAACTGAGCTATCCAGGAAGCCCCAGGCTTACAGGGGTCATTTCATTTGCTTCTCACAATAACTTTATGTAGTAAATATTACTATCCCCATTTTTACAGATTATAAAATCGAGCACAGAGCTTAAGTTCACTTGCCCAGTGTTGTACAGCTATCAAACAGTGGGGCCAAAAATTAAATCAGGTTGTTTAACTGCACAGTGGCACTTAATCCAAGAAAGAGAATCTTTTACTTAATCCAAGAAATAAGGAATTTTTCCCAGTCTTCTCTAAAATAAATAATTTTTTCTAACCGTTTCCTATGCTTCTGATTGTCCCAACTCAAAGATCCATTTCTATGAAAAATAACAATAACATCAGTGACTTCATTTGCTGATACGTTACTTCATTTGACCCTTACAATAAGCTGTGTTATCACCTTTGTTTAACAGAGAGAAAAGAAGGTGGAGGGGTGTCTCAGAGAGACTAACGCAATTCTCTAAGTCACACAGCCTGTGAGTAGCCCAGGGGGGCTGTCATTCCCGGTCTGATAACTTCAGGGCCTATGTCATGCTGCCTGGCAGGCAGCTCTTCCACATTCTCCACGTTTTCCTGCAGCTCAATGCCAATCAATAGATTCACTTAGCAGACAGATACCAAATATCTCCCATGTCCCCAGCCCCAAGACTGGCTCTTGAGGAGATTTCAAAATAGTTAAATCCATGTTCTCTTGTTCTCAAAGAACTCAAGATTAGTTGGGAATGCAAGACTGAAATACATAAAAAGCTAAATGATATAATAAGAGATGAAATGTAAGAAGGTATTAGTGTTGAATAAATGGAATAAACAAAACAGTCAGAGTCCAGAATTCAAGGGAGAGGAAAAGAAATGTGGGTTCGATCTGTCTGGCAAGGATTCACATGGGAGAGAACATTAAGGACACATAGGATGGGAGATTTCCTATGGGACCATAGTCTTTTTTTGCTGGAGGTATGTGATTCTTGTAGGGTTGTCATGGTGATTGTAGCTTCAAGGTATCCACGTGGTGATTATTCAAACCTGGTAGATTTGGACAAGGCCAATTCCTTGTATGTGAGGAAAAAGCACTTATCTGAGAATCTCAATACATCCAAAACTTGGAATGGCTTTTAACAGGTTCCTAAAAACTTGAAGCAACCACCATATCATGACAGTCAACAAATCCAGAAAATAAATAATAAGTCTAAACTTATGTCTAGACCAATCCCCCCAGATAGGAAAGAAGGTGGATAAAATGACCAGGAAGAAATCCACGCCATGCATAATGCATACAAAATGTCAGCAGTTCATGTTCCAGCCCTTGGGGGACCAGGGAAAACTTAGCTAAGAATAAAACACTTGCACTTGGCAAAATTCAACAAGTTTAATTTCCAGTTTATTCTATTTTTTTTTCTATTCTCGATATCCAGGAAAGGTGCTCTTTAATCTGACACAATCTAACCTCCCAGAATTACTGCTTGCCTTCTAATCCCTTTCACTCTATCGTACATCAGCTATATCGCAATGCTTGCATTATCTCAGCATACCTTGCTCTGTCATACACCTATGTTGCTCCTGGCCTCAGGGGCTTTGCACAGCCTATTCCTTCTACCGGGTCTCTCATCTCTTCTAATCACCCTACCCAATCCTGCCTCTCTTCTTCCACTAGCTAATTCCTATTTTTTCTTCATCCTTAGTTTAAATGTTACTTCCAGGTTGAACAGAAGAAAAACAGAAAACCCTGTTGGGGGGGGGGACACCATAAACAAGGAAAAAGGCTGGGATAGTGGGCCTACAAGCTGGATGGGATCAGTGGTTCCAGGTATAGTGGGAGGTTCTGACTGAAAGCCACATTTAGTAGTTTGAAAAAAACGAAGGATGTGGGATAAAGAATGAATTAACTCTCATCACAAAAAGCCCAAGCCCCAATGTTCATGGGATCCCCATAAAAGCAGGAAGACATAACAAAAGGAAAATGCTTCACTACAGACAGAAGTGAGAGAAACTCCTGATATTTGGAGGAAGGAAAACTGTCAACAAACTCGACGTGTCAAGAGAGAGAGCCCATGCTCCAAGAGATCTTGGTGGGAAAGGGGTGGTTAGACAGACGAGCAAAGCAAAGTCTTAGAAACAGATGAATGCAGATGCTAATAAAGGAACAGAAATCTAGAGACTGGCCACAGAGGAAGCTGATGAATCTCCAGGTCACATCATGCAGGTATTTCCAACAGTGGAATTAATATAGTGAAAAGCTGTTGTTGTTCAGTCGCTAAGTCGTGTCTGACTCTTTGTGACCCCATGGATTGCAACATGCCAGGCTCCCCTGTCCTTCACCATCTCCCGAAGTTTGCTCAAACTCATGTGGAAAGCTACAGGCAGATTTAAAGCAACAAGGAGAACAGTGGACAGTGACCAGGATACATGGCAAGAGGAGGCATCCGAAGAGAAAGGAAGAAGGGTAAGCAACAGCATATATTTATGTGATTGAAAGTGAAAGTGAAAGTCACTCAGTTGTGTTTGACTCTTTGCAACCCCGTGGACTATACAGTCCATGGAATTCTCCAGGCCAGAATACTGGAGTGGGTAGCCATCCCCTTCTTCAAGGGATCTTCCCAACCCAGGGATCAAACCCAGGTCTTCTGCACTGCAGGCGGATTCTTTACCAACGGAGCTACTAGGGAAGCCCATTTATATGATTGCATTAATAATAATGGCAATAATATTTACTTTATGAAAGTTTTACTCAACTACTAAGCATGTACCAATAATATGCATTATTTCATTTGCAAGGGAACAAAATGACCTTGAAGGATGCCCAAAGAGACATAAGAAAGGGACAGTACTGACAGCAACTAAAGCCTGTGCTCTGCAACAAGAGAAGCCACTGCCATAAGAAGCCCTTGAACCTTGATAAAGAGTAGCCCCTGGCTTACTGCAGCTAGAGAAAGCCCTCTCAGAGCAATAAAAACACAGCCAAAATAAATAAATACAAAACAAAAGCAAAAAACCTATCTGTTCTCCCTTTCCAAAGTTAAAAGATTTATCACATTAAGAGTATAAATCATGCTTGAGTGCTATAGGCAGAGTATCTTGCCATAGGAAATAAGCAGATGGCTCTGTCCAGCCACACGCTTAAGAGATGGAGTAGGATGGTCAGGGTTCCAGGCCCGTAAGGGTGTGGAAACACAGTCTCACAGTGCCGCTGAGTTCTGAGACCTGAGACTTGGCTGATGATGTGGGAGAGCACTGTCAAGTGAGATCATGCTGGTGGTACCGCACTGGTTAGAAGAGGACCTAGTCTAGCATAGTCTCAGCTACAGCCAGCCCAGGCCCTCCACCACATGGTAATAGCAGGAGTCTGCTTCACAAAGTCCTTAAGTCACAGTTCCGGATCTTGGTTCTGAATACCCCTGTCCCAGGCAAGCTGTAACTATGCCACCAGTGCTTACTCCATGGCTTAGCTGCAAAGAGAAAACACCACTCATGATTCCTAGTGGGGCATAGCAACATGCTCTGAGCTGCTGAAGAGAAAAAGAATATATATACCCCTGTTATATTTATATATCATGAAGAGCCATATAGCTTCTATTGGAAATTGAGCTCTTGACATACAGATGTTAAGATATGCCTATATGACAGTCCTTGGTGACACACAGAAAGGTCAAACCAATCTCTTTGAATTCTGAAATTCTAGAATCTACATATAAAGATTTGAAAATGTATTCAGTTTTTAACTGCACTGAATGGCACGTGACAGGCAAATTTCAGGGTACACAATAACTTTTCTTTCAATTTTGCATCAGAGTATAACATTTTAAAAATAATTTATTAAGGTGAAATAAATGGCAACCCACTCCAGTACTCTTGCCTGGAGAATCCCATGGACAGAGGAGCCTGGCGGGCTGCAGTCCAGTCCACAGGGTCGCAAAGAGTCGGACTCAACTGAGCGGCTTCACTTCACTAACCATTTAAAGTGAATGATTCAGTGGCATTTAGTACATTCACAATGTTGTGCAACCACTACCTCAGGTCTCCCACATTGCAGGCGAATTCTTTACCAGCTGAGCCACAGGGGAGGCCCAACCACTACCTCAGTCTAGTTCAAAAATACTTCCATCACTGCAAAGTAAAACCCCTTACTCTCCATTTCCCTTGTCCCTATCTTCTGGCAACCACCAATATGCCTACTAACTCTATGGTTTTATCTATTCTGAATATTTCATATAAACAAAATCACATAATATGTCACCTTTTGTGTCTGGATTTTTTGACTTAGTTTGTTTTGAAGGTTCATCAATATTGTAGCTTGTATCATAACTTCATTCCTTTTCACAGCTGAATATTACAGTGTATATATTACAATTTCTTTATCCATTAATGAATATTTTGGCTGTTTCTACCTTTTGGCTATGAACATGTGTGTACCTGTACTTGAATACTTTTTTTCAATTCTTTTGGGTATACAATTAAGGAATAGAATTGTGATGGACACATGGTAATCCTGTTTAACAACTGACAAACTTTTCCACAGTGGCTGCATCAATTTACAATCCCACCAGCAAAATATGAGGGTTATAATTTCTCCACATCCTCCCTAACACTTATTTTGGTTTTTAAGTTTTTTGTTTCTTTTTATGTTATAGCGAGTGGATATGAAGTAGTACCAAAAGCGGTTTTGATGTGTATTTCCTTTTCCTGTGTCTTTTGGCTACTTTTTAACATGTTAAATGACAACTAGGGATACAAATTGTATAGGGGGTTTCCAAATGCAAATAAACAAGGTGAGAGTTACACAGATACTTGGATGAGCTTCACAAACTGCACTCATGCACAGGCAATGATAATCACATTTTTTTCAAACACTGATTGTAAAAGTGGGTTTCCATTTCAGGAATCTTATCTTCACATCAGAGAAATATGATGTTTAAGAACGTGCAAGCCCCCCTGAGAGCAGCAATTTTTGTCTACATCATTTCCCCGGTCTGAACAGGGCACATACTAGGCACTCAATCAATGCTGGCTAACTAAAGAAATCAGGTTGACTACAACGGAAACAGTGACAGACTTTATTTTCTTGGGCTCCAAAATCACTGAAGATGGTGACTGCAGCCATGAAATTAAAAGATGCTTATTCCTTGGAAGAAAAGCTGTCACCAACCTAGACAGCATATTAAAAAGCAGAGACATTGCTGACAAAAGTCTGTCTAGTCAAAGCTATGGTCTTTTCCAGTAGTCATATATGGATGTGAGAGTTGGACCATAAAGAAAGCTGAGTGCTGAAGAATTGATGCTTTTCAACTGTGGTGTTGGAGAACCCTTGAGAGTCCCTTGGACTGCAAGGAGATCAAACTAGTCAATCCTAAAGGAAATCAGTCCTGAATATTCATTGGAAGGACTGATGCTGAATCTGAAACTCCGATACTTTGGCCATCTGATGTGAAGAACTGACTCATTGGAAAAGACCCTGATGCTGAGAAAGATTGAAGACAGGTGGAGAAAGGGATGACAGAGGATGAGATGGTTGGATGGCATCACTGACTCGAAGGACATGAATTTGCACAAGCTCTGAGAGTTGGTGATGGACAGGGAAGCCTGGTGTGCTGCAATCCATGGGGTTACAAAGAGTCGGACCCAACTGAGCAACTGAACTGACCTGACCTGGATTAAGAGACTTATAAATGAAAGTAAGTGATAAGGAAGAGGGATGGATCTAGGATAATTCAAGATCCTTCTACCTAGGTCCAGTGGGAAAATGATGATGCCATTAACCAGGATAATAAATATAGGAGCAAGAACACTTGTGATGAAGGTATTATCTCAGAATTCTTACCATTAATTGGAGTTCCATTTTTATTTTTTAATAATTTTCATGTTCCTTTTATTAATATACCATGCTATGTGGAAAAATGTAAGAAAGAAGTGAAAAGGTATTCTACAAACATGATGTAATAATGCTTCTACTCACAAACATTTCTTATCTCAATATTCTGTAGGAAAAACATTTTTCTTCCTATTATGTCCTATCCTGACCTCATCCCTGCTATATGTAACTCCATCTCATATATGTCCAATTTTCCATGGCTATTATGACAATCTTTATAGCACTGTTTATTCAAATATGGCTTGGTAAATTTATTAATTCTTCTCTGATTTATGAATTAGAGAATGTCTCCCACCAAACAGAACATATTTAGAAAAGCAGTTCATAGTCCACTATGACTCCACATGACACCATTTGTTACTAGAGGACAAACTGCTAAATTTTAAGTTTACTCTGATCACTTCCCCCTTGCAGACTATGTGTCTTCCATTTCAAAAATCAGAAGAAATAATTCAAGCTTACTTTAATCTGGTAAAAATGTTTGTCTTTTGAAATTTTTTATTGTAAGAATACTCTAGAGACTTGCCTGGCTGTTCAGTGGTTAAGGCTTCATGCTTCCAATGCAGGGGGCATTGGTTTGATCTCTGATCGGGGAACTAAGATCTCACATGCCATGCAGCATGGCCAATTTTTTTTTTTTAAATTACAAAATAAAAAAAATTTAATTTTAAAAAAGAATATTCTAATCTTATATAATACGTACCACAAAAGAATAGATCACACCCTCAAAGGGAAGCAAAATCCTACTTCAACACAACAAGACTGTCCCACGTATACTAAACTCTCTTGAGCTCTGTCCTTCTACCATACGTCTCCAAATAGCAAAGTAATTTAACCTCAAATGACAGTATAGTATTACAGTTAGTATCATTTTCCCCTCAAGTGATAGTCTGAGTGGACAGGGAGAATGCGCAGTACAAATTCCTTACTTGTAATACAAACTCAGGATTTGACTTCTATTATTACGGTCATGCCGGAGAAGGCAATGGCAAGCCACTCCAGTACTATTGCCTAGAAAATCCCATGGATAGAACAGCCTGATGGGCTGCAGTCCGTGGGGTCGCTAAGGGTCGGACACGACTGAGCAACTGAGCGACTTCGCTTTCACTTTTCACTTTCACTTTTCACTTTCACACATTGGAGAAGGAAATGGCAACCCACTCCAGTGTTCTTGCCTGGAGAATCCCAGGGACGGGGAAGCCTGGTGGGCTTCTGTCTATGGGGTCATGCAGAGTCGGACACGACTGAAGTGACTTAGCAGCAGCAGCAGCATTACGGTCATGCACCAGGCACTTTCAGGAACACGAGTTCCAGTTCCTATGACCTGAGTAAGATCCTCAAAATTGCTGCTTCCAAGATGGCCCTTTGTTCAGAAACTCATGCTGTGAGAACTAAAAGGCCTTTAATATCCAAGATGTAGGGAAAAAATGACCAACCAATTTTTGGGTGAAAAAAGGGAAATCTTTTCTGTAATAGTAGCAGAGAAAACTAAAACAGGTCAAGCATAGCCAAAATACTGGGTAAGGGACCAGGGTTGTACAGAGTCCTACTCAAGTCTCTAGCAGCAAAAACGGGCCTCAATGGCATGGACTTAATTTTTAGGAAATTTCCAGTTGATGATAACTTAGAATTTTTGCTTTTTATCTTTTCTTTGCTCCCATCCTCATCCCACCTTTCTGGTATTTTAATTCAAATTAGTAGAAACAACTTCAAAACTTTTCTTCTAAAGGTTTTGGTTAAAGGCTTCTCATAGGGTCATTGGCTCAATAACACTTGTTGACTGTTCACTAAATGTAGGGCCCTAAGCCAGGCCCCAAGACTCAGAGCTGCTGCTGCTGCTGCTGCTGCTAAGTAGCTTCAATCGTGTACGACTCTGTGCGACCCCATAGACGGCAGCCCACCAGGCTCCCCCATCCCTGGGATTCTCCAGGCAAGAACACTGGAGTGGGTTGCCATTTCCTTCTCCAAGACTCAGAGCACACAATGTCAAATAAAGACACAGATTCTGTTCTCAAGGAGGTGGGCTTCTTTCCTTAACTCTGGCAACTCTGCCTATGGGGTCCAAAAGGTTTCCTGTGATGTTTTCCCACGGAACTCCGATGGGTAAGCAGTTCTCTTTGCAGATGATGGTGCTGAGGGAAAGGGTAATGATATTGTAGGCAGAGAAAACAGCAAATGCAAACAAGTAAAAGCAAATGTGCAGTGTGCATGCATGCATGCTAACTCGCTTCAGTCATGTCCAACTCTCTGTGACCCCATGAATTGTAGCCTGCCAGGTTCCTCTGTCCATGGGATTCTCCAGGCTAGAATACTGGAGTGGATTGCCATGCCCTCCTTCAGGGGATCTTCCCGACCCATAAGACCCACACGAGAACCCGTTGTCTCATGTCTCCTGCATCGGTAGGTGTGTTCTTTACCACTAGTGCCACCTGGGAAGCCCAAATGAGCGGTACGTTTGGTCAGTTGCAAATGGTTTAACATCAGAGCAAAGGCAGGATTTGAGTGAGCGAAAATGGGGGGCCAAATATTTAGATATAAATGTAAGGATAAATGTATGATAACAAACCAATAAGCTTAGGCTTCATCTTGTGGATAGTGGAGCTCAGGGAAATGACAGGGTCACATTTACGTTTTAGAGATGTTTGGTTTTGGGGGCCAATTGGAGGGGAAGAGACTGAAAAGCGGGGCTAAGAGTAAAGAGAATTTTATGGTAGACCAGTAGAGAGATGAAAATGAGAAATTTAAGATTGTTGATTACTCACAACTGTCCCTATTTTTATTACCATGAATAACCAAAAGCAAACAGTCTAAATGATTCCTGATTTTGTCTACATTCTTCTCTTATGAAGATATATCATGTTTACAGTTTTTGTTTGTATTGTTTTGGCAAGAAGGGGAATAGTATTTCTTTTTATAGAGTCCTAATTTTTGGAAGGAAAGTGATGACCAACCTAGACAGCATATTAAAAAGCAGAGACATAAAAAAAAAAAAAAAAGCAGAGACATTACTTTGCCAACCAAGGTCTGTCTAGTCAAGGCTATGGTTTTTCCTGTGGTCATGTATGGATGTGAGAGTTGGACGGTGAAGAAAGCTGATCGCCAAAGAATTGATGCTTTTGAACTGTGGTCCATCCCAGTGCCCTTCTTATCTCACACTTTCTGTTATCTTTATCCTTGAGCAGTCACTCCAGATGCCTGCTGAAAATAACCTAATTAGGTATGGGTGCCTCTCTTCCCCTTGCATCGCCTGTGGAGTGGGTGCAAGCTGCCTTCACTCTTGAGAACTTAATTTTTATTTTCTCAGTGGATTCCTCAGTAGACTGAACATATGGGACCTTTCACACCTGTAGGCATTTTAGCAATTTTCCTCTGATGAGTCTGGAGAAGACTCTTGAGATTTCCTTGTACTGAAAGGAGATCCAACCAGTCCATTCTAAAGGAGATCAATCCTGGATGTTCATTGGAAGGACTGATGCTAAAGCTGAAACTCCAATATTTTGGCCACCTCATGCGACGAGTTGACTCACTGGAAAAGACTCTGATGCTAGGAAAGGTTGGGGGCGGGAGGAGAAGGGGACGACGGAGAATGAGATGGCTGGATGGCATCACTGACTCTGTGGACATGAGTTTGAGTGAACTCCGGGAGTTGGTGATGGACAGGGAGGCCTGGCGTGCTATGATTCATGGGGTCGCGGAGAGTCGGACACGACTGAGCGACTGAACTGAACTGAACTGAACTGAATCTTTACAAAGGCCCTTTCATGTTTAAGGACATACAACAAATAATATCCCATACAGCACACATTTAACTGGAGACCAAAGCAGAAAGGTTTTCAACAGTATCCACCAATTGAAATATATTCCTCTGTGATATATTCAAAATTGATTATTCTTTTGAATCATAAAACCAGGTTCCTACTCTGTCACTTAAAAGATTTACATCATTGGGCAAAGTCCCCAATGTCTAAATTGTTATAAAAGTGGTGTCTCAGTCAGAGTCTGAGTCAGGAAACAGAAGGCATACTCAAAGAGTAAAACGGAGCAAGGTTTAACGAAGGAAATTCATCACAGGATGATGAATCACCCTGGGGCTAGCAATAGTGGAGACTCATTATCACCTTTTTGACCTTGAGAGAACACAGAGAGAGAGAGAGAGAGACAGAGAGAAAGAGAGCTGTAGTTGTAGGATAAATACGGGCTGTGGCCTCCATACAGCCACTGCTAAGCAGGAGCCTAGCAGATAGAGAGTTGGGGAAATAAATACCTAGAATTCACTTTCTTTCTGTCTTTAGATATCCTGCCAGTGTCCCCACTGGCCAAATCCTTCTACAAGCAAGAGGGAAAAGGGGCCTACTGATGCAGTCTATAAGGCCTCCAAGGCCACAGAAAGAATGGGGAAAAGAATAGAGAGTAGATCTAGGTGGTAAATGTAAGATACCCAGTTCAAAATATAATAATGGATATCTACTTCTCACACAGATTTGCTGTGAGGGTCAAATGAAGTAACATATGTAATTTGTAAACTACACCAACTTCCCTGGTGGCTCAGATGGTTAAGAATCTGCCTGCAGTGCAGGAGACCCAGGTTCAATTCCTGGGTCGGGAAGATCTCCTGGAGAAGGAAATTGCAACCCACTCCAGTATTCTTGCCTGGAGAATCCCATGGACAGAGGACAAATATAATAACTATGATATCCATTCTATAAGAAGAAAATAAGAAAGAATAATGCCAATCTACAGTATGAGTCTCCTAAGGCTGGCATATCTCAAACTTTCAAATCAAGAGTAGCTCTCCACTAGAAATTTTTCGTTCTAGTTAAAAGTTCAAATCTTGAAGACAGAAAAATCTAACTGAAAAAGAACGGTTCAATACCAAATGGTTAAGGCTAAGTGAAAAAATGAATTCCCTAGTGAGGTCCATGTGACAATGGTCAGATAGGACTCAGAAACCTACACATCAGCATCTCTAACTTACTTTTCTGCCCTTCCTGTTTCCTAATTCCAGTTCTAACATTTGCCAGAAACAAGGTGGCTCAGATGGTAAAGAATCTGCCTGCAATCCAGGAGACCAGGGTTCGATCCCTGGATCAGGAAGATCCCCTGGAGAAGGCAATGGCAATTCACTCCAGTATTCTTGTCTGGGAAATCCCATTGGCTACAGTCCATGGGGTCACAAAGAGCTGGACACGACCGAGCAACTAACCAACCACTACTGCCAAGCGCTTAGTATATAAGCACTATCTACTCACTGGGGCTTCCCAGGTGGCTCAGTGGTAAAGAATCTGCCTGCCAGAGCAGGAGACACTGTTTGATCCCTGGGTCAGGAAGATCTCCTGGAGGAGGAAATGGATCTAGTATTCTTGCTTGGAAAGTCCCAAGGACAGAGAAGCCTGGAGGGCTACAGTCCATAGGGTCACAAGAGCCAGACAGGACTTAGTGACTGGGCATGCACGCACATCTACTTATCAGTGGATGATGAACATGATAAAATTTATTCTGCCTACAAACCTTATAATCCAATTTATACTCTTTTTACTTCTATTTAGCCATACTGACCTCCGTGCTATTCCTTGGACCCCTCAAATTACACTCCTGATTTAGGGCCTTTCCTTTGGCTATTCCCTCTGCTTTTTCCTCAGAAAGACATATGACTAACGTCATTTCCATCAAGTTTATTCAAATGTCACCTTCTCAGTGAGGCCAATCCTATTCAAAACTGCAGTCCGCTGCCCAAGTTGCTGATTCCCTTTATCCTACTCTATTATTTTTTTTTAAATAACTTTTAACAAGCTTATGTTAATTTCTATCTCCCCTTATAATTCTGCTGATAGAGATGTTTGAATTTTGTTCACTGATGTATTCCAAGCAACGATAACTGTGCCTAGCCCATATTGAACACTCAACAAATTTTCACTGAATTAATCAGTCAATCATTTAGTCATATAAAATGGTTTCAGGAAGTTCACTGACATTAGCAATTTTCTGTTAATGGAAATTTTATAAGTTGAAAAAAAGAAAGCTATGTTGGCATTGCATTTTAAATCTGATAGCCTCATCTCAACTATAATTCACTCCAAATTTTCTGCTTACAGGTGAAAACATATAAGAGGTGATTAATCCCCATTATAGCCAAATGTAAAAGCTGTAACATTTCTATTAAAGGGAATATAAGATCAAGCATCAAGGTGGTACTATAGATAATAAGTGTTTGTAATTAACATACTGTGGATAACTGTTAACTCTGTCAGCATACTTATAAAATGTAAAAATTCCTAAAGCAACTGGGAGTTCCATGGCAGCTGCAATATCAACACTAGCCACTTTGCCAGTTGTTCAGAGGCTGTGCAAATTAGACAACTGGTATTAACACACATAATGCATTTGGGACCCATTTTTGCACAACATAAGTATATGTCCCTTTTTTTTCAATAAAGATTTTTGCTTTTTCTTTAGGTAAAATATCAATCCTGACACATGAACATGTGGAGATGAGATAAAGTTAAAACTGGACAAGGGAATAAATCATGAAGTGGGCAGTTTAGGTACCTCTGGGTAAACTATCACCGGTTGTTGATTTGAGTAAAAAAGGTTACTTGTGCAGCAAATTTGGGTCCATAAATTCATCTCCTGAATATGCAAAAAATATGAATCAAAGGATTAATATAATTATTGTGTTGCAGAAATAACTGGAAAGTCAAACAAAGGGTTCAAATGACAGAATTAAGTATGAAGTTATCAAAGGGTCAAATGGTTTCTTTCTGGAAAGCCAAATCTTCTACCTCCACCACCCAAAGTGCTACAGAGTCAGAAAGACTAGGAAGCCACTGCACGGCCAATCAATGAAGGACACAAAATTTTAGTGGACCCAGTAACGAATTAGGCTTCCCAGGTGGCTCAGTGGTAAAGAATCTGACTTTAGGAGTAAGAGATGTAGGAGTGCAGGAGACAGTGTAGGAGATGTAAGAGACACGGGTTCGATCCCTGAGTCGGCCCTGGGTTGGGAAGATCCCCTGGAGCAGGAAATGGCAACCCACTCCGGCTCGAGTATTCTTGCCTGGAAAACTCCATGGACAGAGGAGCCTGACAGGCTACAGTCATAGAATAAACTCAGTTGGACAATGACCCTAACTGATTCAGTTGTAATCAACCTCACAAGTAAAAGGTGTGTGTGTGTGTGTGTGTGTGTGTGTGTGTGTGTGCATGTGTGTGTGTGTGTTGATACCTGATGGATATGTTTGGGTTTCTTACTGCAACAGGGAACTACAACATCTAGATCCAAACTGAACTATTTCAAAAACAAGAAGTAAAATCTCACTTGTTTCCCATACTGTGTAGCGCTATTTCGAAAGAACCAACACAGCTTTACTAGATACTGTATGTTGCGTGCTGAACTGTGTCCCCCCATGCAAATTCACATGTAGATGACCTAAACTCCAGTACCTCAGAATATGACTGTATTGGGAAACAGGGCGTGTAAAGACATAGTAATTGAGGTAAAATTAAGTCTATGAGTGGGCCCTGATCCAGTATGACTGAAGAGGAGAATTAGGAAACAAACACACAAAGAGGAAAGACCATATGAAGAGTGAGAAGATGGCCATAAACTAACCAAGGAGCGAGGCTTCAGAAAAACAACTCTGGCTACACCTTGATCTTGGACTGCAAGCCTCCAGAAGTGTTAGTAAATAAATTTCTATTGTTTAAACAACAGAGTCTGTGGTATTTTTATGGTGGCCCTAGCAACCTAATGTATCATGTATGATTCATTTCATTATGTCATTGCATGAAAAGAAGAATGAAGCTTAAAAACTCCAGTTCATGAGACTTCCCTGGTGGCCCAGTGGTTTAGACCACCTTCCAATGCAGAGGATGTGGGTTCGATCCCTGGTCGGGGAGCTAAGATCCCATATGTCTCATGGCCAAGAAAACAAAACATAAAACGGAAACAATATTGTAACAAATTCAACAAAGACTTTAAAAATAATCCACATAAAAAAAAGTAAATTATTTTTTAAAAATCCAGCTCCCAATCACAAATCACAAGCATGAATGTTGATGGACACCTCATTTGTGCAGCATCATAAGGGAATAAATCAGTACACACTAAGTAAAATTTACAGGTAACTAAAGCTTGCCTCTTAACAAACCAAAGTTCCTAATTCTAATCATGTCAGATGGAAATCTTCCTAAAAATACATTCAGTTCAGTTCAGTTCAGTTCAGTCGCTCAGTCGTGTCCGACTCTCCGCGACCCCATGAATCACAGCACGCCAGGCCTCCCTATCCATCACCAACTCCCGGAGTTCACTCAAACTCATGTCCACAGAGTTGGTGATGCCATCCAGCCATCTCATTCTTGGTCGTCCCCTTTTCCTCCCGCCCCCAACCTTTCCCAGCATCAGAGTCTTTTCCAGTGAGTCAACTCGTCGCATGAGATGGCCAAAGTATTGCAGTTTCAGCTTTAGCATCAGTCCTTCCAATGAACACCCAGGATCGATCTCCCTTAGAATGGACTGGTTGGATCTCCTTGCGGTACAAGGGACTCTCAAGAGTCTTCTCCAACACCACAGTTCAAAAGCATCAATTCTTCAGCGATCAGCTTTCTTCACAGTCCAACTCTCACATCCATACATGACCACAGGAAAAACCATAGCCTTGACTAGACGGACCTTTGTTGGCAAATACATTGGTATGTGCTATTCCCGTTTTAAAACAGAGTATACCATGATGTAACTCTTTTAAAGAATAAAATGGAAACTTTCAATAAAATAGGCAATTGTTATTCAGTACTCAAATTCAATTATTGCTTCTACTTAAGATTAATTTCTCATGTCTTTTATAATTTGTTTTTCCTCAGTTGAGATGGCAATCCACTCCAGTATTCTTGCCTAGAAAATTCCATGGACAGAGGAGCCTAGCTATAGTCCATGGGGTTGCAAACAGTTGACAAGACTTAGTGACTGAGCATGCATACACACATGCACCTACTTCCAGCTCACCTTTATTGAAAATTCCAGTGTGTTTCGCATCTATCAGGCCTTCTAATCTGCTGCAGGCTGAGAAATTAGGGATCTAAGCATGTTAGAACTACGTCTTAAGTAAGAATTAAAAGGCTTGAGGGAGGGTCCAAAGAGCTTGTCCATGAGTAAACAATTTAATATACTCTCTGTGGCATATTTTTTGGTTCTCAGAAATGTTTTTGCTTTCACCATAGCTTTTGCTTGTATTCCTAAGGGCTAACATTGAAAAGTTTTTATGACCACTATGTTTGTATAAGTGAGATTTAATTTTTATAATATTTTATTAATAATTATTGGCTTGTTTCCACTTCAAAAACTTTTCACAGCATCTTTATAGTGAATTTACATTAAAATCTGTATAGTATTGATTTCTGACCTCCAAAAAAGATGAATATATCAATTTTAATAATAACAGCCAGCATATATTAGCATTTATTATGTGCCTGATACTATGATAAATGCACATTAGGTATCTCACTTCACTACCAGAAATGCAAAGAATTTATTGAAAGCAAGGAAAGGGATGCAAAATCACTATGACCTTTCAGGAACTGTGCTTGCTGGATGGATATATTATGCAAATGAGCATTACTAGATGAAATAAAACATTTTAATCCGGTTTTTAAAAAGCTATTAGTAAAAACTAATACCATATGCAAGTTCCAAATTAAATATAATCCTGGCACAAGCCAAATAATCATTCTTCTCCATGGACCATCACTCCTGACAACAACCTGAAAAATTAGAGATCCCTCTCTCCATGTTTCCTGTGACCCAACATGAATTTATGAAGAAGATATCTCATAGGCAGAGGGGCCTCTGGAAATGAATTACTAGGTTAAGCAGAATTACACTGTTATGTCAACTCCTACCTCTCAAAAGGGATGTACTTAACACATTTGGAGGTTAATTTTTTAATACATTTTATTGTGATGTAATACACAGAAATGCAGAGATCTTAAGGGTTCAATGTGATGAGTTGTGACAAATGGATACACAACACCCTAATGAAAATATAGCATATTTCAATTACTCCAGAAAATTCCCTCTTGCCCCTTTGCAGTCAACCTCTTTCCCCAACTATAGATAGGTATTTTTCAGATGTAGCAGCAGTGATGGTAATAGCTACTGTTTATGGACTGTTTTACAGAGAAGGCAATGGCAAGCCACTCCAGTACTCTTGCCTAGAAAATAGCATGGACAGAGGAGCCTGGTAGGCTGCAGTCCATGGGGTCGCTACTAGTCGGAAACGACTGAGCAACTTCACTTTCACTTTTCACTTTCACACATTGGAGAAGGAAATGGCAACCCACTCCAGTGTTCTTGCCTGGAGAATCCCAGGGACGGGGGAGCCTGGTGGGCTTCCGTCTATGGGGTCACACAGAGTCGGACACGACTGAAGTGACTTAGCAGCATGGACTGTTTAACAATAGGAGAATTTACATAGTGCTCACACACCAGGCACTGTGCATATATGGTATTCCATTTAATTCCCATGTCAAAGGCTGGTATTAGCCCCATTAGTCTATTGGGAATAAAAGAGTGGGGAAAAATAGGAAGACCAAGAAATTGATTACCCAAGGTCACCTAACTACTGAGTGGGGGGATAGACTTGAGAATATCTGAATTAGAATTCTTCATGCTAAACAACACTGTCTCTATACAAATGCTAAGGAGTTCTCTGTTAATTCAAAATACATTCTAAGAAGTGGAATTAGTGAGGCCACCAGCTCTAACCCACAACTCCACTTCTATTACAATCACACCCAAGTACCTTATCTTATAAGCAAGCAAAGGTTTCAGAAGCTAATACTAATGATAACTAAAGAGGATTACTTACAAGTTTCTTAACTAAAAACCTGCATATAAATCCCTCATATGTTTCTAAGGTAGTTAGGGGAGGGCGAAAATCCTCTATATAGGTGGTGAGTCAGAACCTCACCAGCCCCAAGGAATGGTTAGTGCTTCAGAAAATGAACAGAAGGAATCCAACAATTCACTCTACCCAAAAACCACCAGGAGATCACTTTGTAGCACTGCACTGTCACTTTATCAGGGAAGCACGGAGGCAAACAGCTGGATTGAACTTTTTGATTCCTCATTACATTAATTTTATTCAGTGTTTTAACTCAACCCACTCACATTTACAAAACACTTCACACAGACTACTTCTCTCATGAATGGAGCTCCATTCACGTTTCACTTAAAACATCAAACTTATTCTGAAATGACTGAGGTTAAAACCTGTTCAGTGTCAGTTTGCAAGTATTATAAAATAATGAAAAACTAGGCTCACAAATGCAGGAAGGTAATGTGAGACAGCCTTCTTCAAGGGGTTCTACTAAAATAAAGCAGCTAGGTAAGGGGTACAAGAAGGCTTTCAGGAACCCACAGGGGTCATGACAAAATGTGTTGTGGAGTGGGTATGTGAGGGAATACCCTGAGGGAAGATTTATGACAATTACCACCCTTGAGCAGTACTGGCTAACCCCTGGGGAGTCAATATGACTCATTTTCCCCAAAATCTGGAGTTGTTTTTGAAAAGTCCCTCTGGGAAGTTTCCCTGTGGTCTCCCCAAATCCCTGAGCATATGTTGGGGGATGGGAGGTTTTCTCTCTTTTAGAAACGAATTGTCTCCAGCAAGTCCAAGACTTCAAGACCTGTAAACGTTTGACAACCCCAGCCCAAAGAGAGGCAACGATTACAACACACAAATATATCCTACCCAACATCTGATCCTCCCTTTTTCCTCTGCTAAACAAGGGCACTGCTCAGTGCAACAGACGCGCCTCCTGAATTTCATGTAATAGAAACATCCCAAGCCCCAGGTCGACAATGGGCTGTAATCGGGGAAACGCATCCGAGGGTGCTGCTTCTAGACAATTAGCTGGAGTCACACAGACTGAGGGGTCCCCCTGAGGATCCGTGCTCGCTCGCTCATCACCCTAGGGCCCCGCTCGGTTGAAGCAGCCCGGACTTTTTGGCGCCACCAGCTAGTTCAGCAAAGCCACTCCGAGGACAGCTCGGGAAAGGCGCAGAAGGGAGTGGCGCGCGCGGGGCAGCGGCATCTCAGCCAGGCTGGGTCGACTGTGACGCGGGGCGGGGTGCGCTGCAACCCAACTTTCGGTTGTCTCCCCAGAGGCGGGGGAAGTCTCTGGTGGCCAGCGAGGGAATGACCAGGAGCCCATCGGGAATAGAGCCTCCACGTGGGCGGCGAAGAGGACCGCCAGAAGTCCGCGAGCTAGGGGCGCGTGGGGGCAGCTCCCGCCTTCAGGGGTCCCTTCTCCCTCCCTGAGAGTCGGGGTGGCGGGGCTGGGCGCCTGGAGCGACCGAGTCACGGCCACGGGGCCGCGCGGCCGCTGTCGCCCGTGACCGCGGGTGGGCGGGGCGTCCGCGATGGGGACCGCCCGAGGCGCGGCTACCTGGTTCTTGAGGCGCATCTTCTCGGCGGCGCTATCCAGCCGGAGGCGGCGGAGGCTGGGCTGGGCTGGGCTGGGCTGGGCGCGGCAGGCGGGAGGATGTCCGCGGAGCCGCACCGCGCTCGCCCGCCGGCGCTGCGCTGTCGCTTCGCCAGTGCGGTCGCTGCTGCCACCCCCACCGCCGGCTCCAGGGGCAGCCTTGCGCAGGAGGTGGCGGAACCGACCCTGGCGCCTAGCTCCGGGCTTGGCATCGAGTTTATGTTTAAAAAGTTAAACGAATGAATCTCTTCACCAATACTGCCTACCGGTGCTTAAATTTTAAATGTTAGCTTTTTTTTTTTTTGGCAGTTCAAGTCCACCAGCAGCAACTGACCAATGTTTTGACCAAATACTGTGTTAGGATCCAAAGATTTACAAACGCGACCAATTTGCAACCCTTAAATGAAATTTTAACCTTTACCTCATGGCTTAGATGGTAAAGAATCTGCCTGCAATGTAGGAGACTAGATTGGATCTCTGGATCAGGAAGATCCCTGGAGGAGGGCATGGTAACTCCAGTATTCTTGTCTGGCGAATGAACAAGGGGAGGAGGTGGGGTGGGGTTCGAGGTGGGGGAGCGGGGGAGGCTCGGCTCGGGGCGGTAGGGCGCAGGGTGGGGGCAGCGCGGGGGCGGGGAGCGCGGGGGGGCGGGGCCTATAGTCCATAGGGTCCCAAAGAGTGACTAACACTAGGTTAAATCTTACGCTTTAGGCAAAGGTGCACTAGAAAAGCGCGGATATACTTTTGACGGAGTGTGAACGCGCTAACTGGATCCTTCAAGCCATGTCTGACCAGTTGACTGATGTCTAAGATACATCCAAAGTGAAAAATAGAGACAATGATAGAGACATTCAGTTCAGTTCAGTTCAATTGCTCAGTCGTGTCTGACTCTGCAACCCCATGAATCTCAGCACGCCAGGCCGCCCTGTCCATCACCAACTCCTGGAGTCTACCCAAACTCATATGCATCGAGTCGGTGATGCCATCCAGCCATCTCATTCTCTGTTGTCCCCTTCTCCTCTTGCCCCCAATCCCTCCCAGCATCAGAGTCTTTTCCAGTGAGTCAACTCTTCGCATGAGGTGGCCAAAGTATAGGAGTTTCAGCTCTAGCATCAGTCCTTCCAGTGAACACCCAGGTCTGATCTCCTTTAGGATGGACTGGTTGGATCTCCTTGCAGTCCAAGGGACTCTCAAGAGTTTTCTCCAGCACCACAGTTCAAAAGCATCAATTCCTCGGTGCTCAGCTTTCTTTACAGTCCAACTCTCACATCCACACATGACCACTGGAAAAACTATAGCCTTGACTAGACGGACCTTGGTTGGCAAAGTAATGTCTCTGCTTTTTAATATGCTGTCTAGGTTGGTCATAACTTTCGTTCCAAGGAATAAGCGTCTTTTAATTTCCTGTCTGCAATAATCTGCAGTGATTTTGGAGCCCCCCAAATAAAATCTGCCACTGTTTCCCCATCTATTTCCCATGAAGTGATGGGACCTGATGCCATGTTTAGTTTTCTGAATGTTGAGCTTTAAGCCAAACAAAATTGACCAAGACTTTTGTGCATTATGATTTCAGCTATGTTTATTGGCTTCAGTGACTTGGGAGAGCAGAGTTACTCTGTGGCCTCTTAAACCACATTAGTCTTTTGAGTATTACAGTGTTGGTCTGGTGCTGGATAAATCTGATAGTTAAAAATGGGAAAGATTGCTTAAAAAACGGTCTTCTCAAGCCCTCCAGACCTTTGTAAAACTTTCCCGCCAAGAGCCCAGAAACTCAGAAACACAGGTTGTTGAGAATGCCCATTATTGCCTAAAGGAAATCTACTTTGATTCAAAATACAGGAAATACAAGCATGAGTAGGACAAGACTTACTGGGTTGAAGTAAGCATTACCATAGTAGTGTTAGAACGGAAATATTAAATAATCATCTTATCCGATGTTTCTTTATAGGTGACAGCACTGACATCCACGTCACAAGGGAATCAGGAGGAAAAACTAAAAGTTCTTCTAATCCCTGTTCTATTATTTTATTTTACAATTCTCAGAATTTTCACATTTTCTGTTTTTAGGACTTGATCCATTCAAACCTTCAAATAGACACAAATAAAGTGACTGTCTAGGTAGTAGAAGGACTTGGAATGACAAATGAAACAAATTTGATGTTATTTTCATTATAATGATAGCTGTTAGTTATTAAGAACTTATGTGCACTTTCCATGGATTATCTCATTTAATCCAAGTTTTAAATGATTTCATTCTTCCGTTCCGTCGCTCAGTCGTGTCCGACTCTTTGCGACCCCGTGGACTGTAGCCTACCAGGCTTCTCCGTCCATGGGATTCTCCAGGCAAGAATACTGGAGTGGGTTACCGTTTCCTTCTCCAGGGGATCTTCCCGACCCAGGGATCGAACCCGGGTCTCCCGCATTGGAGGCAGACGCTTTAACCTCTGAGCCACCAGGGAAGCTCAGTGCAGCCTTAATATGGAATAATCCCTGATGGCTGTAAGAGCTGTTTCCCACAGTCTCTTTTGACTATGTAGTACAAAAGTGTTTTGTTCCTGAGAAGATGGGGATATACCAACTCAAAATTCTAACTTGTATTCTTTGACCCTGTAGCTTCACTTTTATAAATTTGTTCTAAAGAAATAATCAGTAATATGTTCAAAGACTTGGCTCTATGATTATTTACTGTAACATTCTTTGAAATATGGAATAAATTGGAAATGGTCTTTAATGGTCAACAAAGAGAATGGATCATCCATACAATGGAATATTCTGCAAACATAAAGAATGATACAGTTGATGAATATTTATCAACATGGGAAGATGTCCACAATACATTTCAAACTGAAAAAAGGAGGTCACAGAATTGTATCCTGTTTTTGAAAGCGTAGCAATGATTATTTTGGAGTGATTTTTATTTCTCCCTGTTTTGCTTGTCTGTATTTTTTTAAATGTCAATGGCAAATATTTGTTGTTTTGGAATTAAAACAAATTTTGTTTAATGAATCACAATCTCTGATTATTATCAAAGTACCTACAATGAGCAAGACAATGTCGGAAAGGCCAGCAGGCAAGAATTCAGTTCAGTTTAGCACAGTAAAGAACACTGTCATAACCACTGAAGTTAAGGTATTAAACAGACGCAGTTTCCAAATAAGCTCTGCCCTTTTTAAAGTAAGTCATCTTGAATAGGTTACTTGGTTTTTCTAAGTCTAAAAACAGCAATGACAATAATAGCTAACATTAATGAGAGTTTACTTTGTGCTAGATACTGTGTTATGTACTCTGTTTACAATTTCATCCCCATACCAACTGACAAGGAAATTGAGGCTCAAGCTGAGGCAAGTTAAACAAGCTGAGTCTACACAGTTAGATAAATACATCATAGTGTGGTGGTGAGGGTTAAATGCAATGGGTACTTAAAGCACCTAGCTTAATATACTGGCAGATATGCATATATATGTATCAGTTCAGTTCAGTTCAGTTCAGTCGCTCAGTCGTGTCCACATGTGTGTGTGTGTATATATATATATAGATAGATATATATATACTCAATGCCAGTTGTTTGTTCTTAATAATTTAGGCACAACCCTTGAAGCAAGTTATGTTCTTTACAACAATTTTAGTACTCAAATCCAGGGAATCTACTTGGGTTATACTATGGTGGGTAAGATCATGGGATCTAAAACCTATCTTGGTTTGAATCCAAACTCTACCACTTACAAGCTCTATGATCCTGGTTATGTTACTCAACTCTTATTGTGCCTCAGTTTTCTCATTTGTAAGATGGACATAACATTAGAACTGACTTCTTGGGGGTTCTGAGTATTAACTGAGTTAACAGAAAGCAATAAGGATAGTATGTGGTATACTTAGAATTTTAAAATAATTGCATATTTTACAAATTTTAAGTTCTTTTTACACTAATATAAAGATCTTAGTGCATATTCCTTATATTGATATCTGAACATATTATTGTTTAATGCCAAAAGATTATGTAAATGCAAAATGTGTCAGAATTCATAGTAGGAAGCAGTCTCCATTTAAAAGAAACCCATGTGGCATTTACGTGCACTTATATTACCAAAACAGAAGTCAAACTCAGAAACAAGATATACAAAAAAATACCAATTCTTCTAGTCTTAACTTTTCCAAAAACAGTTCAGCCATGGATTCTTCAAACAAAAGAGTCTGGCATATTTAAGACTTTACTTGGTCATACATTTTGTTTATTATAATTAGAGATTTGATCTACTCTCTGGATTTATGAAGTCTTTTGAAAATAATTGAAAAATTCCACACAAAGATAAAAAATAAAGCATCTTCAATGTTGTAATCAAATATGTTAAGATAATACTGCTTATGAAAAACTCATAAAAAGAGCAAATCATCATAGTATTAAGAACCATGCTATAGGAAAAATACTATTTGTCATCAACTGAAAATATATTTTAGACTAAACTATATACATATGTGAATATATACATTTAATTCAAGGTAATATATTCATTTTAATTTTATCCGCATAGTATTTTTTTAGAATTATGTTCAATTCTCCAAAGTAAATGATAATTTATATTCCTTCCCAATACACCATAAATGGAATCTGTGATAATTTTACAATTACAAGTCAACTGTGTCTCTAGGATAGTCAACTTGGATGTAACAAAACAATTAGTAAGAGCTTGGAAACTTACTTTCTTCCTCTGAAAGACAATTCCTGTATTAATGGCAATATTATTTTTCTTTAGAAGTCCTGAATCTTCACACAAAGGCATTACAAGCTTATTGTGCACCTTAATTATAAGGGCACCTGTGTTTCTTTGTTTATCTGATTGGTCAGTCCTGAGGATTTGATTTGTCACACTCCTCCCCTGTCCCGCCCTATTTCTCTCTTAATGAGAACAACTTAGCAATACCATCTGCACAACCTCCAAGCCCCAAATAATGACTGGGGAGGAATACAGGTATTAGTTATGGTGGAGGAGCACTTGTTGCTGAATCTTCATGTAAAGGGCTAAAATTCAGGGTTAGTAAGTAGAGACTTGAGGGGGGATATGTTAATTTTAAAGCATAGCATGAAACTCCATCCCTACCCTTCCACCCCACCCCCTTCTCCCCCACCACCCCAGTCCTCCCCCTCTTCTCCCTGGGGAGGCTGTGTGATATTAGATAGAGTCAGATTAATCCCTCCACCATCATTTAAGAGTCTTGTGATCTTTGGCAAGTGCCTTTTTCTCTCTGAGCCTCAGTTTCTGTATAATAGATTTAATAGTACTTACCTCATAGGTTTTGAAGATTATTTTTAATGTTAATGTAAAAAGTGTGTAAAGTAATCAGTTAATACAAGTTGCTTCTCTTTCCTCTTTCCCCTTTGCATTGGGAATATTAAAAAAAAGTCTCCAGCTATACACATTTGTAGGAGAAAAGGCATGTGTGAAAGTATGGATATTTGGGGATTTGACATAAGATAGAAATGCACCTGTTTCTTTCTGTACTCTTTCTGCCCCCTTCTGATGTCTATGTCAGAAGCTTTCTCTATCTCCTTTATACTTAATAAAACTTTATTATACAAAAGCTCTGAGCAATCAAGCCTTGTCTCTGGCCCCGGATTGAATTCTTCTCCGGAGGCCAAGATCCCAGTGTCTTTGTGTCATTCCGCAACAACCTTTCATCTTGGGGGCTCGTCCGGGATTCTTCAGGACAAGGTAAGGATGCTTGGAGCTCTAGTTCTTTGTTCTCCTAGCGGGCACGTTTTCTGCTGTACTGCAGTAACTCTACAGTGTGCTTGCGTGAATGAATGACATGTCCTGCGTGAAGCAAGTGATGAGCCCTGCTCTGCGGTTCCACGGTGATCTCATACGGCTTACGGCAGAAACCTGTCAGGGGTTTATACGGACCTGCCCATGCCAAGAGGCACCCAATGTCTCCTCTGGGGAACCGGCCAGAAATGGGCAAAGCGTGTGGACCGAACTCTCCTTTCTCGGTCAAACTTTTTGGTCTCTTTGACCATTTTATAACTCCTTGGGAATTAGAAGTACTAACCTAATCTATTGAATGATAGACTTTCAAGGGACTTGTGATCTATGCTGTTACTGTGTACTGTGACTTAGGTCCCAAACTTGGATTGGTAGTCAGGAAAGCGCCTAGCCTCGCTAGGAATCAAAAGTTCAGAAGGTAGTTGGAGCTCTAGCTACAAGAACATCTCTGAGGTTAAAGGTTAGTCAGATTGGGACTGCAATGGGTTTTATCCTTTGGTAGGGCTTCCCTGATGGCTCAGAGATTAACGCGCCTGCCTCCAATGAGGGAGACCCGGGTTCAATCCCTGGGTTGGGAAGATCCCCTGGAGAAGGAAATGGTAACCCACTCCAGTATTCTTGCCTGGAGAATCCCATGGATGGCGAAGCCTGGTAGGCTACAGTCCACAGGGTCACAAAGAGTCAGACACGACTGAGCGACTGAACAGAGCAGAACAGAAATGCACCTGTAATCTTCATCTTCAGCATCTCCTGAAAGGGAATGAAAGAACTCTATTCATTAAACAAATATGCATTGAGCACCCACTAGGTCTAGGCTTCCTGCTAACCACGGCAATAGAGTTGTCTTCTGTCCTTGAGAAGACCTCAACCTTAGGGGACAGTAAATGAGGAAATGACAGACTGACTGACAATTCGATATAACACAGTATGTGTGTGTGTTCAGTCACTCACTCGTGTCTGACTCTTTGTGACCCCACAGTATAACAAGTACTAAAGTAGAGAGAAGCGTTGGGGGCTGTGAAAGTATAGAATAGGAGCATCCAAAGCAGCCTATGGGGTGAAGGGGAAGGGAGGGTCTGGGAAGATTCCTGGGGAAAAAGTGATTCTAGAATTGAGTTCTGAAAAACAAGCAGGAGTTAGAAGGTGAAAGACCGAACGTCGAAGCTTGATAGAGATGGCTTTTAAAAAAGACATAGCTGTGAAGTAAATGATGAATGAGGTTACATTGTAGTATTATGAATATAACAGAATTTGTGCATTCTCTGATGTTTCATCACAGGAGATTTTAATGGGAACAATGAACAAGTGCTGTTTTTGAGTAAGCCTGTGAGCATATGTTAAGAAACATTTGATTAAAGCTTTTGCTCTAACAGTTTTTAACTATTCTTAGTTGCTCCTTAACAGTTGCAATTTGCACTTAATAGATTAGATGATTAATTGCTTATTAGTAGAAAATAACTCAGGCAATCATGACTTACAGGAAATGGTAAGAAAAAGAGTCTTCAGTCTTCACATAGGTTTTTGTGCCAAAAAGAACCTTAGAGACCATTGATATCAGCCTCATTTTACTGGCAAGAAAAGTCAAGTCTAGGGAAGCTCAGAGATATGCTCAAGTTCTCACAGCTGTTGAGATGTAGAGCCAGGAATAGAACCCAGTTCTCTGGGCTCCCTGCCCATTGCTCTCATCAATGACTGTGGGTGACACTTACTGGACATTTCCAGTGTGTTTAACATGATAATGAAAAGCTCTAAGTCTTATTTTATTGACATTTCTAATCTAATTTGAATCCTTTTAGAATGAAACAGGGAATCAGTACTTGTTGTGTGGGTACCAGTGAATGAAGAAATGGGGTTCACATAGATCTTGTCTCATTCGCTGGTTAATGTATTTCTTTCAAAGCTAGCTTTTTTGTTTTAGCTTTATGTACATCTTTCAGATATTGTTTCTAAGATTTTCCTTGAGGAGTTTGATTTAACTTGGTTCAAGTTGACAAATATTTATTGAGTCCTCGTGATAGGAAAAGCAAATCTTTCTTTTCTGTTGCATTTCCTCTGGATGTCAGGCTTCGTGAGAGGCTGTGCCATGTCAGGAAAGAGCACAAACTTGGGAATCAAACAGGCTTTGGTTCAAATCTCAACTCCACAACTGTCTTATGGATCTTGGAAGGTTACCTACTTCCCATATCTGTAAAATGAGGGTGTGAAATAAATCTACAATGATGCTGGGAGGGATTGGGGGCAGGAGGAGAAGGGGATGACAGAGGATGAGATGGCTGGATGGCATCACCAACTCGATGGACATTAGCTTGGGTAAACTCCGGGAGTTGGTGATGGACAGGGAGGTCTGGTGTGCTGCGATTCATGGGGTCACAAAGAGTCGGACACTGAGCAACTGAACTGACTGATTGACTGATGGATTAAAATGAACAGAACAAGTAAATGGAATCCATTTTATTCATGGTCATTTGTCCTGCAGATCACTCACATTTATTAAGCTGAGCAGCATTCTGTTAAAGGTCGTTTTTAAAAAGTTTGGCAGATTGTATTTTCCAAATGTGGCTACAACAATATCTCCTTACCCACCTTCTCTTTTGCAATGTGACCTTGCTACTCCCTCACCAAGAGGGGAATCTAATCCTCTTTCTCTTGAATCTTGGTCACTCTTGGTGACTCTGGGTCACACTACCCACTGTCCCCTTCTTCCAGTTAATAGGAATGCAGAAGCCATGGTGGGAACAGAGATACAAGATGGCAGGACAACAAAACAGAAAAACTCCTGGAACCTTGATGATTATATGTTGTCATAGCAGCCGTGGACTATATATCCAGACTTTTACACGACAGAGGAATGATCTTGTATCTTATTTAGACCACTTATTTTGGACCTTCCTATCACAGCAAACCTACTAATATGCTAACCTACACAACTGGAGATACTAAAATAAGTCTGAAGTGACTGGCATAGAGCAGGTGCTCAGTAAGTAGATAGCACATTTAAAACACTAAAACCAGCTATTGCCCTCCAAGACACAATCCCACCTTTCTGGGTGATATTTATATTAGTACTTGGTTCATTGACCTGCTCCATAGAGCATTCCCTCCTATCTATGCCCTCCTAGTCATCAACAGACAGCAATAGTCTTTTTAGTCACTTAACCCCACTATCCTTAAAATCCTTATCACCAGTGACTCACTTTCTCTCCATTTCAGCCACCCAGCTTCACAAGAAACTCCAGGCTTCATCATGGCACTAAATGACTCCAACTCCAAGCTCTAGAATTCTGCCATTTTTCTCTCTGATTCCAGCTCTTGGTTGCCTCTCATTCTCTCACTGCTACCAATCCAGTTTTCATCCTCATCATGTTCCTATCGTGTGTGCCAATATGATTTCCTTACTGGCATTTCTATTGAGAATGGGCCACACAGTCAGCATTTTCCCTGCCACCGTAGAGTCCTACTCACCCCCTTCATCCTCTATCATTTCCACTTGGTCAGCCTTAGCCCAGACTGGTCCAAGTGGCCCTCCACTGGACTTCCGCAGTCCCTCTGTCACAAACTGGTGTCACTTTGCTTTATCAGTTCGTGAGTCTGTCTCCCCATTAGACTATGAGCTTTTTGAGGTTAGCAGTTGGGCTTACTTGTCTACATACATGCTAAGTCACTGCAGTCATGCCCAACTCTTTGCAACTCTATGGATTGTAGCCCGCCAGGCTCCTCTGTCCATAGGGACTCTCCAGGCAAGAATATTGGAGTGGGTTGCCATGCCCTCCTCCAGGGAATCTTGCCAACCCAGGGATTAAACCTGCCTCTCTTGCATCTCCCGCATTGGCAGGCAGGTTCTTTACCACCAGCACCACCTGGGAAGCCCACACTTATTTGTCTATGTAATTACAATTCACAGCAAAAACATGTCTGCTATTTGTAAGGTTCCAGGTCTTCCCACCTCCATGCCTTTGTTTATTCCATTCCTCCCTGGCAATATTTCCCCCCACTGCCTCCTTCTAACATCAGACAAATCCTATAAGGTTTATTTTAGATGCCACTTCCAAGAAGTTTTTCCTGATTTGTTCCCTCCTTAAAGCTCCAAAGCGTTTCCCTTGCATTTCTTTGCAGGCACTTTGATTTTGTAATCACCTCGGTTACTGCGTTCACTCAGTGTGAAACTGCCCACTTCACTCATGGCTATCATTTGCTCCTTACTGATACCCAGTCCTCCTGATTTTGCAGATAAGGTAACTGAAACTCCTTAAGGGTGATTTTGCCCCAGGTCACACAGCTGGAAAGCGATAGGACCATGATTCATCCAAGGTCAGTGTTCTCATGCTGTGTTGCTCCACATCTGCTTTGGGCTTTTGTCCCTTGTGTAAATATCTTGTCTCACTGCGTGAGTCCTTTGTGGGCAAGGGCTGTCTCTCACCTGTGCATTTCCTGTAACATCTAGCCCAGCCTCTTGCATTTAGTGAGTGACACAAAAACACAGAAAATAAAATACTGATTCAGGGACCCTCAGAAAACACCTGCAAGGCAGCATGCAGACCCCTCCCTCCAAACCCATATCCCTCTCACTGACTCAAGGGGCCTGGCAGCCAATGGGCTCACACCCAACCATTCGAGGAGCAGGTGCTAATTCAAACAACCTCATTAACAATCTGTGGGGCTCCTGGACTAATTATAGCAGGGTTTAAACTATGTCTATTTCCCACAATTCAACAGCTTCTGTTTTTAACCCATAATGGTAGGATCTAGAGGAGAAGGAGTGAACAAGGATCTAGTTCTCCCATGCCACTCTTTGCCCCCCACAATGTTTCAGAGGAAAATAATCTGTTAAAAATAAAGAAAATATATTAAATCAGCTACATAAAATGTGATTTATATCTCACTGTTTCCTTGGCCATGTAAACATGAGACTTTAAAAAATCATGGCAAATCTACAAACAAAATATATCAAGCTGTCTTAGTGATAGAATAAGCACCCTTTTCCCCAGGGGTGTATTTCCCATGATACTTTAGCAATTCCAAACATTCCTTCACTCCTAAACATCACTCTTCTACCGGAAGTGAGGTGCAAGCCCCGTAAGGTTATATGTGGTTTTGGTTAGAGTTAGTTTCCCCATTTCACTTAAAGCTGGAACTCAATTATTTCTTATGAATCCAGCTCTTGGCAGAATGCTTAGCACAAACTACTGACAGTGTATGTTTGTTGAATGAATAGTCTAGTTCAGTGTTACTTAAACTTTATAAAAACTGTGTAAGTTGAAGACTATAATTATCATGATCTCTCTGTTTATCTCCCTCCGAAACAAAATTTTTATGAGAAAAATACTTACCTTTACTAATTGCAATGCACTGTGATGTTTTCTATCCAATCCTATACCATCCTATTATGTTATTTCTTTTAAATTCTGGCTGTCACTTAATAAATTGGTTTATAAAAACAATAAGGCACTCCAAAATGAATTAGCATTATTTTGGACTATATATAGGGATTATATTTTATTTTGTTCATAGGTTATTTTATTTACCATCTCCATGTTTCTTTCATATTTTCAAATGTTAAGTGAGGACATAAATTAAAGAGAAACAAGGAGAAATCCTTTGCATAGAACAGACAATAGTTCTCCTTATAGGGTCTCTGTTTCTAAACTTTGCTTCCTTGCCTTGGAAACACCATGAAAACTTGGGATCAGAATGAGTCATTCTTGCCAACAAGTGTTTTCCACAATGTATGTGTTTGTTCTTCCTTGGGCCATCAATTAAAAATCACACCGAACATTTACTGAATAGTTACTGAATTCCAAGGCCTATTCTTTTAATCACTGTGTATGTACCTCGATGTAAATATATAGATATATATCCTCAGCTAATCCTCACAAAATACATTTAGGTAAGAATTATTATTATTCCCATTTTACAGATAAGAAACCTGAGGCACAGAGGGACCTACACTGCTGAAAAACAACAGAGCCAGTATTTTTTTTCAGAGCCAGTATTTGAACCTAGACATCCTTAAAAGAATGTGCATATCATAGAGAATGTACATATCATAACACATAGACTATAATATTGAAATCTTATCTCTGTCTCTTAATAATTATGAGATCTTGAATAAGTTATTAACATCTCTATGCCTAGATTTTCTCAAATATAAAGTGAAGCTGATGAGACTAATAATAGTTACTACCTGGGTTTCCCTTGTGGCTTAGCTGGTAAAGAATCTGCCTGCAATGTGGGAGACCTGGATTCGATCCCTGGGTTGGGAAGATCCCTTGGAAAAGGGAAAGGTCACCCACTCCAGTATTCTGGCCTGGAGAATTCCTTGGAGTGTATAATCCACGGGATCACCAAGAGTCCAACACAACTGAGCAACTTTCATTTTCACTTTCACCAGATTTATTGAGACAATTAAGGCAGTTAGTATATAATACTTACAACAGTGCCTGGGGCATGGTAAGTGGTCATTACGTGTTTGTTGTTAATATAATGGCAGAACCTGTACTCTGTACCACCGTGCTAAGTTGTCTTTATAGATATGACTTCCACAGTTCGGGAAACATAACCACTGAAAAGAATCCTAGTTCCTCCTGGTCATTTCACAGATGAGATTGGTCTGAAGAGGGGAAGGGGTTTGTTTGTTCAAATGTATGTGGCAGAGCTGGGCCTAGAACTTCAATATGTGTTGGGTGCAGTGTCTGTATCCAGTGCCATTTCTACCACCCAGCCACTCTCCCTCCCTCATATATTTGGTCCCTTGGTTTTTTGAGAACATTTCTATCCTGTGCTCTTCACTTTCTCCATGTGATTCTATCCTTGGGAAGAAACCTAAGTGCTAGGCCTTGGGGAAATTCTTTAACTCAGTATCCTGCTTCCTATGTTTGTTCACTGCAGATATTTAGTTTTTTATTACAACATACAAAACTAGAAAACACAAAATTGGGAGAAGATAGACCTGCCAGTTTTGGTTCTGTTCCTTATTAATTTCTCAGTGCCTGCACTTACTCTTCTGATGCCTCTCTCATCCCCAGCTTAGCCTGCTGCCTTGGCTTCCTCAAGAATTCCTGTATCTATCACTCATCTAGAGCCAGACATCCTGGAATATGAAGTCAAGTGGGCCTTAGGAAACATTACTACAAACAAAGCTAGTGGAGGTGATGGAATTCCAGTTGAGCTATTTCAAATCCTAAAAGATGATGCTGTGAAAGTGCTGCACTCAATATGCCAGCAAATTTGGAAAACTTAGCAGTGGCCACAGGACTGGAAAAGGTCAGTTTTCATTCCAATCTCAAAGAAAGGCAATGCCAAAGAATGTTCAAACTACCACACAATTGCACGCATCTCACACACCAGCAAAGTAATGTTCAAAATTCTTCAAGCCAGGCTTCAAGAGTACGTGAACCATGAACTTCCAGATGTTCAAGCTGGATTTAGAAAATGCAGAGGAACCAGAAATCAGATTCCCAACATCTACTGGATCAAGAAAAAAACAAGAGAGTTCCAGAAAAATATCTACTTTTGTCTTATTGACTATGCAAAAGCCTTTGACTGTGTGGATCACAACAAACTGTGGAAAATTCTGAAAGAGATGGGAATACCAGACCACCTGACCTGCCTCCTGAAAAATCTGTATGCAGTTCAGGAAGCAACAGTTAGAACTGGACATGGAACAACAGACTGGTTCCAAATTGAAAAAGGAGTACATCAAGGCTATATATTGTCACCCTGCTTATTTAACTTATATGCAGAGTACATCATGCAAAATGCTGGGCTGGATGAAGCAGAAGCTGGAATCAGATTGCTGGGAGAAATATCAGTAACCTCAGATATGCAGATGACACCACCTTTATGGCAGAAAGCAAAGATCTAATGAGCCTCTTGATGAAAGTGAAAGCGGAGAGTGAAAAGGTTGGCTTAAAGCTCAACATTAAGAAAACTAAGATCATGGCATCTGGTCCCATCACTTCATGGGAAATAGATGGGGAAACAGTGGAAACAGTGGCAGACTATTGTTTTGGGCTCCAAAATCACTGCAGATGGTGACTGCAGCCATGAAATTAAGAGACGCATGCTCTTTGGAAGAAAAGCTATGACCAACCTAGACAGCATATTAAAAAGCAGAGACATTACTTTACCAATAAAGGTCCATCTAGTCAAACCTGTCGGAGAAGGCGATGGCAAGCCACTCCAGTACTATTGCCTAGAAAATCCCATGAATGGAGGAGCCTGGTAGGCTGGAGTCCGTGGGGTCGCTAAGGGTCGGACACGACTGAGCGACTTCACTTTCATTTTTCACTTTCACACATTGGAGAAGGAAATGGCAATCCACTCCAGTGTTCTTGCCTGGAGAATCCCAGGGACGGGGGGGCCTGGTGGGCTTCCGTCTATGGGGTCACGCAGAGTCGGACACGACTGAAGTGACTTAGCAGCAGCAGTCAAACCTGTGGTTTTATTCAGTAGTTATGTAGGGATGTGAGAGTAAAGAAAGCTGATCTCTGAAGAACTGATGCTTTTGAACTTTGATGTTTGAGAAGATTCTTGAGAGTCCCTTGGACTACAGGGAGATCCAGCTAGTCCATCCTAAAGGAGATCAGTCCTGAATATTCATTGGAAGGACTGATGCTAAAGCTGAAACTCCAATACTTTGGTCACCTGATGTGAAGAACTGACTCATTGGAAAAGACCCTGATGCTGGGAAAGATTGAAGGCGGGAGGAAAAGGGGATGACAGAGGATGAGATGGTTGGATGGCATCACTGATGCAATGGACATGTGTTTGAGTAATGTTCGGGAGTTGTTGATGGACAGGGAGGCCTGGCGTTTTGCAGTCCATGGGGATGGAAGGGGTTGGACAGGACTGAGTGACAACTGAACTGAACTTCCTGCCCCATATAGTTTATCCCCACAACAGCTTTAGCGAACCTATTTTAAAAATGACACTGCTTTGTTCAAAACCTTTCAGTGCTTTTTCATTATTTATATGGCAAGGACCAAAATCTTTAAAATAATCTTCAAGACTTTGGTTGTCCTGGCTGCTGCTGCATCTCTCACTGCACTGTCCCTCAAAACTTTATTCTCCTTTCATTTCCTTGAAAGCACCCTTCCTTCCCTCATCACGGGAACTTTGCATATCATGTTTCCTTTATCTTAATTGCTCTTCCTTGGGACTTTATTTAGTTAATGCCTACTTCCCTGGTGGTTCAGATAGTAAAGAATCTGCCTGCAATACAGGATACCCAGGTTCAATCCCAGTGTCAGGAAGATCTCCTGGAGTAGGGAATGGCTACTGACTCGAGTATTCTTGCCTGGAAAATTCCATGGACAGAGGAATCTGGTGGGCTACAGTCTATGGGGCTGCAAAGAGTCGGACATGACTGAGCAACTAATATTTTCACTTTTCTTTCAGCTTTTTCATTGATATATTCCAGTTCCATCATCACCTACTCAGGGAAAAATGCCTTTTTAAAAGTGACTTTGTAGAATTTATAATTTTAATAATTTCATTGCTTTTGGTTTTTCCTTGATTAGGCTCCATTTCTTCCACTAAGATTAAAAACTGAGAGAATCTGAATAGTATCTTCTTTCTCTCTGTCTAATTCAGTCCGCTATATATTAATTAGACATTTTTTGCCATGTATCTAACCTACATTGTATCTAATTATCCTAATGACCCATAAGGTAGGTCTAGTGTGTCTTTTTTAGATGAGGAAATTGAGATTCAGGAAAGTTAAATAATTTATCATATAGTCATACAGCTAGTAAGTGGTGAGGTTGGAATTTGAATTCAGTTTCTTCTGGTTCGAAAACTGGTATTCCTTACTTTACACCATATTACCTGTGAGTAAGAAGTTTTTAATCATTATTATTTTTTTTTCTGTTAAAAAAAGAAACTAAGAGTATGTTAGCCAAATGCAAAATTTCTTTCCTGGATATGTGTAAATTTTTGATTTGGAAGATGACAAGAATTGTACACCACATTACTATCTTTAGAAAATGGTTGCATGCATGTTCAGTCACATTTGACTCTTTGTGACCCTATGGACTGCAGTCCACCAGGCTCCTCTGTCCATGGGATTCTCCAGGCAAGAATACTGGAGCTTGTTGCCATGCCTTCCTCCAGGGGATCTTCCTGACCCAGGGATCAAACTCATGTCTCCTGCTTTGCAGGTGGATTCTTTGCTGCTAAGCCACCGGGGAAGCCCCAGAAAAAGATTCCCTACCTCTGTATGATTTTCTTTCAAGACAAATGTTAGTGTCCCCTGTTTAATCCATCTCAATTCCTTGTGTCAGATTTCACTGGGTGTATTTGTATGTTTACTCTTTTTATTCTGCCACAGAAACTTGTATTTGAGAAATAAAATTTGTCCAGGAATGACTGAATCAGAAGTTTGAGATTTAGATACTTTGGCTTGCTGAGGTTTGCTGCTGCTGCTGCTAAGTCGCTCCAGTCGTGTCTGACTCTGTGTGACCCCATAGATGGCAGCCCACAAGTCTCCCCTGTCTCTGGGATTCTCTAGGCAAGAACAGTGGAGTGGGTTGCCATTTCCTTCTCCAATGCAGGCAAGTGAAAAGTGAAAGTGAAGTCGCTCAGTCATGTCTGACTCTTAGCGACACCCCCTGACTGCAGCCTACCAGGCTCCTCTGTCCATGGGATTTTCCATGCAAGAGTACTAGAGTGAGTGCCATCGCCTTCTCCGTGCTGAGGTTTAGGGAAATGCAATTGTTGTAAACCAAGTAGTGTCATTCATGACTTCCTCATGTTTTCTTGATTTCTACTCATTACTGCATCTTTATTATCAGTTTGAAACAGATTTTTCCTTTTGTATCTTGTTAGTTTTATCTTCCCAGAATTTGTTGTAGGGAAGTAAATTGTAGATTTCACTTTGATTCTGATGCCTCCCTGAACTTCAAAGGTAATATTCCCTCAGAGAGAAGCTTAGATTCTAATTTTTTATCTCAGAAAATTATACAGGCAACATATTTGAAGTAGCATGGTGGAAAAATGTAAAAGAAGAAATGAATGCATGAGTTTTCTTTTTAAAGAAGGTGCAAATAAAAAGTAGAAAAAAGAAGGAAAAACAGAACTGTGTGAAGAGGACAGGCCCCCCTAAGCATTGAATGGCAAATTTAACAAAGTAAACATTTTTTTCTTTAAGATAAAAATTATCTTGAAGTAAAAATGGGAACTATGATTTTCAAGGCAAGGAATAGAAAGCTACTGTTACTGTAGTTTTTTTTCTGAAAAGAGTGATCTCATACCAGCTCTTTGAAAATATCTTAAAAGGTAACAGTTCCTATTGCAAAAGGGCAAGCTCTGTACCATGGACATATTGCTTTTATTTGGTAAAAACAAAACCAGAGAGGGGAAGCATAACTACTCCTTAAGTATGGGCTTCACATGGTGATTTCCTCCAATAAATATAGTACAGAAAGGGGGAAAAGAGTACAACTTTTCAGTGAAGAAAACTGACAAATGCTACCACAGCCAGGTGATCAAAATCAACCTCAAGGTCATAAATCATATTGATAGTATATGCCTTTGATATTATGTGATGAAAATGGCAACTTACCTCTGTTATCATCTTCCACAAAACCCATAACCCCTGTCTAATCATGAGAAAAATATCAGAGAAATTGCAATAGAGAGGCATCATTTTGAGCAATAGCGCTTAAAGTCATCAAAAATGGGGAAAGTCTGTGAAAATGTCATAGCTAAGAGTAGCCTCAGGAGACATATCAACTAAATGTAAAGTGATACTCAGTATGGAATTTTGGAAAGGAAAATGGATATTAGGTAAAGCAAAGGAAATATCAATAAACTCTCAACTCTGGTTAATAATCTAGTGCAGGAAATGGCAACCCACTCCAATATTATTGAAAATACGGAGGAGCCTGGAGGGCTACAGTCCACGAGTTTGCAGAGTTGTACACGACTAAGCATGCATGCACTAGTTAATAATACTGTCAATATTGGAAACCATACTAACATAAGAACTTAATAATAGAGGGAAATAAGGTGTAGGATATTTAAGAACTGTCTATGTACTATTTTCTCAACTTTTCTGTAAATCTAAAACTATTCTAAAAAGTAAAATATATTTAAAAAATAACAAAAATGTTTAGAGGGTCACTTGAATGGTTTCCACGGGGATTTAGGAGAACACAGAAACAATGGACATTACATAACTAGCTCTAACATTTGCAGTGCTTTCTGGTTTAGAAAATGCCTTAATAATATATGCAAACTAATTTCTGGGCTTCCCTGGTGGTTCCATTGGTAAAGAATCCACCTGTAATTCAGGAAACCTCGGTTTGATCCCTGGGTTGGGAAGATCCCCTGGAGGAGGGCATAGCAATCCACTCCAGTATTCTTGCCTGGAGAATACTCACTGACAGAGGAGACTGATGGACTGCAGTCCGTGGGGTCACGAAGACTAAACAGTCTAGTGAAGTAGACTGTTCACAATTAATTGCTCCTATTTTACAGTTAGGAAAAATAGAACTTAGAAAGATGAGGTGACTTGCTGAGAATAAAAAGCTGATCAGGCTCTCGTTTCAATGTTCTTATCATCACATCCCAGTTCCCTTTCTATTTTTTGTTTGCAGATATTAGCAACAAAGATAACAAAAACAGTAACAGCCCTAGGGTTTTAATTGTTAATGAACTTAAGCCAAATGATTAATTCTTTAAATTTTTCTTTTTTGTTCCCAAAAGATGTTTACCCAATATCTTCATTTAATCATTGGTTAGTGCTATCTTGGACTTTCCAATGGCCCAGCATTAAAAGAATCTGCCTGTAACACAGGAGACAAGAAGGTGCAGGTTTGATCCCTGAATATGGAAGATAACCTAGAAGGGGAAATGGCAAACTATTCCAGTATTCTTGCCTGGAAAATCCCACGGATAGAGGAACCTGGAGGGCTAAAGTCTACAGAGTTGCAAAAGAGTTGGACACAACTGAACAACTAAAGAACAAACTGGCATCTTATCAGGAAAAGTCAATGAGTTGTATTTGCCTCTGACAACATGAATACAGAGTATGTTACCACTGAGGGTGGATGGTAATGTGCATGGCAGTAGTTTACTTGTCAGGGAGCTTTACTTTTTAGTTTTCTACAGTTTAGGAATATGACCTTTACTCATGTCTATTTTAAGCATCTTGCTTGGCTTTCTGAGTTTGCTGATAAGAGATGGTATTCTGTGCTTTGAACCGGGGAAATGTTCAAAGACTAGCAATGGTTTGGGGATCCCTTACAAAGCATTCCAGCTGTGAAAGACATATGCTGCTCTATCTGGATGTATTGTGTGGGTATTGTTCTGCAGTGTTTCGTAGCATGTCCACTCTTGCTTTTGGATTACAAACTCCTTGGGGTATGGATATGGTTTTTTGTTTGGACCATTTTACCTGCTGCAAAGCAACACGTATCCTTTCTCCCTCAAAATGCAGAGGATATGTGGCTCTTAACTTGGCCACTGTAAAAGCAATGGAAACATGCATACATGAAATGACATCTTTTGCAATCAGTTAATTGTGGGGCATCTGCCAAGACACATATAGCAACACAGTACTAAATACAGCTATGAGAGATGAACTCACTGTAGAGAATCTGCTGGCTTATAATTATGGATCTTGTTGGATGTCCTGAAGGGTAGCTGACCTCAATCTCTATCAGATCTTAATTGGGGAGTAGATGTAGAAAGGGAAATGAACAAGTCACACACAGAGAATTTTCAGAATTCTTCCTCATTCCATGTTGCTGTTAACTTTTCATGTTTCTGGAAATCTACTGGAAGGAAAGTCCAGATTATTTTGATCACCCTTGGGAACATTTAGAAAGAGGATGCTTTTAGCAGCTTTGGGGCTCAAATCATTTATAAGGCTTCAGGGACTATACTCAACCCCTCCAACCACACAGAAGCCATTTTCTCCTGTTCACATTTTGATGAATCATCCCAGATTACCTGCAGTTTCCTGAGTATTCAGTCTGTATTCTCTTATCCTCTGCCTTTCACATCTCTGTTTCCTTCACCTAGAATCCTCTCCTTCTTCCCTACTCATCCTTCAAAACTTAGATTATACTTTACCTTCCTCTAGGAAATTTCCTTTGATCATACTCCATTTCAACTGCAAATTTAGGTTAGGTACAACTTTTGTGTACTCCACAAATATCTGTGCATAGAATTACCCTAGCTTTTGTTGATTCAGTCATGTATTTAATCATTCATTCAAAAATGCTTACAAATTGCTGTGAAAAGAAGAGAAGCAAAAAGCAAAGGAGAAAAGGAAAGATATTCCCATCTGAATGCAGAGTTCCAAAGAATAGCAAGGAGAGATAAAAACGCCTTCCTCAATGATCAGTGCAAAGAAATAGAGGAAAACAAAAGAAAGGGAAAGCCTAGACTGTGAAGAAAGCTGATTGCTGAAGAATTGATACTTTTGAACTGTGGTGTTGGAGAAGACTCTTGACAATCCCTTGGACTGAAAGGAGATCCAACCAGTCCATTCTAAAGGAGATCAATCCTGGGTGTTCATTGGAAGGATTGATGCTAAAGCTGAAACTCCAATACTTTGGCCACCTCATGCGACGAGTTGACTCACTGGAAAAGACTCTGATGCTGGGAAAGGTTGGGGGCGGGAGGAGAAGGGGACGACAGAGAATGAGATGGCTGGATGGAATCACCGACTCTGTGGACATGAGTTTGAGTGAACTCCGGGAGTTGGAGATGGACAGTGAGGCCTGGCGTGCTGTGATTCATGGGGTCGCGGAGAGTTGGACACGACTGAGCGACTGAACTGAACTGAACTGAGATATCTCTTCAAGAAAATTAGAGATACCAAGTGAACATTTCATGCAAAGTAGGGCTCAATAAAGGACCGAAATGGTATGGACCTAACAGAAGCAGAAGATATTAAGAAGAGGTGGCAAGAATCCACAGAAGAACTGTACAAGAAAGATCTTCACAACCCAGATAATCACTATGGTGTGGAGTCAAGTGGGCCTTAGGAAGCATCACTATGAACAAAGCTAGTGGAGGTGATGGAATTCCAGTTGAGCTATTTCAAATCTTGAAAGATGATGCTGTGAAAGTGCTGCACTTCATATGCCAGCAAATTTGGAAAACTGAGCAGTGGCCACAGGACTGGAAAAGGTCAGCTTTCATTCCAATCCCTAAGAAAGGCAATGCCAAAGAATACTAGAACTACTGCACAATTGCAGTCATCTCACACGCTAGTAAAGTCATGCTCAAATTCTCCAAGCCAGGCTTCAGCAAATACATGAACCATGAAATTCCAGATGTTCAAGCTGGTTTTAGAAAAGGCAGAGGAACCAGAGTTCAAATTGCCAACATCTGCTGGATCATGGAAAAAGCAAGAGAGTTCCAGAGAAACATCTAATTCTGCTTTATTGACTATGCCAAAGCTTTTGACTGTGTGGATCACAATAAACTGTGGAAAATTCTTAAAGAGATGGGAATACCAGACTATCTGACCTGTCTCTTGAACAACCTGTATGCAGGTCTAGAAGCAACCGTTAGAACTGGACATGGAACAACAGACTGGTTCCAAATTGGGAAATGAGTACATCAAGGCTGTATATTGTCACCCTGGTTATTTAACTTATATGCAGAGTACATCATGAGCAATGCTGGACTGGATGAAGCACAAGCTGGAATCAAGACTGCTGGGAGAAATATCAATAACCTCAGATATGCTGATGACACCACCCTTACGGCAGAAAGTGAAGAGGAACTCAAAAGCCTCTTGATAAAAGTGAAGGAGGAGAGTGAAAAGGTTGGCTTGAAGCTCAACATTCAGAAAACAAGGATCATGGCATCTGGTCCCATCACTTCATGGCAAATATATGGGGAAACAGTGGAAACAGTGCAGACTTTATTTTTTTGGGCTCCAAAATCACTGCAGATGCTGATTGCAGCCATGAAATTAAAAGATGCTTACTCCTTGAAAGGAAAGTCATGACCAACCTAGATAGCGTATTAAAAAGCAGAGACATTACTTTGCCAACCAAGGTCCATCTAGTCAAGGTTATGGTTTTTCCAGTAGTCATGTATGGATGTGAGAGTTGGATGGTGAAGATAGCTGAATGCCAAAGAATTGATTCTTTTGAACTGTGGTGTTGGAGAAGACTCTTGAGAGTCCCTTGGACTGCAAGAAGATCCAACCAGTCCATTCTAAAGGAGATCAGTCCTGGGTGTTCATTGGAAGGACTGATGTTGAAGCTGAAACTCCAATACTTTGGCCACCTCATGGGAAGAGTTGACTCATTGGAAAAGACCCTAATGCTGTGAACGATTGGGGGCAGGAGGAGAAGGGGATGGCAGACGATGAGATGGCTGGATGGCATCACAGACTTGATAGACACGGGTTTGGGTAGACTCCGGGAGTCGGTTATGGACAGGGAGGCCTGGCGTGCTGGCATTCATGGCGTCGCAAAGAGTGGGACATGAATGAGTGACTGAATGAACTGAACTGATGATGTGTCCAAAGTTATCCTGTCTGCTGATGAAACAGCAGGGCACAAAACACTTAAGACTCCTGCTGTCATAGAGATTATAATGGGAAAGTAATTAATAAACAATTAGGCAAATAATTAAATAGATTTTATGATTTTAGGTAGCAAAGAAAAAAATCTGGCTAATGTAAAACAGGGAGGCCTGGCGTGCTGTGATTCATGGGGTCGCAAAGAGTCGGACACGACTGAGCGACTGAACTGAACTGAACTGAATGTAATAATCAGTGACTGAAAGTGTGGGTTATTTTAATTGAGTGGTCAGGGAGGATGTCTCTGAGGAGGTGATATTTGAAAAAATACACGAATAAAGTGAGAGAACAAATGATATGAAGATATGAGGGAAGAGCATTTCTGTCAAAGGGGAACAATAAGATTATAAAAGGGAAACAAGCTTGAAGTGTTTGAGGAACAGCAAGGAGCTTGTGTGACTGGAGCACGGTGAGTGAAGAGGAGTGGGGTCGGAGGTGAGATTGGAAAGGCAAGCCTAGCCAGGTTGTTGGACATTAAAGGCCAAGGAGAGAATTTTATGCGTTCGTGGAGCCAGGATTTGTACTTCGAATTTCTCTACTTCAGAACTTGTGCCTACTTATTGTTACCTATTGCCTATCATATTCTATAACTCTGAGAGATGGAATATTTTATGCCATAGCAGTAAACAAGGATGCTATCAGTCAGTTCAGTTCAGTTGCTAAGTTGTGTCCAGCTCTTTGTGATCCCATGGACTGCAGCACGCCAGGCTTCCCTGTACACCATCAACTCCCGGAGCTTGCTCAAGCTCATGTCCATCGAATCGGTGATGCCATCCAACCATCTTATCCTCTGTCATCCCCTTCTCCTCCTGCCTTTAATCTTTCCCAGCATCAGGAGCTTTCCAAATGAGTCAGTTCTTTGCATCAAGTGGCCAAAATATCGGAGCTTCAGCTTCAGCATCAGTCCTTCCAATGAATATTTAGGACTGATTTCCTTTAGGATTGACTGGTTTACCTCCTTGCTAATCCTAGGGATTCTCAAGAGTCTTCTCCAACACCATAGTTCAAAAGCATCAATTCTTTAGCACTCAGCTTTCTTTATGGTCCAACTCTCACATCCATCCATACACGACCACTAGAAAAACGATAGCTTTGACTATACGGACCTTTGTCAGAAAAGTAATGTCTTTGCTTTTTAATATGCTGTCTAGGTTTGTTATAGCTTTTCTTCCAAGGACCAAGCATCTTTTAAGTTCATTACTGCAGTCACTATCTGCATTGATTTTGAAGCCCAGGAAAACAGAATCTGTCACTGTTTCCATTGTTTCCCCATCTATTTGAAAAAAGTTATGGACTGGATGTCATGATCTTAGTTTTTTTTAATGTTGAGTTCTGCTGCTACTGCTGAGTCACTTCAGTCATGTCCGACTCTGTGTGACCCCATAGACGGAAGCCCACCAGGCTCCCCTATCCCTGGGATTCTCCAGGCAAGAACACTGGAATGGGTTGAGTTCTAAGTCAGCTTTTTTAAGCCAGCTCAGGAAGGATGCTATAGTCATCAGCAGTTTCAGCCTTCCAACATGAGCCAGTGAGCCTGAGGAAACTCAGGAAGGAAAAGAATACCTGCTATCTAATAGCCATCATGCTACAACCACTCCCTATGTTAAACCCTGAGGATATTCAGGCTGTGAAAACAGGGTGTTGAGGTACATATCAAAGGAATGATTTCAGCGAGCCCAGACTGTTGCATCTTCCCATACACATAAAAGCACTAAATTCCTTAACTTGGGATATCTGGTTTTCCCTAATTAACAATAATCTTTTGATGTTCTGACTACCTGCCCTTTGTTGCCAAACTTCTGTATAACTCAGCTTCCCCTCTCGCCTCAAGCAGTTCTCTCAGGATTGCTTGAGATGCTGCCTTCTGGACTTGAAGTCCTAAAGATTTCCACCAAGTAAAATATAACTCTCAACTTTAAGGTTGTGTGTTATATTTCAGTCGACAATACAATGATGGGAAGTGAAACCTTTAGGCTGTTCAAAAATGTTGTTCCATCACCAAGTCATGTCTGAATCATTGTGAACCCACAGGGTGCAGCACACACCGTGGACAGGCTCCTCTGTCCTTGGAATTTTCCAGGCAAAGAATAATAGAGTGGGTTGCCATTTCCTACAAAAGGGAATCTTCCCAACTCAGGGATCAAACCTGTGTCTCTGGCATCTCCTGCATTGGCAAGTGGATTCTCTACCACTGAGCCACCTGGGAAGGACCCAGTTCAAAAAATATAAAATTAAAATGTATTAAATGTAGCACAAGTGTTTTGGAAAAATTAATCATATTTTTTAAACAGGACAGAAATATACAGTTTTAAGCCTAGTATTTTCATTGAGCTATTTTTATCAACTCAGTGAGTATATATAGGTTTTTATCAGGTTAAACTATTATTGAAAACTGTTATAAATCAAAACACCTCTATTCCAATTCCAGATTTATATCACTATTGTATATTAAGCTTTCTCTTCACATATTGTATAGAAAAAAATTCATGCCCCAGTGTTTCATTACATAGCAGTAAATTTCCAGGCAGTTCTGGAATTTATATACTTTCATACACAAATTCAGGGATATTTTTACTGGGCATAGTTAACCATATCAATCAGTTCAGTCACTCAGTTGTGTCCGACTATTTGTGACCCCATGGATGCAGCAAGCCAGGCTTCCCTGTCCATCACCAACTCCCGGAGCTTACTCAAACTCATGTCCATTGCATCAGTGATGCCATCTTCTCCTTATCCTCTGTCATCCCCTTTTCCTCCTGCCTTCAAATCTTTCCCAGCATCAGGGTCTTTTCCAATGAGTCAGTTCTTCGCATCAGGTGGCCAAAGTATTGGAGTTTCAGCTTTAGCATCAGTCTTTCCAATGAATATTCAGGACTGATCTCCTTTAGGATGGAATGGTTGGATCTCCCTGCAGTCCAAGGAACTCTCAAGTCTTTTCCAACACCACAGTTCAAAAGCAGCAATTCCTTGGCGCTCAGCTTTCTTTACAGTCGAACTCTCACATCCACCATACATAACTATTGGAAAAACCATAGCTTTGACTAGACGGACCTTTGTTGGCAAAGTAATGTCTTTGCTTTTTAATATGCTGTCTAGGTTGGTCATAGCTTTTCTTCCAAGGAGCAAGCGTCTTCTAATTTCATGGCTGCAGTCACCATCTGCAGTGATTTTGGAGCCTTCCAACACAAAATCTCTCACTATTTCCACTGTTTCCCCATCTATTTGCCATGAAGTGATGAAGCTGGTTGCCATGATCTTAGTTTTCTGAATGTTAAATTTTAAGCCAACTTTTTCACTCTCCTCTTTCACTTTCATCAAGAGGCTCATTAGTTATTCTTTGCTTTCTGCCATAAGGGTGGTGTCATCTGCATATCTGAGGTTATTGATATTTCTCAATAACAATCACTTTCTCTTAAAATTGAGAGAAGAGTTGCTTATCCAATAGCAGTTCTGGAAGTTTAGTCTTATTGGCATTAATCTGTGAACCTCTTCTGAAATTGTTACTCCATCTTTACCATGTAACTCTATGGCTTTAGAATTTGTTATTCTTCTGGGCACTGGATAATATGGTTCTGTGGCCTCATGTTCAAACTAAATGTTGTACTTTTGTGAAGAAGTCAGCAATAGCTTTGTTTTATTCCCTACATTTCATGCTCAGTGTATTCCGATATTTGTTACATCATTAAGTCCAGTTTAATGACACTGGGGGAACTTAGCAAAATGGGTGTCAAAGAGTCTTTTAGCTTCAAGCTTGAAATTTTATTTCTTAAAATAGTTTTTAACAATCAAGCCACCTTCATTAAATATGCTAGGTTTCCATCCCCTACTGAGTGTTCTTTCAAAATATACAAATAAGTATCAGTTAAGGCATGAGCATGAAGAAAGCTTGAAATCTTCATCTGTACTTTCATTAAATCACAGAGAACTCAGCACACCCTCTAGTTCATACCACACACTCTGAAAGAGGCATGAAAGCTGGAGTGTCCAATCCTTGTCTCCTAAACTGATGAAAACAATTTTCCCCCTTTGTGGCAGGTGCCCCATCTGTGACAACTGCAATTAGCTTTTCCACATTTAAACCAGACTTCTCAAGTTTCTTCTCAGCAGATGTTTAAGTTCTATCAGTGCATGTGTCCTGGTTAATTGGGTAAAACATTTTTTGTTTAAATCTCACAGCCAGAATGTTGGTAAAGGTATTGTGTAACAGGTACTTGCACACCCTGCCAGTGAGAGAATAAAGGGATGATGTCCTTAGGGAGAATGATTTATCAATATGTTGCAAGAGTCTTGAAAATTCATATTCTCTGATCCAGTGACCTCATATCAAGAAATCCAAACTAAAGAACTGATTGGAGATGATGATCAAAGATATATGCATAAGATACACAGCATTATTTATGACAGAAAAAAAAGGACCTTATTGACCTAAATATCCAAGAAGAAGGGAATGGTTTAGTTATTGCACCTCAATAAGATGAATATTTTTACAGCAACAGGAATTATGTTTTCAAAGAAGACCTTGGGACATGAGAAAATTCTCATTGATTAACATTAAGTGATAAAACTAAGGCACGAACAATATATTTTGTAAGATCTCAATTAAAAAAATTAATTTATATATGGGTACAATGCATTCTCCAGTCTCATCTCCACTGGAGTCCCTAGGTATTAAGGGTTGGAGATCCAACCAGTCCATTCTAAAGGAGATCAGTCTTGGGTGTTCATTGGAAGGACTGATGCTAAAGCTGAAACTCCAATACTTTGGCCACCTTCTGTGAAGAATTGACTCACTGGAAAAGACTCTGATGCTGGGAGGGATTGGGGGCAGGAGGAGAAGGGGATGACAGAGAATGAGATGGCTGGATGGCATCACCGACTCGATGGACATGAGTTTGAGTGAACTCCGGGAGTTGGTGATGGACAGGGAGGCCTGGCGTGCTGTGATTCATGGGGTCGCGGAGAGTTGGACACGACTGAGCGACTGAACTGAACTGAAGTGAAGTCTGACCCTTCTTGGATTACCCTGTCCCGCTAATCTCACCAAAATGAAGAACTATATAAAATATACAAAGTTCTTTAAGGAGGTAGCCCTTAGCAAGAAGTGGGAGAAACAGAGACTGAAACACATCCATTTTTAGCAGTGTCTTTTTATGGAGCAAGTGAAGTTTTTGAGACTTGGTCCTTCAAAAAGAGGGTGGACTTTGTGGGAATTTCCATCCTTGGGACCATTTTCCCTTCTCAGTTTCCTTGACCTTTCTTCTTTAACTCTATCTTCTTCCAAATCTTTGAGGCCTGTGATCTTATTCCCTTCTTTTGAAATTCTACTTTTCTCTCTGAAGGAAAACAATCTGTCCTGTGATGTTTCGTTGATTTATGTCTGATTTGCGTCAGTTTTCCCTTAGCTTCTGCTCTTCTCAGTCATTGCCTATTCCTAACAGAAAGATATCACTACTGATTTCCTCTTTAGTTCACTCAATAATCACATCTCACTGAGGGTGTGTGTGTGTGTGTGTGTATGTGATACTCATATTTCTTGGAGATAATCAAGACTTAGCAAGGGCATGCAATCACTTCTATATGTTTCTTTACGGTTTTATCACCCAAGTGTGTATCCCTAAACAGAATAATTGTTGTTCACATTTTTAATTTACTATATACCCACAATTGGAAAGGGAGATACATGAAAATAAGTTGCAACTCAAGTGAAAGGTACAATTAAGATGTATGTATGATGCAGACTGGTATTATGTTGCACTAGTTGAAACCATGGAATCCAGATAAGTTGGTTGGGTTCATATCCCAATTACGTTGCCAATAAATTCTTTGAACTTGATCATGTTATTCAACTTCTCAGTGTTCATTCTTATGTTTTGTAAAATGGCACTAGTAAAGATACCTATCTAAGTACATGGAAGGAAATACATAACCTTTTTTTTAGGAAATACAAAAATTAGCTAAATGTTCAAATCAGGAAGAGTATACCCTAAGAAACATGCGTGCCTGCACGTGTGCTCAGTTTTGTCCAACTCTTTTTGAACCCATGGACTGTAGCCCTCCAAGATCCTCTGTTTATGGGATTTTTCAGGCAAGAATACTGGAGTGGGTTGCCATTTCCTCTTCCAGGGAATCCTCCTGACTCATGGAAGATTGTTTACCACTAAGACACCTGGAAAGTCCCAAAGAACCACAAAGGGGGAAAATGCAGAAATGATTAAATTAAATAAGGGGGGCATAGACTTCCAGCTGTCTCTAAATATTTCTCCTCCTTCTTTTCTTCATTAAATAGAGAACCCTGGGGCAAGATCAGTTTCATCGGCATGTGACCTGTGCAGTCACACACAGTACAGTGCTCCAAGATTAGTTTGATGCTTTCACCTTGCCATCTTGAAATTCTTAACAGTTTTTGAAAAATTTGTTTTTCAAATTTTTCATTGGGCCCCTCCAATTATGTCTCCTTTCCTGCTCTGGGTATGTAACTGCCCATAATAGAGACTAATTTCTTCAGCAAATTCTGCTCAGTGGGATATAAGAAGAATTATATATGCAAGTTATAGAATACGTTTTTAAAAAACATTTCTTCTTCTTTCTGGCTAAAAATACAACTTTAATGCCTGGAAATTCAGTAGTCATCTTGGACTTAAATAGAAACCATGCCAGGTAGAACACCAAGGTACATATAGTTTGATCCCTGACACCTGGAGAAACATAACAACACTAAACTAGCTCAAGATATTTTACACTTAAGAAAGAAGGCATATTTTATCTTGTGTAAGCCACTGGCATTTTGGGTTTTCCTGTAATTTGTACCTTAATCTAATCCTGTGTGAGAGAGAAAAAAAAATTAAGGAGAGTGAGAGTGAGAAGGGATAGAGAGAGGGAGGGTGGGAACTTCACAAAATTAAAAGTTTTGAAAAGATCAGTAAGATAAATATATATCTCATAATGCCAATCAAGAAAAGATGGAAATAAATACCATTCATAATAAAAAATATAAATAGATTACAAGAGAGATCTTAACAATTAAAATATGAAAATTTAAAACATAAATAAAATTGATGGATTTCTGGAAAATATAAATTTCAAAGTTGGCTCCAGAAAGATACAAAATAAGAACCATTAAAACTTAGAAATGATAACCAAAATTTCCCCTCCCAAATTCTCTAGGCTCAATTGAATCCAACAATGCATTTAAAAAACAATCTGTGATCAAATAATATTTAACCCCAAAATGCAAAAATATCTTAACATCAGAAAACCTATAAATTAATTTTACTACATTAAAAGAGAAAAAACACATGATTATCTTAGCAGTTGCAAAATAAGGTTTTTGGTTTAAAATACAATGTTGTTGTTCAGTCACTAAGGCATGTCCAATTCTTTGTGACCCCATAAAATGCAGCACACCAAGTTTCTGTCCTTCATTGTCTCCCAGAGTTTGCTCAAACTCATGTCCATTGAGTCAGTGATGCCATCTAACCATCTCATCCTCTGTTGCCCCCTTTTCCTCTTGCCCTCAGTCTTTCCCAGCATCAGGGTCTTTTCCAATGAGTTGGTGTTTTGCATCAGCTGGCCAAAGTGTTGGAGCTTCAGCTTCAGCATCAGTTCTTCCAATGAATATTCAGGGTTGATTTCCTTTGGGATTGACTGGTTTGATCTCTTTGCTGTCCAAGGGACTCTCAAGAGTCTTTTCTAGTATCACAGTTCAAAAGTGTCAGTTCTTTGACACTCTGCCTTCTTTATGGTCCAACTCTCACATCTGTACATGTCTACTGGACAAACTATAGCTTTGACTATATGGATCTTTGTGTCCCAAATGATGTCTCTGCTTTTTAAGAAGTACATCCAGGCTGTATATTGTCACCCCGCTTATTTAACTTACATGCAGAGTACATCATGTGAAATACTGGGCTGGATGACTTGCAAACTGGAATCAAGATTGCTGGGAGAGATATCAACAACTTCAAATATGCAGATGATACCAATTTAATGGCAGAAAGTGAAGAGGAACTAAAGAGCTTCTTGATAAAGGTAAAAGAGGAGAATGAAAAAGCTAGCTTAAAACTCAACATTTATATACCATGACTGATTTATGTTAATGTTTGGCAGAAACCAAAAAAATTCTGTAAAGCAAATATTCTTCAATTAAAAAATAAATAAATTAAAACAAAACAAAAACTCAGCATTCAAAAAACTGAGATTGTGGCATCTGGTCCCATCACTTCAAGACAAATAGATGGGGAGAAATTGGAAAGAGAGACAGATTTTATTTTTTGGGCTCCAAAATCAATGTGGATGGTGACTATGGCCCTGAAACTAGAAGACTCTTGCTCCGTGGAAAAAAAGCTATGACAAACCTAAAATTTAATGTGCTGCATGCTAAGTCACTTCAGTCATGTCTGACTCTTTGTGACGCTATGGACTGGACCCGGCCAGGTTCCTCTGTCCATGGGATTCTCCAGGCAAGAATACTGGAGTGGGTTTCCATTTCCTTTTCCAGGGGATCTTCCCGATCCAGCGTTGAACTCTGGTCTCTTATGTCTCCAGCATTGGCAGCTGGGTTCTTTACCACTAGCACCACCTGGGAATGTGTAATTTAAAACTCTTTGAAAAATTCCTCAAGTTGACGGAGATTTGAGTCAAAGTTACATTTAATGGAAAAACTTTAGATGAAGCTCTTGTAATGTCAGGAAAAGACAAGAATCCCAGTTTTTAACCACAATATTAGAGACTCTGATAAAATAACAATAGAGAAAATGAAATATGTTAAAAGAGTAGGAAGGGTACAGACAACTCTGGTTTTGCTATTGATTTTTCTTATAGTTTAAAAAATATGAAAACAGTCAACAAATGTTAGATATGAGAGTTCACTGAATTTCACAATTCTATTAACTTAATAAATCAATAGCATTTGTCTACCTGAACAACAAACAAAGCAATTATAAAAAATTATAGAACATAAGATACCATTCATAGTACTAAAAAGTATGAAATGTCTAAGAAGTACATTTTAAGTAGTATTGTAGGGAAACACCTCTCCAATAATGTCATCTGAGATGAGACCAGAATGAAGTGAGTTCGGCTGCTGCTGCTGCTAAGTCACGTCAGTTGTGTCCGACTCTGTGTAACCCCATAGATGGCAGCCCAACAGGCTCCTCTGTCCCTGGGAAGAATACTGGAGTGGGTTGCCATTTCCTTCTCCAATAGTGAGTTAGGCAGATATCTGGAAAAAAGAGCAGTCTGGGCAGAGTAAATTATAAGAATAAATGACTGCATCATTGATATCTCTCTTCCTTTCAACATCAAATAATTTTCCTTTCTGTTGAATTCAGTCATGTTCTAACTTTTAAACACTTAATTCAGGTTAAGAAAAAATCCTTAACATTCTTTTATAGCCTTGAAGTGAAATGAAGTCGCTCAGTCGTGTCCGACTCGTAGCGACCTCCTGGGCTCCTCCGTCCATGGGATTTTCCCGGCAAGAGTACTGGAGTGGGTTGCCATTTCCTTCTCCAGGGGATCTTCCCAACCCAGGGATCGAACCCGGGTATCCCGCATTGCAGACAGACACTTTACCGTCTGAGCCACCAGGGAAGTTACTTTATAGCCTTAGCATAGCACAGTTCTTTTTAAAATTTAATATCAAGAACCAAATAAGAAAACATTGGAAATATTTTTAAAACCAACATAAGCAAAGTAGAAATACAAATGACAAGTTTGATTAAAAAGTATTTTCATTTCTCTTCTCTCCACCCTACACTCCATCTGGCTGACCCCATCTCATTCTTAATACTCAGCTCAAAGGTCATTTCATCCAAATATCCTTCCCTGATGCTTGTCAAAAGTATCTCTTTGATTCTCCTATATTTTTCTGATCATTCCTGTATCACTGCTTTTACCACATTTTTTCAAAATTGTAAACTGGATTTGTGTGTGTAACCACAAACTTGCACTTGCCATGAGTGCTTGCTATCTACCTCTACAAGGATTAAATCACATGCTTCAATCATGTTGAAGCTGCTGACCTTCAACAGCCCCTGAAGAAGTTCAAGGTGGAGAGCAGAAATGAGGCACTCTGTGCTTCTGGAAAACTGGCAGGACAGGTCTTCAGATAGATATTCTCAGGAGCTGATTTTATGAACCCAATTCTTATATCTCTTCATATCTAGAAAAGCACTAAAATCTCTCATGGTGATGAATGAATGTTTCTTGTGACTAGTAGAAGCTTCACAAGACTAGTAGAAACTTTTTGGAAAAATATGCACTTGATTGTATGTAGTCTCCCCTTCACCAAAATCACATACACAATGTCTTTTCCCCCTAGCTCCTTGGAGCAGACTCTCAGAGCTATCTGAGGTGCTGTCTTCTGGGCTGCAGTCCTCATTTTGCCCCAAGTAAAACTTAAATCGCAACTCTCATGTTGTGCATTTTTTTTTAGTTGACAGTTATGGAGAATCCCAGGGATGGGGGAGCCTGGTGGGCTTCCGTCTGTGGGGTCGCACAGAGTCGGACGCGACTGAAGCGACTTAGCAGTAGCAGCAGCAGCAGCAGCAGCAGCATGGTAACCTATGAAGCGACACAGAGTGGACTTCCTTTCTTCACCTGAACTCTACAAGTAACTGGAGCTTTTTAAATCTTTTCATCTCAATTAGATTGTAAACACTAAAATAATGAATTTTTGATGATAACATAATATAATAACAAGGTGAATTTCTTAGCACCATTCAGGTCTTCCTTGGGCTTGCTATTTTCTGACTTTGATTTTGTGTAAGTCACTTAAATTCTCTGACCCTTAGTTTCATCTACTGTATAGGATGATGACACTGATGTCAACTTTACAGTGAGAATTAAAGTGAGTTTGTGCATGTGAGAAGTGTGATCATAACTTGAATATTTCCCTCATTTCACACAGCATCTAACTCAGTGCCATGCACAGAGTAGGTGTCATTTTAATAAATGTTTACAGAGGGAGTGGGTCAACTCTAAACAGAGAATATTTTTCTGAAGAAAGTCACCTTGGCTTTGTGGTAAGTAGGTGGCTGTCTGTGGAGGCAGAAGCCATAGGAGATCTTTGAGGACAGCAGATCTCCCTTCACTGATACCCTCTCTCCCAGACTGGTTTGTGCCCTCTTTCTCTGGGCTCCCACAGTCTCCCATGCTTTCTTCTATCAGAACACTGCTCATGCTGGGTTGTAATTACTGATTCAATCTCTTACTGTTCTGGACTGTGAGCTCCTAGAAAGCGTGGACAGTGTTATATTCCCCTCTTCATCTCTAGCACTTGCACAGAGTCTGCCTCATCAGAAAAAAATCAAGGGATGTGTAAGTGAATTGTTCTAAAACATCTTAGACCCTTTATTTACTAAATTTATACTTGCCAAATGCATTGTAATCTATCACACCATTTGTGACTTTGTGAATTCTTTGTGGCAGGCAGGACTTCTGTCTCAGTGTGTTGGAAAAGGAAACTGAGGCTCAGTGACTGTAAGTAATCTGCCCAAGATTATAAAGATACAAGGTCAGAGTTTGAGTAGAACCTGGAACTTCAAACTCCCTTTTTTCCACCTTTTTATATTTAATGAGGGCTTTCCAGGTGGTGCAGTGGTAAAGAATCCGCCTGCCAATGCAGAAGACACAGGAGTCACAGGTTCGACCCCTGGGTCAGGAAGATCCCCTGGAGTAAGAAATGGCAACCTGCTCCAGTATTCTTGCCTGGAAAATTCCATGGACAGAGGTGTGCCTGGCACGTTACAGTCCGTGGGGTCACAAAGAGATACAACCGAGTGACTGAGCATGCACACACACACACACACACACACACACACACACACACAATATTTAATGAAGTTCCCTTGTCCCTCAGCCCTCACACACTGAAATTCTTACAGTCTCACAGCCTTTACTACTCAGTCATTAGCACTGATATGTGAAAGCTTGTGTATTTTCATCTTGCTGGTTGTATTAACATGGCTTGTGAATTTCAAATTGCTGGAATTTGAGGGGCATTTTCTGATGGGTATTTTAATGTAATTTTCTACAGAAGATTCTTGTGGTGTCCACACCTTATCTTTGATTCAGTGCGGGTGAACGGACTGTTCCAAGCTTGTTGCCAGCAAACCACCCCAAAGCGTTCTACTCCTGCTTTTCTGCCTTAAGCCCTAGAAGACAGCTATGCACTGGACCAGTGTAACCAGGAAATGTGAAAGAGTTCAAGGTCCTAACCCTCAACCAATGGGGATGGAAATAGAGGTAAATGACCCTTGTTCTTAGAGGGACAATGTTGAGGCACATTCTATTAATACCTGGTTCTTCAGAGGGTCTCCAGTGAGATTAAGCCTAGTTTCTACCAAAGCAATTACCGAAATAACACATTTTTCTTGTATTTTTTTCCCGTTCCCTCTTTCACTGTCTATACCTCACTTCTGTTTCATAGTCTTACCTCTCCCCAGAATTAACTGGCACTCAAGTCTTTGCCTCAGGCTCTGTGTTTTGGGAACCCAAAAGAAGAAGTTACTTAACTATACAAGAACTTCCTCAGAGACAACACTTTACCCTGTGCAGTTTGTACCGGGGCAGTATTGGACTTCTTGCAGTTTCAAACAGTGATCCCCACCCTCTGTGCCTGGATACATGCTGCTCCCTCTGCCTGGCACACTATTCCGCTCCCTTCCCTGGCTTGCAGTTAGTCATTCCTCAAGAGTCAGCTAGGGTATTCACTTCACTGGTTAGCCATCCCCTGCCCCTCTCACTCAACTTAGATTTCCATCCCTCTGATCCTGTAGCACTTGTAAGACTAGTTAACCTCCATCAAATTCATTATCTCTTTCCCTCTCTTTGTGAGCCTCTGGAGGACTAGGGGCCTACCTAGCAAGGTATTTGGTAAAAAATTAAGTGCTCAATAGAACAGGCAAGAATGTGCAGGCGTGAACTTAGGAACCACTTTTCATTCCATAAACATTTACTTAACACTTCCTTTGCCTCAAGCGCAATGCTGTATTATGGAGTATGCAAAGATAAAGACCTGACCCTAGGCATAAGGGAGCTCGCTGTCAAGTGAGGAAAAGAGTAAATAACGCATAAGTGAGTGAAGTCACTCAGTCGTGTCTGACTCTTTGTGACCCCATGGACTGTAGCCTACCAGGCTTCTCCGTCCATGGGATTCTCCAGGCAAGAATACTGGAGTGGGTTACCATTTCCTTCTCCAGGGAAATAACGCATAAAGCATTGTTAGGACACGAATGCACAGGTGACTGTGGGGGGACACAGCCATTCAGTAAAGAATAAGGTTCTAGTTTGGTCTTAGAAGGTAGTGACGATTAGCAGAAACGGGAAAGAGCACCCCAGGTTATTCTGAGAGATAGTCTAGGCTTTCCAGGTGGCTCAGTGGTAAAGAATCTGCCTGCCAATGCAGGAGATACAGGTTCCATTCCTGAGTCAGGAAGATCCCTGGAGAAGAAAATGGCAACTCATTCCAGTATTCTTGCCTGGGAAATTCCAAGGATAGAGGGGCCTGGCGGACTACTGTCCATGGCATCTCAAGAGTCCGACATGATTTACCGACCAAAAAAGACTTAACGAGACTAGCGAAACTGAGGAAAGTGAAGCCTTTGCTACAGTTGGGGGCTAGTGCTGATGTAGAGAGGCGAGGAGGCCACCCTGTTAGTACTCCACGTGTTTGGGGTGGGATGGGCACATAATTATTCTCAGGGCATTCCAGTTGAAGATACAAGTTACTCAGCACCTTGATCAGGGCCAGGCACCCGGTAGGGAGAAGAGCTGGGAAACTGAGAAATCTGTCCCCAACTCTCAAAGTTGAGCAGTAACCACAGGAAGGCCAGGCCATTCAGCTCTTCAGTCAGCACGCGCGACCCCAGCGGACCAGGTCCCCGGCGTCGCGGCGGCCGAGCATGCTCAGTTGCCAGGATGCGGTGGCCGGGTTGCATGGAAAAAGCGCGGCGGAGTCCCAGCCCAGCAGAAACCCGGCCAGGGAAGGGGTTCGCTCCGAGGGGGCGGGGCCTCGGACGCACGCTCGCTCCCAGCCCGCCCCCCGGCCACGCGCCACGCGCCGGCCGTCTACACGCCGGCTGCCCGTTGCCCTGGCAACCGTCGCGCAGCGTCTTCCCAAGGGAGCTCCTGTCAGCCCGCGGATCCCATCGCCCGCTCCCCACAGCCCCGCAATTTTCGCGTGGGCTCAGAGGCGGAACGACAACAAAAAATGGCGGAGCGGAGCCAGACGGCGCCTGAGGCAGGTCTGTGGGGGCGGTCGATCAGGGGGAAGCGCTGGGGCAGTACGGCGCTGTCCTGGGCCCCAGGGGACAGGGGACTTGGGCCTGGCACTACTCCTGAAGAGGCACCCTCTGTGTTTGCGCGGTGAGGTTATGACCTCGGGGTCAAGGGTCAAGGGAGGAGCACACCCCTCTGAGTGTCGGGCTGAGGTCTCGCAGTCGAGGAGTCGCAGGAGTGTAAGAGAGTGTGTGCACTCGTTGGAGTGAACACTGGCTGAGAAAGAGCTGGGACCCAAGGGAAGACGACTCCCCTCCGGAGGGGCACCTGTGATGGGGGCTGGTTGTACGGGGTAGGCTGCATCACGGGAGGGGTTGAACACAGTCCTGTGGACTATGGGAGGGTCCTCTAAAGGGAGAGGAACTCTGATTCTGAGGAGGCAGGTTAAGTAGGAGGAGTGTTACTTTAGTTTCAGGCAGTGCCATGGAAGGGATATACGAGTATCTGTGCTTCAGGGAAGAGTAGTGACTAAGGGTCACCCATGTCACAGATAAAGTATACAAATCCTCATATGAGTCCTTAAGAGGACAAGAGGCTTGAGGGGACACCCAGCCCTTCAAAACCCTACCAAAGGAGGCTGGAGCCTGAGTGTGGATATGTGTGGGGTCAGTAATCTTGAAGGTCATTCAGAATCACAAAGGGATGCACATTCACGAGTCTGTGGTGGAAGCTAGTCTTTAAAGTGCAGGGAGACTAACAGGCAGGGAGACCTAGGATTCTATTCCTGAGGGGACCGCCTTGTAAATTTGGCTGGCTTGGAGAGATAATGACCTAAGCTTTACAGGATCATAGAAGAGAGAAAGGGCTCTTATAGTTCTGTGTATGTGGGAGGGGGTTTGTCCCTAAGAGGGATTGGGAACTGAAGAACTGGAGCATCAAAGTGATAGCTATGTGTGTGTGTGTGTGTCTGTCTGTCTCTCTCCCTGTGTGTATAGAAAAGCAGTGGCTTTGGTGAAATGTGTGGTGGTGGGTGATGGAGTGGTATCCATAATTTTGTATATGTGCCCTGATGGGGTATTTTGGTTACAAGAGTGACCCACTTGAATTATCCAGCCCTTTGGGGGTGGGGGAGGGAGGTCGTGGTTATGGTAAGACCATACAGTGACTGAAACTGGAATCTGTAAGAAGCCATCAAGAATGATTTAAGAGACCATTACTTCTTAAGACCTGCATGGTTTGTCTTTCTTTCATGGCATCTCTGTTCTTTCACCAGGTAATTCCTCTACTTATTTTATAGTTTCAGTTCAGTTCAGTCGTTCAGTCATGTTCGACTCTTTGTGACCCTATGAATTTTATAGTTTAAGCTCCCTCAACTTGAACATGCTCATTCCCTTTTTCATACTCCACCCATATTTGAGTGCCAACTATTCTCTAGGCATCAAATTAAGCACTGAAAACTCCCTGCTGGTGATTCTCTTACCTTATTCTTTTTTCTTTTCTTTCCTCCCATAGATTTATTGCCTTCACACATATAATTTAATCTATTTAGTATTTTTATTGCTTACTGTCTCATTCCACTAGAATGTAGGATCCATGAAGGCAAGGGTCTGTCTTGGGTTTATTAATTCCACATTCCTAGAACCATACCTTGCGTAGTTATTAATAAATATTTAAAAATTAATGACTAAATGACCTGATATTGTCTAGATGTTCAAGGAGTTTCTCTGAGGAAGTGAAATTTTAGGTGAGATATAATAGAGATTGAATAAATGAAGAGATGGCCAAAAAGTGGTCCAGGCAGAGGGAAGCCATGTGCAAATACCCTAAGGTAGGAGGAAGCATGATGTATTATATTTAAGGAACTGAAAGGAGAGAAGTGTGGCTGCACTTTGGGCAATAGGAAGACAAAAGAGTTAAGCTGAAGCAGATCTTGCAGGGCCTTAAGGCTAGAATAAGAATTTTGGTCAAAAATCCAAAAATGGAGGGAAGGGATTGAGAAATGTTTAAAAGGCAAAGTTAATAGGACTTAGTGAAAGATGGGAATGTGGGGGAAGGATGTGTCAAAGTGTACTTCTAATTTTTTAGTTTGTGCAGCTGAATAGTTGGTGATGCCATTATGGAGACAGGGAGTCCTGAAAGGGATCTTGGCTGGGTTTGAGAGGGAAGATCATGTGTTTGGTTTTGGACAAATGGAATCTGAGGTATCTTTGAGTTATCCAATAAATGGAGAGATTGGCAAGGGAGTTGAATATACAAGAAAAGTCTGGGGTAGCGTGGAGTTAATTAGTGAAACCATGAGTGTGGATCAGATTGCCTAAAGGGAGTGTAAAGAGAAGCATCTTGGGATGAAGTGTTGAGCAGTTACAGTATTTCAGTGCATTCTAAAGAGATAGATTAAAGAGGACAGGCAAAAGAATGTTTGTGACATGTTCAAAGCCTGAACACTGCCAACTGATATAAAAAGGAAGACTGCAGAGCTAGATTTAGAGAATGTTTAGCATCATTGTTTTGTTGTTCAGTCACTCAGTCCTGTCTGACTCTTTGTGACCCCTTGGACTGAAGCATGCCAGGCTTCCCCATCCTTCACCATCTCCTGAAGCTTGATCCAATTCATGTCTATCGAGTCGGTGGTGCCATTCAACCGTCTTGTCCTCTGTTGTCCACTTTTCTTCCTGCCTTCAGTCTTTCCCAGTATCATTATCTTTTCTGAGTTAGCTCTTCTCATCAGGTGGCCAAAGGATTAGATTTTCAGCTTCAGCATCAGTCCTTCCAATGAATATTCAAGGTTGATTTCCTTTAGGATCAACTTATTTGATCTCTGTGCAGTCCAAGGGACTCTCAAGAATCTTCTCCAACACCACAGTTCAAAAGCAACAATTCTTTGGCACTCAGCCTTCTTTATGGTCCAACTCGCACATCTGTACATGTCCTTGATAAGAGGAAACTGATGAAGGTATGAGCCAAACTAACTTCTAAATCACTAACATCTGGCTCAATCTTTGTTTCTTAAGTCAAACTCCTGAGAGAGAATCTAATTGACACACATTACCTTTTCCCACTAGACCATGTCATAGATCACAAGCCAGTGTAGGATTGTCTTTGAACTGGGTGTCCAGCTATTGCTCTCTGGAGACACCTGGTACAAAATATGTATATCTGGTGATTTCTTATCTCAAGAGCAGTAGCTGACATTTATGGAGTTGTTTATGTGCAAGACATTGTACTAAGTGCTTTAAATGTTTTAATCTACTTCAAGATCACAGCTACACTGTAAAGTATTATCTTTATTTAATATGTGAAGAAGTTTTGGCACAGAGAAGTTAAACAACTTGCTCAATCTGCAAATAATTAATGTAAGATTATAGTTCTTTGGCTATTTTTGACATTATCTGGATTCATTACTTGGCCTTCTGTTTGTATTGCAACATATTGCATACTGACAAAATAATAGCCATGATGAAAATTCCTTCCCTACAGAAAACATTCCAAGCTAAGCATACATTAACAAAGTGAAGTGGAAAGAACTGTGGCTCAAATCCTTGTATAAATCATGTCTCTGTAACTTATTAGATGTGGACCTCAAATTCAAAAGTTCTCATCTTAAAGTTTCCTCATCTGTAAAATATGGATGATATTTGCAGTATAGTTGTGTTTGGTAGAGATAATATATGTGAAGAGCCCAGTAAATGGTATTTCCTTAATTCTGCTGAAGTTTGAATACAAAAACTCAGATGTAATATATGTATATATATATATACACACACACATATATATGTATGTACTTTTCATATACAGTGGAAGTGAGAAATAGACTGGATAAGGGACTGGATCTGATAGACAGAGTGCCCGATGAACTATGGATGGGGGTTCCTGACATTGTACAGGAGACAGGGAGCAAGACCATCCCCAAGAAAAGAAATGCAAAAAAGCAACATGGCTGTCTGAGGAGGCCTTACAAATAGCTGTGAAAAGAAGAGAAGCCAAAAGTAAAGAAGGAAAGGAAAGATATAAGCATCTGAATGCAGAGTTCCAAAGAATAGCAAGGAGAGATAAGAAAGCCTTCCTCAGTGATCAGTGCAAAGAAATAGAGGAAAACAACAGGATGGGAAAGACTAGAGATCATTCAAGAAAACTAGAGATACCAAGGGAACATTTCATGCAAAGATAGGCTCGATAAAAGACAGAAATGGAATGGACCTAACAGAAGCAGAAGATATTAAGAAGAGGTGACAAGAATACACAGAAGAACTGTACAAAAAAGATCTTCATAACCCAGATAATCACAATGATGTGATCACTCACCTAGAGCCAAACATCCTGGAATGTGAAGTCAAGTGGGCCTTAGGAAGCATCACTATGAACAAAGCGAGTGGAGGTGATGGATTTCCAGTTGAGCTATTTCAAATCCTGTAAGATGATGCTGTGAAAGTGCTGCACTCAATGTGCCAGCAAATTTGGAAAACTCAGCAGTGGCCACAGAACTGGAAAAGATCAGTTTTCATTCCAATCCCTAAGAAAGGCAATGCCAAAGAATGCTCAAACTACTGCACAATTGCACTCATCTCACATACTAGCAAAGTAATGCTCAAAATTCTCCAAGTCAGTCTTCAGTAATACATGAACCATGAATTCCAGATGTTCAAGCTGGTTTTTGAAAAGGCAGAGGACCAGAGATCAAATTGCTAACATCTGCTGGATCATCAAAAAAGCAAGAGAGTTCAAGAAAAACATCTATTTCTGCTTTATTGACCGTGCCAAAGCCTTTGCCTGTGTGGATCACAACGAACTGTGGAAAATTCTGAAAGAGATGGGAATACCAGACCACCTGACCTGCCTCCTGAGAAATCTGTATGCAAGTCATGAACATGGAACAACAGACTGGTTCCAATTTGGGAAAGAAGTACATCAAGGCTTTATATTGTCACCCTGCTTATTTAACTTCTGTGCAGAGTACATCATGAGAAACGCTGGGCTGGATGAAGCACGAGCTGGAATCAAGATTGCTGGGAGAAATATTGATAACCTCAGATATTCAGAAGATACCACTCTTATGGCAGAAAGTGAAGAACTAAAGAACCTCTTGATGAATGTGAAAGAGGAGAGTGAAAACGTTAGCTTAAATTTCAACATTCAGAAAACAAAGATCATGGCATCTGGTCCCATCACTTCATGGCAAATAGATGGAGAAACAGTGGAAACAGTGGCAGACTTTATTTTGGGGGGCTCCAAAATAACTGCAGATGGTTATTGAAGCTATGAAATTAAAAGACACTTACTCCTTGGAAGAAAAGTTATGACCAACCTGCTGCTGCTGCTGCTGCTAAGTCGCTTCAGTCGTGTCCGACTCTGTGCAACCCCATAGACGGCAGCCCACCTAGACAGCATATTAAAAAGCAGAGACATTACTTTGCCAACTAAGGTCTGTCTAGTCAAGGGTATGGTTTCTCCAGTAGTCATGTATGGATGTGAGAATTGGACTATAACGAAAGCTGAGCACTGAAGAATTGATACTTTTGAACTGTGGTGTTAAAGAAACCTCTTAAGAGTCCCTTAGACTGCAAGGAGATCCAACCAGTCCATTCTAAAGGACATCAGTCCTGGGTGTTCACTGGTAGGACTGATGCTGAAGCTGAAACTCCAATACTTTGGCCACCTGATGTGAAGAGCTTACTCATTTGATAAGACCCTGATGCTGGCAAAGATTGAAGGCAGGAGGAGAAGGGGACGACAGAGGATGAGATGGTTGGGTGGCATCACCGACTCAATGGGCATGAGTTTGAGTAAACTCTAGGAGTTGGTGATGGACAGGGAGGCTTGGCATGTGCAGTCCATGGGGTCACAAAGAGTCGGGCACAACTGAGTGCCTGAACTGAATTGAACTGATGTACTTTACAAATAAAACCCTGCTTTAAACATACAATTTTTGTATGAGACATTTCTTTTCATTTTTCTTCATTAGCATAATTGATTTTCTATAAGAAGAAAGGCAGACATTAAGTTTTGGAAAATATAGAATTGTTAGCCAAAATATGTGTCGTGGGACAAGTCTCTGTATGAGGTGAATTTTGAGGAATTTCCTGGTGAAGCGAAGAGATACATAATTTTTTAAAGCATGCGGGTGTCTCCATAAGGGGCTTCCTTGGTGGTTCATACAGTAAAGACTCTGTCTGCAATGCAGGAGACTGTGATTCAGTCCCTGGGTTGGGAAAATCCGTGGTTATGCACGCCATTATTCTTGCCTAGGCAGGCTATAGTCCACAGGGCTGCCACATGATCGAGCGACTAAGCACACACCCAGATCTACAAGATGGTCAGATTTGCAGAAGGAATTTTTTTTTTGTAAATATTATACTTTAAAATGAGGACATTGTTTGGAATTTTTCTTCTTATCCAAAAATTTGACTATTAATAACTCTACAAAATATACTTATTGCTAAATAAAGGTAGAGGTATTAGTCTCAGGCTAGATTGTACATGCTTCAGTTTCTCAGAGTCTTCTGGCTTTCTCGCTATCATTAAGAAAGCTTTTGTTCTAAGTACTTGCTAAAATAATTGGTTTTCTTTTTTTGCCAAGTTTGTTGGGTTTTTTTTTGGAGGCCCATGTAGAGCAGAAATTTTAGAATGATGCAGTCTGTTAAAGTGACCTGAACCTTGATCACTTTTTCTGTGAACAAAATGGGTCTTCTTTTAAAAGCAGCTTTACATTATCTGAAATTATCTATAGACAGAATCTTGAAATTTTAAAAACCCTTAGAAATGAGAATAATGTTTTCTATCTTTTTTTAATAGTTGGGCAAAATATTTAAGTTTTTTTGACTTTAGGTTTTAGTTTCCTTTTTTGTAAATTTGGGATAGTAATACCTACTTTTCAGGTGACAGAGATACTGTATGGAAAGGGCGAAATATTTATACCCTCAAAGAAATGATAGCTTAGTTGGTGAGTGCACATGTATGTGTGTGTGTATGCATTTGTGTACCTTTTCCTAAAGACTTACTAGTAAAATCACCTTTAACAGAATGGGAAATCCAGGTCTACAGTCTCTTATAGGGCAGCCTTTCATGCAAATGTATTTCAGAATTCAGATTATTTTTTATTATGGAAAGGCAGTACTGTCTTATGTAATGGCTTATGTACCTATGCATTTCTTCTGTACTGTTTGTTATAGAACATTTCCAGTTAAGTATGGTAGAGTACCCTATAATCAAACACATTAATCACATTCACACTAATTGAATTAAAGTTATGAATAGCTTCACATCAATTTAACTTTTACTAACAGATTAGTTTTGGCACTAAAGTTGTGAACAAAAATTACTATTTTTAGAGACTTAAGGATTTTGGAATTATAGAAGAGAGACTGTGGACTGATATAATTTTATCCTTTTTAAGAAAAAAAATTTAAAATTTCAGATTATTTTTTGTCATGTTTTTATCTTTTGTAACATCATGGTGCTGAGCTTTATGAAAAATCCCAAAAGTTTTGGAACAGAAAACACCTTTTGTTTCCATGTTGATGTGCTTATTTCTTCTAAGGAACTCTGATAATATCTGTATTTCTGAGATCTATGAATGTTGCATTTGACTTCAGTTTCAGTATCTTGGGCTTCCCTGCTAGCTCAGCTGGTAAAGAATCCACCTGCAATGCAGGAGACCCTGGTTCGATTCCTGGTTTGGGAAGATCCCCTGGAGAAGGGATAGGCTACCAACTCCAGTATTCTTGGGCTTCCCTGGTGGCTTAGCTGGTAAAGAATCAGTCTTCAACGTGGGAGACCTGGGTTCAATCCCTGGGTTGGGAAGATCCCCTGGAAAAGGGAAAGACTACCCACTTCAGTATTCTGGGCTGGAGAATTCTGTACAGTCCAGTGCATGGGGTTGCAATAAGTCAGACACGACTGAGCGACCTTCACTTTCACTTTCAGTATCTTGGCTCAGTGTCATTTTCAAGGAGACATACTACAGAACTATAGCATTCAGTTAGAAGGATGCCAATATTTGGATACATATTCTTAAGAAAATCATAGCTTTATCTTCAAGTCATCTTAAGAACAGCACAGTCTTCTATGAGTTTCAGAATATTTTTATTAATTGTTAAATTTCACCAATGGAGCAGGTGTTAATTTTAGTATTGATTTAAGAAAAAATTTCATTCTTAACAGAATTTGATTTTTTTGATTATAAAAAATTATCTCAACTATGAAAGCTTGTGATAATTCATTAATGGTTTTCACCATATGGGAATATGATAATTTTTACTTTTTACATATCCCATTCATTTAATGGGTTCAGAGAAATTTTTCTTTTTTTTTCAAATTGTAAAGGGAGAAGGTTTTATTTGTCATACATTTTTGAGAAATATTGATTGTGAATATTTAGCTGAAACTGCAATACTTTGGCCACCTCATGCGACGAGTTGACTCACTGGAAAAGACTCTGATGCTGGGAAAGGTTGGGGGCGGGAGGAGAGGGGGACGACGGAGAATGAGATGGCTGGATGGCATCACCGACTCTGTGGACATGAGTTTGAGTGTACTCCGGGAGTTGGTGATGGACAGGGAGGCCTGGCGTGCTATGATTCATGGGGTCGCGGAGAGTCGGACACGACTGAGCGACTGAAGAAGAAGAAGAAGAAGAAACTTTCAAAATAATGTACATACATGTCAACTGAAGGAAAACAAATCAAGCAAATGCAAAGATGCCTAGAATTTTATATAAGAATAAAAACTTTTATGTAGGATTGGAAATTCCTAAATAAAAACGTTCAAAAATGTTAGGAAAAATACCTGAGATTTTTTGTAAAGGAATGGGAAAAACAATCTGCCAACAGTTACAGTTTACTTGCCTTTTTTCAGAAGTCTTAGAAATAATTTGTTTGAAGATATTAATCTCTACGTCAGACTTTGCAGAAGAAATCACTATGCTGTGGACTATGTTATTACTTTTAAAAATTACTCATTCATATTTCTGTTTTTGTTCCAGTTCCATAGTGTTTTGATGATTTTAGCTTTGTAGTATGGTCTGAAGTCAGGGAGTCTGATTCCTTCAGTTCTGTTTTTCTTTCTCAAAACCATTTTTGCTGTTCAGGGTCTTCAGTATTTTCATACAAATTGTAAAATCTTTTGTTCTAATTCTGTGAATAATGCCATTGGTAATTTGATAAGGATTGCATTGAATCTGTAGCTTCCTTTGGGTAGTAAAGTCATTTTCACAATGTTGATTCTTCCAGTCCAAGAGCATGGTATATCCATCTGTGTCATCTTTGATTTCTTTCATTAGTGTCTTATAGTTTTCTGAGTACAAGTCCTTTGCCTCCTTAGGTAGGTTCATTTCTAGGTATTTTATTCTTTTTGTTGTGATGGTGAAAGGGATCATTTCCTTGGTTTCTCTTACTGATCTTTCATTGTTAGTATATAGGAAAGCAAGAGATTTATGTGTCTTAATTTAACTTTTTTTACATTCATTGATTAGCTCTAGTAGTTTTCTAGTAGCATCTTTAGCATAGTCCATGTATAATATCATATCTCTGCAAACAGTGACATTTTTACTTCTTCTTTTCCAATTTGCATTCCTTTTGTTTATTTTTCTTCTCTGATTTTTGCAGCTAGGACTTTCCAAATTATGTTGAATAAGAGTGGCAAGAGAGGGTATCCTTGTCTAGTTCCTGATCTTAGAGGAAATGCTTTCAGGTGTTCACTGTTAAGAATAATATTTGCTTCTGGTTCAAGATGGCAGAGTAGAAGGACATGCACTCATCTCCACCTGTGAGAGCACCAAAATTGCAACTAGCTGTTGAACAACCATCAACAGGAAGACACTGGAACCCACCCAACAAAGATACCCCACATCCAATGGCAAAGAAGAAGCCTCAGTGAGATGGTAGGAAGGGTGCAATCACAATAAAATTGAATACCATACTCGCTGGGTGGGTGATCCACAGACTGGAGAACAGTAATACCAAAGAACTTCTCACACTGTTGTGAAAGTTCTGAACCCCACGTCAGGTTTCCCAGCCTGGGGATCCGGCAAAGGGACTGGGAATCCCCAGGGAATCTGGCCTTGACAGCCAGTGGTATTTGCTTATAGGCCTTCCAGAGGACTGAGGGAAACAGACTCAAGTCTTAGAGGGCACAAACAAAATGCACCAAGACCCAGAGGAGAGGAGTAGTGACCCCATGGGAGACTGAATCAAAACCTTACCAGACAAGTAAAAGTTAAGAGAATTCAATACCATTAAACCAGCTTTATAAAAGATATTAAAGGAACTTCTCTAGGCAGGAAACACACGACAAGGAAAAGGCCTACAGAAAATAAACCTAAAACAATTAAGAAAGCGGTAATAGAATAATACAGATTAATAATTACCTTGAATGTTAATGGATTAAATGCAGGAACCAAAAGACATAGTCTGCCTGGATGGATGAAAACATGTACCTATTTGGACTTCCACTTACCACATCATTCTGCTTGACTCCCTCAGATTGTATGTAATTATTTTATATTGTTAAATTAATCACGTTCCCATTATGGCTTGCAATTGTAATTATCTTTTATTTTTTGTCTGGCTATTGACTATGAAGGAGAAGGAAATGGCAAGCCACTCCAGTACTCTTGCCTAGAAAATCCCATGGATGGAGGAGCCTGGTAGGCTGCAGTCCGTGGGGTTGCTAAGGGTCGGACACAACTGAGCGACTTCACTTTCACACATTGGAGAAGGAAATGGCAACCCACTCCAGTGTTCTTGCCTGGAGAATCCCAGGGACGGGAGAGCCTGGTGGGCTGCTGTCTATGGGGTCACACAGAGTCGGACACGACTGAAGTGACTTAGCAGTAGCATTGACTATGAAGACTGGTAAACACCTTTTACATTGTGACTGTTAACTATTACTCACTTAGTACCATTGTATCATGTTTGGTCACCAGAAAAATAATAGAACTCTGTATCACCAAAAAGGTGAACGTGAAAGTTGCTCAGTCCTGTCTGACTCTTTGTGACCCCATGGACTGGGGAAACAGACTCTTGGAGGGCACAGACAAAACTTTGTACACACCAGGACCCAGGAGAAAGGAGCAGTGACCCCACAAGAGATTGAGCCAGACTTGCCTGTGAATATCCAGGAGTCTCCAGTGGAGGCATGGGTCAACAGTGTCCTGCCACTGGGTCAGGGGCACTGAATACAACAATCCTGGGAGCCCTGGTGGATGCTGACATAAGTCCTTTTGAAGAAAGTCACCATTACTGCTATTACTCCTACCATAGTTTGGCCTCAGGCCAAACTACAGGGAGGGAACACAGCCCGACCAATCGACAGAAAATTGGATTAAATATTTACTGAGCATGGCCCCACCCATCAGAGCAGACCCAGATTCCCCCACAGCCAGTCCCTCCCATCAGGAAGCTTCCACAAGCCTCTTATCCTTATCCGTCATCAGGGCAGACAGAATGAAAACTGCAATCACAGAAAACAAACCAAACTGATCACATGGATCACAGCCTCGTTTAACTCAATGAAACTATGAGCCCTGCGTGTAAGGGCTATAAGGCCAACCAAGATGGACAGGTCATGATGGAGAGTTCTGATAAAATGTGGTTCACTGGAGAAGGGAATGCAAACCGCTTCAGTTTTCTTGCCTTGAGAACCCCATGAACAGTCTGAAAAGGCAAAAAGATATGACACTGAAACATGAACTCCTCAGTCAGTAGGTGCCCATATGCTCCTGGAGAAGAGTGGAGAAATAGTTCAGGAAAGAAAGAAGAGGCTGAGCTAAAGCAAAAACAACACTCAGTTTTGGGTGTGACTGGTGATGGAAGTCCAATGCTGTAAAGAACAATATTGCATAGGAACCTGGAATGTTAGGTCCATGAATCAAGGCAAATTGGAAGTGGTCAAACAGGTGATGGCAAGAATGAACATTGACATTTTAGGAATCAGTGAACTAAGATGGACAGAAATGGGTGAATTTAATTCAGATGACCATTACATCTACTACTGTGGCCAAGAATCCCTTAGAAGAAATGGAGTAGTCCTCAAAGTCAACAAAAGAGTCTGAAATGCAGTACTTGGATGCAGTCTCAAAAACGACAGAATGATCTCTGTTCATTTCCAAGACTAGGCATTCAATATCACGGTAATCCAAGTCTATGCCCCAACCACTGAAGAAGCTTAGGTTGAATGGTTCTATGAAGACCTACAAGACCTTCTAGAACTAACACCCCCAAAAGATGTCTTTTTCATCATAGGGGACTGGAATGCAAAATTAGGAAGGCAAGAGATACCTGAAGTAACAGTCAAGTTTGGGCCTTGGAGTACAAAATGAAGCAGGGCAAAGGCTAACAGAGTTTTGCTAAGAGAACGCACTGGTCATAGAAAACACCCTCTTCCAACAACACAAGAGATGACTTTACACATGGACATCACCAGATGGTCAATACTGAAATCAGATTGATTATGTTCTTTTTAGCTGAAGATGGAGAATTTCTATACAGTCAGCAAAAACCAGACTGGGAGCTGACTGTGGCTCAGATCGTGAACTCCTTATTGCAAAATTCAGACTTAAATTGAAGAAAGTAGGGAAAACCACTAGACCATTCAGGTATGACCCAAATCAAATCCCTTATGATTATACAGTGGAAATGACAAATAGATTCAAGATATTAGATCTGTTAGACAGAATGCATGAAGAACTAGGGACAGAGATTTGTAACATTGTATAGGAGGTGGTGATCAAAACCATCCCCAAGAAAAATGCAAAAGGGCAAAATGTTTCTTTGCGGAGGCATTACAGATAGCTGAGAAAAGAGGAGAAGCAAAAGGTGAAGGAGAAAAGGAAAGATATATCCATCTGAATGAAGTTCAGTTCAATCGCTCAGTCGTGTTCAACTCTTTGCGACTTGTGGACTGCAGCACGCCAAGCCTCCCTGTCCATCACCAACTCCCGGAGTTTACTCAAACTCATGTTCATTGAGTTGGTGATGCCATCCAACCATTTCATCCTCTGTTTTCCCTTTCTCCTCCCACCTTCGATTTTTCCCAGCATCAGGGTCTTTTCAAATGAATCAGACCTTCACATCAGCTGGCCAAAGTATTGGAGTTTCAGCTTTAGCATCAGTCTTTCCAATGATTATTCAGGACTGATTTCCTTTAGGATGGACTGGTTGGATTTCCTTGCAGTCCAAGGGATTCTCAAGAGTCTTCTCCAACACCACAGTTCAAAAGCACCAATTCCTCAGTGCTCAGCTTTCTTTATAGTCCAACTCTCACATCCATACATGACTACTAGACAAACCATAGCCTTGACTAGACAGGCCTTTCTTGGCAAAATAATGTCTCTTTTATGGAATAACAAGACGGGATAAGAAACTCTTCCTAAGTGATCAGTGCAAAGAAATAGAGCAAAACAGTAGAATGGGAAAGACTAGAGATCTCTTCAAGAAAATTAGAGATACCGAGGGAAAATTTCATGCAAAGATGGGTACAATAAAGGACAGAAATGGTATGAACCTAACAGAAGCAGAAGATATTAAGAAGAGATGGCAAGAAGACACAAAAGAAATATACAAAAAAGATCTTCATGACCCAGATAACAACAATGGTGTGATCACTCACCTGGAGCCAGACATCCTAGAGTCCGAAGTCATTGGGCCTTAGGAAGCATCACTACAAACAAAGCTAGTAGAGGTGATGGAATTCCAGGTGAACTTTTTCACATCCTAAAAGATGATGCTGTGAAAGGGCTGCATTCAATATGCCAACAGATTTGGAAAACTCACTAGTGGTCACAGGACTGGAAGAGGTCAGTTTTTATTCCAATCCCAAAGAAAGTCAGTGCCAAAAAATGTTCAGACTACTACACAATTGCGTTCATTTCACATGCTAGCAAAATAATGCTCAAAATTCTCCAAGCTAGGCTTCAACAGTACGTGAACCAAGAACTTCCAGATGTTCAAGCTGGGTTTGGAAAATGAGGAGGAACCAGAGATCACATTGCCAACATGGATGAGAGAAAAAGCAAGAGAATTCCAAAAATCATCTACTTCTGATTCATTGACTATGCTAAATCCTTTAACTGTGTGGATCACAACAAACTGTGGAAAATTCTTCAAGAGATGGGAAGAACAGACCTCCTTACCAGCCTCCTGGGAAACCTTATGCAGGTCAAGAAGCAACAGTTCGAACCAGACAGGGATCCATGAACTGGTTCCAAATTCAGAAAGGAGTACTTCAAGGCTGTATATTGTCACCCTGCTCATTTAACTTATATTCAGAATACATCATGTGAAATGCCGGGCTGGATGAAGCACAAGCTGGAATCAAGATTTCTGGGAGAAATATCAGTAACCTCAGATACGCAGATGACACCACCTTTATGGCAGAAAGGGAAGAGGAACTAAAGAGCCTCTTGATGAAAGTGAAGGAGGAGAGTGAAAAAGCTGGCTTAAAACTCAACATTCAAAAAGCTAAGATCATGGCATCCGTTCCCATCACTTCTTGGCAAATAGATGGGAAAACAGTGGAAACAGTGACAGACTTTATTTTCTTGTACTCCAAAATCACTGCAGATGGTGACTGCAGCCATGAAATTAAAACACACTAGTTCCTTGGAAGAAAAGCTATGACCAACCTAGGTAGCATATTAAAACGCAGAGACATTACTTTGCCAACATTGGTCTGTCTAGTCAAAATTTTGGTTTTTCTAGTAGTCATGTGTGGATTGAGAGTTGGACCATAAAGAAAACTGAGCACCGAAGAATTGATGCTTTTGAACTTTGGTGTTGGAGAAGACTCTTGAACTCAGAAGACTGCAAGAAGATTAAATCAGTCAATCCTAAAGGAAATCAATCCTGAATATTTGTTGGAAGGACTGATGCTGAGGCTGAAGCTCCAATTCTTTGGCCATTTGATGTGAAGAACTGACTCACTGGAAAAGACCCTGATGCTGGGAATGATTAGAGGCAGGAGGAGAAGGGACATTGGTAGATGAGATGGTTGGATGGCATCACTGTCTTGATGGACATGAGTTTGAGCAAGCTCCGGGAGTTGGTGATGGACAGGGAATCCTGGCGTGCTACAGTCTATGGGGTCGCAAAGGGTTGGATGTAACTGAGCGACTGAACTGAACTGCGCTGTTTTAGCCTTCCAGGCTTCTCTGTCCATGGAATTCTCTAGGCCAGAATACTGAAGTAGGTAACTGTTCCTTTCTCCAGAGGATCTTCCCAACCCAGGAATTAAACTGGTTTCTCCTGCATTGCAGGTGGATTGCTTACCATCTGAGTCGCCAGGGAAACCCCCTGTAAATAGGATTTAATAGAAAAACCTGTTATCACTTTTTAACATGCAGATGCATATCAGAATTATCTTGAAATTTTTTGAAAAATACAAATGCTCAGGTAGTGCTTGTTTTCTCCAGTCAGGTCCTAATTAGCAGTCATGTTTAAAAACATCTGGACTATGTGATGATCTTTTACTTTCATCTAGTTTGTTTCACTTTTTATATTTCATATTCAGTACTCCCATTTCATTTAGTTTATGTTCTCCAATTTCTCCATCTCCTTTTTTTTGATGTTCTTTCTCAAGCCTTTATCAAGTGTAGTAGAAAAACTTTTGTATAAATAAAGATATATATGTATAATATACATTTTAGAAAACTTATGAAATTTTGCTGAACTCGAAAATTATGACATTTTGATTCCACTTGTTTAACTTAGTCTGAATAGAATGCTAGATTTCTAATTAAAAATAGATTTGCAACAAACAACAAAGATTTACTATATAGCATACTACCATAGTCAGTATCTTGTAATAACCTATGATGGAAACTAATTTGAAAAATAATATTTGTTTATTTGTTTAACTGAATCACCTTGCTGTGCACCTGTAACACTGTAAGTCAAGTATACTTCAATAATATATATATATATTTTAAAGAAAGTTATGTTCTGATAGGAAACAATCAAAGATAAGCTTGTGCTTCATTATTTTTTAACATTTGAATCATTTTTACAAATATTTGAATAAAAAATATTTGCTGTGGATTTGTCATATATGTATTGCTTTTATTATATTGAAGTAGGTTTCCTCTGTATCCCCTTTCTGGAGTGCTTTTGTCGTAAATGAGTGTTGAATTTTGTCAGCTTTTTCTGCATTATTGAGGTTATCATCAGGTTTTTATTGTTCAGTTTGTTAATGTGGTGTGTCACATTGATTAATTTGCATATATTGAAGAATCCTTGCATCCCTGAGAAAAATTCCACTTGATCATGGTGTGTGGTCCTTTGAATGTGTTGTTGGATTGAGTTTACTAGTATTTTGTTGAGGATTTTTGCATCTATGTTCATTAGTGATATTGACCTGTAATTTTCTTTTTTGTGATATCTTTGTCTAGTTCTGGTATGAGAGTGATGGTGGTCTTGTAGAAAGATCTTGGGAGTGTTCCTTCTTTTGCAATCTTTTGGAAGAGTTTGAGAAGGATAGGTGTTAACTCTTCTCTAAATGTTTGATAGTATTCTCCTGTGAAACTATCTGGTCCTGGACTTTTATTTGTTGCAAGTTTTTAAAGTTTTGATTTCAGTGCTTAGAATAATAGTGGCAAGAGTAGACATTCTTATCTTGTTCCTGATCTTAGAAGAAATGCTTTGAATTTTTCACTACTGTATAATTCCTTTATTACGTTGAGATAAGTTCTATCTATGCCCACTTTCTGGAGAGGTTTTTTTTTTTTTATCATAAATGAGTGTTGAATTTTGTCAAACACCTTTTCTCTGAAGAAGATCTAGTGGATACATTGTTGGTGGGGGTGTAAATTGGTGCAGCCACTATAGAAAACAGTTTGGAGGTTTTAAAAAAATCTAAAAATAGAACTACCATATGACCCATCAATTTCTGTCCTGGATATAAATCTGAAAGAAACAAAAGTGCTGATTTGAAGATACATGCACCCCAATGATCATAGAAGCATTATTTGCAATTGCCAAGATATAGAAGCCACAGATGAATGGATGAAGAAGTGATACACATATACACATACACCCACACAGTGGGATACGACTCAGCCATGAAAGTGAAATTTTGCCAATTACAGCAACATGGATGCATCAGTGGACTTGGAGAGCATTATACTAAGTGAAATGAATCATAAAAAGACAAAAGTGGATGATATCACTTATCTTATGAATATAGAATATACAGCAAAGTTGTGAGTATAACAGAAAAGAAGCAGACTCACAGATACAGAGAACAAACTTGTGGTTACTAGTGGGAGAGGGAAGTTGGGGGGGTAATATAGGGTTAGGAGGTGCAAACCATTAGGTATAAAATAAACAACAAGGATATATTATTCAGTGTGTGAAATATAGCAAATATTTCATAATTATTATAAATGGAGTATAACATGAAAAGAAGCCCCTTATTTGGAGGTGTCCATCTCTTTTTACAATATGAAGTGGTAAATAAGACCTGGGATTTGCAGTTAAACAGATAAGATTTGAAATTCCAATTCCCTGGCTGCTATCAAAAAGTCTACAAACAATAAATGCTGGAGAGGGTGTGGAGAAAAGGGAACCCTCTTACACGGTTGGTGGGAATGCAAACTAGTACAGCCACTATGGAGAACAGTGTGGAGATTCCTTAAAAAACTGGAAATAGAACTGTCCTATGATCCAGCAATCCCACTCCTGGGCATACACACTGAGGAAACCAGAATTGAAAGAGCCACATGTACCCCCGTGTTCATTGCAGCACTGTTTACAATAGCCAGGACATGAAAGCAACCTAGATGTCCATCAGCAGACAAATGGATAAGAAAGCTGTGGTACATATACATAATGGAATATTACTCAGCCATTAAAAATAATGCATTGAATCAGTTCTAATGAGGTGGATGAAACTGGAGCGTATTATACAGAGTGAAGTAAGTCAGAAAGAGGAACATCAATACAGTATACTAACACATATATATGAAATTTAGAAACATGGTAACGATGACCCTATATGCGAGATAGCAAAAGAGACTCAGATGTATGGAACAGTCTTTTGGACTCCGTGGGAGAAGATGAGGGTGGAATGATTTGAGAGAATAGCATTGAAACATGTATGTTATCATATGTGAAACAGATAGCCAGTCCAGGTTTGATGCATGAGACAGGGTGCTCAGGGCTGGTGCACTGGGATGACCCTGAGGGATGGGATGGGGAGGGAGGTGGGAGGGATGTTCAGAATGGGGAACACATGTACACCCAGGCTGATTCATGTCAATGTAGGGCAAAAACCACTACAATATTGTGAAGTAATTAGCCTCCAATTAAAATAAATAAATTAAAAAAATAAAATTCCGATTCTTCCACTTATTGTGTAACAGTGCTTCTATGAGACTCAGTTTTATTCATCTTTAAAATAGTGATACAGACCCTTTACTCTAAGTAGAGTTATGAGGGTATATGTTATGCACATGATAGAGTAGAAATTCTACTAGCCAACTCACTGGATTGTTTAATGCCTTCCATTCCATGAAACATGCAGCTTCGTATATGTTTGAAGAGGCTCTCTGATCATGTTGCTATCCCAGATATAGGAGAGAGCAATTTTATAGATGTGTCATAAATACATTAAGAATGTTAAATAATTTTAATTAAAATTGGAAATATCATCCAAAATAGTAATGGTCTAACTTCTCACCTTACTAATGTCATTACCAGTGTACTGCCACAAGGATAGCAATGATTATGAGAAATGCTAGTAAAATTTTTCCAGCTTGGTAAAAAATACTTGAACTTTACTATAAAAACCTACAAGAACTTATCTCAGTTTAGGTTTACTGGTATTATGGGATCTTTCCTGGTATCTCCCATATTATGGAACTGCATGAAGAATCACATGATTTAAAAATTATATTTTTGTGCCTAGTCTTAGTTGCGGCATGTGGGGTCTAGTTCCCTGACCCGGAATATCACCTGGCCCGCCTGCACTGGCAGCATGCATTCTTAGCCACCGGACCACCAGGGAAGTCCCGAGAGTCAAGTGATTTAATAAACAGGGTGGTTAATTTTTATTGCTTTCTCTAAAGAGACTGGATCTTTTATTTCAGTTTAATATAACAACACAAGAGAAGACTCTACACATGGACATCACCAGATGGTCAACACCGAAATCAGATTGATTATATTCTTTGCAGCCAAAGATGGAGAAGCTCTATACAGTTAGCAAAAACAAGACCAGGAGCTGACTGTGGCTCAGATCATGAACTCCTTATTGCCAAATTAAGACTTAAATTGAATAAAGTAGGGAAAACCACTAGACCATTCAGATATGACCTAAATCAAATCCCTTATGATTACACAGTGGAAGTGAGGAATAGATTTAAAGGACTAGATCTGATAGATAGAGTGCCTGATGAACTCTGGATGGAGACAGGGACCAAGACCATCCCCATGGAAAAGAAATGCAAAAAAGCAAAATGGCTCTCTGAGGAGGCCTTACAAATAGCTGTGAAAAGAAGAGAAGTGAAAAGCAAAGGAGAAAAGGAAAGATATAAGCATCTGAATGCAGAGTTCCAAAGAATAGCAAAGAGAGATAAGAAAGCCTTCCTCAGCGATCAATGCAAAGAAATAGAGGAAAACAACAAAATAGGAAAAACAAAAGATCTTTTCAAGAAAATTAGAGATATCAAGGGAACATTTCGTGCAAAGATGGGCTCGATAAAGGACAGAAATGGTATGGACCTAACAGAAGCAGAAGATATTAAGAAGCGGTGGCAAGAATACACAGAAGAACTGTACAAAAAAGAGCTTCACGACGAAGATAATCACGATGGCGTGATCACTCACCTAGAGCCAGACATCTTGGAATGTGAAGTCAAGTGGGCCTTAGAGAGCATCACCATGAACAAAGCTAGTGGAGGTGATGGAATTCCAATTGAGCTATTTCAAATCCTGAAAGATGATGCTGTGAAAGTGCTGCACTCAATATGCCAGCAAATTTGGAAAACTCAGCAATGGCCACAGGACTGGAAAAGGTCAGTCTTCATTCCAATCCCAAAGGAAGGCAATGCCAAAGAATGCTGAAACTACCGTACAATTGCACTCATCTCATATGCTAGTAAAGTCATGCTCAAAATTCTCCAAGCCAGTCTTTCAGCAGTATGTGAACCATGAAATTCTAGATGTTCAAGCAGGTTTTAGAAAAGGCAGAGGCACCAGAGATCAAATTGCCAACAACCGCTGGATCATGGAAAAAGCAAGAGAGTTCCAGAAAAATATCTATTTCTGCTTCATGGACTATGCCAAAGCCTTTGACTGTGTGAATCACAATAAACTGGAACATTCTGAAAGAGATGGGAATACCAGACCACCTGACCTGCCTCTTGAGAAACCTGTATGCAGGTCAGGAAGCAACAGTTAGAACTAGACATGGAACAACAGACTGGCTACAAATAGGAAAAGGAGTGCGTCAAGGTTGTATATTGTCACCCTGCTTATTTAACTTATATGCAGAGTACATCATGAGGAACGCTGGGCTGGAAGAAGCACAAGCTGGAATCAAGATTGCTGGGAGAAATATCAATAACCTCAGATATGCAGATGACACCACCCTTATGGCAGAAAGTGAAGAGGAACTCAAAAGCCTCTTGATGAAAGTGAAAGAGGAGAGTGAAAAGGTTGGCTTGAAGCTCAACATTCAGAAAATAAAGATCATGGCATCTGGTCCCATCACTTCATGGGAAAGAGATGGGGAAACAGTGGAAACTGTGTCAGACTTTACTTTTTTGGGCTCCAAAATCACTGCAGATGCTGATTGCAGCCATGAAATTAAAAGACGCTTACTCCTTGGAAGGAAAGTTATGACCAACCTAGACAGCATATTAAAAAGCAGAGACATTACTTTGCCAACAAAGGTCCGTCTAGTCAAGGCTATGGTTTTTCCCGTGGTCATGTATGGATGTGAGAGTTGGACTGTGAAGAAAGCTGATTGCTGAAGAATGGATGCTTTTGAACTGTGGTGCTGGAGAAGACTCTTGAGAGTTCCTTGGACCGCAAGGAGATCCAACCAGTCCATTCTAAAGGAGATCAGTCCGGGTGTTCATTGGAAGGACTGATGCTAAAGCTGAAACTCCAATACTTTGGCCACCTCATGCAAACAGTTGACTCATTGGAAAAGAGTCTGATGCTGGGAAGAATTGGGGGTGGGAGGAGACGGGGACGACAGAGAATGAGATGGCTGGATGACATCACCGACTTGATGGACATGAGTTTGAGTGAATTCCGGGAGTTGGTGATGGACAGGGAGGCCTGGCGTGCTGTGATTCATCGAGTCGCAAAGAGTTGGACACGACTGAGCGACTGAACTGAACTGTACTGAACTGAATATAAAATATATGTAGTCTAGGGTACAACTTCATGAAAGTAGCTTTCCCTATATTCTGAGGAAGGAGTCATGATCTAATTTTTATGTTTTTCAAAACTAATTTCTAGAAGTTAAATTTAATAAGGTCCTGGGGAAAATAAATATTACCTTTATCAGAGTTGAGACTAATTTTAAGTTGTTTTGCATTGATTATGTCTTTTCTGTTACTAGGAGGCTTTTGTCTTATGACTAGATCAGTGGTTTTTTAGTTGATTTGAGTTTCTTCAATTAAGAAACTCAATAAATAATGAGGTATTGTATGTATTTTAATTGAAATCGATGTGTACATTTTGAGACATAGGTGTTGTAATTAATTAGTGAACCAGATAATCCCAGGGGTCAAATTCTTTAGGGAGAGGAAAGGGGTAGAAATTTTTCTTTATCATTTTGTGCATTCTTATATTCAAGGTGATTTGAAGTTGGCAAAAAGATTTTCCCAGAAACTAAAGAAAACTTTACACTGAAGTGCATGTCATTCTGAAGAAATGAAACAAGTGTAATTTTTTTTAGGTTTCCAATTTTATGCTATTTCTCATTTAGGTTATCAAAAGTTGCCAACTACTCTTGAAAGCACATTGCCCACTTAAAACTGTGAGATTGAGTTTTTTTGTTGTTCAAATGACAGAAGCATCATTATCCTGTAGGTAACTTCTCTGAACAATAAATACTTTGAAATTTTATAAGTTTCAATCAAATTGTCAAGAACAGAGTTAAGTATTGTCAGGAGAATAGATAAATAAATGCCTTTTGTTTCTGTCCTAGCAAGCTAAATATTTTCATATTGATGATTTTATTTTTTCAAGCTGTTTATCTTTTTATCTATCAATTCATTCTTTCTCTCTTTTTTAACATTCTACAAATTAGTAAAACCTCTAAGCTTTTCATCTCTAACTTTCCTGATATTTCTGCTGCAGGCTTTTCCCACACCTGCCTTGTTCCAGTTAAGTAGAAGAGATTGACATACTGAATAAACACTAGATCATTGTTTTTTTCTTCCTTCAGTTTTTAAAATCAGTCTCTCTTTTATTATTTGGGTATGATCTATCCACGGGGAGATCTAATTCTTAGGTATTTCAGGTCTAAAGTGGATGTGCTATTTGAGTATCATGAATATTTAGTGTTAAAGAGAAGAAAGAGACCAGAAGTATAATTTAAAAAATACTTATGTATATGGAATTCCTAAAATCAGATTTGACTTTTAAATACTGAAGAGTTTTAAAAATTATAAATGGAGATTTAAAACCCATTTTCTACTTATATTAGTTTTCTGTATCCGAGAAAACTCCTTCCGATGAAAAGTAAAACAATCCTTGGGTACATAAGGAATCACCACATTTCTTAGTTCTGAAGCTATCTTTCTCTTTGTCTTGCAAGTTTTAATTAATCATTTTGAAAAAGTGTTAATAGTTATGTGGAATTTAAATAAACATGATTATTTCAAGTTGTTTAAGTTATATATAGCATTATTTGAACCATATTTATCACATTCTTAACTGGCATTCATGTTATTTTGTGTACATATTTCCTAATTTTGTACATATTCCCTTATAAAATTATAAGCAAATTTATATCAGGCACAGGCAATAGTGGGTAAGTCTTATGTCTGACTGGGCTTGAGAGTAGAACCTCCTGTTTCTTTTCATAGTGGCTTCCTTGGGTCATGGAAGTATACTTTTAATTATTATTTCTTTATTATCAGTTCAGTTCAGTGCAGTTCAGTTCAGTCACTCAGTCGTGTCCGACTCTCCGCGACCCCATGAATCACAGCACGCCAGGCCTCCCTGTCCATCACCAACTCCCGGAGTTCACTCAAACTCATGTCCACAGAGTCGGTGATGCCATCCAGCCATCTCATTCTCTGTCGTGCCCTTCTCCTCCCACCCCCAACCTTTCCCAGCATCAGAGTCTTTTCCAGTGAGTCAACTCGTCGCATGAGGTGGCCAAAGTATTGCAGTTTCAGCTTTAGCATCAGTCCTTCCAATGAACACCCAGGATTGATCTCCTTTAGAATGGACTGGTTGGATCTCCTTGCAGTCCAAGGGACTCTCAAGAGTCTTCTCCAACACCACAGTTCAAAAGCATCAATTCTTCGGCGATCAGCTTTCTTCACAGTCCAACTCTCACATCCATACATGACCACGGGAAAAACCATAGCCTTGACTAGACGGACCTTTGTTGGTAAAGTAATGTCTCTGCTTTTTAATATACTATCAAGGTTGATCATAACTTTCCTTCCAAGGAGTAAGCGTCTTTTAATTTCATGGCTGCAGTCAGCATCTGCAGTGATTTTGGAGCCCAAAAAAATAAAGTCTAACACGGTTTCCACTGTTTCCCCATCTATTTCCCATGAAGTGATGGAGTAAAAGCAAAACCAATACCCAATTGTGGATGTGACCGGTGATAGAAGCAAGGTCCGGTGCTGTAAAGAGCAATATTGCATAGGAACCTGGAATGTTTGGTCCATGAATCAAGGCACATTGGAAGTGGTCAAACAGGAGATGGCAAGAGTGAACATAGACATTCTAGGAATCAGTGAATTAAAATGGACTAGAATGGGTGAATTTAACTCAGATGACCATTATATCTACTACTGTGGACAGGAATCCCTTAGAAGAAATGGAGTAGCCATCATGGTCAACAAAAGAGTCCAAAATGCAGTACTTGGATGCAATCTTAAAAATGACAGAATGATCTCTGTTCGTTTCCAAGCAAACCATTCAATATTACAGTAATCCAGGCCTATGCCCCAACCAGTAACGCTGAAGAAGCCAAAGTTGAACGGTTCTATGAAGACCTACAAGACCTTTTAGAACTAACACCCAAAAAAGATGTCCTTTTCATTATAGGGGATTGGAATGCAAAAGTATGAATTCAAGAAACACCTGGAGTAACAGGCAAATTTGGCCTTGGAGCACAGAATGAAGCAGGGCAAAGGCTAATAGAGTTTTGCCAAGAGAATGCACTGGTCATAGCAAACACCCTCTTCCAACAACACAAGAGAAGACTCCACACATGGACATCACCAGATGGTCAACGCCGAAATCAGATTGATTATATTCTTTGCAGCCAAAGATGGAGAAGCTCTATACAGTTAGCAAACACAAGACCAGGAGCTGACTGTGGCTCAGATCATGAACTCCTTATTGCCTTATTGCCAAATTCTTTATTATAATAAGATAAAATTTATATTTGACTTTCGTACATAAAGTTGGAGCCAAAGAAAGCTGAAGCTCTTACCTTTCTGCAATATATATCCTGTTCATCAAAAAGTATTAGTATTATGGTAAATGGCCTGTGGCGTTCTTTTCTCTCTTACCCACTGGTATCCCATAGTTAATTCCTCTGTGGACTGTCTAAACAACCATGTGTCAGAACTAGCACAGACCTAGTGAAAGTGAAAGTCGCTCAATTGTGTCCGGCTCTTTGTGACCCCATGGATTATACAGTCCATGGAATTCTCCAGGACAGAATACTAGAGTAGCTTTTCCCTTCTCCAGGGGATCTTCCCGACTCAGGGATCAAACCCAGGTCTCTCGCATTGCATGCAGATTCTTTACCAGGTGAGCCACAAGGGAAGCCCAACAATACTGGAGTGGGTAGCCTATCCCTTCTCCAGTGGATCTTCCTGACCCAGGAATAGAACCGGGGTCTCCTGCATTGTAGGTGGATTCTTTACCAACTGAGCTATCAGGGAAGCCCTTAGGGGATAGATTTAGGGGCTCAAATAAATGTGAGGAAAACAGTACAGTTCCTGGACTGACTTAGGGATATTGTGTTTTCATAGACTGCCTGTATAAGCCAAAGGTGAAACAATTTGGTCCATTTGACTCACTGTACAAACTAAATCTTATGACCATTCTTTCAAATTAATTTACCAGAGAATTATTTAGTGGAGCCTTATTTTGAGGTGAAAGAAATAAATTACAATTGACCACAAAGGGCTTACCTTCATAATTTTTTTATACAATAAATAAATTATTTATAAATAACATGTATAAATGAATCACAGGTGGCTATGAATCAGGTAAAGTCTTTCTTCTTCCACCTCAATGGCTATCAGCAAAATAAATTCTTCCTATCAGGAAAGATCTGGAGTACATCTTCCTTCATTCCATCATGCCATATTAAGTTTTTCTTAAACAAGTCATTGCAAACTGGCATCACATGGGATGGATCAAGCGACCAGATATATTTAGCTGGGCTTTTAAAGCTGTGGGCTTCCCTGGTGGCTCAGTTGGTAGAGAATCCGGCCTGCGATGGGGGAGACCTGTGTTTGATCCCAGGTTGGGAAGATTCCCTGGAGGAGGGTATGGCAACCCACTCCAGTATTCTTGCCTGGAGAATCCCTATGAACAGAGGAGCCTGGTGGGCTGCAGTCAGTGGGGTCGCAAAGAGTCGGACACGACTGAACGGCTAAGTACAGCCCATGAAACTATTTTTAAAAACATGGAGATTTCACATAAAAGGATAAATTTCTGGCTTCTCTTTAAGAATCAGGAGACTTGGCAAAAGTGGACCTACACTGATGCATTTTCACTTTTGGCTGGAGCTGAGTAGCTGTTGCCACCTTGTTGTTGTTCAGTCACTAAGTTGTGTCCGACTCTGTGACATTATGAACTGCAGCACGCCAGGCTTCCCTGTCATTCACTATTTCCTGGAGTTTGCTCAAACTCATGTCCATTGAGTTGGTGATGCTCTTCAATCATCTCATCCTCTGTCGTCCCCTTCTCCTCTTGCCTTCAATCTTTCCCAACATCAGGGTCTTTTCCAATGAGTCAGCTTTTTGCATCAGGTGGCCAAAATATTGGAGCTTCAGCTTCAGCAACAGTCCTTCCAAGGGCATTTCACGTGATTTACTCTGCACACAAGTTAAATAGCTAAATAAGTTAAATAAAGGTGCCACCTTTAGAAGGGGTCAAAGGCTTTCTGATATGACATGGTCTCCACCACTCACTATTTTCTCCTGACTTCCTTATTTTCATCTGGTGTTCACTGCATAGCTCATAAAATTTGCTGCTTGTGTTTTAGACCGTCATTGTGAAAAAAAAAAAAAAAAATATATATATATACATTGTTTTTTCCTTTCTGGTAGGCTAAGTTGAAAAAACCTGCTAATCAGGTTATTTATGTTCTCCTTCCTTCTACAGTCATAGACGGCACCGTTTCAGACTGTCAGAGTTTTACTTATCACATAATTTTTATAGGATCAGCATATCTATAAGCTACCAACTTAGACAGTTTTGGATATAAATTATAAGTAAGTTGTGTTATGTGGCTAGTTTAAAATAACTCCATTTAGTATAGCCTTTATATTATGGAAAATTTCAAACATATATGGAAATAGAAAGGGTAGTATAAGAATTCCTACATACCCATCATCCAAACTCAGTAACTATCAATTATACTTATCTTTTTTACTGTCCTTCTTCCTCCTAGGACTATTCTGAAGCATAGTGAAGATATATAGTTTAATCTATTTAAGTATTTTAACACGTACTAAGACACATTTTTTCTTCTCTCTCTTTACATGTATGTATATAGCATACTATATGACATACATATGTATGATTATACCAAATATGTATATATTCATAACAAAAATATAATCAGATCAGTTCAGTTCAGTCGCTCAGTCGTGTCCGACTCTTTGCGACCCCATGAATCACAGCACGCCAGGCCTCCCTGTCCATCACCAACTCCTGGAGTTCACTCAAACTCATGTCCACAGAGTCAGTGATGCCATCCAGCCATCTCACTCTCTGTCGTCCCCTTCTCCTCCCGCCCACAATCTTCCCTTAGAGCACAATTTAAGAAAGCCTAGTGTAATATTTTAATATGCACATCCATATGTAGTCCTTTATTTACAACTGTTTATTTTACTTGCAATCTTGCATAGCTTTCTGAAACTAATAAGACTTGCATAAGTGACGTGCTGAGTAATGCCTCATCATAGTGGTTCTTTTTTTAAAATTTTTTTTTTCATAGTGGTTCTTTTTTTTTTATTGGAGGCTAATTATTTTACAATATTATATTGGTTGGTTTTGCCATACATTGACATGAATCCGCCCCGGGTGTACATGAGTTCCCCTTCCTGAACCCCCCTCCCACCTCCCTCCTCCCTTTATCCTCCCTCTGGGTCATCCCCGCACACCACTCTGGTGAGTAGCAGAGTCACCTGAAGAATCTGATGAAAATACAAAGACCTTGACTGCATCCTATTTCAGCAAGCCTGGGCTTTGTGTGCTTGATTATCTTTCCAGATGATTCTGATATGTGTCAAAGTTGAGAAACTAGTGCCTTATTGAGTGTTTACTATATCACATTCTATGTGAGAACACATAATTATATAAAAAGACATACCCCCAAATCATGAAGTTGGAACAATGCAAAGATCATGGCCGTTTTCTTTCTCCTTATTGTTGTTCAGTTGCTAAGTTGTATCTGACTCTTTGCCACCCCATGGACTGCAGCACACCAGGCTTCCCTGTCCTTCACTAGCTCCCAGAGTTTGCTCAAACTCATGTCCATTGAGTCAGTGATGCCATCCAACCATCTCATTCTCTGCCACCCCCTTCTCCTCCTGCCACTAGATAAAGACATGCAGGTACTTTTCCCCAGTGAGCTTGCCTGGATCAAATAGCAATAATTCTGTAATATAAAATATCCAGTTAGCTTTTAATTTGATTATTTCATAAATTAGTTTCTTCTTGCATCTCTTTTTTTCCCCTTACAGTTGTTTTGTTTGAAGAAAGCAGATTGTTTTCCTGGATTTTGCTCATTGCCTTCCCTTGATGTAGCTCAACACATTATTCTGTCTTCTACATTTCCTATAAATGACTGGGTACATCTAGAAGCCTGATTAGATTTGGGCTCCTTTTTTCTAAAGACTATTTCAAAAGTGATTTTATGTGTTTCATTAAGAGGAACATAATGTTTGATTGTCTCTGTTTTTGTGATGCTAGCAGCCATTAAGAAGTTATACAAGATTCAGATTTAAATAATAATTCAAAATAAGAATAGACTAGAATTGCCATAAAGGAGTACAGCTGAACTCTAGGAATTTAGAAAAGGAAAAAAAAAAAAAACTTAGGACTTAACTGATTGGGAAAATTTTATGGAAACTGTGATGTTTAAGATAAATCTTAAAGAATGGAAATGATTATGTTAAAATGATACAACATATTAACCGGTTTAGGCTAAGTTATACACTGATGAATGACTCAAAAATCCCAGGAGCTTGTAACAAAAAAGTTTATTTCTTGCTTCTATTATCTGTCCACTGTGGATCAGTTGTAGCTTTGCTCCACATCTTCATGTAAAGACCCAGATGATGGAGTAGCTTCTGTCTGGGACATTTCTGGTCTCATAGGAAAACAGACCGTATTGGAACTATGCAATGGTTCCTTTTATTAAAGTTTTTGCTTGGAAATGGCACATGTCACTTCTGCTCACATTTCTGTTCAAGGACTGTAGTAAGCCTGCCGTTGACGGGATGGGTTGTATAATCCTGCCACAGGAAAAAGTAGCAAGTATTTAGAAGACTACAAAATTTTGTGAAGGAAAAATTTCTGGCTGAGAAAGGAAAGAATATTATCGGCATTAATAATTAAGAAGCAGCCTCTTCTTTTTCTTCTGCAAGAGAAATTGTACCATCTGAGGAGAATCAGATTTTAGAGTAAGGAAGTAGGGGGAATATTAAATGAGGGGTAGAAGAGCACTGGAGAATATGCAGAGAAAGAGGCATAAATGTATGCAATATTTGGAAATTAGTAAGTAGATCCATTTTTCAGGAGTGGAATAGATATTGGTAGAACATAGAATTGATTTGGGTAGAAGAGTAAAGATGATCAAAGCTAGAGAAGGGAGGGTACAGTAGAGTTTAAATTCCATGCTCATATTCAACTAACCTCCTCTTCAATTGAAAGCTTCACTTTGAAATGGAAAGCTCTATTTCAGCAATCCACATAGGTAATTTTAAACTTGCTAAGTAGCAAAAGGCAAGATATCCCCATCTGAATGCAGAGTTCCAAAGAATAGCAAGAAGAGATAAGAAAGCCTTCCTAAGTGATTGATGCAAAGAAATAGAAGAAAACAATAGAATGGGAAAGACTAGCGATCTCTTCAAGAAAATTAGAGATACCGAGGGAACATTTCATGCAAAGATGGGCTCAATAAAGGACAGAAATGGTATGTGCCTAACAGAAGCAGAAGATATTAAGAAGAGGTGGCAAGAATACACAGAAGAACTGTACAAAAAAGATCTTCACAACCAAGATAATCACGATGGCGGGATCACTCACCTAGAGCCAGACATCTTGGAATGTGAAGTCAAGTGGGCCTTAGGAAGCATCACTATGAACAAAGCTAGTGGAGGTGATGGAATTCCAAATGAGCTATTTCAAATCTTGAAAAATGATGCTGTAAAAGTGCTGCATTCAATGTGCCAGCAAATTTGGAAAACTGAGCAGTGGCCACAGGACTGGAAAAGATCAGTTTTCATTCCAGTCCCAAAGAAAGTCAATGCCAGAGAATGTTCAGACTACCATACAATTCCACTCATTTCACCCACTAGCAAAGTAATGCTCAAAATTCTTCAAGCGAGGCTTCAGCAGTACACGAACTGAGAACTTCCAGATGTTCAAGCTGAATTTGGAAAAGGCAGAGGAACCAGAAATCAAATTGCCAACATCCATTGTGTCATAGTAAAAGCACGACAATTCCAGAAAAACATCGGCTTAATTGGCTGTGCTAAAGCCTTTGCCTGTGTGGGTCACAACAAACTGTGGAGAATTCTTCAAGAGATGGGAATACCAGACCACTTGACCTGCCTTCTGGGAAATCTGTATGCAGGTCAAGAAGCAACAGTTAGAACTGGACATGGTACTGTTGACTGGTTCCAAATTGGGAAAGGAGTATGTCAAAGCTGTATATTGTCACCCTACTTATTAACTTCTATGCAGAGTACATCATGTGAAATGTCAGGCTGGATGAAGCAGAAGCTGGAATCAAGATTTCTGGGAGAAATATCAATAACTTCAAATATGCAGATGACACCACCCCATGGCAGAAAGCAAAGAGAAATTAAAGAGCCTCTTGAGGAAGGTGAAAGAGGAGAGTAAAAAAGCTTGCTTAAAACTCAACAAAAACTAAGGTCATGACACCTGATCCCATTTCTTCATGGCAAATGGGAAAACAGTGGAAACAGAAACAATGGAAACAGTGATGGGTTTTATTTTCTTGGACTCCAAAATCACTGCAGATGGTGACTGCAGTCATGAAATTAAAAGATGCTTGCTCCTTGGAAGAAAAGCTATGACTGACCTAGATAGCATACTAAAAAGCAAAGACATTACCTTGCCAACAAAGGTCCATCTAGTGAAAGCTATGGTTTTTCCAGTAGTCATGTTGATGTGACAGTTGGACCATAAAGAAAGCTGAATGCTGAAAAATTAATTCTTTTGAACTGTGGTGTTGGAGAAGACTTAAGAGTCCCTTGGACTGCAAGGAGATCAAACCAGTCAATCCTAAAAGAAAGCAATCCTGAATATTCATTGGAAGGACTGATGCTGAGGCTGAAACTCCAGTACTTTGGCCACCTGATGTGAAGTGCTGACTCGTTAGAAAAGACCCTGATGCTGGGGAAGATGTAAGGCAGGAGGAAAAGGGGATGACAAAGGATGAGATGGTTGGATGTCATTACTGACTCAATGATTGTGAGTTTGAGCAACCTCGGGAGATTGTGAAGGACAGGGAAGCCCGGTGTGTTGCAGTCCATGGGGTTGCAAAGGGTCAGATATGACTGAGCAATTGAACAACAGCAAATGCAAATCTAAAGCATCATGTATCTTATTTAACTCAGTATAACCCACTGTATGTCCTGTTGTATTAGCCTTATTCATCATTGTCTTCTCAGTACTCAGTGAGGAAGTAACAAGGAATTCTGTAGTAACTTCACTGTCAGTAGGGAATGTGTGTTTTGGTCTCATGACTTGGCCTCTAAACAAACAAGGAGCTGAGGATACTGTCCCTCCTCTCATCTCAGAGATCCTAAGGTGAGGAAAAAGGAGCAGCTTCTTCTTATTCTGCAAGAGAAATTATAGCATCTGGGCAAAGCCAGATTTTTAGAGTAAGGAGGCAGTGGGAACATTTACTGAAGCGTAGAGGAATATTGGAGAAAGTATATTAGAAGGGCAGCTCTAGAAATCATATTTGTGACAGAAGGTAGGTGACATGAGCTGGACTGGATGCAGAGTGATTAGACAACCTTAAGAAAGATAAATAATGAAGAGGCAGTGGAGAATTTGTAGCAAAGCTAGTCCTAATTCTACAGAAATCAAAGGATCATAGGGATGTTCATCAGAGTGTTGGAAGGTAGGCAGAAGGAACTTGGATGGAATGAACTGTTCCAAGATTCTAAATTGATGGAAAGTAGTTTACGTGCCCATAGGAGCTTAAACTCCCAGATAGGAAGAGGACTCTGAACAGGCTGGCTGTTTGTGTGTGTGTGTGTGGCCATTGCCCCAGATGGATAAATAAATAGATGACATCCAAAACTTAAGGATTTAAATAAGAAGGGCCCAGAACACATTGTGGGAATGGGGACATTTCAAATTGAGCATCTATAGTTCATGATTACTGGATATGATTAAGGAAGAGAAGTTGCATTGTCAGTATTTATGAATGCTCACTATTTATTAGGCATCTTATATACATTATATTTAAGACTTAAAAATCCTACAAGGTAAGTGAAATGAATTTCTATTTTTATATACATGGAATATTAAGTTCAGAAACGGTGTAATAAAGAATTTGCTTAAACTCACACAGCTAGTAAGAAGTACGAACAGAAGTAGAAACAGATCCAGTTGACTCTAGGGTCTTTTGCTGTTCCTTCTGTATATCTTCCAGAGAGGAAAGAGAAAGAAATAAAAAACCACTGAGTTTTTAGACTTGGGGATTCTTTAACAGAAATGGAAGAATCAAAGGAGGAAATGGTTTTGTTGTGGAAAGGATAGGTTTATTTTGTTATTGTTATTTACTTGCTAAGTCAAGTCTGACTCTTTTGTGACCCTATGCACTGTAGCCTGCCAGGCTCCTCTGTCCATAGAATTTCCCAGGCGAGTATACTGGAGGGGGTTGCCACTTCCTTCTCCAGGGGATCTTCTTGATCCAGAGACTGAACCTGTGTCTCCTGCCTTGGCCGACGGATTCTTTACCGCTGAGACACTTGGGAAGACCAGGTTTTAGGCCCATGGAATTTGAGGTAATAATGGGTTATTGATATGGATATGATGAAGATGCATTTAGAAATTTGAGACTTGACTCTGAGGGAGCCAGGATAGGAGATAAAATCAGTGTAAGTGTGTGTAGTTCAATATAAGTATCGAGATATATTATCCAAAAGGTGAGTTGGATATAAAAATGAATAATTTATTTAAAGATTTTTAAACACTATAGTGTATAAAATTTCTGAGTATTATACATCTTTCAATATATTCATTTAAAAATAGATTTTACTTCATATATGCATATTTATGAAAAATTACTTGTGTAGATATATTGAAAGCAATTACATATATAAAATTATGTATGTATGTATTTTTAAATATGTACTAAAACTAATTCTTGCAAGGGGAATTCGCATTATATTGGCTCTAATAACGTTGCATAGGATCTTTGGACTCAAAACATTAATAATTAATGATTTTAATATACCACATAATATTCTATTTTATAAATGAAAGTTTATTATATGTGAATATTGCAGTCATATAATAGTCTAGATTAGATAGTGTACTAAATCTTCCTGGCTTTATTGGGATCTTCACTTGTAGATTTTTAAACAAACATTTATTGATAGCTTGCTTTGTGCTGTTTTTCACATATATTATTTCATTTAGTTCTCAAGTGACACCGTTATATTTGAGATTTTTTAATAGTCAAGAGTATGTAACTTTAATATGATGTCAGAAATGATAGTATTATCATTTTTATAACTTTCTTGAACATCACAGAAATTTCATATGCATAATCATATGAATTCAGTGACACAGAGTCACTGTGTTAGACATGTGTTGTTATAGGATTCTGAAACTTGTTTGATTCTTACAGATCAACTATGTGGAGGGTATTTATTATTATCACTTTTATATCAGTATTGTGAGACTCATGTAGTTAAATAGTTTGGCCATGGTTACAATAAGTGACATATCACAGATGATTTTAAGTACGTTGCAATGTCAGCCATTACAATTAGTACTGCTATCAGCCTAAGCCTTGACAAAAATTGTATGCAGTAGCTAAAAGAAAACAAAATGTGAAAAACAAATGTTATCTCCACGTTAGTACTGCATTTCATTTTAGTGCTTAGTGCTGTTATAGAAGTCATACTAATATTTGATAAGATATTTGTTTTTAGTTTGGATTGTTTTACAAAATTGTTTGAAAGCACAATATGTGTAGAGGCAGGGAATTTAACAGATGATCACTAGTTTTTCCCTACTTCTCATCCCCTAAGCATACATTACAATTATTTTTTAAGAAAGAAACAAATAGAATATTATATAATTGAAGGCATACCCACCAGGAAAGAATTAAAAAGTGCCTTTGCCTTGGTCCCTAAGATGCTCTCTTGCATTTTTTTAAATCATTCAGCTACTGTAAGGTCTATGATTTCTGTGAGGAGATAATACTCTGAAGAGATAATTTATAAATTTCCGAAATATTTCAGATGACAGAGCTTATTGGAATGACATTTAATATTTGAACTTATTTTTATATTTTTAAAGAACAAAGATACAGACAGACATATTGTTGATTTTTTTTTCTTTCAGATCAGTGAAACAACATGTCTTGATTTATTTTAAATGGTTTAGCTAGAGGCAATTCATTGATGTCACTTTCGGATTTGTTTGAGCAAGTCCTATCTACCAATTTTTGGTATTTTGTGAGGAAAAAGATAACCTCCTGTGCTTGGTAGAAAATAAAAGTACCAACTAAGCCTGTACTACTACAGATGATAAAACTGCCAGTATAAGCCTAGTATAATCTGTGAAATCTACTTATCTCTCTCTGTATAATATGCCTTTCCTAGGTTTGTCCCCTCACATTACTGACTAAGCCACATCTCATCAGTGATATACCATTAGAACTTTTTCTCCCTGGGCAGTTCAGTTCAGTTCAGTCGCTCAGTCGTGTCCGACTCTCCACAACCCCATGAATCACAGCACGCCAGGCCTCCCTGTCCATCACCAACTCCCGGAGTTCACTCAAACTCATGTCCACGGAGTTTGGTGGACATGGCTGGTGATGCCATCCAGCCATCTCATTCTCGGTCGTCCCCTTTTCCTCGCGCCCCCAACATTTCCCAGCATCAGAGTCTTTTCCAGTGAGTCAACTCGTTGCATGAGGTGGCCAAAGTATTGCAGTTTCAGCTTTAGCATCAGTCCTTCCAATGAACACCCAGGATTGATCTCCTTCAGAATGGACTGGTTGGATCTCCTTGCAGTCCAAGGGACTCTCAAGAGTCTTCTCCAACACCACAGTTCAAAAGCATCAATTCTTCGGCGATCAGCTTTTTTCATAGTCCAACTCTCACATCCATACATGACCATGGGAAAAACCATAGCCTTGACTAGATGGACCTTTGTTGGCAAAGTAATGTCTCTGCTTTTTAATATACTATCAAGGTTGGTCATAACTTTCCTTCCAAGGAGTAAGTGTCTTTTAATTTCATGGCTGCAATCAGCATCCACAGTGATTTTGGAGCCCCAAAAAATAAAGTCTGACACCGTTTCCACTGTTTTCCATCTATTTCCCATGAAGTGATGGGACCAGATGCCATGATCTTTGTTTTCTGAATGTTGAGCTTCAAGCCATCCTTTTCACTCTCCTCTTTCACTTTCTTCAAGAGGCTTTTGAGTTCCTCTTCACTTTCTGCCATAGGGGTGGTGTCATCTGCATATCTGAGGTTATTGATATTTCTCCCAGCAATCTTGATTCCAGCTTGTGCTTCTTCCAGCCCAGCGTTCCTCATGATGTACTCTGCATATAAGTTAAATAAGCAAGGTGACAATATACAGCCTTGACGTACTCCTTTTCCTATTTGGAACCAGTCTGTTGTTCCATGTACAGTTCTGACTGTTGCTTCCTGACCTGCATACAGGTTTCTCAAGAGGCAGGTCAGGTGGTCTGGTATTCCCATCTCTTTCAGAATTTTCCACAGTTTATTGTGATCCACACAGTCAAAGGCTTTGGCATAGTCAATGAAGCAGAAATAGATGTTTTTCTGGAACTCTCTTGCTTTCTCCATGATCCAGCGGATGTTGGCAATTTGATCTCTGGTGCCTCTGCCTTTTCTAAAACCTGCTTGAACATCTGGGAGTTCATGGTTCACATATTGCTGAAGCCTGGCTTGGAGAATTTTGAGCATGACTTTACTAGCGTGTGAGATGAGTGCAATTGTGCAGTAGTTTGAGCATTCTTTGGCATTGCCTTTCTTTGGGCATGGCATCAAACTCTATATCTCCCAAAGTTCAGCTCTCTTTACATTTAAAATCCACATCTCTTCCCTCAAAGCTCTATCATGTGCTGTTTTCTGAAAAATTAATCCACTATTTTATGTTGATGTACAATTATCTTTTCAGCATAATTATTTTTATTCCTTTCAGCCTACTTGGGAACCTCAGCAGTATATTTATAATAGACTTTATTGAGGATTTGAGTGGTAGCACAGTGAGGCTGTATAATCTTGTACATGTATGGTAACTTCTCTGAGTCTCATTTTCTCTTATGATAAATGGTACAAGTACAGGATTATATCAAGGATTAAGTGTGTAGTGCTATACATGTGTAAGGTGTTATCTTTTAAGACATTTTTGTGGTGTTATCTAGATATTTAAGGACTTATTCTTATGTAAATTTCAGGTGCTGTGGTTTATTGGAGAAAGAAGCATTTTTGAATATGTACAAAATATAGTCTGGTACTAATACTAATTCTCTACTTGTCGTTACTACTCCTACTATTTTTAGGAAAATGAACCAGGTGTGCTGCAGTCCCAGGTGTTGCAAAGAGTCAAACACGATTTAGTGACTGAACAACAACTTATAGGAAACTAGGATGGAGTTTAGAGAGAATTGGGATTGAAGTGACTTTCAAAGCTATAGAACCAATTTTTTCCCAGGTGTTTTTGGATTGTTTTGGTCATATCTGTTATAGAAGTATTTGATTTAAAACTCTGTGTGTTAATAGCAAAACCAGTCAGAGGAACCAGGGCCATTATGAGTGGAAATCTGATCAGAGCAAGAAAGCAAAAATTTCTTTTTTTTTGCTTCATGCAGGCAGACCTTTCCTTCAAAAAAAATTGACCTCAAATATATAATTTATAGTACATTGAGTACAGTTAACCATAGTGCACAGTATATTTGTCAGTTGCTAAGTAGATTTTGCAACTGTGCGGTAGTTTGAGCATTTTTTGGCATTGCCTTTCTTTGGGATTGGAATGAAGACTGACTTTTCCAGTCCTGTGGCCACTGCTGAGTTTTCCAAATTTGCTGGCATATTGAGTGCAGCACTTCCACAGCATCATCTTTCAGGATTTGAAATAGCTCAATTGGAATTCTGTCATCTCCACTAGCTTTGTTCATAGTGATGCTAAGGCCCACTTGACTTCACATTCCAAGATGTCTGGCTCCAGGTGAGTGATCCCACCATCGTGATTATCTTGGTCGTGAAGATCTTTTTTGTACATTTCTTCTGTGTATTCTTGCCACCTTGTCTTAATATCTTCTGCTTCTGTTAGGTCCATACCATTTCTGTCCTTTATCGATCCCATCTTTGCATGAAATGTTCCCCTGGAATCTCTAATTTTCTTGAAGAGATCTCTTGTTTTTCCTGTTCTGTTGTTTTCCTCTATTTCTTTGCATTGATCGCTGAGGAAGGCTTTCTTATGTCTCCTTTCTATTCTTTGGAACTCTGCATTCAGATGCTTGTATCTTTCCTTTTCTCCTTTGCTTTTCACTTCTCTTCTTTTCACAGCTATTTGTAAGGCCTCCTCAGACAGCCATTTGGCTTTTTTGCATTTCTTTTCCGTGTGTATGGTCTTGGTCCCTGTCTCCTGTACAATGTCACGAACCTCCGTCCAGAGTTCATCAGGCACTCTATCTATCAGATCTAGTCCCTTAAATCTATTTCTTACTTCCACTGTATAATCATAAGGGATTTGATTTAGGTCATATCAGAGGAACCAGAGATCAAATTGCCAACATCCACTGGATCATGGAGAAAGCAAGAGAGTTCCAGAAAAACATCTATTTCTGCTTCATTGACTATGCCAAAGCCTTTGACTGTGTGGATCACAATAAACTGTGGAAAATTCTGAAAGGGATGGGAATACCAGACCACCTGACCTGCCTCTTGAGAAACCTGTATGCAGGTCAGGAAGCAACAGTTAGAAATGGACATGGAACAACAGACTGGTTCCAAATAGGAAAAGGAGTACGTCAAGGTTGTATATTGTCACCCTGCTTATTTAACTTATATGCAGAGTACATCATGAGGAATGCTGGGCTGGAAGAAGCACAAGCTGGAATCAAGATTGCTGGGAGAAATATCAATAACCTCAGATATGCAGATGACACTACCCTTATGGCAGAAAGTGAAGCGGAACTCAAAAGCCTCTTGATGAAAGTGAAAGAGGAGAGTGAAAAAGTTGGCTTGAAGCTCAACATTCAGAAGACAAAGGTTGTGGCATCTGGTCCCATCACTTCATGGGAAATAGATGGGGAAACAGTGGAAACAGTGTCAGACTTTATTTTTTTGGGCTGCAAAATCACTGTGGATGCTGATTGCAGCCATGAAATTAAAAGACACTTACTCCTTGGAAGGAAAGTTATGACCAACCTAGATAGCATATTAAAAAGCAGAGACATTACTTTGCCAACCAAGGTTCGTCTAGTCAAGGCTATGGTCTTTCCCGTGGTCATGTATGGATGTGAGAGTTGGATCGCCGAAGAATTGATGCTTTTAAATTGTGGTGTTGGAGAAGCCTCTTGAGAGTCCCTTGGCGGAGAAAAAAAAGAAAGAGTCCCTTGGACTACAAGGAAATCCAACCAGTCAATCCTGAAGGAAATCAGTCCTGAATATTCTTTGGATGGATTTATGCTGAAGCTGAAGCTTCAATTCTTTGGCCACCTGATGTCAAGAACTGACTCACTAGAAAAGACCCTGATGCTCGGAAAGATTGAAGGCAGGAGGAGAAGGGGATGACAGAGGATGAGATGCTTGGATGGCATCACTGAGTCGATGGACATTTGTTTGAGCAGACCCCGGGAGTTTGTGGTGGACAGGGAAGCCTGGTGTGTTGCAGTCCATGGGGTTTCAAAGAGTCAGACATGAATGAGTGACTGAACTAACTAACTAACTAAGAGAGGCAACAAGGATATTTGTACAACACAAAAAATATGTCCGATATTTTGTAACAGTTGTAAATAGAGTGTCAATTTTAAAAATTGTATAAAATTGAAAAAAAGAATGCTTTTCTGAAGACAGAAGAAAAGAATGCATATTTGCATAATATATTGTCTTCATTTTCCAAGTTTGCTTTCTTCAGAGTTGAGTGAGAATTTAAAGACACTTATAAAACAAGCTGTGTAACGAATCCTTCTAGTTTTTTATGATTTTAAGTATTTTATGGTTGTATATTTTGTACTTAATTCAACAATAGTTTTTTAAGTACTTGTCTTCACCTTCTTAAAGTTTCCACAAACATTCAACTATATTTCTATATAAATATCCTCCTTTCACATTTATAGGCTTGCCTGGTGGCTCAGATGGTAAAGAATCTGCCGGTTTGGGAAGATCCACTGTAGAAGGGATGGCAACCCACTCCAGTATTACTGTCTGGAGAATTCAATGGACAGAGGAGCCTGGGGGGCTATAGTCAGTGGGGTTGCAAAGAGTTGGAGATGAGTGAGCAGCTAGCACTTTTACTTCACTCTCACTCTTCACTTTTATAATTCAGCACTCTGTGGAATATTTAATTAAAGTGTAATAACAAGTAATATTTAATCAAACAACAAATATTTAATATAAATACACATTTATAGTAAATAAATATTCAATATATTAAATAAATATAAATACATATTATCTAGTATTTAATTAATATAAACTATGTAATGAACTTGGGCAAACTTCAGGAGATGGTGAGGGACAGAGAGGCCTGGCATGCTGCAGTTCATGGGGTCTTAAAGATTCGGACATGACTGGGTGACTGAACAACAACAAATATTTAATTAAAGTATAATAACAAGTGCAACTGACATAAATGGTCTTATTATTGGATGAAACAGACTTCTTGCAAACAATATAACTTGAATGATAGAAACAAAAGAGATTAGCCTCTTAGCCTTGAGCAGTTAATCTGCAATGGAATAGGATAGAATGTCTTACAGAGGATATGAAGAGTGTCAGTTTGTCTGGTAGTTTAGTTAAGAGAAGAACCGTTTAAAAAGCTTCTCTTTATTCCTCTGAAAGAATTGAAAGGTGAGTGTTGAAGAGATTTTTGCACACCCATCTTCATAGCACCATTATTCACAGTAGCCAACAGGTGGAATCAATCCAAATGTCCAAGAATGGCTAAACAAAATGTGGAACATACACACAACAGAATAGCATTAAGTCTTAAAGGAAATCTGAACACGTGCCACAGCATGGATGAACCATGAAGACATTACCCTAAGTGAAATAAGCCAGTTACAAAAAGGCGATTCCTATATGATTACACTTGTACAAGGTAGTCAAAATACTCAAAATCATGGAAACAAAATGGTGGTTACCAGAGGCCATGCACTGGAGGAACAGGAGAGTGGTTCTTCATAAACTGTGAGTTATGCATGATGAAAAAGTTCTTGAAGTCATTCACAGTTCTGTGAACGTACTTAGAACTACTGAAGTGTTCACTTAAAACAGGTTAACATGGTAAATATTGTATATTTTTACCAAAAATAAAGAAAAAAGCCTCTATTGTGTGCTATTTTTTCTGCTTTTTGTAGTTCACATACATTCAGTCAGCCGAAACAAGACATGTACCTGACTGTGTCTCAGATCATGAGCTCCTTATTGCAAAATTCGATCTTAAGTTGAAGAAAGTAGGGAAAACCATTATGCCATTCCAGTATGACCTAAATCAAATCCCTTAGGATTATACAGTGGAGGTGACGAATAGATTCAAGGGATTAGATCTGATAGACAGAGTGCCTCATGAACTGTGGATGGTGCTTTGTAACATTGTACAGGAGGAGGTGACCAAAACTATCCCAAAGAAAAAAAATGCAAGAAGGCAAAGTGGTTGTCTAAGGAGGCCTTAACAATAGCTGAAAAACAAGGGAAGTGAAAGGCAAAGGAGAAAGGGAAAGATATACCCAACTGAATGCAGAGTTCTGGAGAATAGCAAGGAGAGATAAGAAAGCCTTCTTATGTGAGCAATGAAAAGATACAGAGGACAGCAATAGAATGGGAAAGACTAGAGATCTCTTCAAGAAAATTGGAGACACCAAGGGAACATTTCATACAAAGATGGACACAATAAAGGACAGAAACAGCAAGGACCTAACAGAAACAGAAGAGGTTAAGAAGAGGTGGCAAGAATACACCAAAGAACTATACAAAAAAGGTCTTAATGACTTGGGTAACAATGACAGTGCCACTCACCTAGAGCCAGACATCCTGCAGTGTGAAGTCAAGTGGGACTTAGGAAGCATATCTGTGAACAAAGCTGGTGGAGGTGATGGAATTCCAGATGATCTATTTCAAATACTAAAAGATGATGCTGTTAAGGTGCTGCACTAAGTATGTCAACAAATTTGGAAAACTCAGCAGTGGCCACGGGACTGGAAAAAGTCAGTTTTCATTCCAATCCCAAAGAAATGCAATGAAGAAGAATGTTTAAACACCACACAATTGTTATCATTTCACATGCTAGCAAAGTAATGCTCAAAATCCTTCAAGCTAGGTTTTAGTAGTAAGTGTACTGAGAACTTCCAGATGTACAAGCTGGATTTAGAAAAGGCAGAGGAGCCAGAGATCAAATTGTCAACTTTTTCTCATCGTAGAAAAAGCAAGAGAATTCTAGTGAAACATCTGGTTCATTGACAATGCTAAACTCTTTGACTGTGTGAATCACCACAAACTGTGGAAAATTCTTAAAGAGATGGGAATATCAGACCATCTTACCTGTCTTCTGAGAAACCTGTATACAGATCCAGACACAACAGTTAGAACCGTACATGGAACAATGGCATGGTTCAAAATTTGGAAAGGTTGTATATTGTCACTCTGCTTAATTAAGTTCTATGCAGAGTACATCATGCAAAATGCCAGACTGGATGAAGCACAAGCTAGAATCAAGATTCCCGGGAGAAATATCAACAACCTTAGATATTAATATGATACCACTCTAATAGCAGAAAGTGAAGAGCAACAGAAGAGCCTCTTGATGAGAGTGAAAGAGGAGAGTGAAAAAGCTGGTTTAAAACTCAACATTAAAAAAGCTAAGAAAATGGCATCTGGTTCCATCACTTCATGGCAAATAGATGGGGAAACAATGGAAACAGTTATAGACTTTATCTTCTTGGGCTCTAAAATCACTGTAGACGGTGAAATTAAAAGATGCTTGCTCCTTAGAAGAAAGCCTATGACACACCTAGATAGTGTATTAAAAGGCAGAGACATCACTTTGCTGAAAAAGGCGCATATAGTCAAAGCTATGTTTTTTCCGGTAGTCATGTACCATAAAGAACGCTGAGTGGTGAAGAATTGATGCTTTCAAATTGTGGTTCTGGAGAAGACTCTTGAGAGTCTCTTGGACAGCAAGGAGATCAAAACAGTCAATCCTGAAGGAAGTCAAACCTTACTATTCATTGGAAGGACTAATACTTAAGCTGAAGCTCCAATACTTTGGCCATCTGATAGGAAGAACTGACTAACTGGAAAAGACCCTGATGCTGAGAAAGACTGATGAGAAGAGGGTGACAGAGAATGAGATGGTTGGATGGCATCATTGACTAAATGGACATGAGTTTGAGCAAACTCTGGGAGCTAGTGAAGGACAGGGAAGCCTGGCATGCTGCTATCCATGGGATAGCAAAGAGTCAGACAGGACTTGGTGATTGAACAACAATGGATGAAAAAGAATAACCCATAAATACATTTTCTCTAGTGTAACCATCATTAATATTTTGGTGTATAGCTTCCATTTCTTTTCACATACATATCAGGCATGTGTGTTTGTATGTGTGTAAACAATGTGTATTTCTATTTATATTTGAGCTAAAATATAATATGTTTTTTGTAACCAGTTTTAAGAAAAGACTTAGGTATTTATTGTGAATATCTTCCCATATTGTTATATTGTTGTCATTTTTTTTTTTACATTGACATGAATCTGCCCTGGGTGTACATGTGTTCCCCATCTTGAACCCCCCTCCCACCTCCCTTGTTGTCATGTTTTATGACTGAATACTCTGCTGTATAGATATACAACTTCTTTAGTTTCCCTCTGTTGATGAGTATTTAGGTTTTCCAATTTTGTCTACCATAATCCAACCAGTCAATTCTAAGGGAGATCGATCCTGGGTGTTCATTGGAAGGACTGATGCTAAAGCTGAAACTGCAATACTTTGGCCACCTCATGCGACGAGTTGACTCCCTGGAAAAGACTCTGATGCTGGGAAGGGTTGGGGGCGGGAGGAGAAGGGGACAACAGAGAATGAGATGGCTGGATGGCATCACCGACTCTGTGGACGTGAGTTTGAGTGAACTCCGGGAGTTAGTGATGGACAGGGGGGCCTGGCGTGCTGTGATTCATGGGGTTGTGGAGAGTCGGACACGACTGAGCGACTGAACTGAACTGACTGAACACTGAAATTAATTGAAAAGAAAAGTGTTTATTTATTTATTGTTTGAGCTGGGTCTTCGTGGCTTCGTGAGGGCTTTCTCCCGTTGTGGTGAGTGGGATCTGCTGTTTGTCGTGCTGTACAGGCGTCTCCCTGGGGTGGCTTCTCTTGTTGCTGAGCACTGGCTCTAGGTTCACAGGCTTCAGTAGATGCCATACGTGGTCTCAGTAGTTGCAGCATGTGGGCTCTGGAGTGAGGGCCCAGTAGTTGTGGCCCACAGTCTCTAGTTGCTCTGAAGCATGTGGAATCTTTCCAGACCAGGGGTGGAACCTGTGTTGCCTGAATTGACAGGCTGATTCTATTTTACTGTCCACCAGAGAAGTCCTGAAATGAAATTCTTTTTGTATGCTTTGACTGGAAAGAAGTGGAATAATGCCTTTGATGTTCTGAAAGAAATTATTTCCAACCTAAAATCCTATGTCCAGCCAATTTTTCAGGAATATATAAAGGTCATGTTTAGACATGTAGGAAACTGGAATTTGTATCTCTGAGACTTCCTGTCTCAGCAAGTAGCTTGGAGATATACACTAGCAAAATTAAGGAGAATATGAAGGAAAAGAAAAGTGAATCCAATTCCAGTGGATAGTGAAGGAAAATCATAAGTTGATGGCTAGGCAGAAAGCTTAGGAAATGCAGCAATCCACATTAGCATGCAAAGACAGATGATTCTTGGAAGAATACCTCTGGAGGAAAAAAAGTGTTCCTATAGATATGCAGATGACACTACCCTTATGGCAGAAAGTGAAGAGGAACTCAAAAGCCTCTTGATGAAAGTGAAAGAGGAGAGTGAAAAGGTTGGTTTGAAGCTCAACATTCAGAAAACAAAGATCATGGCATCTGGTCCCATCACTTCATGGGAAATAGATGGAAAAACAGTGGAAACAGTGTCAGACTTTATTTTTTTGGGCTCCAAAATCACTGCAGATGCTGATTGCAGCCATGAAATTAAAAGACGCTTGCTCCTTGGAAGGAAAGTTATGACCAACCTTGATAGTATATTAAAAAGCAGAGACATTACTTTGCCAACCAAGGTCCGTCTAGTCAAGGCAATGGTTTTTCCCGTGGTCAGGTATGGATGTGAGAGTTGGACTGTGAAGAAGGCTGATCGCCGAAGAATCGATGCTTTTGAACTGTGGTGTTGGAGAAGACTCTTGAGAGTCCCTTATACTGCAAGGAGATCCAACCAGTCCATTCTAAAGGAGATCAATCCTGGATGTTCATTGGAGGGACTGATGCTAAAGCTGAAACTGCAATACTTTGGCCACCTCATGCGACGAGTTGACTCACTGGAAAAGACTCTGATGCTGGGAAAGGTTGGGGGCGGGAGGAGAAGGGGACGACGGAGAATGAGATGGCTGGATGGCATCACCGACTCTGTGGACATGAGTTTGAGTGTACTCCGGGAGTTGGTGATGGACAGGGAGGCCTGGCGTGCTGTGATTCATGGGGTCGCGGAGAGTCGGACACGACTGAGCGACTGAACTGAACTGAACTGATGTAATAGATGCTGAAGATACCTATTCATTTGTTAGTAAGAAAAAATAGGAAGCTATATAAAAATAATAGGAAAAAAGAAAACAGAACACAAATAAAATTTTAAAATATGAAATAAAATATAGTATAGTTTAAAGAAGTTGATAGAGTATGAGTTGATAGAGTACATTTTGCCATGATGCAAGGAATATTCTTCAAATGTCTATGAGATATGACATTGGATCCATTAAAAAAAAGAAATGCTATCATAATATACCATCTGGTTGTGTAGTGAAATGTTTTCTGTTTCAAATGGTGTTGATTGATTAATAATTTTTAGACAAAGCATGGAAACTGTAATTATGTTTATAGAAAATTATATAGAAGAAGAATATAAAACTGTCAGTAAGGATTCAGTTTACGGAAGAAGGAGTGTGGTGAAATGGATTAAAGAATGAGGGAAGACTATGGACAAAAATATCTTCATATGACAGTGAAGAGAGTTTAGAAAGAGACTAGTATTAATGGGACTGGTGCACTGGGTTGACCTAGAGGGATGGGATGGGGAGGGACGTGGGATGGGGTTCAGAATGGGGAACACATGTACACCCATGCTAGATTCATGTCAATGTATGCCAAAACCAATGCAATATTGTAAAGTAAATAAATAAATAAATAAAACTGAAGATGACAACAATAAAAAACAGAAACAACCAGGTCTAGAAAAAAAGAAATACAGAGGTCGACGGGAAGATGGCAGAGGAATAGGACGGGGCGACCACTTTCTCCCCCAGAAAATCAACAAAAGAACATTTGAACGCTGAGTAAATCCCACAAAACAACTTCTGAATACCGGCAGAGGACATCAGGCACTCAGAAAAGCAGCCCATAGTCTTCGACATCACCAGATGGTCAACACCGAAATCAGATTGATTATATTCTTTGCAGCCAAAGATGGAGAAGCTGTATACAGTTAGCAAAAACAAGACCAGGAGCTGACTGTGGCTCAGATCATGAACTCCTTATTGCCAAATTCAGACTGAAATTGAAGAAAGTAGGGAAAACCACTAGACCATTCAGATATGACCTAAATCAAATCCCTTATGATTATACAGTGGAAGTGAGGAATAGATTTAAGGGACTAGATCTGATAGATAGAGTGCCTGATGAACTCTGGACGGAGGTTCGTGACATTGTACAGGAGACAGGGACCAAGACCATCCCCATGGAAGAGAAATGCAAAAAAGCAAAATGGCTGTCTGAGGAGGCCTTACAAATAGCGGTAAAAAGAAGAGAAGTGAAAAGCAAAGGAGAAAAGGAAAGATATAAGCATCTGAATGCAGAGTTCCAAAGAACAGCAAGGAGAGATAAGAAAGCCTTCCTCAGGGATCAATGCAAAGAAATAGAGGAAAACAACAGAATGGGATAAACAAAGAGATTTCTTCAAGAAAATTAGGGATTCCAAGGGAACATTTCATGCAAAGATGGGCTTGATAAAGGACAGAAATGGTAGGGACCTAACAGAAGCAGAAGATATTAAGAAGAGGTGGCAAGAATACACAGAAGAACTGTACAAAAAAGATCTTCACGACCAAGATAGTCACAATAACGTGATCACTGACCTCGAGCCAGACATCTTGGAATGTGAAGTCAAGTGGGCCTTAGAAAGCATCACTATGAACAAAGCTAGTGGTGGTGATAGAATTCCAGTTGAGCTATTTCAAATCTTGAAAGATGATGCTGTGAAAGTGCTGCACTCAATATGCCAGCAAATTTGGAAAACTCAGCAGTGGCCACAGGACTGGAAAAGGTCAGTCTTCATTCCAATCCCAAAGAAAGGGAATGCCAAAGAATGCTGAAACTACCGCACAATTGCACTCATCTCACATGCTAGTAAAGTCATGCTCAAAATTCTCCAAGCCAAGCTTCAGCAATATGTGAACTGTGAACTCCCAGATGTTCAAGCAGGTTTTAGAAAAGGCAGAGGCACCAGAGATCAAATTGCCAACATCCGTTAGATCATGGAGAAAGCAAGAGAGTTCCAGAAAAACATCTATTTCTGCTTCATTGACTATGCCAAAGCCTTTGACTGTGTGGATCACAATAAACTGTGGAACATTCTGAAAGAGATGGGAATACCAGACCACCTGACCTGCCTCTTGAGAAACCTGTATGCAGGTCAGGAAGCAACAGTCAGAACTGGACATGGAACAACAGACTGGTTCCAAATAGGAAAAGGAGTGCGTCAATGCTGTATATTGTCACCTTGCTTATTTAACTTATATGCAGAGTACATCATGAGGAACGCTGGGCTGGAAGAAGCACAAGCTGGAATCAAGATTGCTGGGAGAAATATCAATAATCTCAGATATGCAGATGACACTACCCTTAAGGCAGAAAGTGAAGAGGAACTCAAAAGCCTCTTGATGAAAGTGAAAGAGGAGAGTGAAAAGGTTGGCTTGAAGCTCAACATTCAGAAAACAAAAATCGTGGCATCTGGTCCCATCACTTCATGGGAAATAGATGGAAAAACAGTGGAAACAGTGTCAGACTTTATTTTTTTGGGCTCCAAAATCACTGCAGATGCTGATTGCAGCCATGAAATTAAAAGACGCTTACTCCTTGGAAGGAAAGTTATGACCAAACTTGATAATATATTAAAAAGCAGAGACATTACTTTGCCAACCAAGGTCCGTCTAGTCAAGGCTATGGTTTTCCCGTGGTCACGTATGGATGTGAGAGTTGGACTGTGAAGAAGGCTGATTGCCGAAGAATTGATGCTTTTGAACTGTGGTGTTGGAGAAGACTCTTGAGAGTCCCTTGTACCGCAAGTAGATCCAACCAGTCCATTCTAAGGGAGATCAATCCTGGGTGTTCATTGGAGGGACTGATGCTGAAGCTAAAACTGCTACTTTGGCCACCTCATGGGACGAGTTGACTCACTGGAAAAGACTCTGATGCTGGGAAAGGTTAGGGGCGGGTGAAGAAGGGGACGGCCGAGAATGAGATGGCTGGATGGCGTCACCGACTCTGTGGACATGGGTTTTAGTGAGCTCCGGGAGTTGGTGATGGACAGGGAGGCCTGGCGTGCTGTGATTCATGGGGTCTCGGAGAGTCGGACACGACTGAGCGACTGAACTGAACTGAGTCTTCGAAAGGAGGTAGGAAATAGGTAAAAAGATAAAAAGAGAGACAAAAGAGGGAGGGAGGGAGCTCCATCCCGGGAAGGGAGGCTTAAAAAAAAAAAAAAAAGAAGTTTCCAAACACCTGGAAACACTGGCGAGTGGAATCTCAGAGGGCCGCATAACTGGGAGACAAAAGACATAAATAATTAAAACTCACAGACTAAGTGCCCAGGGGAAACTCTCAGTGGAGAAGTGGTGCAGACACCTGCGCCCCTCACTAGCACGTGGGGGCTGGGCAGGGAGGCGCTGGCAGCGGTGCTTAGAGGGAGAACTGGGCTTGAACGCCCCAGGGCAAACTGAGGGCTAGGACTTAAGATACCAAAGCAGAAGTTACAGCTAAAAAGTGAAAAGGCTAGGAAAAGCCTGTGAAAAGCCCCAACCCAGGACTCTGCTAGCCTTGCCCACAGAACAGGGCGCTGAGGGCAGCAGGCGGCCCATCCCCCAGCCCCCGCTAACGCGGGCAGGGAGGGCAGCCAGCGCTGGGGCGGGGGCAGCCGCGGCCCCAGAGAGGCTCCCTGTTCCAAGCTGCAGGCAGGCTTCCTTGCTGGCCAGGACTTCTTGGGTTCGGGCCGGTCGATATCCACCTGAGAAAGTGCACCGGTTGTACTCCCAGAAACCTAGCGGCAGGTACCGGGAAGGCAATAAGTCTCAGCGACCGCGCTCGCCAAACACCTGGTCACCTGAGCTGCTAGGACCAGGGAAGGCACAAAACGCAGGCCCAGCCAAGTCTACGCCTTTGTGGAGTACCTGAGGACCTGAACCTGAGCCGCTCAGACCTGGGAAGTGCCTGCAACCCAGCGCCAGCCACGGACAGCTCCCAGCAGAGCAACCTAAAGCCTAAGCAGCATAAACAGGGAAAGCACACACGCCTCGAGCGGGAGCATTCCCAGGGTAGCCGAGACACTGCGAGCACTCCCCACAGACGCCAGGGATATTTGTTAGCTGTTCCTCCCTCCCCATAGCAGGACTGAATAGGCGAGCCGGGAAAAAAAAAAAAGTGTCCACCACCGCATCCTGGTGTCAGGATGGGAATTAGACACTGAGGAGACTAGAAAACAGAAGAGCTTTTTCAACAGAAGGAACTGCCTTGGAAGTAACAGAGGGAGAAGCCTTGAGCCTACTGCAAGAATAAGACTGAAAACCAGAGGCAGAGGCTTAAGGCCAAATCCTGAGAACACCAGAGATCTCCTGTTCCAGAGAACATTAATTGATAGGTACTCATCAAATGCCTCCATACATACAGTGAAACCAGGCACCACCCAAGGGTCAACAAGTTTCAGTGAAGGACATACTGCGCAAACTATCCAGCAACACAGGAGAATAACACTGAGCTTCAATATACAGGCTGCCCAAAGCGAGTCCAAACCCACTGACATCTCAAACTCATTACTGGACACTTCATTGCACTCCAGAGAGAAGAAATCCAGCTCCACCCACCAGAACATCGACACAAGCTTCCCTAACCAGGGAAACTTGACAAGTCACCCATCCAACCCCACACACAACGAGGTAACTACATAATAAAGAGAACTCCACAAACTGCCAGAAGACGGAAAGGCCACCCCGAAAACAGCAATATAAGTGAGATGAAGAGGCAGAGAAATACCCAATAAGTAACGGAACAGGATAAATGCCCACCAAGACAAACAAAAGAGGAAGTTATAGGGAACCTACCTGATAAAGAATTTCAAATTTTAATTGTGAAAATGATTCAAAATCTGGAAAGCAAAATGGAGTTACAGATAAATAAACTGGAGAAAAGGATTGAGAAGATGCAAGAAATGTTCAATAAGGAATTAGAGGAAATAAAAAAGAGTCAATATGCAATGAACAATGCAATAGATGAGATCAGAAACACTCCGGAGGGAACAAACAGTAGAATAACAGAGGCAGAAGACAGGATAAGCAAGCTAGAAGATAGAATTGTAGAAATAAATGAAACAGAGATGGAAAAAGAAAAAAGAATTAAAAGAAATGAGGACAATATTAGAGACATATGGGACAATATTAAACGCCCCAACATTCGAATCATAGGAGTCCCAGAAGAAGAAGACAAAAAGAAAGACCATGAGAGAATACTTGAGAAGATAATAGTTGAAAATTTCCCTAAAATGGGGAAGGAAATAATCACCCAAGTTCAAGGAACACAGAGAGTCCCTAACAGGATAAACCCAAGGTGAAATACTCCAAGGCACATATTAATCAAATTAACAAAGATCAAACACAAAAAACAAATATTAAAAGCAGCAAGGGAAAAACAACAAATAATACACAAGGGGATCCCCATAAGGATAACAGCTGATCTTTCAGCAGAAACTCTTCAGGCCTGGAGGGAATGGCAAAACATACTTAAAGTGATGAAGGAAAATAACCTACAGCACAGATTACTGTACCCAGCAAGGATCTCATTCAAATATGAAGGAGAAATCAAAAGCTTTACAGACAAGCAAAAGCTGAGAGAATTCAGCATCACCAAACCAGCTCTCCAACGACTGGAAACACAGAAAGGGTATATAAACTCGAACCCAAAACAATAAAGAAAATGGCTACGGGATCATACTTATCAATAATCACCTTAAAAGTAAATGGGTTGAATGCCCCAACCAAAAGACAAAGGCTGGCTGAATGGATACAAAAACAAGACCCCCATATATGTTGTCTGCAAGAGACCCACCTCAAATCGAGGGACACATACAGACTGAAAGTGAAGGGCTGTAAGAAGATATTCCATGCAAATAGAGACCAAAAGAAAGCAGGAGTAGCAATACTCATATCAGATAAAATAGATTTTAAAACAAAGGCTGTGAAAAGAGACAAAGAAGGAAACTACATAATGATCAAAGGATCAATCCAAGAAGAAGATATAACAATTATAAATATTTATGCACCCAACATAGGAGCACCGCAATATGTAAGACAATTACTAACAAGTATGAAAGGGGGAATTAACAATAACACAATAATAGTGGGAGACTTTAATACCCCACTTACATCTATGGATAGATCAACTAAACAGAAAACTAACAAGGAAACACAAACTTTAAATGAAACAATAGACCAGTTAGACCTAATAGATATCTATAGGACATTTCACCCCAAAACAATGAATTTCACCTTTTTCTCAAGCGCACACGGAACCTTTTCCAGGATAGATCACATCCTGGGCCATCAATCTAGCCTTGGTAAATTCAAAAAAATTGAAATCATTCCAAGCATCTTTTCTGACCACAATGCAGTAAGATTAGATCTCAATTACAGGAAAAAACTATTAAAAAAGCCAACATATGGAGGCTGAACAACATGCTGCTGAATAATGAACAAATCATAGAAGAAATCAAAAGAGAAATCAAAATATGCATAGAAATGAATGAAAATGAAAACACAACAACCCAAAACCTCTGGGACACTGCAAAAGCAGTGCTAAGGGGGAAGTTCATAGCAATACAGGCACACCTCAAGAAACAAGAAAAAAGTCAACTAAATAACCTAACTCTACATCTAAAGAAACTAGAAAAGGAAGAAATGAAGAACCCCAGGGTTAGCAGAAGGAAAGAAATCGTAAAAATTAGGGCAGAGATAAATGCAAAAGAAACAAAAGAGACCATAGCAGAAATCAACCCAAAAGCTGGTTCTTTGAGAAGGTAAATAAAATTGACAAACCACTAGCCAGACTCATCAAAAACAAAGGGAGAAGAACCAAATCAATAAAATTAGAAATGAAAATGGAGAGATCACAACTGACAACACAGAAATACAAAGGATTATTAGAGAATACTATCAGGAATTATATGGCAATAAAATGAATAACTTGGAAGAAATGGACAAATTCCTAGAAAAGTACACCTTGCCAAAACTGAACCAGGAAGAAATAGAAAATCTGAACAGACCCATCACAAGCACGGAACTAGAGGAAGTAATCGGAAATTTTTCAGCAAACAAAAGCCCAGGTCCAGACGGCTTCACAGCTGAATTCTACCAAAAATTTAGAGAAGAGCTAACACCTATTCTACTCAAACTCTCCCAGAAAATTGCTGAAGAAGGAAAACTTCCAAACTCATTCTATGAGGCCACCATCACCCTAATCCCAAAACCTGGTAAAGATCCCACAAAAAAAGAAAACTACAGGCCAATATCACTGATGAACATAGATGCAAAAATCCTGAACAAAATTCTAGTAATCAGAATCCAACAACACATTAAAAAGATCATACATCATGACCAAGTGGGCTTTATCCCAGGAATGCAAGGATTCTTCAATATCCGCAAATCAATCAACGTAATACACCACATTAACAAACTGAAAAATAAAAATCATATGATTATCTCAATAGGTGCAGAGAAAGCCTTCGACAAAATACAACATCCATTTATGATAAAAACTCTCCAGAAAGTGGGAATAGAAGGGATGTATCTCAACATAATAAAAGCTATATATGACAAACCTACAGCAAACATTATCCTCAATGGTGAAAAACTGAAAGCATTTCCCCTAAAGTCAGGAAGAAGACAAGGGTGCCCACTCTCACCACTACTATTCAACATAGTTCTGGAAGTTTTGGCTACAGTAATCAGAGCAGAAAAAGACATAAAAGGAATACAAACTGGAAAAGAAGAAGTAAAACTTTCACTGTTCGCTGATGACATGATCCTCTACACAGAAAACCCTAAAGACTCTACCAGAAAACTACTAGAGCTAACCAATGAATACAGTAAAGTTGCAGGATATAAAATCAACACACAGAAATCCCTTGCATTCCTATACACTAATAATGAGAAAATAGAAAGAGACAAAAAGGAAACTATTCCATTCACTGTTGCAACGAAAAGAATTAAATACTTAGGAATATATCTACCTAAGGAAACAAAAGACTTGTACATAGAAAACTATAAAACACTACTGAAAGTAATCAAAGAGGACACTAATAGATGGAGAAATATACCGTGTTCATGGATTGGAAGAATAAATATTGTAAAAATGAGTGTACTACCCAAAGTAATTTATACATTCAATGCAACCCCTATCAAGCTACCAACGATATTTTTCACAGAGCTAGAACAAATAATCTCACAATTTGTATGGAAATACAAAAAACCTCGAATAGCCAAAGCAATCTTGAAGGAGAAGAATGGAACTGGAGGAATTAACCTGCCAGATTTCAGGCTCTACTACAAAGCCACAGTCATCAAGACAGTATGGTACTGGCATAAAGACAGAAATATAGATCAATGGAACAAAATAGAAAGCCCAGAGATAAATCCACGCACCTATGGACACCTTATCTTCGACAAAGGAGGCAAGAATATAAAATGGAGAAAAGACAGTCTCTTTAACAAGTGATGCTGAGAAAACTGGTCAGCCACTTGTAAAAGAATGAAACTAGAACACTTACTAACACCATACACCAAAATAAACTCAAAATGGATTAGAGAGCTAAATGTAAGACCAGATTCTATAAAACTCCTAGAGGAGAACGTAGGCAAAACACTCTCCGACATAAATCACAGCAGGATCCTCCAAGACCCACCTCCCAGAATATTGGAAATAAAAGCAAAAATAAACAAATGGGACCTAATTAAAATCAAAAGCTTCTGCACAGCAAAGGAAACTATAAGCAAGGTGAAAAGACAGCCTTCAGAATGGGAGAAAATAATAGCAAATGAAGCAACTGATAAAGGATTAATCTCCAAAATATACAAGCATCTCCTGCAGCTCAATTCCAGAAAAATAAGTGACCCAATCAAAAAATGGGCCAAAGATCTAAACAGACATTTCTCCAAAGAAGACATACAGATGGCTAACAAACACATGAAAAAATGCTCAACATCCCTCATAATCAGAGAAATGCAAATCAAAACCACAATGAGATACCATTTCACACCAGTCAGAATGGCTGCTATCAAAAGTCTACATGCAATAAGTGTTGGAGAGGATGTGGAGAGAAAGGAACCCTCTTACACTGTTGGTGGGAATGCAAACTAGTACAGCCACTTTGGAGAACAGTGTGGAGATTCCTCAAAAAACAGGAAATAGAACTGCCATATGATCCAGCAATCGCACTCCTGGGCATACACACCGAGGAAACCAGAATTGAAAGAGACACATGTACTCCAATGTTCATCGCAGCACTGTTTATAATAGCCAGGATATGGAAGCAACCTAGATGTCCATCTGCAGACGAATGGATAAGAAAGCTTTGGTACATATACACAATGGAGTATTACTCAGCCATTAAAAAGAATGCATTTGAATCAGTTCTAATGAAATGGATGAAACTGGATCCTATTATACAGAGTGAAGTAAGACAGAAAGAAACGCACCAATACAGTATACTAACACATATATATGGAATTTAGAAAGATGGAAATATAACCCTGTATACGAGACAGCAAAAGAGACACAGTTGTATCCAACAGTCTTTGGGACTTTGTGGGAGAGGATGAGGGTGGGATGATTTGAGAGAATGACATTGAAACATGTATGTTGTCATGTGTGAAGCGAATCAGCAGTTTAGGCTCAATGCATGTTACAGGATACTCGGGGCTGGTGTGCGGGGATGACCCAGAGGGAGGATAAAGGGAGGAGGGAGGTGAGAGGGGGGTTCAGGAGGGGGAACTCATGTACACCTGGGGCGAATTCATGTCAATGTATGGCAAAACCAACCAATATAATATTGTAAAATAAAAAAAAAATAGAAATTAGAAAAAAAATATTTAAGCTTATAAAGCTATCCTATAATTATAAAAAACTATTGGTGACAGATATATGTGAGCTAAAGTCTAATCTTTTACATAAATCACCATTTATGTCCTGATTTGACAAGAAATTGAAATATATATACACTATTTAGAGTTATGGTGGATATAGTCTGGAAGAAATAAAGTCAGAAATGGTTAAAAGAGGACTGGTATCATGGATGGAGAAGAGTGGAGCTGTATATCAGTATTTTAAAACTCTGTGCATGATGAAAAGAAAAATATAGTATAGGGATTTGTCTGAAGTCATTATAATGGTTTGTGATACTGATGACATTTTGTAGCCTGAGTTTAAGTGAGTCTGGAGATGTTTTATTATGAATTTTTTAAACAGCTCTTTCATATGAGAAATTGTTCTCATGCGTAATCAGAAAGTGGCTGAAGGTTTCCATGAGGACAGTTTTCTTGAATTACAAAGATGAGAAAAATAGGCCTCATATTGCTTGTTCCTATTACAGAGAGTTTCCCTTCTTGGATTTTTCCACTTTATTTCTGTTTCTATTAGGATACTAAATATCTGTCTAATGTAGTTATTATACAGATAAACATTTTAACTCCCTAATTACTTCTGTGGGCTTCCCCGCTGGCTCAGTGTTAAAGAATCCACCTGCAGTGCAGGAGATGAAGAGATGTGGGTTCAATCCCTGAGTTGGGGTGATCCCCTGGACTAGGAAATGGCAACCCATTCTGGTAATCTTGTTGGAAAATCCCATGGACAGAGGGACCTTGCAGTCTACAGTCTGCTGCTGCTGCTAAGTTGCTTCAGTCATGTCCGACTCTGTGCGACCCCATAGATGGCAGCCCACCAGGTTTCTCTGTCCCTGGGATTCTCCAGGCAAGAATACTGGAGTGGATTGCCATTTCCTTCTCCAATGCATTCAGGCATGCTAAGTCGCTTCAGTCCTGTCTGATTCTGTGTGACCCCATGGACAGCAGCACACCAGGCTCCTCTGTCCCCAGGATTCTCCAGGCAAAAATACTGGAGTGGGATGCCATTTCCTTTTCTGACAGTCTACAATCTATGGAGTCACAAAAAAGTCGTACAAGATTGAGCGAGTAAACAACATCAGTAATTACTTTTAGATTAGACCAATACATAAAAACAAGTTGTGGGACTTCCCTGGTCCAGTGGGAAGACTCCTTGTTCAAAACGCTGGGGACCCTGCATAGGTTCAATCCCTGGCCAGGGAACTAGATACTGCAAGCTCAAACTGAGAGTTCACCTGCTGCAACTAAAGATTCCACATGCCACAATAAAAATTGAAGATCCCATGTGCCACAACTAAGACCCGTGGCAGCCAAATAAATAAAGTAGCTTGTCCTTGTCATATTGTGTTCACATATTATGTAATGTCTTAAAAAGACACGATAACTTACATGTAATAATGTTTTCTTTTTAAAGAAATATTTATCAAATATGTGAGCACCTTTTATTTTCTAGGCAGCACACTAGCCTCAATGTACAGTGCTCAATATAACAGACAAAGGTCTTGCACTCAGGGAAGTCACATTCTAGTGGGGTTGGCAGATAAAGTTGTTGTTATTCGGTTGGTAAGTCATGTCCGACTCTGCGACCCCATGGACTGCAGCACACCAGGCTTCCCTGTCCTTCACTATCTCCTGGAGTTTGCTCAAACTCTTGTCCAGTAAGTCAGTGATGCCACCCAACTCTTTCATTCTCTTTTGCCCCCTTCTCCTCCTGCCTTCAATCTTTCCCAGCATCAGGATTTTTCCCAGTGAGTTGGGTCTTCACATCAGGTGGCCAAAATATTGGAGCTTAAGCTTCAGCTTCAGTCCTTTCAATGAACATTTAGGTTTGACTTCCTTCAGGATTGATTGGTTTGATCTTGTTGTCTAAGGAACTCTCAAGAGTCTTCTCCAGAACCACAGTTTGAAAGTATGAATTCTTTGGTTCTCAGGCTTCTCTTTTTTTAAAAAAATTATTTATTTTAATTAGAGGGTAGTTATTTCACAATATTGTGTTGGTTTTTGCCATACATCAACATGAATTCGTCACAGGTATACATTCTTTTTGATCCAATTCTCACATCTGTACATGACTACTGGAAAAACGATAGCTTTGGCTATACGGACCTTTGTTTGCAAACTAATGTCTCTGCTTTTTAACATGCTGTCTAGGTTGGTCATAGCTTTTGTTTCAAGGAGCAAGTGTGTTTTAATTTCACGGCAGCAGTCACCATCTGCAATGATTTTGGAGCCCAAGAAAATAAAGCCTGTCACTCTTTCCATTGTTTCCCATTGATTTGCATGAAGTGATGGGATTGGACACCATGATCTTAGTTTTTTGAATGCTGAGTTTTAAGCTATCTTTTCCAGTCTTTCATCCTCATCAAGAGGCTTTTTAGTTATGCTTTGCTTTCTGCCATTAGATTGGTATCATCTGCATAAGTGGGGTTGTTGATATTTCTCCTGGCAATCTTGATTCCAGCTTGTGATTCATCTATCCTGGCATTTCACATGATGTACTCTATAAGTAAAGTGACAATATACAGCCTTGACATACTCCTTTTCCAGTTTTGAACCAGTCCATTGTTCCTTGTCCGGTTCTAACTGTTGCTTCTTGACCTGCAAACAGGTTTCTTGGGAGGTTGGTAAGATTGTCTAGTATTCCCATTTCTCTAAGAATTTCCCACAGTTTGTTATGATTCACACAGTCAAAGGCTTTAGCATTAACAATGAAGCAGAAGTAGATATTTCTCTGGAATTCCCTTGTTGTTTTCTGTGATCCAGCAGATGTTGGCAATTTGATCTCTGGTTCCTCTGCCTTTTCTAAATGCATCTTGTATATCTGGAATTTCTCAGTTCATGTACTATTAAATCCTAGCTTGAAGGATTTTGAGCATTTCTTTGCTAATATGCGAAATGAGTGTAATTGTACAGTAGTTTGAACCTTATTTACATTGCGTTTCTTTGGGATTGGAATGAAAACTGACCTTTTCCAGGCCTGTGGCCATGGCTGAGTTTTCCAAATTTGTTGACATACTTAGTGCAGCACCTTAACAGCATCATCTTTTAGTATTTGAAATAAAGTGAAAAAAAGTGAAGTCGCTCAGTCATGTCTGACTCTTTGTGACCCCACGGCCCACGGACTTTAGCCTACCAGGCTCCTCCATCCACGGGATTTTCCAGGCAAGAGTATTGGAGTGGGTTGCCATTTCCTTCTCCAGGAGTTCTTCCCAACCTAGGGATTGAACCCAAGTCTCCTGCATTGTAGGCAGATGCTTTACCATCTGAGCCACCAGGGAAGTCCTTGGTATTTGAAATAGATATCTGGAATTCCATCACCTCCACTAGCTTTGTTCACAGTACTACTTCCTAAGTCCCACTTGACTTCACACTCCAGGATGTTTGGCTCTAGGTGAGTGACCACACCATCTTAGTTACTCAGGTCATTAAGACCTTTTTTGTATGGTTCTTCTGTGTATTCTCACCACCTCTTCTTAATCTCTTCTGTTTCTGTTAGGTCCTTGCCATTTCTGTTCTTTATTGTGCCCATTTTTACATGAAATGTTCTCTTGGTATCTCCAATTTTCTTGAAGAGATCTCTAGTCTTTCCCATTCTATTGTTTTCCTCTATATCTTTGCATTGTTCACTTAAGACTTTCTTATTTCTCCTTGCTATTTTTCTGGAACTGTGCATTCAGTTGCCTTTCTCCTTTACCTTTCCCTTCTCTTCTCTCAGCTATTTGTAAGGCCTCTTCTGTCAGCTGTTGCCTTCTTGCATTTCTCTTTCTTTGGGATGGTTTTGTTCCCTGCCTCCTGAATAGTGTTTTGAACTTCCATCCATAATGGTCAGGCACTCTCTCTACCAGGTGTAATCACTTGAATCTATTTGTCACCTCCACTGTTTAATCGTAGGGGATTTGTTTTGGTCATACCTGAATGGTCTAGTGGTTTTCTGTAGTTTCCTCATCTTAATTCTGAACTTTGCAATAAGGAGCTCATGATGTGAGCCACAGTCAGCTCCTGGTTTTGTTTTTTTCTAGCACTACTCCATCTTCGGCTCCAAAGAATATAATCAATATGTGATTTTATTATTGACCATCTAGTTACGTCCATACATGACCACTGGAAAAACCATAGCCTTGACTAGACGAACCTTGGTTGGCAAAGTAATGTCTCTGCTTTTTAATATGCTATCTAGGTTGGTCATAACTTTCCTTCCAAGGAGTAAGCATCTTTTAAGAGGGATTGGGGGCAGGAGAAGGGGACGACAGAGAATGAGATGGTTGGATGGCATCACCGACTCTATGGAGGTGAGTTTGAGTGAACTCAGGGAGTTGGTGATGGACAGGGAGGCCTGGCGTACTGTGATTTATGGGGTCGCAAAGAGTCGGACACGACTGAGCGACTGAACTGAACTGAACTGAGTGATGTCCATGTGTAGGGTTGTCTCTTGTGTTGTTGGAAGAAGGTGTTTGCTTTGACCTGTGTGTTCTCTTGGCAAAACTCTTTTAGCCTTTGCCCTGTTTCATTTTGTACTCCAGTGCCAAACTTGTCTGTTACTCCAGGTATCTCTTGACTTTCTACTTTTGCATTATGGTCCGTGTGATGAAAAGGACATCTTTTTTTTTTAGTGTTATTTCTAGAATGTCTTTTAGGTCTTCATAGAACCGTTCAACCTCAGTTTCTTTGGCATTAGTGGCAGATAAAAAGCAGGTACAAAATTATTTAATGTGGGTATCAATTGTCTGTTAGTGCTAAACAACCACTTCCAAAACTTGGTAGGTTAAAACAGCAGCTTTAATTTTTCTTCACAGTCTTCAGGTTTACCAGGTGATCCTGTTTATCTGGACTGGGCTTGACTAGTCTCGCTTGATCACACTTAAAGATGTCTGGGGCAACTTGACTCTGCTTTGTGTAGTTTCTAATTTTCAAACATCTAGCTGGGACTTCTTTTCATGATAAAGAAAGAGGAGCAAAAGAGGAAGGAGAAATGCAGAAGTGTCTTTTCAAACCTCTGTTTACATCAAGTCTCCAAAGCAAGCCACATTGCTGAGAGTCTGAATGCATGGCAAAAGGCAAGAATAAAGAGAGAGAGAGCATTCATAATAAGGGCCAATAATGAAATCAACCCAATCTCACAATGCAAAATACATGGAGAGAAGTGCTATGCATGTGTTCCATACAGGAAAGGTGTAGGTGGTCAGGGAAGGCCTGTCTGAATAAATAATGAATGCACAAAATGTTCTAATCGAAACTAAAAATTATAATGAAATTAAGAGCCATTGTAGTTGTTAGTTGGCTCGCTCTATTTTGGGGGGCTCTTCCAAAATGAAACATGTCTCCACTAATGTATCCACAGAAGATAAGCAGGAGATTGAGATGAGCCCAAGCATGTGCTCTCTACAGCCAGTTCTATTAAAGAGTAACAGCTGGCACCCCTTACCCTGTCTCTCAGTGCATCCATTGGGAAGACTGTACAGACCTGTTTAAAAAAAGAGGCAAGAGTCAAAAAGGTTTCCATGGCTTTGCTTTGTTGTTATAGTATGCTTATGGGACTTGTGGCAGTAGTAGTGGTAATAGTAATAGTCCTACTAGTAATAGTAACAACAATAGCAACTGTCAGGCTGCTGCTGCTGCTAAGTCGCTTCAGTCGTGTCCGACTCTGTGCGACCCCGTAGATGGCAGAACTGTCAGGCAGTGAGCACTAAATATGTGCAGAAATTATGCTGGGCATTATACACGAAATATTAATCCTTGCAGTGATCTTGTAAGGCAGGTTTTTTTTTTTTTACAGGTTTAGGAAGGTTAAGTCTTGCTCAAAATATCATAGCTTGTAAATGATAGACCTTGATCTTTTTGATTCCAATGTCCATGATATTTCACTGGTAAGTGATAAGACCAGAGTGTACAATCATCAGGAATCTGGACTTTGACTCTTCAGGCTAGGAGGAAGCACCAAATGAAAGTTGGACTGTGAAGAAAGCTGATCGCTGAAGAATTGATGCTTTTGAACGTGATGCTGGAAAAGACTCTTGAGAGTCCCTTGGACTGCAAGGAGATCCAACCAGTCCATTCTAAGGGACATCAATCCTGGGTGTTCATTGGAAGGACTGATGCTAAAGCTGAAACCCCAATACTTTGGCCACCTCATGCAACGAGTTGACTCACTGGAAAAGAGTCTGATGCTGGGCGAGATTGGGGGCAGGAGGAGAAGGGGATGACCGAGAATGAGATGGCTGGATGGCATCACCGACTCGATGGACATGAGTTTGAGCGAACTCTGGGAGTTGGTGATGGACAGGGAGGCCTGGCGTGCTGTGATTCATGGGGTCGCAAAGAGTCGGACATGACTGAGCGACTGAATTGAACTGAACTGAACTGTTGTCTGCTATGTCAAGTCATCTGCTGTGGGACTTCAGTGGTTACTCGCTGGTCATTTTCTTGGTATTGATCTGATGTCGACAGGCCTTTGGGGAGTCTTTTATACTCTTTCTGAATTTACACCATGTATGCAAAGTGATAAATTTCAGAACTATTTCACTGCATGCAAATTAGTGTTTTTCCAAGTAGCAGTAGAATGGTACAGAGTTTCTATGAATTTTTATTATAAAACAGAATTTCATTATACCCAACACTATTGTATTTAGGGGCAGAATTGCAATTAAGTTGGTAACTGCCATTGGTTTTGCACATGTAAAAGGTATTCTTAATATTTTATCTTATTTTCTGTAACCATTATAAAATCAAATATGTAAATATGCTTTAGAGTAGTAATTGCATTTCAAATTTGAATTTGTTTTATGCAGTTATTTAATCTATGTTTCATTAAAAAAGAATAGTTTCTATAGCAACTACCACATCATTTGATATCTTTGGAATCTCTGAGATATGGAATATTTTATTAAAAAACAAATGTACTCAGTATGTCACATAGATTTCTGTACAGGCTTAAATGTTTAAGAAAACATTTCTTGTATATTTACTTTTCTTAGTTTTTATCAAGCTTATTCTTTTTTCTACTCCAGTATATTTTCTCTTAGAAATTTAAACCATATGTATTTAAAAATAAAATGTCAAAAGAATTCAATGAGGAGGTGGATGTTGGAGAGGATAGTAGGAGTAAGTGTGAACTCTCTTCTGAATGAACTCCATCATCACACATGTTATTTCCTTCTAGGAGGAAACTTGTTAATTTATTTCTTTGGAGATATTCTGTTAGGGTCATAAAAGAGATGATATATCAGCCTTATGAGAACCAAAATTAAAAGAAAATAGAATGCTAGATCATCAGTACCAGATTTCTGTTCTAAGATTCACCTTAATACTTTGACTTAAAAAAAAATTCAGTGCTCAGTAATATGTATTGCTCTGGCCACTTATCAGCTGAGGCAAAAGTTTATTTCCACATTTGAAAATAAATATTGGTTTTTGAAATGTACTTAATGTTTTGTTAAATGTGGCCTCATTTATATCATTGGATTTTTACAAGTTATACCCTTACATTGTTGCTAAACTTTTTCTTTAAAGCTTGTATCCTCCGTTTATTTGTATTTAGTTATTATGGTCTTTAAAAAAATCACTGGGTTTCAATATACATATTTATATATTAATATTTTATCATAAATCAGTATCTCTTTTCTTTCTGTTTCTCCTCATTGAGTTTCCTTTAACTGATCTTCATGTTTCTGGTGCTATGGAGCATTAAATTAAAAGCAATGAAACTTTTTTATGTTTCATAGTTTTCCTGTCTAATATCCTTTTTAGGATTTCAAGGAAATGCCCAAAATGTGTTTTAAAGAGTCTGCCCTACATATCTTTATAAGACATATTCTTTGCAAGTAATACAAGTAAGTTAAACACTGTTGATGCCATAATAAACTTAAAATAAAATTATTTTCTTCTTTGAGGAATTTTGTTACATTCTTTTTTTCAGTGTTCCTACTGAAATAATCATTTCTCCACTATACATTTTTTTGTATCTCCTGCTTCTTCCAATTCCTTCAGATCCACAGTTCACTGAAGATTCAGTAAAATCATGTCAAATTTATTTTCATTAAAAAATTCCCATCCTATGCAGATGCCTTTTGTAATAATCTAAGGAATGCAAGATATAAATGTAGATAATTCAGGTAGATCATATCATAGATAGATAGACAGACATATAGAGAATTCAATACTAATATTTTAAACCGTTCTAATACCCTTGCATGTATATTCTAAATCAGTTCTGTTCAAAGAGGTTTTCCGCAGTGTTGAAAATGTTCTACTATATCCACACTGTCCAATGTGGTTGTTGCTAGCCACATGTAGTTATTGTGCTAGGGAATTAAAGAAATTGAATATTCATTTTAAATAGCTGCAGGTGGCTAGTGGCTACCATATTGGACAACACAAATCTAGACAATTTGATGAATCATTATCAGTTCATTTGTTTGCCCGTTATACTGGGGCTTCTGTTTGTAGCTGTGCAGGTGGGTCTCTTTATGATGGGTCACAGACAGGTGTGAGTAAAGGTTAAAATCCAGCCTATATTTGGCTTGCCATGCTGTGCACCCAGAGAAAGAGCTGTATCCACCCAAAAGGACAATGCCATCTACAAAGGCATCTTATAGGTTGACAGTAGCCCTGTATACCACTGCCAGATGGTAGTTTTCCTTCAAACGCTGGTTCTGCTGCTTAAAGGCCATGTGATTTTCTGATATGTAGTCAGCTCCTTTGGACCTTTCTTTCTTCCTCTATGAAGGGAAACAGTATTACTTTATAGGATTATTATGAAGATTGATATGATATGTATAAGTATTTAGAACATAAAGTGCTCAAAAATTTTCCTAGTCATGATTAAATAATGTGGTAGCACCTTCAACGTAGTAAATTTCAGTATCATTTTCACGTTCATTTAACTCTGCCTACTTTATATCAGGACAAGGAGATAAAAGACAATAGTTCCTGCCTAAAGAAAGTGAAACTGCTAGTTGCTCAGTCCTGTCTGACTCTTTTCAACCTCCATGGACTGTATCCTATCAGGCTCCTCTGTCCATGGAATTCTCCAGGCAAGAATACTGGAGTGGGTTGCCGCCCTTCTCCAGGGTATCTTTCTGACCCAGAGATCAAATCTGGGTTTCCTGCTTTGCAGGCACATTCTTTTACCACTGAGCCAACTGAGTTGAGTTCAATAGTTCCAAGGGGTTTTATAGCTTTTAAAGTTAGCTTACTATCACATTATAGCTTAGGATCTGACTGAGAGTTCAGCTCAACTATCACAGTTTTTAATTATGTCTTTCACCCTTTCTGATTCTAACCTATTTAGAATTTCTGTGATCTGTTGCTATTCAGATACCATATTGTTCCACTTTAGCATAATGTTTAGGAGGAGATATTTTCCATAATGTCACTATATGTATTTTCAAATGTTAATTAAATAATTTTTCAGTAGGTATTAGCACCCCTATTTTACAGATGTAGAAAATAAAGCTCATAAGTAAAGTAGGTTCATGGCTACTTGGATGACTTTAAAATAAGCGTTTTCTTACTGCATTATTTTGCTAAAGGCAAAATAAGGAAGGTTTTGTTTGTTTATTTTTGGTTAAGTATGCTCTAAAACAGTAAATCTAAATTATTAAATGAAAAGCTTAATGATTGCTTATTGTCAGATTATGTTTTTCTTTCTTAAAGTATAAAACTATTGATATTTTGATGAGATAACTTTTAAAAGTAATCTTCCTGTTTTATTTTCTCATTATACTAGTCCCATCCTATGCAAATTTGGACAAAGATATAATATTCCTTCTCTAGCCTTTAGTACTTCTTAACTACTAACTAGGTTTTATGTATTTAGAGTCCTTATCCTATAATTCAAGACATAATTAGGACTTCTTGGGTGATCTCTTCTATTTTCATGACTTTCACTAATGCTTATCTATGCCCTTGATTTCATATTTCTGTCTCCAACCCAAACTTCTCTCTTGAGTACCATGTTCATATTTTTAATGAGTACCGTATTCATACTTTTAACTGCCTATAGGATATTTAGATATTCCTAGATATGACAAGTTCAACATTTCAAAGCTGAAAGCATAATTTTGTCATCATAAATCTCTTCCTTCCTATATTTTGTTTTGTAGTTAGTTATATTCAGTCACCCAAGTTAGAAACTTGGGAACCACCTTAGACGTCTTCTTATCCCTTATATTCTTCAGAGGGTCACTTCTCAAATTTTATTGTCTAACTTCTGAATATCTTTTTCTTTTGTGTCACTGATTTTTGTACTGATTCACTCACTCATTCATTTATTCACTCTATCGTTTATTGAACACCAACTTTGTAACTGACTAAATACCTTTGAACCTAGTTCTTTCCTCTATTGCTGTGGTCTTTGTGTCACTTTAGGCCCTCATCATTTGTCTCCTGAACTATTTACTGCAATGATCTCACTAACCCTGGTCATTATATGTTCAGTATATTCTCCATGCTGTAGTTAGAGTGATTTTTCTACTAAATAAATTCCGTTTTGGCACTTTTCTGCTTAAAATCCTATTGTGGCTCCAAATACCTTTCAGGTTATATATGTTAGCATGCCATAGAAGGCATTTCCAGGACGTGGTTCTCTTTTGCCTACCTCTGGAGCTCCACCTTCTATCACAGGACACACACGCTGTGCTCCAACCACACTGAAGGGCTTTCTGATTCTCTCACTTACCATGCAGTCTTAATAGTTTTAAGCCTTTGAACATATGGCTTCTTTTGCTAGGGACTTAAATCCCTTGTTCATTAGTTCACTTGTTCTTCAGAACTCACCTTAAAAGATATCTTCTCTTATAATTTTTCCTGCACTCCTGATACCTTCTTCTGCATGTGCCCATGGTTTTCTCACATCAGTTACCACACTGTATACGATTATCCATTTGTCCCTATTTCTCTCACTTGGTTGAGAAGCTCCTGTTGAAGATAGAGATTTTGATCTACTTATCTATCTGGTCTTTTAACTTTTAGCTACAAATAAGGTCAGTTATTTGCCAGTGTCTGTTCTAGATTTCATCTATGATTCTTTTAATTCTTATAAAAATCTGTGAGGTAGTCAGTATTTAATAGTTGGCAGAAACTGTGGCTAAGAGAGTTTAGGTAACTTTCTAAGGTCACACAATTATAAAAAGGTAAAAGTAGAAGGACAAAACACAGGTCACTTTGACTCCAAAGCCATTTCTCTTTCCACTGTGTTACACTGTCATGTAACTGATAGCTATGAAAAATAGCAGTAGTTACACTTTTAAACAAAAGTATCCATAATCCTGGAGAAGGCAATGGCAACCCACTCCAGTACTCTTGCCTGGAAAATCCCATGGATGGAGGAGCCTGGTGGGTTGCACTCCATGGGGTCGCTAAGAGTCGGACATGACTGAGCGACTTCACTTTCACTTTTCACTTTCATGCATTGGAGAAGGAAATGGCAACCCACTCTAGTGTTCTTGCCTGGAGAATCCCAGGGATGGGGGAGCCTGGTGGGCTGCCGTCTATGGTGTCGCACAGAGTCGGACAGGACTGAAGTGCCTTAGCAGTAGCAGCATCCATAATTCAGGGCTTCCCTGGTGGCTCAGACAGTAAAGAATCTGCCTGCAGTGCAGAAGACCTGGGTTTGATCCATGGGTCAGAAAGATCCCCTGGAGAAGGAAATGACTACGCTCTCTAGTATTCCTGATTGGGGAATCCCATGGACAGCAGAGCCTGGAGGGTTACAGTCCATGGGGTCGCAAAGAGTCGAACATGACTGAGGGACTAAGCATACACACACATCCGTAACCCAAGGGCTTCCCAGGCAGCTCAATGGTAAAGAATCTGGCTGCCAGTGCAGGAGACACAGGAGATCCTGGGTTGGGAAGATCCTCTGGAGAAGGAAATGGCAATGCACTCCAGTATTCTTGTCTGGAAAATTCCATGAAGAGAGGAGCCTGAAAGGCTGTAGTACACAGACTCTCTGAGATGTTCACAACTTAGCAATTGAGCACACATGCACTCATCCATCCACAATCCAAGGCTTCTTCAGGTTTGTACTACAGCTGAAAAATCTGTAGAGGGTACCCAAGTATTTGCATGTGTGTTTAAAGAGCAGCTGTCAGCCTTTAATGGTATATATCAGAGCGGTGTCTTCTCTGGGAAGTAGAATGATATTCTTAGCCTATTGAATTGCAGGAGTTTCCCAGGAGACCACAAGTGAATTCTGACATGAGCTTTCAGGTCCCCTGTTTTATCCTCTGAATTTGTTCTGCTCTATTCTCTGGGAATCAAAATGTGGCTTTAGGCATCAGTGTAATATTTTCTGCATGTCAGGTATAGGAACAGTGTTGGAAGAACTCTTGGCATCTTATTCCTTGAATTTCTAAATCTTCTTGACATTAGCAGATGCTGGCTTTTGCAGTTAGCACTAATATATGAACAATTCACCGAGATACTAAGACTATTTAACATTGCTCCATTTGATCTTGACAGTCGCTGGTTATTTATCTGACCCATTCCTTGTCCCCAGTTATTTAGCAAATATTTATTACACACCTTCTTGTGTACTAAACCAATTAAATAAGTGAGAATTTGTAACAACTCCTAGCTTACTCAAATCTATTTTTAAAAATTAATTAACCATTGTGATTTTATAGGCAAAAGTTATTAAGAGGTCTTTAATTCAGTGCCTTTTATTTTACAGATAAACTTAATTCTGTGTAGGTAGGATCACTTTCTTTAAGATCACACAGTAAGTGGCACAGAATGGACATGAATTTATTTCTAGATTAAGCCTCTTTTCAGTATACCTTGCTGGCTCTCACTGTATTCAGACATATCTGGTAATAATGGAGAGAAAGTCACAATGGAGAGTAAAGCATAATGCCATGGATTTTTGTACCTGCTCTCTTAGGATTGTTTTTTCCATTTCTTTGACCATGGTGGATTGTTTTTGCAGGGAAGACCCTGGAATGCATCTAGTGTATTCCACTGAGTGTTTCCTGGATATATTCCTACTTATGGCATTTCTAAGTTTCTGAGAAGTTAGATAAAACTGTGAAGTGTTTGTGAAAGAAAGGAGATAGGGACTGGAGTGACAAAGAAGAGTTGTCAGTGGCAGATGTGTATTATGAAATACTTTATGAAATACTTAGGCCAGTGTCTCACACATCACAAGTTCTCTGTAAATAGTAGCTATTTTTACTGATTTTAATCGAATTCTATTTTGAAGTCTGATTGATTCGTTTTGTCTATAGTGGTTCAATACACATACTTTTTAACTTATCGAAATAATATAAATTAATGTGGAAGTTTCTACATATGTATTCTGTCATTTAATCACTTACTCATCTGTCAGTTCAACTGTTTATAACTCATCTGTTTTATTTATGAGACTTTGTTAGGTAATATGATCAGACCTGAAAAGCTTATTATCTATTGAAGTGTTTAGAGAACTTTTATAAAACCTGAAAAATTCTATATTTAGTTAATATGTTAGTAGGTAAATATGGGAAAATTTTATTTTATTATTTTATGTTAAAGAAATACCTTAGTCCCTAAGTAATAAGAGACTCAGCATCTCATTCATGAGGATTCCATATAAATAATGTAATAAAGCTATCCTTCCCATTACTGTTTGAACCTTTTTAGAGTACCATACCATCTCAAGACCTAAAGGATTGTCCTTTGAAATAAGATTTTCTTCACCATGACTGGTATAGAAATGATCTGAAATATTTTGCCATTGCTTTATATATTTTCTTTACAACACATCTTGAAAAATAGACAATATGTCATCACTTCAGTAAATTGAAAAAGGAACAAAGTATAATCTTATTTGTTAGCTGATGAAAAATTTAAAACCAGAAGTTGTCTATCCTGTAAGAACTAACTTACATCTCGCCAACTAAAAGAGATCTTTCCAGTAAGTTCATCTCTTACCAACCCCTACCTTCTTTTATCTTATACAGTATACAGTTTGTTTCATATATAATTGTGATAATAGTTAATAATAATAATAAGTTAATTATTTCACATATGTTAATTGAATCCTCTCAACTTTAGGATAAGTTTATTGAGAACAGAAATTATACATTACACTTCATTTATTTCTTGATATTTCTTACTGTCTGTGCATGTGGTAGATGCTTAATAAGTTCTTTGAATTGTACACTTTAGGGATACTTAGAGGCCGTCTTGTCTAGTTTCCTTTAAGGAAGATCCATTTTTATAGAAAGACTGAGGAAAGACATCTAGCCTCTGCTTTAAATCTGTCATGAAATGGAGACCATTTTTCTAGAACAGCTTATTTGGATTGTTGGATTGTTATGTTTGTTAGGTGTTTTTTCCCCCCCATATTTTGGGTCAAAATCTACCCAGTGGTAGTTTTTGTCCAGTCTAACAACACAAATCTGATAGTCCAATCTTTTTTTTTTTTTCACTTGTTAAGAACTATTCAAAATTTGAGAGATTTGTAATATGTTCATTCAGAGTTTTGTTTTCATTTGTTTATTAAACATTAGGAGTTTTTACTATGTTGTGGACATAAAAGTGAATCTATTATTGTTACTATTTTTTTTTTTTTCAGCTTCTTTTCTTTGGATATGGATCTCAGAGGACTCAGCAAGGTCAAGTTTCTCTTTCAATAAAAACACTTTGATTTGTGCCTCTCTTAAAACATGTGCCTGAAATAGACCAAATTGTTTCATCTGATCAGTATATCATTGATTAAAACTTATTCTTTTACATGATCAGGATAGCTTCTATCAGTGTAGTCATGATTGTGTTGACTTTTTTGGTAATATTGATTAACCAAAGCTTTGAGAATTTTTAAAACATTTCTTTCCAGTAGGCTAGATCTGCATTGTTATAGTAGATTTTTCCCCCTGCAAACTAAGTGCAAGGTTCTTGTTGTTTTTGTTGCTAAGTCTTGTCCAACTGTTTTTGTGACCCCATGGACTATAGCCCACCTGGCTTCTCTATCCATGGGATTTCCCTGGAAAGAATGTTGGAGTGGGTTGCCATTTCCTTCTCCATGGGATCTTCCCAACTCAGAGATCAAACCCATGTCTCCTATGTTGGCAGGCGGATTCTTTACCACTGAGCTACTGGGAAAACCCTGCAGGGCTCTATTTGTCTTAATTTTGGCCTAACAACTTTGCTTATGAAAATTATTCAAATCTAACATCTATGTTTGTAGCTAGTTCTCTTATCTTTGAAATTTCTAGAAAAAATGTGTCATAAACATTTGTTTTCACTAAGTCTCGCTCTCATTTTTTAATTGAAGTATAGTTGATTTACAGTGTTGTGTTAGTTTTTGGTGTACTCAAAATAATTTAATTATGTATATATATATTTTCCATTGTGGTTTATTATAGGGTATTGAATGTAATTCCTCTGCTATACATTAGGACCTGTTGTATTTCTATTTTATATACAGTAGTTTGTATCTACTAATCCCAAATTTATCTGCAATGTATCCTTCCTCTATCCTCTTTCCCCTTTGGTAACTGTAAATTTGTTTTCTATCTCTTTAAGTCTTTCTGTTTCATAAATTAATTCATTCATGTCATATTTTAGATTCCACATAGAAGTGGTATCATATAGTATTTGTCTTTCTCTTTCTGACATCCTTCACTTAGTATGATAATTTCTAGGTCCATCAATGTTGCTGCAAATGGCATTATTTCATTCTTTTTTCTGGCTGAGTAGCATTATGTATATATACCACATCTTTATTGTTCATCTGTCGATGAACATTTAAGTTGCTTCCATCTCTTGGCTATTGTAAATACTGCTGCTATGAATATTGGGGTGCAAGGCAATGGCAAGCCACTCCAGTACTCTTGCCTGGAAAATCCCATGGATGGAGGAGCCTGGTAGGCTGCAGTCCGTGGGGTCGCTAAGGATCGGACACGACTGAGCGACTTCACTTTCACTTTTCACTTTCACACATTGGAGAAGGAAAGGGCAACCCACTCCAGTGTTCTTGCCTGGAGAATCACAGGGATGGGGGAGCCTGGTGGGCTGCCGTCTATGGGGTCACACAGTGTCGGATACAACTGAAGTGACTTAGCAGCAGCAGTAGCAGCAGCAGTGACTTTTTAGGTTAGTTATCTCCAGGTATATGCCTAGGAGTGGGATTGCTGGATCATAAGGCACTCTGTTTTTAGTTTTTTAAGGAACCTCCATACTTTTTTCCATAGTGACCACACCAATTTACATTCCCACTAATAATGTAGGAGGGTCCCCTTTTCTCCACATTCTCTCCAGCACTTGTTATTTGTATACTTTTTGATAATGGCCATTCTGTCTGGTGTAAGGTGGTACCTCATTGTGGTTTTGTTTGCATTTCTGTAATATTTAGTGACGTTGAACATGTTTTCATATGCTTGTTGGACATCTGTATGTCTTCTTTGGAGAAATGTCCATTGAGGTCTTCTCCTTTTTTTTTTGATTGGGTTATTTTTTATTGTTATTGCTGAGTTGTATGAGCTGTTTGTATATTTTGGAAATTAAGCCCTTGTCAGTCACGTAATTTATAAATATTGTTTCTCAGTCTGTAGGATGTCTTCTCATTTTGCTTATGGTTTCCTTTGCTTTGCAAAAGCTTGTAAATTTGATTGAGTCCCGTTTGTTTATTTTTGTTTTTATTTCTATTGCCTTAAGAGACTGAGCTAAAACATTGGTATGATTGATATCTGAGAATGTTTTGCTTATTCTCTTCTAGTAGTTTTATGGTGCCATGTCTTATATTTAAGTCTTTAAGCCATTTTGAGTGTATGGTATTTTTGTGTATGGTATGAAGGTGTGTTCTGATTTCATTGATCTACATGCAGCTGTACAGTGTTCCCTATACCACTTGCTAGAGAGACTATCTCTTCTCCATTGTATATTCTTGCCTCCTTTGTCAAAGATTAATTGAGTGTAGGTGTGTGGGTTTATTTCTGGGCCATCTATTCTCTTTCATTGATATGTATGTCTATTTTCATGTGAATACCTTGCTGTCTTGATAACTAGCTTTGTAGTATTACCTGAAGTCTGGGAGAGTTATACCTCCAGATTTGTCTTTTTCCTTAGCATAGCTTTGGCAATTGTGGGTCTTTTATGGTCATTTTGCTTATGGTTTCCTATAAATTTTAGGATTATTTGTTTTAGTGTGAGAAATGTCATGGGTAATTTGATAGGGATCACATTAAGGCTGTAAATTACTTTGGATAGTATGGCCATTTTAACAATATCAATTCTTCTAATCCAAGAGCATGGTATATATTTCCATTTCTTTAAATCGTCTTCAATTTACTTTGTCAATGTTTTATAGTTCTCAGAATATAAGTTAATTTTGTATCCTGCTACCTTACTGAATATGTTTATCATTTCTAGTAGTTTTTGTTTGGAGCCCTTAGGGTTTCTTATATGTACTATCATATCATCTGCATATAATGACAGTTTTACCTTTTCTCTTCCAATTTAGATACCTTTTATTTCTTTTTCTTATTTGATTACCATAGTTGGGATTTCCAATACTGTGTTGAATAAAAGTGGCAAGAGAGGGTGGTGTTGTCTTGTTCCAGATTTTAGTGGGAAAGCTTTCAGCTTTTCACCATTGAGTATTATGTTGCCTTTGAGTTTGTCATGAATAGCTTTTATTATGTTATATTTTCTCTATGGGCTTCCCCAGCGGCTCAGTGGTAAAGAATTTGCCTGCTGTGCAGGAGCTGCAGGAGACATGGGTTCAATCCCTGGGTCTGGAAGATCCCCTGGAGGAGGGCAAGGCAACCCTCTTGAGTATTCTTGCCTGAAGAATCCCATGGATAGAGGAGCCTGAGGGACTACAGACTATAGGGTTGCAAAGAGTTGCACACAACTGAATTGACTTAGTATGCATGCACATATGTTTTCTCTATATCCACATTGATAAGAGTTTTTATCTTGAATGGATCTTCAATTTTATCAAGTAGTTTTTCTGCATCTTTTGAAATGATCATGTAGTTTTTGTCTTTTCATTTGTTGATATAGTTATCACAATGATTGATTTGCATGTGTGGACTGTTCGGTGTATGATCTTTTTAATGTGTTGTTGGATTCAGTTTGCTTTTATAATTTTATTTTTTAAAAAAAATCTATGTACTGACTTATGTAAGTGATTTACTCTCTGATTGTGATTTTCTCTTTCTTCTAGAGTCTTGCTGCTTTACTATTTAGAGAACAGCTTTCAGTATATATTTTTAAGAATAGGTTTAGTATTGCTGAATTCTTTTAGTTTTTGCTTTTCAGAGAAATTCTTCATTATCTTTCTGTTTTAAATGATAATCTTGCTGGGTAAAATATCCTAGGTTGCAAGTTTTTTCCTTTTAAGAGTTTCAATATATCTTGCCACTCCCTTCTGGTCTCTTTCTGTAGAGAAATCAGCTAATAGCCTTGTAACTAACTCTTTGTTTTTCCTTTGCTGCCTTTATTATCCTCCCCTTATCTTTAACTTTTGCCATTTTAATTATGTCTTGGCATTGGTCTGTTTGGCTTTATATTCTTCGGGATCCTCTGTGCTTTGTTTCACTTGGATCATTTGTTTCCTTCTTTGGGTTTGGGAATTTTTCAGCCATAATTTCTTCAAATACATTTTTGGTTCCCTCTTTCTTTTCCTTCTGAGATCCCTATTAAGTGTGGATTGGGACACTTTATGTTATCTCAAAAGCATCATCTGTTGCTTACATTTTTTTTTAATTCGTCTTTCTGCTGTTTTGATTGGATAATTTCCATTATTCTTTCTGCCAGATCACTTATCTTTCTTCTGTGTTATTCATTCTGCTGCTCGTTGCCTTTAGGTCAGTTTTTGTCTCAGCAAATTAATTTTCTAATTTTCTTGGCTTCTGCTTATAATTTCTAGTTCCTTTTTACAGTAATTTGTATTTCTGTTAGTAGCCGTTCTTAATCCCTTCAATATTTTCATTGCACCCTTTTTGAATTTAGTGTCTATTAGACTGGAGAGGTCTGTTTCATCATTTATTCTTTCAGGGGAATTCTCTTGGTCTTTTATCTGGGAGTGGTTTCTCTGCTTCTTTATTTTACTTGTATTTCTCTGACTGTGTGAGTTTAGGAGAAACAGTTGTCTACTGTCATCTTAGCAGGGTGTTTTTATGTGGAAGTGTCCCTGTGTAGCCTGTGTGAGTCTAATATTTTTGCTGTGAGGGATGTTTAGTATGGATATCTGCCATGTCTTTCTTTTTTTTTTTTTTTTACAGTTCATAACTTTTATAAATAAAATAAATTAAATGTACAGTGAATAAGTTCTCTGAAATATTTCAATATTTCTGCAGGTTTAGTAACATCATAAAATACATTTCAACTAAAATTCACAAATCTAAAAACCTGTTAGGCATTTTTAGGCGTTTTAAGTTGGAAATGAAGACCAATGTTACATCGTAATATGCCAATTACAAATAGTACTTCAAATAGCAAATACTACAATTTGTCCCAAACTTTAAAAACTATTCATGAACTCAACACTGAACTATTGATGGCTATGAGAATTGTTTCCTAGCCTTTTTGAAAATTTCAACCCATTTACGTTTAAGGTAATTATTGATAAGTACGATCCCATAGCCATTTTCTTTATTGCTTTGGGTTCAAGTTTATACACTCTTTCTGTGTTTCCTGTCTATAGAAGATCCTTTAGCATTTGTTGGAGAGCTGGTTTGGTGATGCTGAATTCCCTCAGCTTTTGCTTGTCTGTAAAGCTTTTGATTTCTCCTTCATATTTGAATGAGATCCTTGCTGGGTATAGTAATCTGGGCTGTAGGGTATTTTCTTTCATCACTTTAAGTATGTCTTGCCACTCCCTTCTGGCCTGAAGAGTTTCTGTTGAAAGATCAGCTGTTATCCTTATGGGAATCCCCTTATGTGTTATTTGCTGCTTTTCCCTTGCTGCTTTTAATATTTGTTCTTTGTGTTTGATCTTTGTTAATTTGATTAATATGTGTCTTGGAGTATTTCGCCTTGGGTTTATCCTGTTGGGGACTCTCTGGGTTTCTTGGACTTGGGTGATTATTTCTTTCTCTATTTTAGGGAAGTTTTCAACTATTATCTCCTCAAGTATTCTCTCATGGTCTTTCTTTTTATCTTCTTCTTCTGGGACTCCTATGATTCAAATGTTGGAGCGTTTAACATTGTCCCAGAGGTCTCTAATATTGTCCTCATTTCTTTTAATTCGTTTTTCTTTTTTCCTCTCTGTTTCATTTATTTCTACAATTCTATCTTCTAGTTCGCTAATCCTGTCTTCTGCCTCTGTTATTCTACTGTTTGTTCCCTCCAGAGTGTTTCTGATCTCATCTATTGCATTATTCATTGTATATTGACTCTTTTTTATTTCTTCTAAGTTCTTATTAAATCTTTCTTCCATCTTCTCAATCCTTTTCTCCAGGTTATTTATCTGTAACTCCATTTTGCTTTCAAGATTTTGAATCATTTTCACCATCAAAATTTGAAATTCTTTATCCGGTAAATTCCCTATATCTTCTTCTTTTGTTTGTGTTGGTGGGCAATTATCTTGTTCCTTTACTTGCTGGGTATTTCTCTGCCTCTTCATCTTGCTTATATTGCTTTGCTTGGGGTGGCCTTTCCCTCTTCTTGCAGTTTGTGGAGTTCTCTTTATTACGTAGTTTCTTCGCTGTGTGTGGGGTTGGACGGGTGACTTGTCCGGGTTCCCTGGTTAGGGAAGCATGTGTCGGTGTTCTGGTGGGTGGAGCTGGATTTCTTCTCTCTCCTTTAGAAGACAATGGGCTGCTTTTCTGGGAGCCTGATGTCCTCTGCCAGTATTCAGAAGTTGTTTTGTGGACTTTACTCCGCGTTCAAATGTTCTTTTGATGAATTTGTGGGGAAGAAAGTGGTCTTGCCATCTTATCCCTCCACCATCTTGTTCCTTCCTCCCCAGAACACTGGATTCTTATATTCCACTTGGTCATGGAGTATCTCTTCCCAGCTGCTGCAGCAAGGCGCAGCCGCTGTACCTTACCTTGGACGAGGGGTATCTCCTCAAGGCTGCGCCTCCTGCTTTGAATGTAGATCAGCTCCTCTCGGCCCTCCGGTGCCCAAGCAGCCACCGCCTCCTGAACGTGGTACAGCTCCTCTCGGCCACCGCCCTAACCCTGGGTGCGGGGTAGCTCATCTCAACCACGATTCTGCATCTGCCATGTCTTTCTTAAAAGTGTGCTTTCCTTTTCTTAATAGTGGGTGTAACTGGTTTGGTGGTCAGAGCCTGTGTTGGACTCCTCCTCTTTGCTCTGTGGTTGTCACATTGCTGTTGGGGTCAGGGCCTGCTCCCCAGTTTTGGAGTAGACACGCTCAGATTTGTTTCTAAACTGCAGTGTGAGATAGGTGGGGCTCGAGTGTTTCCTCTGGGAGAGGAGCCACTGAGTACTCCTCCGCAAGAGCTGTCCATCAGGAAGTGCACTCTGGTGTCACCTGTCACCTGTTGTGTGGGCTCACAAAGTACAATGATTTTGACACTGCCCTCGACTCCTCCTCAGCTGTGGGAATTCAGACAATTGGCCCAGGTATCCCTTGGGCACTGTGCTCACAAAATCTCTGGTGCAAATCTGGTTGCACAAAATGGCTGAGGTCAGGATTTGGGACATCCATTAGTCATGTACCTGGGTCTGCCATGGGAGCTGCTTTGTCAGCCCAGACCCTTTCCTCCCATCTGTGTGCTCCTATAGCAAAGGCGGCAGATACTATTGCTGGACCTGCCCCAGCAACAGGAGCACCTATAAAACACTCCCACAGGTACTGATTTTACAAAGCTGTAGCTGCTGGAACACTTAGATTTCAGCCCTGCTTCCAATGTGCAGTCCCTGGGGAGTGGCTCAGATTTCAGCCTTGCCTTTGAATGTGGGCAAAGAGGTGGAGCGTGCCTCTGTGAGCATGCTGTGCGTGAGGCTGCTGTGGCAGGGGCCTCACCCCTCCTTTCTTTAACAATGGAGTTTTAATGGAGGATCCAGGCTCCTTCCTGCACACACCCCTGGTTATGGCTTGAACCTAACTCCAACCCCTTCAGGTTGTCTCCACCTAGCCAACCGCAGTCCTTTGTCTAGGTCTGTCGTCTGAAGCCTGAATTTCAGCACTTAGCTATGCCAGGCACACCAGTAGACTTGTGTCTGTGGAGTGTAAGAAGGTGGCCAGGATCCTCTGTGCTGGTCTCTCTGTTCTGACTGGTAAGAGCTGGCTGCTCTGCTCTCCTCTCCTCTGAGCCTCTGAAGCTCTTTTTTTGTCCTGGCTGATCTCTCTCCTGATGAAAAGGTTTCCCAGTTTGAGGGAACTTTTTCACAGCTCCTTCCCAGGGATGCAGGCCCCATCCTGATTTCTGTTTTTTATTTTATCCTCCTGGTTATGTGGTGATTTTTTTCTTGCAATTTTGGTATTATGAGATCTCTACCAGCATTCAGCAGGTATTCTGTGAAAATTGTCCTACATGTAGATGTATTTTTCATGTATTTGTGGGAGAAGATAACCTCCACTTCCTTCTCTTCTGCCATTTTGTTCTGGCTCTTATTTTCTCTAAGCCTTGAATAAAATCTTTGAAGCTCTTTGAGTAATCAGCTATACCTGGGAGATGTGAGAATTTAATATTGCCAAATTTGAAAGTTTCTGTTTCTTGATTTTTATAATCTTTTCCCTTATATTCACTTATTATCATTGATCCATTTATAGGAGAAATGTACTCTCAAGAATGGGTTGCAAGAAGTATGGGACTATATCATCTTATTGCTCAGCAAGCCTGTGGATACCCCTCATTCTCATGTAACTCCATCTCCACTGTTTTTACATTAGTTCAGATCCCCATCATTTCAAACGTAGTCTGTTGTGTAGCCTCCTACCTGCACTTTCTGTGCAATCTCATTCCTTTCTAATCCATTATCCACACTACTGCCAGAGGGGTCTTTCTGTTATACAAAGCACATCCTATAGTTTCACTGCTTAAGATCCATTAATACTTTCAATTGTTTATGGGATAAGGTACCCATTTCTTAATAAACATATAGGCTTCTCCCTAGTCTGATTTCTGTGTAACTCTCCAAGTTTTCTTTTAAAATCTACAGACCTTTTATTTCAGAATAATCTAATGGCAAGCCACTCCAGTACTCTTGCCTAGAAAATACCATGGATGGAGGAGCCTGGTAGGCTGCAGTCCATGGGGTCGCTAAGGGTCGGACACGACTGAGCGACTTCACTTTCACACATTGGAGAAGGAAATGGCAACCCACTCCAGTGTTCTTGCCTGGAGAATCCCAGGGACGGGGGACGCTGGTGGGCTTCTGTCTATGGAGTCACACAGAGTCGGACACGACTGAAGTGACGCAGCAGTAATCTGTCCTTTCCAGAATTGGAAGTTCATAACTTGGTTGCCTAGTAGACACCTACTTGAGACTCAGTTCAAGTATCACTTGTTACCTTTTCTCTAGAAAACTTTCTGGATTCTTTTCCAACACAGTGGGTTTATAAACCTCTTTCTTTAAGTTTCTATTCTACAATGTTGTGTTCTATCAGAGAATGTAAAATGTTTTTTTATTTTCCTAATTCCCTTTATACTCCTTGAAGGATATCCTATGTCTTATTAATTTCTAGATCTTTAGCACCTAGCAGAGTATCAGGCACAGAGTGGATACCCAGTGACTGCTGAAGGGAGACTGAGAACCACCAGGAAGCTTTTATAGGCCATGGTTTGGAGAATACTGAGCTGGTATTCTTTGAATATTGAATGTGGCAGAAATAGATTAGGAACACCAGCCAGATGTTGTTTTTAAGGATTCTGTTTTTAGCATGTAAATTAAAATTTCATTTTGAAGTACAAGTCTAATTTGGGAACCAGAATACAGTTGTAGAGCTTGACAAGATTACATATGTAAATTCTCCAAAGGCTGATCTAAAACAGTGTAGTGTGTGTGGAGTGAGGATGGTCTCCAAGTCTGCATCCCAGACTCCTTGCTCTTTCAGCCTGCCACCTACCTCATTCAGGTTACCATCACTTAACCTTCTGTGCTCAAAATATCACCACAGAGACAGCTCTCTTCTTTTATCTCTGTGAAAATGCTCTAAGTTTGAGCCCTGAGGCTAGGCTGTACCCTGCCCTGCTTCATATCCTTCCGGGCAGGGTTTTATTGTTTTAGGATAAAACCTAACTTTCTTAGGTGCTGAAGGACTTCCATGATCTATTTTCTGTCTCCCTTTCCAGACTCTCACCTTGTTCCTCTATACAGTATCTTCTTGTAACTTCTTTATTTGGCTAATTTTTACATATATTTTTAAGATTGTTCAGGAAGCCTTCTGTGAGAAAGGTTTAGATGTGACTTCTTTATGCCCTTGTGGGATACCTTGAGGTTACCTCACGTTTCTAATATTTATTACATTATACTATTATGGTTTACTCGTTTGCCTCTCCCACTAATATCCTTGACGGTCAGGAAGTTTTAAGATTTTTAATGTTACTAAAACCTAACATAGTAGGTTCACAGTAGTAAAAAATTCTTTGTTAAATTAATAATTCTGTATCTGTAGGCTAGGAATCAATGAAAAATGGCTCCCATGTGCTATAGAATAGACTACATTTTTGAAAATTCTTTTTCAATTGAATTTTCAATTTGATAACTATTAAAATTGCTCTATGTCAGACATTTTTTGGTTTTATGGTGAATGCAGCTATCTCTATTAATTGCAATCAAAGAGTATATAGTGATCTGCATTATGACTAACAGATAAGTGGAAAGTTAGTGTTTAAGTAACTGGTTGGGGCTTCCCCTGTGGTTTAGCTGGTAAAGAATCTGCCTGCAATTCGGGAGACCTGAGTTTGATCCCTGGGTTGGGAATATCCTCTGGAGAAGGGAAAGGCCACCCACTCCAGTGTTCTGGCCTAGAGAATTCCAAGTCCATGGGGTCGCAAAGAGTCGGACACGACTGAGTGACTTTCACACTTCACTTTGGGAAGTGGACGTTAATGCATATGCAGTTAGCTGTAACACAAAATAGAAAAGGTATCAGTAGAATCCTGGTAAGAGCAGGGGAGGGAGACCATTTACTGCAAAATGTTGAGGAATTTTATGCAAACTACTATTTCAGAGAACATGGGCCAGCCATTTCTTTTGAAAGGCTGTAGAATGAAAAGAGAAAAGACTATAACTTGCTGAATTGGGCCTCATCTGTGTTCATACACTTAAAAAGTGACCAAGCAAGGATTCAGCCTTAAGTCCATATTTTTCCAAATCCCATGGTGCCTAACTATGCTGTCTGTACTGATTATTTTTCTTTCTTACAGAAATAGAACATTTGTTTTTCATTATATATCTTATTATCTTCAGTATAGTCCTTAACTAGATAGTCAGTTTTTTGAGAGTGTTGCTATATCCTTAATTAAGTATATTCTTAATCTTTTATTGAGTGATGGACTGATTTACAGCTTATTTTTCTTATATATTCCCCTTAGTTCTTGGCACAAGATAGAGTGGGTACAAAAATAGATCTTCAATACATGAATAGTATTTAAAATACCCTATGATTGATTTTTTTTTTTCAAAGTAGCTCAGTTGTGTCTGGCTCTTTGCGACCCCATGGACTATACAGTCCGTGGAATTCTCCAGGGGAGAGAATACTGGAATGGGTAGCCTTTCCCTTCTCCAGGGGATCTTCCCAACCCAGGGATCAAACCCAGGTCTCCAGCATCACAGGCAGATTCTTTACCAGCTGAGCCACCAGGAAAGTCCCTTTGATTGATTGTAGCTTAACAAATCTAGACATCATATTTGTATTGTAGGTATTATTACATATGTCTAGAAAGAATTAGGATATGTGTATTTAGGAAAATTTTTTTTTACATTTTTGTTTTTTGAGTCCTTGAAGTATCTCTTGTAAGTATATTTTCAATGAGAACAAACATGGTATATTTTGTAAAATGCTGGGAAGTGATAGCTTATGGTAGGATTCATGGTCTCTGAAGAAGATTTAGCTTCGGTATCAGGGACCAGGCTTGATCACTCAGAGATTTTGTGTGGCAGAAGTTTTATTATAGTGAAAAAGGACAAAGAAAGCTTCTGACCTAGACATCAGAAGGGAGACGGAGAGTGCTAGTCTTAGCAAGGGAGCTATATACTTGTTCAATTGGTTATTAACAATAAATCACAAGAATATCTCAAGGTTGTAAAGGTCTTAACAGATTCACTCCGACAACATACACCTGAAGATGACAGGATTAGTGAGAAGGTCCTTAAGAAGGAGAAACATATCCTCAAGCAGGATGCATTGTTGTTATATAATCATTGGTACAGAGTTTAAGGAAGAACATACCCTTGAGTAAGATGAATTGTTTTGTTGTGTAATCATTAGATCTGGGCTTAAAGAAAAAAGATGCAGGAATTTGCCTGTTACTTCAGGTGTTTCTTGACTTCCTACTTTTGCATTCCAGTCCTCTACAATGAAAAGGACGTCTTTTTTGGGTGTTAGTTGTAAAAGGTCTTGTAGGTCTTCATAGAACCGTTCAACTTAGGCTTCTTCAGCATTACTGGTTGGGGCATAGGCTTGGATTACTGTAATATTGAATGGTTTGCCTTGGAAACGAACAGAAATCATTCTGTCGTTTTTAAGATTGCATCCAAGTACTGCATTTTGGACTCTTTTGTTGACCATGATGGCTACTCCATTTCTTCTAAGGGATTCCTGTCCACAGTAGTAGATATAATGGTCATCTGAGTTAAATTCACCCATTCCAGTCCATTTTAGTTCACTGATTCCTAGAATGTCTATGTTCACTCTTGTCATCTCCTGTTTGACCACTTCCCATTTGCCTTGATTCATGGACATAACATTCCAGGTTCCTATGCAATATTGCTCTTTACAGCATTGGACCTTTCTTCTATCACCAGTCACATCCACAACTGGGTATTGGTTTTGCTTTGGCTCCATCCCTTCATTCTTTCTGGAGTTATTTCTCCACTGATCTCCAGTAGCATACTGGGCACCTACCAACCTGGGGGATTCCTCATTCATTACAGGCAAATTTGGCCTTGAGCACGAAATGAAGCAGGGAAAAGCTAATAGAGTTTTGCCAAGAACACACTTGGTCATAGCAAACATCCTGTTCCAACAACACAAGAGAAGACTCTACACATGGACATCACCAGATGGTCAACATCAAAATCAGATTGATTATATTCTTTGCAGCCAAAGAAGGAGAAGCTCTATCAGTTCAGTTCAGTTCAGTCGCTCAGTCGTGTCCGACTTTTAGCGACCCCATGAACCACAACACGAAAGGCCTCCCTGTCCATCACCAACTCCCGGAGTTCACTCAAACTCATGTCCATCGAGTTGGTGATGCCATCCAGCCACCTCATTCTCTGTCGTCCCCGTCTCCTCCTACCCCCAATCGCTTCCAGCATCAGAGTCTTTTCCAGTGAGTCAACTCGTCGCATGAGGTGGCCGAAGTATTGGAGTTTCAGCTTTAGCATCAGTCCTTCCAATGAACACCCAGGATCGATCTCCTTTAGAATGGACTGGTTGGATCTCCTTGCAGTCCAAGGGACTCACAAGAGTCTTCTCCAACCCCACAGTTCAAGGGCATCAATTCTTTGGCGATCAGCTTTCTTCACAGTCCAACTCTCACATCCATACATGACCACGGGAAAAACCATAGCCTTGACTAGACGGACCTTGGTTGGCAAAGTAATGTCTCTGCTTTTTAATATACTATCAAGGTTGGTCATAACTTTCCTTCCAAGGAGCAAGTGTCTTTTAATTTCATGGCTGCAATCAGAATCTGCAGTGATTTTGGAGCCCAAAAAAATAAAGTCTGACACTGTTTCCACTGTTTCCCCATCTATTTCCCAAGAAGTGATGGGACCAGATGCCATGATCTTCGTTTTCTGAATGTTGAGCTTCAAGCCAAACTTTTCACTCTCCTCTTTTACTTTCATCAAGAGGCCTTTGGGTTCCTCTTCACTTTCTACCATAAGGGTGGTGTCATCTGCATATCTGAGGTTATTGATATTTCTCCCGGCAATCTTGATTCCAACTTGTGCTTCTTCCAGCCCAGAATTCCTCATGATGGACTCTGCATATAAGTTAAATAAACAGGGTGACAATATATAACCTTGACGTACTCCTTTTCCTATTTGGAACCAGTCTGTTGTTCCATGTCCAGTTCTGACTGTTGCTTCCTGACCTGCATACAGGTTTCTCAAGAGGCAGGTCAGGTGGTCTGGTATTCCCATTTCTTTCAGAAATTTCCACAGTTTATGGTGATCCACACAGTCAAAGGCCTTGGCTTAGTCAATGAAGCAGAAATAGATGTTTTTCTGGAACTCTCTTGCTTTCTCCATAATCCAGTGGATGTTGGCAATTTGATCTCTGGTGCCTCTGCCTTTTCTAAAACCTGCTTGAACATCTGGAAGTTCACGAATCACATATTGCTAAATCCTAGCTTGGAGAATGCAAAAAAGCAAAATGGCTGTCTGAGGAGGCATTACAAATAGCTGTGAAAAGAAGAGAAGTGAAAAGCAAAGGAGAAAAGGAAAGATATAAGCATCTGAATGCAGAGTTCCAAAGAAGAGCAAGGAGAAAAAAGAAAGCCTTCCTCAGCGATCAATGCAAAGAAATAGAGGAAAACAACAGAATAGGAAAAACAAGAGATCTCTTCAAGAAAATTAGAGATTCCAAGGGAACAATTCATGCAAAGATGGGCTCGATAAAGGACAGAAATGGTATGGACCTAACAGAAGCAGAAGATATTAAGAAGAGGTGGCAAGAATACACAGAAGAAATGTACAAAAAAGATCTTCACGACCAAGATAATCACGATGGCGTGATCACTCACCTGGAGCCAGACATCTTGGAATGTGAAGTCAAGTGGGCCTTAGAGAGTATCACTATGAACAAAGCTAGTGGAGGTGATGGAATTCCAATTGAGCTGTTTCAAATCCTGAAAGATGATGCTGTGAAAGTGCTGCATTCAATATGCCAGCAAATTTGGAAAACTGAGCAGTGGCCACAGGACTGGAAAAGGTCAGTCTTCATTCCAATCCCAAAGAAAGGCAATGCCAAAGAATGCTCAAACTACCGCACAATTGCACTCATCTCACACGCTAGTAAAATAATGCTCAACATTCTCCAAGCCAGGCTTCAGCAATATGTGAACCGTGAACTGCCAGCTGTTCAAGCCTGTTTTAGAAAAGGCAGAGGAACCAGAGATCAAATTGTCAACATACGCTGGATCATGGAGAAAGCAAGAGAGTTCCAGAAAAACATCTATTTCTGCTTCATTGACTATGCCAAAGCCTTTGACTGTGTGGATCACAATAAACTGTGGAACATTCTGAAAGAGATGGGAATCCCAGACCACCTGACCTGCCTCTTGAGAAACCTGTATGCAGATCAGGAAGCAACAGTTAGAACTGTACATGGAACAACAGACTGGTTCGAAATAGGAAAAGGAGTACGTCAAGGTTGTATATTGTCACCCTGTTTATTTAACTTCTATGCAGAGTACATCATGAGTAACGCTGGGCTGGAAGAAGCACAAGCTGGAATCAAGATTGCTGGGTGAAATATCAATAACCTCAGATATGCAGATGACACCACCCTTATGTCAGAAAGTGAAGAGGAAATGAAAAACCTCTTGATGAAAGTGAAAGAGCAGATTGAAAAGGTTGGCTTGAAGCTCAACATTCAGAAAACAAAGATCATGGCATCTGGTCCCATCACTTCATGGGAAATAGATGGGGAAACAGTGGAAACCGTGTCAGACTTTATTTTTTGGTGGCTCCAAAATCACTGCAGATGCTGATTTCAGCCATGAAATTAAACGACGCTTACTCCTTGGAAGGAAAGTTATGACCAACCTAGATAGCATATTAAAAAGCAGAGACATTACTTTGCCAACCAAGGTCTGTCTAGTCAAGGCTATGGTTTTTCCCATGGGCATGTATGGATGTGAGAGTTAGACTGTGAAGAAAGCTGATCGACGAAGAATGGATGCTTTTGAACTGTGGTGCTGGAGAAGACTCTTGAGAGTCCCTTGTACTGCAAGGAGATCCAACCAGTCCATTCTAGAGGAGATCAATCCTGGGTGTTCATTGGAAGGACTGATGCTAATGCTGAAGCTCCAATACTTTGGCCACCTCATGCGACGAGTTGACTCACTGGAAAAGACTCTGATGTTGGGAGGGATTGGGGGCGGGAGGAAATGGGGATGACAGAGAATGAGGTGGCTGGATGGCATCACCGACTCGATGAACATGAGTTTGAGTGAACTCCAGGAGTTGGTGATGGACAGTGAGGCCTGGCGTAGTGTAATTCATGGGGTTGCAAAGAGTGGGACATGACTGAGCGGCTGAAATCTATTGAACTGAAGATGCAGTAATGTAGAAAAAATATGTTCGTCTTTTTCTCCTATTTGAGAGCCCCAGATCCCTTCCTCCTCCTCCTCCTCCTCCTCCTACTTGAAGACCCCAGACTTCTCATCAGCCTAAGAATTAACTTTTTCAAAAGAAGTTATGTAATTGGTACTAGTTCACTGAGATAAACGTCCCCAGATGAATAGGTTCTCTTTCCTAAAATGTCCTCAGGTAGGAATTTTAGATTTATTTTCTTCGCTCAGGATTTGTGGGTTAGGTCTCATCTTCAGTGTAATTTTCTCTTAAAATTATGAAGCCTTGGAAATATTGCTTTATAATGGAACTTTTGACAGATCCCTTTAACTGTATATCACTTATACATAGAGGTAATTTGTTACCTCTTCCAAGGTGTTTGTACCTGAGAGGTAGAATTCATGTTCTGTATAAAGGTCAGTTTTAATTAATAAGCTGTTTTCCTCATTTTTGACCAATATGAATTGCTTGTAACTTTTCTGTAAAGTAGTTTTCCATGTAGAAATAAAACAAATTGAGACTTTGTCACATCCATCATCAGTATAACCCACTTAAATGTCAAAAATTCTGTGTAGCCCAAAAGTTTATTTCTAGTGCCTTGGCAGGCCTATATATTAGAATAAAATAAGATGTAATTATAATATCATTTCATCAGGTACCTCTATAGGTATATCTTTTTCCTTTGACAAAATGTGCTCATATTTTTTATTGCTAAATATTTGTTATCCATGTAGTTTTAAAAGCATGCAAATAATAATATTAATAGGATTAGATGTTTATTTCATTGACGATAAACCACAACTTATTTTATTTTCTCTTTGTCTCTAACTTCCTTAAATTGAAAAACTTCATTGTATTATTCTGTCTCTGTGTTTGGACACAAATATTCTACACAGTATAATAAGAGTGTTTTATACTCTATAATTTAACTGGATGCTACAACATTCAGTGTTTTACTTCAAGAGTAGGTTTTTGGTAAGACATTCTTTCTGAATTTCTATTTAAATTATGCCTTTCCTTTTCTGAATCCTCCATTATACTTTATAGATTTGATTCTTTTATTCTTTAGTTAAATACATTTCTTTCAAGGTACAGGTGTCTTGTTAATAATGGGAATAATAATGATAATGGGATAATAATAATTATAACCAACTGATTATTGAATAAATGCTATGTTCTATGTGATTTACATATTTTTCCTGTACCCTTCAGAACAACATAGCCAAACTCTAAGTGAAAGACTTAGAGAGACTTGCTGCATATTTGCTGCATATATATCTGAATTAGATAGATTCACTCTCAGCTCTATGTGATTTTGAGATCCAAACTCTTACTATTAATTCTTACTTCTGTCACTGAATATAGGGTATTTTAAAATAAGGTGAAGAAATTAGAAGTTTTTAATAAGAACAGTTATTTCATTAATTCATGCTACCTTGGATTATTTTATACTACCGTAAATACCATTCCTTGTTAATGGTTTTATATATATATATAATTGAGATACAATTTCTCTGAGAATAATAACTTTACATTTCTCACATTGTGCATTTAAATGATCAGTCTTTATGTTGTATTAACATCACAGACTATAGTATCCCCCTACCATGGTCTTCCTCTCTGTCTATATGTCAGTATATGCATATTTTATGGTGTTTCCCTTTCTTTAACTATTTGATTTCATTATTTTACAAACTTTTATCTTGGTAAAATGTAGATGGAAAGATTCTGTTTCTTTTGATGAATTTAAAATATATTGCATACTCCCTGTGTTGTCAGTAGACAAACAAAAACCAATATTCAAATAGATTTCAGCTGTTAAATTTCTTCTTTATTTCAGTAAATCAGTGAGCATTTATAGACTACTGACATTGTGCCAAGCATTGTGCCATTCCTAGGATGGAGAGAGAAAGTGGTGATACAAATAAAAGACATTAGATTCTTCTGATGAGGAACCATACTCACTCGAAGTAAAAAGACACAAAAAATAAACATATAATAAATCAGTAATGAAAAGGTAAATATGTTTTAAGGAATAAACAAGATGTTGTGGCAATGTAGAGGAACACTGACTGTCAGTGCTTGGGAAATCAGATAAGACTTCCCAGAATAGATAACCTTTCATGTAGGTCTATAGGATGAGTGGGAGTTTTCCACAAGGAAAAACAGGGATGTGGAAAACATAATAAAGTGAGTGATAATGCTGTTGGTGACATGATTTTCTAAAATGATGATACTTCTGGATAAAATTATAAACAAATCAGTATAATCTTTCCTTGATTTACATGTTAGTTTCATCTTTGGAAAAATCAGTGTTTATTAAAGCCATTCAAAATACTTTCCGTGCGTGAAACAGATTCTAAGCTCACATAATTATAAGATTTTGCATGCACGAATATCTGTGTACATAAGGGAATGAAATCCTTATGATTATACAGTGAAAATGACAAATAGATTCAAGGGATTAGATCTGATAGACAGAGTTACTGAAGAACAATAGACAGAGGTTTGTAACATTGTACAGGAGGAGGTGATCGAATCATCTCCAAGAAAAAGAAGTACAAAAAGGCAAAATGGTTGTCTGAGGAGGCCTTACAAATAGCTGAGGAAAGAAGAGAAACGAAAGGCAAAGGAGAAAAGGAAAGATGTACCTATCTGAATGCAGAGTTCCAAAGAACAGCAAGGAGAGAGACGAAAGATTTCCTAACTGAACAATGAAAAGAAATAGAGGAAAACAGTAGAATGGGAAAGACTAGAGGTCTCTTCAAGAAAATTAGAGATACCAAGGGAACATTTCATGCAAAGATAGGCAAAATAAAGGACAGAAACAGCAAGGACTTGACAGAAACAGAAGTTATTAAGAAGACGTGGCAAGAATACACAGAAGAACTATACAAAAAAGATCTTAATCATCCAGATAACCATGATAGTGTGATAACTCACCTAGAGTCAGACATCATGGAGTGTGAAGTCAAGTGGGCCTTGTGAAGCATCACTATGATAAAAGCTATTGGAGGTGATGGAATTCCAGCTGAGCTATTTCAAATCCTGAAAGTTGATGCTGTGAAAATGCTGCATTCACTATGCCAGCAAATTTGGAAAACTCAGCAGTGGGCACAGGACTGGAAAGGTCGGTCAGTTTTCATTCCAATACCAAAGAAAATAAGTGCCAAAGAATGTTCAAACTACTGTCCAATTGCACTCATCTCACACACTTGCAAAGTAATGCTTAAAATTCTCCAAGCTAGGCTTCAACAGTATGTGAACCAAGAACTTCCAGATGTTCAACCTGGATTTAGAAAAGGCAAAGGAACTAGTGATCAAATTGCCAATACCCTTTGGAGCATACAACAAGCAAGAGAATTCCAGAAAGACATCTACTTCTGCTTTATTGACTATGCCAAAGCCTTTGACTGTGTGGATCACAACAAAGTGTGGAAAATTCTTAAAGAGATGGGAATACCAGACCATCTCACCTGCCTCCTGAGAAACCTGCATGCAGGTCAAGATAGCAACAGTTAGAACTGGACATGGAAAACCAGACTGGATCCAAATTGGGAAAGCAGTACATCATGGCTATATATTCTCATCCTGCTCATTTAACTTCTATGCAGAGTACATTATGCAAAATGCTGGGCTGGATGAAGCAGAAGCTGGAATCAAGATTACTGGGAGAAATATCAATAACCTCAGATATGCAGATGACATCACCCTTATGGTAGAAAGTGAAGGGGAACTAAAGAGCCTCTTGATGAAGGTGCATGAAAAAGTGAAAATGCTGCCTTAAAAGTCAACATTCAGTAAACGAAGATCATGCCATCTGGTCCCATCGCTTTATGGCAAATTGATGTGGAAACAATGGAATTAGTGAGAGACTTTATTTTCTTGGGCTCCAAAATCACTGCAGATGGTGACTGCCTCCATGAAATTAAAAGACACTTGGTCCTTGAAACAAAAGCTATGACAAACCTAGATAGCATGTTAAAAAGCAGAGACATTACTTTGATGACAGAGATCTGTATAGTCTAAGCTATTTTATTCCAGTAGTCATGTATGAATGTGGAGACAGCAATGGCACCCCACTCCAGTACTCTTGCCTGGAAAATCCCATGGATGGGGAAGCCTGGTGGGCTGCCGTCTATGGGGTCACACAGAGTCGGACACAACTGAAGCGACTTAGCAACAGCAGCAGCAGCATGTATGGATGTGAGAGTTGGACCATAAAGAGGGCTGGGCATTGAAGAATTGATGCTTTTTAACTGTGGTGTTGGAGAACACTTTTGGGAGTCCCTTGGACTGCAAGGAAATCAAATCAGTCAATCCTAAAGGAAATCAGTCCTGAATATTCTTTGGAAGGACTGATACTGAAGCTGTAGCTTCAATCCTTTGGCCACCTGATGCGAAAAATTTACTCATTGGAAAAGACTCTAATGCTGGGAAAGATTGAAGGCAGGAGGAGAAGGGGATGACAGAGGATGAGATAGTTGGATGGCATCACTAACTCAATGCACATGAGTTTGAGAAAGCTCTGGGATATGATGATGAACAGGGAAGCCTGGCCTGCTGCATTCCATGGGGTCACAAGAGTTGGATATGACTGAGTGATTGAATAAGAACATATCTGTGTGCATGAATATGTGAGTATATCTGACACTTGGAAGTCATACTGGACTTTTCTCTACTTTGTACTACATCTAGCATTCCTCATCTCTACTACTCAAGTGCCATCATGCTCTTTCAACCTTATGAAAACAAACAAAAATGCCTTAACAAATTTCTAAAATGCACCCTAGGTATACTGCTCACAATGATAACCACCTCAAATGAATAATTAAAATAAGAATAAAACTAACAAAAGTTGTTAAAAAGAGGAGAGGATAATCATGTACATAAACTATTTCCCTATCTTTCATATAAGAATTTCAATAGATACCATTTGATGTTAATAAACTGAGATAATAGAAAAATAAAGATATTGTGTAGAATAATATCTGAGAAACTAAAAACCGAAGTGGTTAAGAACATTTTCAAAAAAAACAAAAAAAAAGAAATTTTCATCTAGGGACTGAGAGTTGGATTTAAGAGATATAAATTCAGTTCAGTTCAGTCGCCCAGTCGTGTCCGACTATTTGCAACTCCATGAATCACAGCATGCCAGGCCTCCCTGTCCATCACCAACTCCCGGAGTTCACTCAAACTCATGTCCATTGAGACAGTGACGCCATTCAGCCATCTCATTCTCTGTCGTCCCCGTCTCTGCCTGCCCCCAATCCCTCCCAGCATCAGAGTCTTTTCCAGGGAGTCAACTCGTCGCATGAGGTGGGCAAAGTATTGCAGTTTCAGTTTTAGCATCAGTCCTTCCAATGAACACCCAGGATTGATCTCCTCTGGAATGGACTGGTTGGATCTCCTTGCAGTCCAAAGGACTCTCAAGAATCTTCTCCAGCACCACAGTTCAAAAGCATCCGTTCTTCGGTGATCAGCTTTCTTCACAGTCCAACTCTCACATCCATACATGACCACGGGAAAAACCATAGCCTTGACTAGACAGACCTTTGTTGGCAAAGTAATGTCTCTGCTTTTTAATATGCTATCTAGGTTGGTCATAACTTTCCTTCCAAGGAGTAAGTGTCTTTTAATTTCATGGCTGCAATCAGCATCCGCAGTGATTTTGGAGCCCCAAAATATAAAGTCTGACACAGTTTCCACTGTTTCCCCATCTATTTCCCATGAAGTGATGGGACCAGATGCCATGATCTTAGTTTTCTGAATGTTGAGCTTCAAGCCAACCTTTTCACTCTCCTCTTTCACTTTTATCAAGATTTTTAGTTCCTCTTCACTTTCTGCCATAAGGGTAGTGTCATCTGCATATCTGAGGTTATTGATATTTCTCCCAGCAATCTTGATTCCAGCTTGTGCTTCTTCCAGCCCAGCGTTCCTCATGATGTACTCTGCATAGAAGTTAAATAAGCAAGGTGACAATATACAGCATTGACACACTCCTTTTCCTATTTGGAACCAGTCTGTTGTTCCATGTCCAGTTCTAACTCTTGCTTCCTGACCTGCATACAGGTTTCTCAAGAGGCAGGTGAGGTGGTCTGGTATTCCCATCTCTTTCAGAATTATCCACAGTTTATTGTGATCCACACAGTCAAAGGCTTTGGCATAGTCAATGAAGCAGAAATAGATGTTTTTCTGGAACTCTCTTGCTTTCTCCATGATCCAGCGGATGTTGGCAATTTGATCTCTGGTGCCTCTGCCTTTTCTAAAACCTGCTTAAACATCTGGAATTTCACGGTTCACATATTGCTGAAGCCTGGCCTGTAGAATTTTGAGCATGACTTCACTAGTGTGTGAGATGAGTGCAATTGTGCGGTAGTTTGAGCATTTTGGCATTGCCTTTCTTTGGGATTGGAATGAAGACTGACCTTTTCCAGTCCTGTGGCCACTGCTGAGTTTTCCAAATTTGCTGGCATATTGAGTGCAGCACTTTCACAGCATCATCTTTCAAGATTTGAAATAGGTCAACTGGAATTCCATCATCTCCACTAGCTTTGTTCGTAGTGATGCTTTCTAACGCCCACTTGACTTTACATTCCAAGATGTCTGGCTCTAGGTCAGTGATCACGTTTTCATGACTATCTTGGTCGTGAAGATCTTTTTTGTACATTTCTTCTGTGTATTCTTGCCACCTCTTCTTAATATCTTCTGCTTCTGTTAGGTCCATACCATTTCTGTCCTTTATTGAGCCTATCTTTGCATGAAATGTTCCCTTGATATCTCTAATTTTCTTGAAGAGATGTCTTGTTTTTCCTATTCTGTTGTTTTCCTCTATTTCTTTGCATTGGTCATAGGATAATTTTACTTGAGAAACCTATGTGCAGGTCAGGAAGCAACAGTTAGAACTGGACATGGAGCAACAGAATGCTTCCAAATAGGAAAAGGAGTATGTCAAGGCTGTATATTGTCACCCTGCTTATTTAACTTATATGCAGACTACATCATGAGGAATGCCGGAAGAAGCACAAGCTGGAATCAAGATTGCCAGGAGAAATATCAATAACCTCAGATATGCAGATGACACCACCCTTATGGCAGAAAGTGAAGAGGAACTAAAGTGCCTCTTGATGAAAGTGAAAGAGGAGAGTGAAAAAGTTGGCTTAAGGTCAACATTCAGAAAAGTAAGATCATGGCATCTGGTCCCATCACTTCATGGGAAATAGATGGAAAAACAGTGGAAACAGTGTCAGACTTTATTTTTTGGGGCTCCAAAATCACTGCGGATGCTGATTGCAGCCATGAAATTAAAAGACGCTTACTCCTTTGAAGGAAAGTTATGACCAACCTAGATAGTATATTAAAAAGCAGAGACATTACTTTGCCAACCAAGGTCCATCTAGTCAAGGTTATGGTTTTTCCCGTGGTCATGTATGGGTGAGAGTTGGACTGTGAAGAAAGCTGATCGATGAAGAATTGATGCTTTTGAACTGTGGTGTTGCAGAAGACTCTTGAGAGTCCCTTGGACTGCAAGGAGATCCAACCAGTCCATTCTAAAGGAGATCAGTCCTGGGTGTTCATTGGAAGGACTGATGCTAAAGCTGAAACTGCAATACTTTGGCCACCTCATGCGACGAGTTGACTCCCTGGAAAAGACTCTGATGCTGGGAAGGATTGGGAGCGGGAGGAGAAGGGGACGACAGAGAATGAGATGGCTGGATGGCATCAGCGCCTCGATGGACATGAGTTTGAGTGAACTCCGGGAGTTGGTGATGGACAGGGAGGCCTGGCGTGCTGTGATTCATGGGGTCGCAAAGAGTCGGACACGACTGAGCGACTGAACTGAACTGAACTAATATGCATCAGCAATTTTTATTTTTTTATTTTTCAATATACAGTTCTTATATATAATGTTAAATTTAAGACTTGTTATTTTGTGTTTTATATGGTATTGTATGTGGTATGGTGTTTCAAATTTCATTTTCCAGTTGTTCATGGCTAGTACCTTTCTGGAATGTCTACTTAATCTCCTAAATTTTCAACATGGTTTCTGTGTTGTGAATGGTTGCATGTTTCCCAGCGCTGTGCACTTTGGAAATTACAACTTCCTGGTCACTCTTTGACGTGTTTCATGGAATTTTATTCTATATGGCTTAGCATTCAGACAGTCTTAAGCAGATTGCTGTACATTTTTGATGCTCTGACTCTCATAGCAGTCTCCTCTTCAATAGTCTGACCTTCAAACTTTCCTCATCCCTCTCCAAACTCTTACTTCTGTCCTTTCAACACAGTAAACTACTTTGTTGTACTTGGGAACCCTCTTCTCCCTGTACAATAGATCAGAAAGTTTCACCAATCTAAAAGCTAGTATTATCGTTGCTGCTGCTGCTGCTAAGTCACTTCAGTTGTGTCCGACTCTGTGTGACCCCATAGACGGCAGCCCACTAGGGTCCACTGTCCCTGGGATTCTCAAGGCAAGAACACTGGAGTGGGTTGCCATTTCCTTCCCCAATGCATGAAAATGAAAAGTGAAAGTGAAGTCTCTCAGTCGTGTCCGACTCGTTGGGCTCACCTAATTTTCCCCCCTTTTTCAGGTGTCTCAGTTTGACACTGCTTATCATTTAACTCTGAGAAGAATTGTTTTGTATGTATTTGTCCCATTTTCTAGTTGTTTATGATGGGATTATGGATCTAATCTTAGTTACTCTCTCATGGCTGAAAGTGAAAGAAAGAGAAGTCGCTCAGTCATGTCCAACTCTTTGAGACCCCATGAACTGTAGCCTACCAGGCTTCTCTGTCCATGGGATTTTCCAGGCGAGAGTACTGGAGTGGGTTGCCATTTTCTTCTCCAGGGGATCTTCCCGACCCAGGGATCGAACCTGAGTCTCCCACATTGCAGGCAGACGCTTTACCCTCTGAGCCTTTCACTTTCACTTACATTTGATTGTACAACCTGATTGACTAAATTGTAGTCAACTCCTCTTCTTATTTGCAGTCCCTGACAACCACTGATTTTTGTTTTCCTAACATTTAATATTTTAATCATTTAATTGTACAATTCAGTGGCATTACGTACATTGACACTATTGTGTAACTACCACCACTATCCTTTTCTAGAACCTTTTCATCAACTCAAACAGAAACTCTCTCTAACTATTAAATAATAACTCCCATTTCTTCCTGTGTCCAGCTCCTGGTAACCTCTATTTTACTTTCTTTCTCTATGAATTTGCCTATTCTAGGTATATAAGTGGAAATCATACAGTATTTGTCCTTGTCTGGTTTATATTATTTTACATAATGTTTTCAAGTGTCATGCACGTTGTATCTTGTCTTAGAATTTCATTCCTTTCTATGGCTGAATAATGTTTCATTTTATCTATATCTATATACCTTTGTTGTTCAGTCGCTAAGTTGTGTCTGACTCTTTGCAACCCCATGTATTGCAGCATGCCGGGAGTTTGCTTAAGCTCATGTCCATTGAGTTCTGCCACCCAATCATCTCATCCTTTGTTGACCTCTTCTCCTCCTGCCCTCAATCTTTCCCAGGGTCAGAGTTTTTTCCAATGAGTTAGCTTTTTGCATCAGGAGGCCAAAATAGTGGAGCTTCAGCTTCAGTACCAGTCCTCCCAGTGAATATTCAGGGTTGATTTCCTTTAGGATTGACTGGTTTGATCTCCATGCAGTCCAAGGAACTCTCAAGTATCTTCGCCAGTCCCACAATTCAAAAGCATCAGTTCTTCAGTGCTCAGCCTTTTTTATGGTTCAACTCTCACATCCGTACATGACTATTGAAAAACCCATAGCTTAGATTATACAGGCCTTTTTTGGTGAAGTGATGTCTCTCCTTTATAATATTCCGCCTAGGTTTGTCATAGCTTTTCCTGCAAGGAACAAGCACCTTTTAATTTCATGGCTGCAGTCAGCATCACAATGATTTTAGAGCCCAAGAAAATAAAATCTGCCATTGTTTCAACTTTTTTTCCATCTATTTGCCATGAAGTGATGGGATAGGATGCCATAATCTTAGTTTTATGAATGTTGAGTTTTAAGTCAGCTTTTTCACTCTTCTCTTTCACCCTCATCAAGAGACTCTATAGTTCTTAATTTTCTGGCATTAGGGTGGTATCATCTACTTATCTGAGGTTGTTGATATTTCTCTCGGCAATCTTTATTCCAGCTGGTGATTGGTCCAGCCCAGCATTTCACATGATGTACTCTGCATGTAAGTCAAATAGGCAGGGTGACAGTATACAGACTTGATGTACTCTTTTCCCAGTTTTGAACCAATTCATTGTTCCATATCCAGTTCTGTTGCTTCTTGATCTGCATCAGGTTTCTCAAGAGTCAGATAAGGTGGTCTGTTATTCCCATCTCTTTAAGAATTTCCCACAGTTTATTGAGATTCACACAGTCAGTGGTTTTAGGTTGTCAGTGAAGCAGAAGTAAATGCTTTTTTCTTTGGAGGTGGGGTATTCCCTGGCTTTTTTTTATAATCCAGCAGATGTTGGTAATTAGATCTCTAGTTTCTCTGCCTTTTCTAAATCCAGCTTGTACATCTGAAAGTCCTCATTTCATGTACAGCTGAAGCCTAGCTTGAAGGATTTTGAGCATATTCTTGATAGCATGTGAAATTAGTACAAACTGTACAGTAGTTTAAACATTTTTTGACATTGTCTTTATTTGGGATTGGAATTAAAATAGACCTTTTCCAGTCCTTTGACCACTGGTGAGTGTAAGGTTGGACCTCAGTGGCCATTTTGGCCTCTTCCCTTCCCCTCTTCCCTTCTTCCCACTGGCAGAAAAAGGCTGACTATTGTGCTCTGTTCCCTCATTCCCTCCCCCATTGCTAGAGTGGGGTATCCTTGAGGTATCAGTTCCTGGTAGAGATCAACCCTCTCCTAATCTCCCCCTCCTAACCTCCTGTCCAGAAACAGCATTCTGCCCAGAAACAGCAAGAACTGTTCCGCTGTGTCAGCACAACCTTGAGCAGATCGGGCAACCAACCCGGTCTTGCCCCCTGGCTAACTGACCTATGAGAGACCAACACTCCAAATCTTGCCTAAAGTTATACAAGTTGCCTCTTGCCTTTGTTCGGCGCGGACTTCCTGACCTCGCTCTGTTAGGTCTTGGGGTTCCGCCCGGGGGTGCGTAGCCATTAAAGCCTGTTACATTATCTATTTGGCGTTTGGGTTCTTTTGTTTAACATCATTGGGCCATTTCGACCTTACAGTGAGTTTTCCAAATTTGCTGGCATATTGAATGAAGCACTTTAACAGCATCATTTTTTAGGATTTGAAGTAGCTAAGTTCCATCACCTCTACTAGCTTTATTCTTAGTAATGCTTCCTAAGGCCCACTTCACTTCACAGTCCAGGATGTCTGCTTCTAGGTGAGTGACTTCTGTCTTAGTCAGGCGTTAAATTCAGTTTAGTTTCATTCTCCACTTTTAATTCTGCCTTGAATCTTTGATATGCTTTGTGAGAGAATGATTTTTACTCCTCCTCCAAGGTTTGAGCCCTTCAATAATGTTGATATATTGTGTTAGTACCAGGACGCTTTGCTGCTCTTCCCTTAAATGTAAAGAATTTTTTTCCTTTTAATACTTCTCCTCTTACAATGAGTCTCACTTGTGCACTGGGGTTGCAAAGTTTGTTGTTCTTCCCTAGGGACTTAGGGCCTTTATTCTATAGGGAAAATGATATTCGTGGGGCCATTCTCCCTTTGCAGGTCTAAATCACAAAGAAAGACATCTTCTAGTCTTCTGCCTTGCTTCTAATCTTTCTCCTAAATGCTCGATGAAGGCTTGTGTAGGAGAGTCTCCCAGTGCTGTGAACTTCCTTTTGTGTCTGTGACTCCTAGGGGTTCTACTCTTTCTTGTTCCCCAAACTTGACCTTAAATGATTTTTTAAAAATTAACTTCTTTTTAGTCATTTGTATGGGACCCAGCATTTCTTTCTTCTGTGCTCTGATATAGATGAGTCAGTGTTTGCTTCTCATCCCTTTTTGGTAGAGCCTACCTTTTCTTGGATATTAGAATTTCAGTTACCCTACAATCTCAGTTTTCTGATAGATTTTTATAAGTTATGTTTTTGTTCTTTACTGGGATTTTTCTGTTAAGATGGAAAAGATGATCTTTCCAGCTTTCTACATTCTAAATGGAAGTGAGACTTCTAAAAAAAATTTAAGTTCTTGTTAGGAAATATAGCTTTTATACTAAGTCAGTGTTTCTCAAATTATTTCTGGTATTGGTATATTAGGTATTTATAATACTAGTTATAGAACTGTTGCTTTATTCACAATAAAATAGCTATTTGTTCCAAGTTAAATGTTACCTTTTATTTACATAAATGATGCAATTTAATGAAAGTCTTTTGTATTTCATTGGTTATATGAGATATTTTTCATACCTAATTCTCATAACACAGTTTTGAAATTTGGATTTTACCATTCCTTTTTATGGATGAAAGAAACTGAGGCTTAAAGTGATTAAGCTGATTGCCTTGTGTCACGGAGAATTAATATGTAGTAGAGATGAGATTTGAGCCCATATCTTTCTGATTTAAAAATCTATTCTCTTTCTACTTCATCACAATATGTGGTTAATTTCTTTAGTGCCTGGATAAGCACTGAATTACAGGGGGAATGTAATGATAAATTTTTTGCTGGACTTGTGTTACTAAATGCATTTTGATTTCTGTTTAACAAGAGCCAATTTTTTGAACAATAGGCAGTGATATGGGAAATGATGATGCCATCGGAGGGAATGTGAGCAAATATGTGGTGCTTCCAACTGGATACTGTGGACAGCCCAAGAAAGGACATCTTATCTTTGATGCTTGCTTTGAAAGTGGTGAGTGTATCAAAGACCTTTTCTTTTGAGATTGTCTGGTGAGATTTTTTTTTTTAGAATCTTACTCCATATGACTATTTAGTGTGATTCAACCCTTTTAATTTTTTTTTTACCATAATGAAATAAGTTGTGAATGAAAAATTTGAATAAACTAACTTAGAAATACTTAAAGTGAAATACAATAAATGTTTTTGTTGTCATAAATGATTAGAAAAATAATGAAATAATGATAGTACTAATGAACATTTATAGAGGACTATATTTTATCTAATGCTTATCTAGATATTTTTATTCCTTTGGGAAAAACTAATATAATTTGACTACTTGATAAATGATTGATATTGAATATCTACTATATGGTTCTTAGTCATTCTGAGAGGAGGCTTCTCTACAAAAAAAGTTAAAGAATAGATTCAGTTGAATAAAACAGAAAAAGTAACATACTTCATACACCGCAAATGCTATGAGAATTCTGATTGGGGAACTCAGGCCTTGATTGTGAACTTCCAACCAGTAGTAACTGAATCTTGTTAACTTCCTTGAGCTTCACACTCTGAATGAAATGTAAGCATAATAGTGTGTATTCAGAATATGTTGAAAATATTAATAAGAAATTAAACATAATTTTGTTTAAAAAATAATTTTGATTATTTTTGGTTTTGAATGTTGTGCTTGCACCTGTGTGGGTACGCTTGACTGAAGGGACATTTTAGTTTATGAAAGTTCTCTGAACCCTAAGAATCATGGCTGTTTATACCAACAACTGAAAAAATTGCTTATGCAGGATTTTCCCCTTTGTTTATTCTATGTTGTTTTAGTATTTTAGGGCTGCCTTTATAAAGAACCATAAACTGATTGACTTAAAAAACAGAAATTTAATGTTACAGAATTCTGGAGGACAGAAATCTGAGACTGAGATGTTGACAGGGTTGGTTCCTTCTAAGGGTTGTGAAGAAGAATCTGTTTAGTGTCTCTCCTCTAGCTTTCTGTAGTTTGCTAGCAATCTTTGGTGTTCCTTGGTCTGTAGAAATACCATCCTGATTTCTGCCTTAATTTTCACAGGCATTCTCTGTGTGTACATGTCTGTCTCTAAATATTCCCTTTTTATAAGGATATCAGTCATATTGGACTAGGGCCTACTCTAATGACCTGATTTTAACATGATTCCTTCTATAGAAAACCTGTCTCTTAGTAGAGTCACAGGGTTAATACATCAATATACAAATTTTGGAGAGATGTAATTTAATCCATAACACAGTATTGTAGTGTTGTCTTTCCAGCGAGACATGAACACTGTCAACATAATTGGGAACAACATTTTGTACTTTATTTGAATCTTGTACAGTTATCCTTTGGTGACTGGGTAGGATTGGTTCTAGGACCCATGTGGATACCAAAATCCACAGACACGCAAGTCCTTCGTATAAAGTGATGTAATATTTGTGTGTAACCTATGCACATCCTCCTGTATATTTTATTGTCTCCAGATTAATTATAATATCTTATGCAGTGTAAATGCTATGTAAGTAGTTACCAGCAAGTGGAAAATTCAAGTTTTGCCTTCTGGCACCTTGGAATTGAAAAAAAAACCAAATTTGATCCTTGGTTCATTGAATCTGGGGATGTGGAACCCATGGATATGGAGGGCTGAGTTCATGTGGATGAGGTTTATTGCCTTCAGGTAGGCTTCCATTTTCTTTCTTTCAGAGTTGTGTAATATGTAAGGTGTACATTGTAATATGTAAAATATGTAATATGTAATATGCACATTGCCTGTTCCTAAGCTGGTGGATAACTAATCTGTGTTTCTTATGAGAAATAAGGTCTATAGGACAAATATGAACTCTCCTATGAATTCCTGATATGTTTTCTTTCCATATGCCCTTCCATTTAAGTATTATTTTCCCTGGAAATACATTTATACCACCTTAATTTTATCTCTTGAGAGACAGCTGACATTTTTTAATGATTTTTTAAAAGCTTCTATTGCTCTTTTCTTCTAGACTATAACTGCTTTTGGGTAGAATCTGAGTTGGTTAATCCATGTCCTCTTATTGAACCAGGCAGAGTGCTTATAAAATTAAGCAAAAATTAATTCTGTATTTGTTGAATGAAGTAATTATAACAACAAAATTTTGTGGAAAGATTAATTTTCTGATAGGTTTGATGAAAAAGCCATATTTGATTGCTCACTATTATCTAGCCCACCAACTAGTCCGACCAGTTATCCAATTTCTAGTTCAGCTTCTCTAGTCTGACTTGGTTGTCCTAGTTCAACTTCTCTCAAGCCTTCACACTTTTGTGGATGCTATTTTCTCTGTGTCCCAGATTCTTTGTTTACTTGTAAAATGTTAATTTAGACTTAGGCCAGTATTTCTTTCTCTGAGAAACAGTACCTCTTAGGTGGGTTTGACTATCTCTACCTATATGTTTGCAGGCACCTTTCCTGTGACTTACAGGCCTTTTCCATGATAGCTTTTATTGCATTGCAGTCATTTAATAATCTCTTTTTCCTTATCGCTAAAAATTCCTTGAAGTCAGTGACAGTTTCTTATTAATTTTTGTTCTCTAGCACCTAGTATACTACCAGAAACGGACTCTGATGAAATGGAAATCTATGATTTATCTGACAGATATTTCAAAGTAACTGTCATAAAGATTTTTACCAAAATCAAGAAAATGTTGCATGAACCAAGTGAGAATTTCAGCAAAAAGATAGATAATACTGAAAGTACCAAATAGAAAGCATGAAGCTAAAGAACACAGTAACTGAACTGAAAAAATTTCCTAAAAGACTTCAACATCAGACTAAAGTAGAAGAAAGGATCAGAGAATTTGAATACACATCATTGGAAATGATTTCATCAGAGGAATAAAAGTAAAAAGAATGAAATAGAGAGAAGAAAGCCTAATGGACTTATGGGATACCATAGAACATATCAATATACTCATTATGGGAGCTCCAGAAGAAGAAAAGAGAGAGAGAGGAAGAACCAAAGGGAATTTTAAAGGAGGGAAGACAGAGAATAAAATAATCTTCATAAAGTGAGATTTTAAGATTAATAAAAATATTTTACATTAAAAAAATTTAACAATAGCAACAAGAACATTAAGGGAAAAACCAATAATAATAATTTTGTTACTTATTGTTTAACCATACCCTGTAAGAAATGATATTTACATAATTTATCTCATTTAACACACATAAGCCTTCTGAGATATATCTCTACTTGTAAGTGGGAAAGCTGACACTCAAAAATGTAAAGTTATTTATTTTGCATTACATGTCTAACAAGTGGTGTAGTCAAATTTGAAACTGAGAATTTCCTGTCTCCAAAGGCCATATTTTTATATATGTGGAAAATTCTGAAAGAGATGGGAATACCAGACCACCTCACCTGCCTCTTGAGAAACCTATATGCTGGTCAGGAAGCAACAGTTAGAACTGGACATGGAACAACAGACTGCTTCCAAATAGGAAAAGGAGTACGTCAAGGCTGTATATTATCACCTTGCTTATTTAACTTATATGCAGAGTACATCATGAGGAACGCTGGGCTGGAAGAAGCACAAGCTGGAATCAAGATTGCCAGGACAAATGTGAATAACATCAGATATGCAGCTGACACCATCCTTATGGCAGAAAGTGAAGAGGAACTCGAAAGCCTCTTGATGAAAGTGAAAGAGGAGAGTGAAAAATTTGGCTTAAAGCTCAACATTCAGAAAACGAAGATCATGGCATCTGGTCCCATCACTTCATGGGAAATAGATGGGGAAACAGTGGAAACAGTGTCAGACTTTATTTTTTTGGGCTCCAAAATCACTGCAGATGCTGATTGCAGCCATGAAATTACAAGACGCTTACTCCTTGGAAGGAAAGTTATGATCAACCTAGATAGCATATTAAAAAGCAGAGTCATTGCTTTGCCAACAAAGGTCTGTCTAGTCAAGGCTGTGGTTTTCCAGTGGTCATGTATGGCTGTGAGAGTTGGACTGTGAAGAAAGCTTAGTGCCGAAGAATGGATGCTTTTGAACTGTGGTGCTGGAGAAGACTCTTGAGCGTCCCTTGGACTGCAAGGAGATCCAACCAGTCCATTCTAGAAGAGATCAATCCTGGGTGTTCATTGGAAGGACTGATGCTAAAGCTGAAACTCTAGTACTCTGGCCACCTCATGCGAAGAGTTGACTCACTGGAAAAGACTCTGATGCTTGGAGGGATTGGGGGCAGGAGGAGAAGGGGACGACAGAGAATGAGATGGCTGGATGGCATCACCGACTCGATGGACATGAGTTTGAATGAACTCCGGGAGTTGGTGGTGGATAGGGAGGCCTGGTGTGCTGCGATTCATGGGGTTGCAAAGGGTCGGACATGACTGAGCGACTGAACTGAACTGAACCTTATTATAGGTCAACTTATGACATATGGATAATAGACATATTGTTGACAATTTTCATTAGGTGAAAAGATATATAGGAAAAGGTGTTATGATAAATAAAAATGAAAAGTTTACTGTTTTATTTATTTATTTATTTTTAATTTTTATTTTTTATTGGAGGCTAATTATTTTACAATATTATATTGGTTGGTTTTGCCATACATTGACAGGAATCCGCCCTGGGTGTACATGAGTTTCCCTTCCTGAACCCCTCTCCCACCTCCCTCTTCCCCTTATCCTTCTTCTGGGTTATCCCCGTGCACCAGCCCCGAGCATCCTGTATCATGTGTCGAACCTGGACTGGTGATTTGTTTCACATATGATAATATACATGTTTCAATGCCATTCTCCCAAATCATGCCACCCTCACCCTCTCCCACAGAGTCCAAAAGACTGTTCTATACACCTGTGTCTCTTTTGCTATCTCGTATACAGGGTTATCATTACCATCTTTCTAAATTCCATATATATGAGTTAGTATACTGTATTGGTGTTTTTCTTTCTGGCTTACTTCTCTCTGTATAATAGGCTCCAGTTTCATCCACCTCATTAAATAAGCCATTCAAATAAATACTATGTTTGATTACCATCATGTGAAATTTGAGTTTTATTATTGATATGCATATATATGTATTGATTATGAAAAGTGCACTATAATTCACACTTCAGATTAATTGGTTAGCCTGAGAGATTTAGTATGTAGCATTAAATTATTGTGGCATGAAAAAGGGTCAGTGAAATAAAGATAGGTTTCAGTTGTTCATCACTTGAAACAATGGAAATAAAAACTTAAAAAATTTTATTTTTAGTTCCCCCAGCTGATTTTTACTACATATATTTATATAATCTTTCAAGATTAATGTTTTATTTCCTTTTAAAAGAAAATAAAATACTCTTTATTCTTGGTGCAGCATGAAAATATGCTATAACTGCATTAGAAATCAGAGTTTTTAGCGTAATACCTCAGTTAAACCTTTTCTTTTTAGATAGGCAGTTGACTGATATACTTTTTTTTTTTAAACTTTATTGAGGAATAATTGACAAATATAATTTTGTATATCTAAAGTGTATGGTATGATATGTGATGATTTGATATACATGTATATTGTAGAATAATTAGCAAGATCATGATAATTAACACATCTATTACCTTACATAGTCAACTGAGACGCCTTCTTTTCCTTCCCTGTGGTGAATATGCTTAAGATGTTAGCAGATATGCAATGGAGAAAAGATAGTCTCTTCAACAAGTGGTGCTAGGAAAACTGATTAACTATTTGTGTAAAAGAATGAAACTTTCTAACATCATAAACCAAAATAAACTCAAAATGGATTAAACACCTAAATGTAAGACTAGAAGCTATAAAACTCTTAGAGGAAAACATAGGCAGAACACTCTCCAACGTAAATCACAGCCAAAATCCTCTATGACCCACCTCCCACAATAATGGAAATAAAAGCAAAAATAAACAAATGGGACCTAATTAAGCTTAAATGCTTTTACACAACAAAGGAAACTTTAAGCAAGGTGATGACAGCCCTCAGAATGGGAGAAAACAGTAGCAAATGAAACAACTGATAAAGAATTAATCTCCAAAATATACAAGCAGTTCTTGCAGCTCAATACTAGAAAAACAAACAACCCAATCAAAAAGTGGGCAAAAGACCTAAACAGATATTTCTCCAAAGAAGACATACAGATGACTAGTAAACACGTGAAAAGATGCTCAGCATTACTCATTATTAGAGAAATGCAAATCAAAATCACAACGAGATATCATCTCACACTGGTCAGAATGGCTATCATCAAAAAGTCTACAAACAATATTGTTTGTTTTGTTTTTATTGCTTTATTACCCAATTGGCACCTTGCTTTAGTTTTGTTTTCCAATTTGTGCTGTAGTTAGTTTTGTTTTTAACTGGTTGATACCATTTTTGGTTTCCTTTGCGCGCTGGGTCAGTGTACTTCATTTTTTTTTTTTCCCGGACGTTTTTGATTTTCTTTATGGATGTATATGTATGTGTGTATATTCCATTATTTTAGTTATTATTTGCCTGATTTTGTAATTGCCATTTGTCCGGGGTGCCTCTTTTCTTTCTTGTTTTTGGGTGTTTGTTTTAATCCCATTTAATGTCATAACAAACCACCTGTGGAATCTCCATTCTCTGGCCAGAGATCAAGCCCTGAGCCTTTGGAGTGGGAATGCTGACTTGAAGACCCTAGACTACCAGAGAACTCCTAACCCTAGGGAGTATTAATTAGTGAGAACTCCCACAAAGGCAACCACCTGTATGCAAGACCTGGCATCACCCAACTTCCAGCAGCATCATGTGCAGGAGGCCTTTGTATTTCAAATATAAACCAAACAATCAGCAGACAGGATTACCACCTCACACAGCCCTTCCCATCAGAGGGAAAAAAACAAATTGCCTCCTCCAACCTGAACATAAGCACAAGTCACACCCTACATGAAGCTTACACAAACCACAGGACCAATCTTACCTACAGAGGGCAGAAACCAAAAGGAAGAAAGAATTCATCCTCGAGGTCTGGGGAAAGAAGACCTCAAACACAATAAGTTAAAAAAAAAGAAATGGCAAAGGCAGAGAAATACTGTGCAAATGAAGGAACAGCCTGGAAATACACAGTCCAAATAAATGAAGAGGAAATAGGCAAATTACCTGAAAAAGAATTCAAAGTAATGATAGTAAAGAGGATCCAAAACCTCCAAAATAGAATGGAGAAAATGCAAGAATCAATTAACACACTTAACAAAAACCTAGAAGATATAAAGAATAAACAAACAGAGACAAACAACTCATTTACTGAAATTAAAAATACTCTAGAAGGAATCAATAGCAGAATATTTGAGGCAGAAGAACGGATAAGTAAGCTGGAAGATAAAATGCTGGAAATAACTCCTGAAGAGCAGAATAAAGTAAAAAGAATGAAAAGAACTTAGGATAGTCTCAGAGACCTCTGGGACAGCATCCAACATGCAAACATTCAAATTATAGGGGTCCTAAAAGAAGAAGAGAAAAGGGAATGGTATGAGAAAATTTTTGAAGAGATTATAGTTGAAACTTTCCCAAATGTGGGAAAGGAAATAATCAAGTCCAAGAAGCACAGAGAATTCCACCCAGGATAAACCCAAGGAGAAACACACTAAGGCTAATCTAACTAACAAAGATTAAATACAAAGAAAGAATATTAAAAGGAGCAAGGGAAAAGTAATAAGTAACATACAAGGGAAACCCCATACGTTTAACAGCTGATCTTTCAGTGAAAACTCTTCAGTCTAGAAAGGAATGTGAAGTGAAAGTTGCTCAGTCATGTCCCACTCTTTGAGACCCCATGGACTACACAGTCCATAGAATTCTCCAGGCAAGAATACTGGAGTAGGTAGCTTTTCTCTTCTCCAGGGGATCTTCCCAACCCAGGGATTGAACCCTGGTCTCCTGCATTGCAGGCAGATTCTTTACCAGCTGAGCCACAAGGGAAGCCCAAGAATACTGGAGTGGGTAGCCTATCCCTTTTCCAGCAGATCTTCCTGATCTAGGGATCGAACCGGGGTCTCTTGCATTACAGGCAAATTCTTTACCAACTGAACTATCAGGAAGCTATCAGAAAGGAATGGCAGGATATGTTTAAAGTACTGAAGGGAAAAATCTGCAGCCTAGATTACTGTACCCAGCAAGGATCTCATTCAAAATTGATGGAGAAATCAAAAGCTTTACAGACAAGCAAAAGCTAGGAGAATTTAGTACCATCAAACCAGCTTTACAACAAATGTTAGAGGGACTTATATAGACAGGAAATAAAAGAGAAGAAAAAGACCTACAAAAACAAACCACAAACAATTAAGAAAATGGCAATAGGAACATATATATCAATAATTACTTTAAATGTAAATGGATTAAATGCTCCAACCAAAAGATACAGACTGGCTGAATGGTTACAAAAACAAGACCCATATATATGCTGTTTATAAGAGACACTTCAGCTCTAAAGACTGAAAGTGAGAGATGGAAAAAATATATTCCATGTAAATGGACGTAAAAAGAAAGCTGGAGTAATAATCCTCATATCAGAAAAAATAGACCTTAAAATAAAGAATATTACAAGAGATAAGGAAAAAGTCTAAAAACAGTAAATGCTGGAGAGGGTATGGAGAAAAGGGAACCCTTTTACACGCTGGTGGGAATGCAAACTGGTACAGCCACTGTAGAAAACAGTGTGGAGATTCCTTAAAAAGCTGGGAATAGAACTGTCATATGACCCAGCAGTCCCATTGCTGGGCATTTACTATGAGGAAACCAGAAATGAAAGAGACATATGTACCCCAATGTTCATAGCAACATTGTTTACAATAGCTGGGACATGGAAGCAAGCTAGATGTCCATCAGCAGATGAATGGATAAGGAAGTTGTGGTACATATAAACAATGGAATATTACTCTGCTATAAAAAGGAACATATTTGAGTCAGTTCTAATGAGGTGGATGAACCTGGAGCCTTTTATACAGAGTGAAGTAAGTCAGAAAGAGAAAGACAAATACTGTATATTAGTAGATATATATGGAATTTAGAAAGACACTACCAGCGATCCTCATGCAAAGCAGCAAAGGAGACAGAGACACAAAGAACAGACTTTTGGATTCAGTGGGAGGAGAGGGTGGGATGATCTGAGAGAATAGCATTGAAACATATACATTACCATATGTAAAATAGATGACCAGTACAAGTTCGATGCATGAAGCAGGGCACCCACAGCTGGTGCTCTGGGACAAACCAGAGGGAAAGGGTAGTGAAGGCGGTGGGAGGGGGTTCAGGATGTAGAGGACACATGTATTCCTGTGGCTGATTCATGTTGATATACAGCAGAAACCATCACAATGTTGTAAAGTAATATCCTCCAATTAAAATAAATAAATTAATTTTAAAAAGATATTAGCAGTTGTCAAGTGTTTGTTGTTGTTGTTGAGTTGCTAAGTCATATCTGACTCTGCAACCCCAGGGACTGAGGCATGCCAGGCTCTTCCGTTCAGTTTTCAGGTATATAATACCATATTCTTTAACTCTAGTCACTGTGCTGTACATTAGATCCTTAGTACTTATAATTGAAATTTTGTACCCTTTGACCTACATCACTCTATTTCCTCTTCCCTTAGCCCCAGGCAACCCCCATTCTTTTTTTTGTGTCTACAAAATCAGCTTCCCTGTAGCATTATTCACAATAGCCAAGCTGTGAAAACAACCTAAATGTACTTTGGTGGATAAATGGATACAGAAAATATCCATACTTTTGGACCCAGTGTGCATACACACACAAACATACACACACACATATATACATAAAGGACATCTTGCCATTTGTGACCACATGGGATGAATCTGGTGGGAATGCTACTTTTTTTTTTAAATGAGGTAACATAGTATAATACTCCAAAACACAGGTTTTGGTTTCAGATAGACTTGGATTCATATATTAACTTTAGCATGTACTGGTTATGCCATACTGATGATATCACTTAAAGTTTACTTAAAATTGGGGAAATAAATATATATATATTGTAGAATTATTATGCAAATTAGAGATAACATACAAAATAGGTTTAGCACAATATCTAGTAATGAATTTCAGGTGGTAATTCTGGCACATATAATATCACTATTTCAAGGGTGCTGAAATGTACCAGAACTTTTCTTGGTATATTTACTAGTGCTATTACCAATACTTAGAAAAACTTTGCAATAAAGGAGCCTTAAATTCCCTCCAGAGTTATACTGAGATAAGGACTTAGGTAAGAGTTGTATATTTAGATGGGGAATCTCAGGAAGAACAAGTGAGGGAGTAGGGAGAGTAATACTGGTAAAGAAGTAAAGCTAGAAAAGTATGTGTCCATTAACAGGTGTGATAATGTTTGTAGGCATTTTAACCTTGGTTAGAGGGAGCCCACTCATGCACATGTAGGGTAAAAATTGCATTACTCCTTGCAGAAATATAATTAACATGTGTGAAATTTATTTCTTTGCCTGAATTATAGGTATTTTATATATTTTTAAATAGGATGATCGATGAGCAAATATTTTCTTTCTGCCAATCATATCATTAAAGTAGATAATCCTAATCAGTCTAATACAACTCCATAATTACTTCATTGCTGTGCATTTCAAAAAGTTAAAATGATTTTGAAAAAACAAATCCATATTAACAAAGTCTCTGGGGAATGAAGCCAAGGACCTATATGAAACTTTAAGAGTCACAAGAATTATACAAGAAAAGAACTAAAAAAAAAAAAAAAACCAAAGAAATAAAGCGAATGAGGAAAGGGTCTGCTTAAGTCTTCCTCTTACTAATAACAAGAGGTTTTCTGAGACCCTATCTCTACTGTGATTTGTACAAAGTTTGTGGGGATTTTGGGCTGATTAGAGAATTCATTTAGAGACAATTATTTGGTACCAATTAACCCTTTAATCCTAGAATTCTTTTTAGTAGTGTTCTTGCCTGGAGAACCCCAGAGATGGCGGAGCCTGGTAGGCTACCGTCTATGGGGTCGCACAGTCGGACACGACTGAAGTGACTTAGCAGCAGCAGCAGCAGCAGCAGCTGTACTTTTGGAGAAGGGAATGGCAATCCACTCCAGTGTTCTTGCCTGGAGAATTCCATGGACGGAGAAGCCTGGAGGGCTGCAGTTTGTGGGGTTGCAGAGAGTCGGACACAACTGAGTGACTGACACACACACACTCAAGCACAACTTCCTTATCTCTATCACCATGTCTAATTTATTCTTGGTCCTGTTATGGAAAGTTGATTTATGTCCACCGGGTGAATTATTCCATCCACCTACTTATTTAGTGCCTTCTCTGTGTTAGGTATTATCTGACAGGCATGGAAGATCTTCAACATATTTTTTTGTTTTTGGTTATGACTTCATAACCAAAGATTTGAATACTTTGTACCCATTCCAATACTTCCATTCCTATGCCTCTGTCCCAGACCTCTATGCTTGCAGTCTTTCCCTCTTGTTCTTTACAGTCTTCTTACCAACCAATCCACCAAGACATTTGCCGTTACCCAAGAGTCCAAGATTCCTTCCTGGAGATTTCCTTCCTGGGGAAGGAGCAAAGATTTCCTTCCTGAAGAAGGAAATGGCAACCCACTCCAGAATTCTTGCTTGGGAAATCCCATGGACAGAGTAGCCTGGTGGGCTGAAGTCCATAGGGTCACACAGAGTTGGACACGACTGAAGCAAGTTAGCAGCAAGAGTCCATGCATATCCTTACCTCATACTACTTCTGCCTCCATACAAAGGAGATGAGTAAGTGTACTGCTCTAAACTCTATTCACTGGGAGATTTTCCTATCACCACATCCTTTAAAGAAAACTGAGTGATATTATATAGCAGAAACAAGTGTTTTTTTAGCTTATGCAAACATACCAAGCCAGGCTATCTGTTAATCAGTCTAGAGTTTTGTCTTCCTTAGGGAATCTCCCATGAGGCCGTGGGTATGAGCTGAGAGAATGGCTATAACAGAGCTAAGTGTCATGGGAGTCTGGGTTTGCTACCTATCATTCAAATTACACAATTACTTGATGTCTCATGATCAGAAGCTCAGTATTGACTGGCGATCAAGAGTTTTCCAGAAGCTGCTTTTTACTGCAGAGCTAATCTCTTGCTTTAGAATTCCAGGAATCTGTTTGTCATAGATTCTGCAGTGTCTTGTCTATCATGGCTGTCTCTAGCATCATTGGATATCTTTTTTTAAATTTAATTTTATTTTGCAAGAATACCTAACATGAGATCTATTCTGTTAACAAATTTTTAAGCGTGCAATACAATATCGTTGACTTAGATACAGTCTTGAATAGTGGATCTCTAGAGCTTATTCATCTTGCTTAACTAAAACTTTATGCCCAATGTTCAGGGTTGATTGCCTTTAGGATTGACTGATTTGATCTCCTTGCTGTCCAAGGGACTCTCAAGAATCTTCTCCAATACCACAGTTTGAAAGCATCAATCCTTTGGCCCTCTGCTTTCTTTATGGTTCATTCATAATTATTCTTATTTGGATACGCTACATACAGTGACACACATACACAGACACACACAAACTCCTTATTCAGGTGCAGCATTGTGGAAAGCACTTGGATGGAGACTAGATCTACATAGGGAGATCACTTAGGGAGTTTTTAGAATAATATATTTGAGAAAATATGAAGGTCTGAATGTGATATAGTTTGCCTGATGACTCAGGGTTATCATCAAAGACATAATTTTTACTGTTGTTTATCTTGTAACACCATAAAGTACTTTGATGATGAATGATTATAATATACTTATGGGGAATTGGAGTGTATAGTGCTGCTTCTTACTATATCAATATTATTCCTAATTTTGAAAAAAATTACTAATTTTTGAATACCTATATTAGTAAGTGTAACACAGTGGCTAACTTGGCAGATTTGGGGATAAAATGGCCTAGAGTCAGTTCCTAACTTCACCACTTACCAGAAGTTCAACATTGTACAAGTTGTTTAACATTTCTGTACTTTGGTTTCTTCATACATAATATGGGGATGATAATAGGGCCTACCTTATGGGATTTTAGGAAAGATGAAATGAGGTTGCACATGTAAAACAACATAACACTCAGTTCAGTTCAGTTCAGTCGCTCAGTCGTGTCTGACTCTCTGTGACCCCATGAATCACAGCATGCCAGGCCTCCCTGTCTATCACCAACTCCCGGAGTTCACTCAAACTCATGTCCACAGAGTCGGTGATGCCATCCAGTCATCTCATTCTCTGTCGTCCCCTTCTCCTCCCGCCCCCAACCTTTCCCAGCATAGAGTCTTTTCCAGTCAGTCAACTCGTCGCGTGAGGTGGCCAAAGTATTGCAGTTTCAGCTTTAGCATCAGTCCTTCCAATGAACACCCAGGATTGATCTCCTTTAGAATGGACTGGTTGGATCTCCTTGCAGTCCAAGGGACTCTCAAGAGTCTTCTCCAGTACCACAGTTCAAAAGCATCAATTCTTTGGCGATCAGCTTTCTTCATAGTCCAACTCTCACATCCATACATGACCACGGGAAAAACCATAGCCTTGACTAGACTAGCACATGACAATTGCCCAACCAGTGTTAATTATACAAGATACAGGAATGGGTAACTGTCACACTGTAGCACATGAGACAAATGCTCAAACTGATAATTATACTACAGTATAATATATATCCGGAGAAGGCAATGGCAAGCCACTTCAGTACTCTTGCCTAGAAAATCCCATGTACAGAGGAGCCTGGTGGACTACAGTCCATGGGGTCGCTACTAGTTGGACAAGACTGAGCGACTTCACTTTCACTTTCCACTTTCACACATTGGAGAAGGAAATGGCAACCCACTCCAGTGTTCTTGCCTGGAGAATCCTAGGGATGGCGGAGCCTGGTGGGCTGTTGTCTATGGGGTTGCACAGAGTCGGACACGACTGAAGCGACTTAGCAGCAGCAGCAGCAGCATAATATATATCACAGTATGATATACATTGTATATATAATATATATATACACATGTTGCTGCAGATTGGTGTTTGCCAGATGGGAGGGTATTGGGGCATGGGTGAAATGGATGAGGGAGTCAAAAGATCCAAACTTCTATTTATAAAGTAAATAAATCATGGGAATGTAATGTATCACATGGTGACTATAGTTAATACTATTTTTCATGTTTGAGAGTCTCCAAGAGAGTAGATGTTAAAAGTTCTCATCATAAGAAAGAAAAAAAAAGAAAAAATATAACTATTTATGGTGACAGGTGGTAACTAAACTTATTGTAGTGGTCATTTCACAATGTGTATAAATATCAAATCATGTTGTACACCTGAAATCAATATAATGTTGTATGTCAATTATACTTCAGTAGCAAACAGACAAAAGTCATCTTTAGTATAACATCTAAATCAAATTTCCTTCCTATTAATACTATCAGTTTATGCCAGAACCTGCCACCTTACAAGGTCTTTATTTCTTTTAGAGAAAAATTAGCACATGAGGAGAAAGCAGCATGGTTTTGAAATATAAAGGGATGTTTCACCATGTCTTGAAATTCTGTTGGAGAAATATTGGTATCTATGAATAATTTAATTCTATACTTTGTTTCTTATTCATAATTGAAAGTGAAAGTGAAAGTTGCTCAGTTGTGTCCGACTCTTTGCGACCCCATGGACTATACAGTCCATGGAATTCTCCAGGCCAGAATATTGGATTGGGTAGCCTTTTCCTTCTCCAGGGGATCATCCCAACCCAGGGATCGAACTTAGGTCTCCCATTTTGCAGGCAGATTCTTTACCAAATGAGCCATGAGGGAAGCCCATTCATAATTGAAACAAAGCTAAATTTCTAGTATGGTAGGATTTTCACTTGATTTTTAGATTTCTGACTTCTTCACTGAATTATATACAGTTCTTGCCTGGAGAATCCCAGGGATGGCGGAGCCTGGTAGGCTGCCGTCTATGGGGTCGCACAGAGTTGGACATGACTGAAGCGACTTAGCAGCAACAGCAGCAGCAGCACATATATGGTTATGTATCTACTTGTATATTTTTCTTTGTTATTTTTCTTCTACTTCCTGTTTGAGAAAGAAGTAAGATAATTCATTCCCAAATAACTTTCCTCTAAGAATGATGACATTTCCTGCAGTAACAGTCCTGAAGCTAAAGGCCTCAGAAAGAGCAGTTGAAGTGTGAATTGTGTTTAATGAAATCCATTTGCACACCTCTTCAACTGCTCTTTTCAAATCATCCGAGACACTGCTTTGAAGGGGAATTTCAGTTCACATAAACCACCCTCCTGTGCTTTGGTAATAAAATAACTACCAAAAAGGGGACGTATCACTTGATTAAATACGGTTGATTGAGTTCATTTATAGCCCTTCTCTTTCCAATAAAGATTTAAGGTATTACTTAAATGATTACAGCATATATATATAGTAGTTTAAAATCTAAGACATAAATACTTTTTAAGTGATAACCAAATGACAAACTTTCTATTAGAATATTCTTTGTATTTTCTATTATTTTTGCTTCCTATTTGCAAATAAAAGTTTCAGTATTACGTTAATTAGCAAAACTAGACTGATGTTTGTGTTTTTACACTTTACTCTCCATGAAAATGTCATTCTTTGATATTATACTCCAGTATTAAAAAATCCATACACATTTTGGGTTGTTATACAAGTTTCACATACACTTGCTTTCTGAAAGTGTGGGAATATCTTATGCAGGTTTTTACCTTTTTTGCAGTTAGTTCCATTCTGTATCCTTTCTCCATTCTTCTCTGTATTTTGGGGGTGGGGAACCCCTGAAAATTGCACTTCCTGGGTTCCGTTGTAATCTGGATTCTGGTTAGTTTCAGCTAATAGGAGGATTTAGCAGAAAATTGAAGGGTGTGGAGAAGGGAAAAGCCTAGATATTTCTCCTCCCTTTTGTTCTGGGCAGAATCTCCAGGAGTGGCTACATCTCCCTTGTGGTTTTGCCAGACAGTCCCTTCCTTGTGATCCCAGCTTTATTGGATTGCCTTGGCTCCCAGGGTTTGCTGTCTCCCTTTGCCCCTCTGTCTGTGGATGTAGTAGGAACTTCCTGCTGTTGTTAATCTCTGTGTTGCTCCCTTCTCACTTCTTTGGTCTTTCAGCTCTCCCAACACTTTTACAGTTACATTGTTTCCTGTAATACATTTATTGAATTACTTGGCATGGCTCTTTTACTGACTGATCCCTGATTGATTTATGCCTCAATGTTGAAGGCAAGAAATTTTGCTTCATAATTCTTTGAGATTCCTTTAAAAGGTAGAAGAACTAGGTCTTCAACTTACCACCTGCTACAGATAATTGTCTTGATTTGCTGAACCTTAGGGGAAGTTCTGTTTTGGTGGTGAAAGCTAACACTAGTGATTCAAAGTCTTGCCAATATAGCAGTATTTTGAGCTCAGTCATGTTTATTTTATGCCACCTTGATAAGTGAGTAAGTGAATTGTATTCTTGATTGAATTTTTATATTTTAAAATAGAGTTTATGTGTGTAGACTGAAGGGCTGCCTAGGTTTTTTTGGGTCTGGTTTCTACAAAAATTCAAAACAAAACATAATTATGTAGAAATGTTATGATGTTTGTGAAAGAATATTTTTGGCTCCCTGATGAGTTTGTATTCCATGGCCTGGAATGGTCATTAGACATTGTTTGGTTTTGAAAATGTCCCCATGTGACTACTTTAGTCTTTGAGTTTGCACTTTATCGGGGGTAAATTATTGTTTATTTTAAAATCCTTTTTCTTTCAGTTAGGGCTGAGCTTTTTGAGTAAGTGAACTTGTCCCTCCTTTTTTGCCTGCTATGGAAAATAAGAGACTGGAAACATTACAGTCAGAGAGAGAGAGTTCTACAGAGCATAAGGCATTAAATCTTAAGCTCTACCGCTCATTAATGCTGTACCCTGGACAGGTCATTTAAACATGGAATCTTAGCTCATCTTTAAACTAGGTATAACAATATTTGCCTTGCAGGATTATCCTGTGGATTAAAATTACCAGAAGTCTAGCAGATAGTCAGTGCTCAGTACTGAAATGTGAAGGAAGCTCTGAGAAGGAAATAATTGATTTTGTGTGTGTATGAATGGTATGGGTTGGAGTGAGTGTGAGAGGCAATTGAGGAGGACTTTGTAGGGAAGATAATATAGAAACTGCACCTTAATACTCTTCCTGAAATGTTCTTCCAGTAAGCCTGGCTTTCCCCACATTTCAGTTCTTTATTCAAATGTCATTTTTTCAGAGAGGCCTATCTTACCAACCCTGTATAAAATTTCAGCTATATTCCCCAGCTTTTCTTAATGCCTTATCTGCTTTATTTTTCTTCTTAGCACTAACCAGTACCTAGCCTAGTACAAAAATTTGCTTATTTTTTTATATTTTTAATTTATCATCTGACTCCTCCACTAGAAAATAAATTCTATAAAGGCAGGATATTTCCTTCTTTTGTTCCCTTTTGCCCTGAACAGTGCCTGGCACATGGTAGGTGCTCAGTAAATATTTGTTGAAAAACTTATTGTGAGAAATGAGTAGAACTTCACCAGATGAGATTAGTTATACATGTGTTTGCTGTATTTCCATAACTATTGACCTCATGTTATAGGATGCAAGGTTAAGTTGAGAAATTTAGCATGGCTCTAATGATTTATGAAAAACAAACTTTTGTTAAGTATCCTTATTTTTTGAGAGCATTACTAAGAACTTGGGTGAGGTGGAAACTTTTTAATAGCCAAAATAGTTGTTATAAAACACATGCACTAAATTTCATGCCGGAGAAGGCACTGGCAAGCCACTCCAGTACTCTTGCCTAGAAAATCCCATGTATGGAAGAGCCTGGTAGGCTGCAGTCCGTGGGGTCGCTAAGGGTCGGACACGACTGAGCGAGTTCACTTCTGCTTTTCACTTTCACACATTGGAGAAGGAAATGGCAACCCACTCCAGTGTTCTTGCTGGGAGAATCCCAGGGACGGGGGAGCCTGGTGGGCTTCTGTCTATGGGGTCGCACAGAGTCGGACATGACTGAAGTGACTTAGCAGCAGCAGCAGCAAATTTCATGCACCTTACTCTTTAGTGGAGACACTTAGAATTTCTTTCTTTTTATTTAGATGTAGTTCTAACTGGCTTGATAATATGGTATTTCAGCTCAGGAAATTTGCAGACAAGGTGGAGCCAGAGAGGATAGGAATGCTGTTTGGTCAGAAATTAAAGTTGACATGCTGACAGGAGGGAAGAGGCAGGAAATATAAAAGTAAACAACTAAATTTAAATATGTAATCATCAGGATATCTGTTCGTTATCATCAAGATAGATTAAATTATGTACAAGATAATTTTAAAGAGACTCCCAGTAAAAAGAGAGATGTCCCTATATACCATTATATCTTTATCTTTACATTCAGGTTTATAGCCTCACTACTTCAGCAGGATAGTTGGCCAGGGATTTGGTAATGTAATTCAGTGGTCTTGTTTTAGCCCTGATTCCTGTGCAGCATATGCTTCTCTAAGAATCAGTCTTACTTTTTGCCACTCCCTTCGCCAGTAGTGTTGGCTGTATCATCCTCACTTCCCTCACCTCTGACTGACCTGACTTGTTTTCATCCACACATGACCCTTAAGATATTCTCTAAGGTTTAATTCACCTATCTTTAATCTTTGTAAATCTTGACTATCCTTATCTAATAATTCACCATTCATTCATCCATTGAGCATTATAATTATGCTCCTTAAATATCTTGAATCCATTACTTTATTTCTACCTGCCTTCCTCATTCAAACTACCAACATCTGTCATTGGGAACTATAGTTCCTCTTCCTTCTTTTCACTCATGTTCCACTCCCAGTGTCATTATCCATTCTCAACACTGCATGTGATCCTTTAAAAACTCAAATCCAGTCTTATTCCTTCATTATTTAAAGCATTTCATTGCTTTTCCATCAGAGTTAGAAAGAATAAAACTTATACTCCTCGTCCTTACTAAGGAGTGTTACAGGTCTGGCCCTTGACTACTTTTCTGACTTCATCTAATGCCATTCTCCCTCTTTCCAATAAGGCTACAGTCACAGGACTGACACTTCCCCCCTTCACCATCGTCTTTACATCCTAGCATTCAGGTCTCAGCTTACAGACTGCTTCCTCAGAAAGGCCTTCTCTGACTAGCCAGTCCTGAGTACTCACCCGTTACTCTGTCATATCATCTGTTTTTATTCTGTGTCTATTCATTTACCTCTTTCTTTATCTGTTGCCTCTACAATAAGAAAAGTTACTTTGCCTGTTTGCTCTGTCACTAGAGCTTGACTTGTAATAGGCATTCAATAACTCATTTGCCAGAAGGATGAATGAATTATATGGCAGATATTGAATGTACAGAGATAACAGTAGTAAGTACTTTGTACCACAGTAGTTATTAGCCTTTACTGGATCAGAGGTGTTTTTGAGAATCTGATGAAAGCTATGAATTATATCTTCCAAGATAAATGCACTTATGTACATAAATTAAAAAATTGCCTAAAAATTAGTGCTTGATTTATTGAGTACTTACTGTTTGCTGAGAATTTTACTAATGTCCCTGCCCTTTTAGAGACTGTGGAATAAACTTTTATTAAGTAATAATCTTTATATTACTATTAGAGTCAGACATGAGTGAGCAACTACCACTTTCACTTCTTTACTTTCATTTCAGAGAATATTAGTCAGTCTTGAACTCTGAGACACTAGTCCCGTATTTTAATTTATCTGATTGTGTCTTTAGCTAGATGATATACTGGTAAACTGGACATTCTCCTGAACCAAACTTGCCATTTTCTACTTAAAACAGAAAGAGACTGATTGAGAGGTTTTTTTTTTTTTTTTTTTTTAAATTTCAAAACTTCCAGTGCCTTCCAGTTAATCTAGAATCATCTTTGGCTTTCCTTTGCCACCCTAATCCCATCACCCACTATTTTGTTACTCTACCACATGTTTAAGAGATAAAGATGGAGAAGCACTATTCAGTCAACAAAAACAAGACTGGGAGCTGAATGAGGTTAGATCATGAACTCCTTATTGCAAAATTCACTTAAATTGAAGAAAATAGGGAAAACCACTAGACCATTCAGGTATGACCTTAATCGAATCCCTTACAATTATACAGTGGAAGTGACAAATATATTCAAGGGATTAGATCTGATAGAGTGCCTGAAGAACTATGGACTAAGTTTTATGACATTGTACAGGAAGCAGTGATCAAGACCATCCCCCCAAAAAAGAAATGCGGAAAGGCAAAGTTGTTGTCTGAGGAGGCCTTACAAATAGCTGAGAAAAGAAGAGAAGTGAAAGGCAAAGGAGAAAAGGAAAGATATACTCATTTGAATGCAGAGTTCCAAAGAATAGCAAGGAGAGATAAGAAAGCCTTCCTCAGTGATCAGTGCAAAGAAATAGAGGAAAACAATAGAATGGGAAAGACTAGAGATGTCTTAAAGAAACTTAGAGATACCAAGGGAACATTTCACTCAAAGATGGGCTCAATAAAAGACAGAAACAGTATGGCTCTAACAGAAGCAGAAGATATTAAGAAGAGGTGGCAAGAATACACAGAAGAACAATACAAAAAAGATCTTCATGACCCAGATAATCACGATGGAGTGATCACTCACCAAGAGCCAGACATCCTAGAATGTGAAGTCAGGTGGGCCTTAGGAAGCATCACTATGAACAAAGCTAGTGGAGGTGATGGATTTCCAGTTGAGCTATTTCAAACCCTAAAAGATGATGCTGTGAAATTGCTGCACTCAATATGCTAGCAAATTTGGAAAACTAAGCAGTAGCCACAGGACTGCAAAAGGTCAGTTTTCATTCCAATCCCAAAGAAAGGCAATGCCAAAGAATGTTTAAACTACCACACAATTGCACTCATCTTACATGTTAGCAAAGTAATGCTCAAAATTCTCCAAGTGAGGCTTCAACAGTACATGAACTGAGAACTTCCAAATTTTCAAGGTGTATTTTGAAAAGGCAGTGGAAGCAGAGATCAAATTGCCAATATCAATAGGATCATAGAAAAAGCAAGGGAGTTCCAGGAGAACATCTATTTCTGCTTTATTGATTACACCAAAGCCTTTGACTATGTAGATCACAACAAGCTGTGGAAAATTCTTCAAGATATGGGAATCCCAGACCACTTTACCTGCCTCTTGAGAAATCTGGATGCAGGTCAAGAAACAACAGTTAGAACCAGACATGGAACAGGGACTGGTTCCAAATTGGGAAAGGCTGTGTATTGTCACGCTGCTTATTTAACTTATATGCAGAGTACATCATGAGGAACACTGGGCTGGAAGAAGCACAAGCTGGACTCAAGATTGCTGGGAGAACTATCAGTAACCTCAGATATGCAGATGACACCACCCTTATGGCAAAAAGTGAAGAAGGAACTAAAGAGCCTCTTGATGAAAGTGAAAGAGGAGAGTGAAAAAGTTGGCTTGAAGCTCAACATTCAGAAAACAAAGATCATGGCATCTGGTCCTATCACTTCATGGCAAATAGATGAGGAAACAGTGGAAACAGTGTCAGACTTTATTTTTTGGGGCTCCAAAACCACTGCAGATGCTGATTGCAGCCAGGAAATTAAAAGACGCTTACTCCTTGGAAGGAAAGTTATGACCAACCTAGACAGTATATTAAAAAGCAGAGACATTTCTTTGCCAACAAAGGTCCATCTAGTCAAGGCTATGGTTTTTCCCGTGGTCATGTATGGATGTGAGAGTTGGACTGTGAAGAAGGCTGAGCGCCGAAGAGTTGATGCTTTTGAAATGTGGTGTTGGAGAAGACTCTTGGGAGTCCCTTGTACTGCAAGGAGATTCAACCAGTCAATTCTAAAGGAGATCAGTCCTGAATATTCATTGGAAGGACTGATGCTGAGGATGAAACTCCAATACTTTGGCCACCTGATGCAAAGAACTGACTCTTTGGAAAAGACTCTGATGCTGGGAAAGATTGAAGGCAGGAGGAGAAGGGACGAGAGAGAATGAGATGCTTGGGTGGCATCACTGATGCAATGGACATGAATTTGAGCAAGGTCTGTGAGTTGATGACAGATAGGGAAGGCTCGTGTGCTGCAGTCCATGGATCGAGTGACAGAACTGAACCTCGTGTTTGTAAAATCTTTATTATCGTCACTCTACTAAGAAATTTTTTAGACATTTTGTTTTTCACTTCACTCATCTCCATGAAATTTTAATGCTACAGATATACTATATGTCTGTTTATGTAGTTTGGCCTTTTGGAGGACCGCAACTCATTTTAATATCTAAAATTTATTTGCCTTCTCAGATACCACCGTTGAAGAGAACATGTACTTTTACTGTATGATCTTATGTATCAGTTCAGATCAGTCATTCAGTCGTGTCCAACTCTTTGAAACCCCGTGGACTGCAGCATGCCGGCTTCTCTGTCAATTACCAACTCCTGGAGCTTGCTCAAACTCATGTCCATCGAGTTGGTGATTCCATCCAACTGTCTCATCCTCTGTCATCCCCTTCTACCCCCCATATCTCATGTATACATTTTTATTTTCATCCTATTGAAAAAGTGAAAGCGTCCATCACTCAGTTTTGTCTGACTCTTTGCGAGTCAATTGATTGTAGCCCACCAGGCTTCTCTGTCCATGGGATTCTTCAGGCAAGATACTGGAGTGGGTTGCCATTTCCTCCTCCAGGGGATCCTCTCCACCTAGGGATCAAACTTGGATCTCCTGCACTGCAGGAATATGTTTTACTGTCTGAGCTACCAGGTGAGAATCCTATATCCAGTATTAAATTCTTATTATTTTGACTTTGATTATGATACTCTTTTTGTTTAAGAGTTCTGACCTATATTTTATTTGAAATTAGATCCATCTTCAAGGCCCCAGATCCAGACTTACTTTTTCTGTGAAATTTATTTTTTTTATAATTTGTTTACTTATTTATTTTTGGATTTCCTGGGTGTTCCTTGCTGTGCTGGGACTTTTTCTACTTGGGGTAAGTGGGGGCTGTTTTTGAGGTGCACAGGCTTCTCGTTGAAGTGACTGCTCTTGTTGTGGAGCATAGGTTCTAGGCGTACAGGCTTCAGCAGTTTTCTAATGTGGGCCCAGTTGTTGTAGCCTGTGGGCCCTTGAGTGTGGGCTCAGTATTTGTGGCACAGGGGTCGTAGTTGTTCTGTGGCATGTGGAATCTTCCTGGACCAGGGATCAAATCCGTGTCCCCTGCATTGGCAGGTGGATTCTTGTCCACTGTACCACCCATGAACTTTTTTAAGATCCTTTTTTTAATGATTCTTACAGATGCATATGAGTTTTCCATTTTCCAATTGCAACTTTATTTATATTTGTAGAAATGCATTTTTATTTTTGTCTGCAAGCACAGGCTCCTTGAGGGCAGGAACCATGATTTCTTTTCTTCAGTGGCTACTTAAAACAGTAGTAACTTTTCTTTATTAGGCACTTAAAACATCTATGCATAAATGTATAAATGACTATTACTTTAAAATATTTGGTAGGTTTCTGCTCAGAATCTCATTCTTTCTTGGTTTAGTGAGGCATTTTTTCTGTAATCTCCTGTCTCCTGTCTTTGTCTTCTTTTCCTATACAGACATGAAATTATTAAAGATGAGATAATGGAAACTTGATATGGTTCCTTGCTTTAACATCAGCTTACACTTATATTGGCTATTCTAAAGCACACAAGGGTAGATGGATTAACTTAACTCAGAACCTTCATCTTAGTCTTCACCTTTTTACTCTATTCATAATTTATACATCAGTCACAGGAAATTTGTGCTTAAAGTATCCCTTAAATATAGCAGAACGTACCTGTTTGCAACAAATGTGTTGGAAAAAACATCACATAGGGCAGGTTTCATTGCAATATTTAGAAGCAAATACTCATCATATCCATATGTACTGGTTGATTCCTTCCTAATATGTTTTCTGTGTTTTTGAGAAAGCTTTCCTGTGCCTGAAACAAATTACTGAATTTTTTTTCTTTTATCAATTCTCATAATTATTTTGGAAGAGTGCACCAACCCAGAAAAGGAATGGCTTTCACATTTGTCAATTTATACAAAGAGATATTGAAACAGTTTCAAATTGTTATACAAATGCAGGTTTCAACTTTTAATATATTAATACTTAAGATTTTTTTTTATGGGAGATCATGTGGCTAGTGGAGTCTTAGTTTTGGAGTCAGAAAGAGATGGTTATGAGTTCTGATTTTACCACTTACTACCTGGACAGCCTAGTTTCAGTTGTGTAGTGTTTTTTATTATTCAAGGCTCTCTAGAGATATAGAATATATACATATTTAAATTATTTAATAAATAAAGATTTACTTTAAGGAACTGACTCATGAAATTATGGAGGCTGATACATACAAAATCTATAGGATGGACTGACAGGCTGTAGATACAGAGAACAGCTGATGCAGTTTATGTTTGCAGGCCCTCATACTGAAAACCTAGGGAAAAACTGATGTTTCAGTTCAAGTTGGAAGGCTGTTATAGCAAAAGTTCTTCTTACTTGTGGTAGGTCAGTCTTTTAGGCTTTCAACTGATTGGACAAGGCCCACCTACATTTGGAGAACAATTTATTGTAAATCCACTGATTTATTAATAAATGTCAACATTAAATAAATAAATAAATAACTCTTCTGTGACCCATGTGTTGAGATTATCCAGGCAAGAGTACTGGAGTGGGTTGCCATTTCCTTTTTCCAGGGGATCTTCCCAACATAGACATCGAACCCCTGTTTCCTGCCTGAGCCTCCTGTATTGCAGATGGATTCTTTACTACTGAGACACCTGGGGAGGTAATAAATGTTAATCTTGTCCCAAAACAGCATCCTTGAAACATCCAGAATAACTTTTGATCACATGTCTAAGCACTGTGGCCCAGTAAAGTTGATAGATAAGATTTACCATTACACTCACATTTCTTGGCAATAGTTCTCTCATTTTAAAATGTATAGAATAATAAATTATCTCATAGAATGGTTGTGGAGATCACATAAGGTAATGTATCAAATGGTATCAAATAGTATTCACTCCATAATTGTCAACAACATGAACTCTTCTCCTCCTCCCCCTTTTCTTCTTCCTTCCCATCTCTCTTCTTCCTCCTTTTCCTGTTTTTATAAGCAAGAACTAAGACTCATGATTGTTTAGGATGTGATGTGGAATATTCATATAAGCATTAAAAATATGTCACAGAAAGGCTAATTTTTTATTTAGAAAAACAAAAGAAAATGACAGTTATTTATCAGCAAGGAAAGTAGAATCATTTATAATCATTCATTCATTGGATGAGCAATGTTTTGAGTGTTCACTGTATTCTGTCTGGGTCTCACTGGGAAACTGTAAGAGGTTGAATGACATAACAAGGTGGTTGCTCAATGCCAGAGTAAGTAAGAGTGGCCTTATTGGAATGAAAAGTCTGTGGAGTAGTGTGGAATTAAAATCAATAGAAGTAAACAGAAAATAACAGGAACTCAGGTTTAAATGGAGAAGGCAATGGCACCCCACTCCAGTACTCTTGCCTGGAAAATCCCATGGATGGAGGAGCCTGGTGGGCTGCAGTCCATGGGGTCGCTGAGTTGGACACGACTGAGAGACTTCCCTTTCACTTTTCACTTTCCTGCATTGGAGAAGGAAATGGCAACCCACTCCAGTGTTCTTGCCGGGAGAATCCCAGGGATGGGAGAGCCTGGTGGGCTGCCATCTATGGGGTTGCACATAGTCGGACATGACTGAGTGACTTAGCAGCAGCAGCAGCAGCAGGTTTAAAAGTGAACATATCTGCATAAGTGGATCCTCACCAAGCATCTTAACATAGAATTTAAAACTTTCATGACTTTACTCCCTACCTACCTCTCCACATGATTTTTTTTCTTACTCCTTGATACCTCAATTTTGTACTGTATTAATACAGCTTTAGTTCTGCACCTATGTTATGTAGTTTTATGCTTCCATGCTTTAGTTCGTGTGATTTTCTTTGCTTTAAATGTTATTGCTAACTTTCTTTTCCAGGCTAGTTTGCCTTTATCTTTCAAGACAGTTCAATTATGTTACCAGGAAACCTTCTCTGAAGCTATACATTGGTTTAAGAGAATATCTTCATTGTTTCCATAACACTGAGGATGAATCTCTACATTATCAATTACGTTTGAATTTATTTGTTGATGTGTCTTTCTTCCCCTGAAGTTTAAGTGCTGTATGTCTCTTGTTTTACAACCCTTGAGAATCAAACATAGAGCTTAGTCCAGTTAGTAAACATTTGTTAATTGTGGTGGAGGAGTCTTTCCCTTTGACATAAGCTGCTTGTATAAACCAGGTATCAGTTCAAGAACCATATTCTGGACTTTTCTAGATGTCTTCATATAACTGGGAGCTTATGTTTTATGGTCACTTTGGCTTGCAGTCTCCCCTTTTTAGTGTGTATTACTAAGTATCTTACATGTTATTTTATTTCTGCTTTATATTATTCCTGACATGGAACTTATTTTTCTTGATGTCCACAGCACAATTTGTGCTCTCTTACAGAGATTTATGAATGTGTATAGTAATAACCTTAATGGAAGGATTAGAAATATTTTTTAAATTGAAGAAATGAACATAACTCAAAATTGTATTTCAAGCATCCCTATTCTTAGTGCCCTGTGACTGCTTTACCATGTTTGTAGACCATTTCCTCTCATGGGTTTCTAGCCATCCTAAAATATATCCTTAATTCATAGAGTAATTTATTTATCTTTAAGAGATTGGGTCATTTATGTTCCTTTTGAAGAAGAAGAAAGCTGATTTTTCAACCTGCTAGGCCTCAGTTTCTTGAGTTAGTTCTATTCTCTTTCATTTTGTTTGAAAATTTGGTTAGTCATTACCTGATTTCATCTTCGTTTTATAATATTGGCAAAGAGAAGTATTTATTAATATATATTTTAAAATTATATCTACTAAGTTACAGGCTCATTATGTCTGTGATCATCCTTTCAAGTTATCAAGGTTGACAGTTTTACATACATGACATTTACATTTACTTTCCAGTCTGTTCTGTCTGTTTCCATCCTGTCTGATTGGTAAGCTTTGCCACATGTTTGAAGAATTGTGAAGAGAAAAAAACCTGACTTTAAGTTACCAGTTTCTGTGTTGATTTATATATACTTGACTTTTGTAACAGATTCTAACATATATAATGGTGCAAACATGTATCAGAGAAAACGATTTCTTGCTCATCTTATAGTTCAAGGCAGCTAAGTGTTCCTGGTTAGTGGTAAGCTCTCTTCTATGTGATCTTTCAGTATTCTAGTTACCGTCCATCTTGTGGCTCTGCTAATCCCAGTGGCCTTGTCACCATCATGTGTTTAACCTAGTGGAAGGTAAAAGAGTAAGATGGGCAGAATCTGCTTCCTAAAAGCTTTAAACTGGAAATATAACTTATGCTTTCAATTCAGAACCCATTGGTTAGTACTAGTCCTATGGACATACCTAAAAGCAATGGATACTGGGAAATATAGTCTATTATGTATGCCCAGGGAGAAGAGGAAATGGATTTTTGGTGATAAGTAGCAATCTCTGCTACATCGTCTCCAAGCCCCATCCCTAAAACTCCTATGTGTAGAAACTAGTTTTAGAAGCAAGATGAGAAACACACTTTAGAATAGTAGACAGTAAAAGAAAAGCCTAGTTTAATAGCAGCTTATACAATGCAACCCTCATGTAGAAATTCTGTTAATGTGTATTGAAAGAGTCAAGATTTCTTAGGGATGAGCATTGAAGGATTAGGAAAATTACATTCAGAAATTAAAAGGAAAAATACCTAATATTTTTTGCTGATCTGGGTGGAAGTATTCTCTTAATTTATTTATTAAAAAATACATGTAAATGGTTACCGAGGGTAAGGAGGGAGGAGGGTTAAATTAGAAGGTTGGGATTGACACATACACACTAGTATATATAAAATAGATAACTAATAAGGACCTACTGTATAGCGCAGGGAACTCTATAGTCTATAATAACGTATAAGGGACAAGAATCGAGAAAAGAATGGATATATTTATTTTTATAATAGATTCATTTTGATGTACACTTGAAACTAAAACAACATTGTAAATCAATTATACCCCAGTAGAAATTTTAAAAAAATATTTAAAAAATTAAAAAAAATACAGATGTATTAATAGTTTCCAATCCTCTGTCTTTATGTTCTGAACAACGTGAATAAAAAAAAAATAATGCTTAATGGAAAAGAATATATTATCACTGAATTTTCTCATTGTTTAAAATACTAAAACATGGATGTGTTTAAAGCCCACCCCTCTAAACCTGCCACTCAACAGATCATCAAAATTGTTTCTAAATCTGACATTCTATGATATTTCTCTGGGAAAAATCAAAGATAAACTAAGTGATATTTTGCCTCTACATTTGAGGTTCAGCAAAGAAATGTTCATTATTTGGAAGTAAGAATTGACAACTTGCAGATATTGACACACATTTTTTTATCTTATTTATAATAATTTTATCATGAAAATTCATGCTCAGTTGAGTTCTCTATCATTTACTGAGAATCAATAGTTCTGATAAATAGTAACTTTTATTTATAGGGATATTTTGAACCAAATCAACACAATTTCATAATTGCAGCAAAGTAAACCTGTTTGAAAATTTAAATATTCTGTGAACAAAAACAGCAAAGTTAAAGTATATCATTTTTCTTTTACTTGATTTTTGTATTCTTTTCCTATGGGCTTTGTATTTACAGAAATAGCTCTTTTTGGATTTTTTCTCAAATCCATATTCCACAGGAAATGACCAGTTAATATGTTACTTTCACATTCAAGGTAATGCTCAAATGCTGACACCATCTTTTGAGTGTTTGATATTTCAGCAAAGTTTTATTACTTGAACATAGTGCCACTAGTGACTCTGCATTTTCATAGCCTTTAGTATTTGACACTACAAAGTGGGATGGGTCAGATAAATAATGCTGTCTCAACTTTGCAGATGAAGAAATAGTTTCTCAAAGTTTAAACATCTTTCTAAATGCCGCATAGCTTAAACCAAAAAAAAAAAAAAATACCAAACTTTTAATATTCACTGTGAGAGGTTGATGGGGATACATTTTAATTATGAGTGCTTAGAACAATGCCTAGCAATAATAGGCATTCAGTACATATTTATTGAATGAATGAATGAATAAATAAATAGATACACTTACAGACTTATTGGTACCTATTATTTCTTCACACAGTATACTGTATAGTGTGTATCCCTCTGTAAGGAGAGTTCACCATATGCTATATGTGGTGAACCTTAGGGGTTAATGGAAAATAATAACAAGAACAGTATAAACAATCATAAAAACTGTAACAATTTCTAATATTTATGTCTCACTTTATGGCTTGCAAAGTATTTATCACATCTATTATGGCCTCTAGTAAATCCTGGACAAAAAATAGGGCAAGCAGTTTATTCCTAGTTTTGGAAAGGGCAATTGGGGAAATTGAAGTTTGGAGAAGTTATGTGACTTGTTTAAATGCATATAATAAGTGGAAGAATTGGAGCTCAGTCCAGGCCTATCTGACCTCAAAACCTGTGCTCTTACACCCTAGTTCACTCTTGGTTATTCAGTGTTGATCCATTTATTAATACTTACTGGTTTATTCTTGGCAAGCTGAGCATTGCCAAACCGAAGTATAAGCAAATAACCAGTCATATGCTGTATTTACTTATAAGACAGTAAAACATCAGCTCTTCCCAGGTCTTCAGTTTGCCAGCTGCAGATCATGGAACTTGTCAGCCTCCATAATTAGCATGAGGCAATTTCTTATAATAAATATCTTTCTTTCTTTACACACACAGGCACACAGACACACACACACCCTCCCTAATGGTTCTGTTTTCTGAATAACCCTGACACATACAGGCACAAACAACTCTCATATTGTGTGATTATGAAATTCAGCAATAACAAGGAAGAATTGCTGTTTAAAGGACAGGTTCAGACTTTGTTCTTCTTTCAGTCAGCATTTTAGTGAATATTCTTGATGGAATATTTACATTGGCATTTACACATTATCATAAGGATCAGTTCAGTTCAGTTGCTCAGTTGTTTCTGACTCTTTATGACCCTATGGACTGCAGCACACCAGGACTCCCTGTCCATCACCAATCCCGGAGTTTACTCAAACTCATGTCCATCGAGTCGGTGATGCCATCCAACCATCTTATCCTCTGTTGTCCCCTTCTCCTCCTACCTTCAATCTTTCCTGCATCAGGCTCTTTTCAAATGAGTCAGCTCTTCGTATCAGGTGGCCAAAGTATTGGAGTTTCAGCTTCAGCATCAGTCCTTCCAATGAATATTCAGGACTGGTCTCCTTTGGATGGACTGATTGGATCTCCTTGCAGTCCAAGGGATTCTCAAGAGTCTTCTCTAACACCACAGTTCAAAAGCATCAATTCTTCTGTGCTCAGCTTTCTTTATAGTCCAACTTTGACATTCATACATGACTACTGGAAAAACGATAGCTTTGACTAGATGGACTATCGGGGTCCAGCCCCGATATGACCCAGGGTATCCTCGGGATGAACGGCGTCGGCGTCAGAGAGAGAGAGAGAGAAAGAGAGAGAGAGACAGGGGCTGATGATTCCTTGGTTTACGCTGGAAACCAATAAAACCCCAGCACGGGGCTTGCTCTGTTTACGTAGGCCGCAGGCGCCCTCTCGAATCACTTGAGGTACCCCACCAGGGCACCCCCTCGAGTGGGTCTTAGAAGCCCAGGCAGATAAGTAAACTCAGAGGGCCCAGCGCTCCAAGGATCTCAACCAGAAAAAGGAGAATAGAGAAAAGGACGGAAAAAGAGAAAGAACGACACGGGGAGACCAAGCTTCAGTGAGCAAGGCCCAAAACTTTATTTTCCAGTGCTGCTTTTATACCCTAAGTTGTGCACATAAAAAACAGAGAAAGAGAGGTATAGAGTCACGCCAAAATCACGCGGGGTCAGCAGTCTTGACCCTTATCAGGATCAGGGCTCATTTTTGTATGTCTCGTGATATACAAAAGTTTTAGGTGGTTTACATCATCTTCTGGCCAGGTGGCCTGCTAACAGTTTATGGCCCTCTCTCCTAACAAAGGTTAGTTAGCTAGAAAAAGGCTTATATTCTTTTAAGTTGATTTTCCTAAAGTCAGGTGCTATACACATGACAAGGTTACATTCCTATAAGGTACAGGTGTAGTGAGCTACAAGAAAGGAATTTATTAACTTAAGATCTGATGTGGTTAAATCAAAGGCTACTACTTATATTCTCTATATGTGATTAATATATTTCCAAGGATACAACAGATACAGGAAACTTTGCAGCAAGCATTGATTCAACAATGAAATCTCTTTTAGTACTATTCTAATGATTTTAACTTCTTCAACAGATTTCTGTATTTTAGAATATCAGACTTTCTGTCCTTGCATGGCTGGGAGGCTATAAACAGTCACACTCATAGTTGTAAGAGCCCGGACAAACTTGTCATGCAAGTTAGAAAGCTATCAGAGGGGCTTGGATTGGAACACTCCTATTAAGCCGAGGAGAACTTTTAAACTACAGTTCTGAATTAATGTTTTCAGAGAAAGGTGGTTGGGGGGAAACCCCCATAGGTATTAGAGGACTTGGTAAGAGGCGTAAGATAGTAAATCAGTCAGATTCCGGTTTTCTTTGGGGTAGATGCTCAGGTAGGTCCAGGGGGCTCCTCGAGTCCTGATTAGCCTTTGCCCGTCAGGCCTCTTCCCCAGTTGACCTTTGCCACGGGTAGGATTTCCCTCGCTGGCTCCCGGCAATGGACCTTTGTTGGCAAAATAATGTCTCCACTTTTTAATATGTTGTCTAAGTTGGTCATAAATTTTCTTCCAAGTTGCAAGTATCTTTGAATTTCATGGTTGCAGTCACCATCTGCAGTGATTTTGGAGCCCCCCCCCCGAAAATAAAGTCTGTCACTGTTTCCACTGTTTCCCCATGAATTGATGGGACCAGATGCCATGATCTTAGTTTTCTGAATGTTGAGCTTTAAGCCAACTTTTTCACTCTCCTCTTTCGCTTTCATTAAGGGGCTCTTTAGTTCTTCTTCTCTTTCTGACATAAGCGTGGTGTTATCTGCATATCTGAGGTTATTGATATTTCTCCCGGCAGTCTTGATTCCATCTTGTGCTTCATCTAGCCTAGCGTTCCTCATGATGTACTCTGCATATAAGTTAAATAAGCATGGTGACAATATACAGCCTCTCCCGATTTGGAACCCGTCTGTTGTTCAATGTCCAGTTCTAACTGTTGGTTCTTGACCGGCATACAGATTTCTCAGGAAGCAGGTCAGGTGGTCTGGTAATCCCATCTCTTTCAGAATTTTCCACAGTTTGTTGTGATCCACACAGTCAAAGGCTTGGTGTAGTCAATAAAGCAGAAGCAGGTGTTTTTCTGGAACTCTCTTGATTTTTCGATGATCCAGCGGATGTTGGCAATTTGATCTCTGGTTCCTTTGCCTTTTCTAAATAGAGCTTTAATATCTGAAGTTCATGGTTCACATACTGTTGAAATCTGGCTTGGAGAATTTTGAGCATCACTTTGCTAGCATGTGAGATGAGTGCAATTGTGTGGTAGTTTGTGCTACCACATTTTTGTGCTTTTTGAAGTGATTTTGTGTTTGAAAGAGCCCCAAGGCTTAATGCTCAAGTACTGACAAGTGTTCCTAAGTGCAGGGAGGCTGTAATGTGCCTTATGGAGGAGGTACCTGTTTGATTTTTGTTCAGTTGTTAGTTGCAGAGCCACTGGCTGCGAGTTCACTATCCATGGGCCAAAAGTATATATTATGTAAGACAGTCAGTAGTTATTACCATTAGGAATATAATTGGCCAAATGTTTAATTTTTTCTCTTGAGAATGTTGGTTGCTACTATGTATCAATGTCACTGCATTTTTGGAAACATTTGGCTTACCTTACCTGAAACAAGCCACAGAAAATTAAGAATGGAAAGATTGATTCTTTTCCAAGTTTTATATTTTCTCCTGACAACTACTCTGCAACACCAGGCATAGATTAATGAATGGAGAATGCACAAAGGAATATCAGCTCACATATATGACATTACTCAGATGTCTCAAACTCCGGAAACAGCATGTGAATGATTTATGGAATTGATATTAATCTCTTTCCAGTAAATGCATTACTTCAGATACATGGGAAATTGATGTTACCACTCTAATGCCAAATTAATTTCTTTCTTGCTAGATCAGCATTGTAAATGGAATTAGATGTTAACCTTTTATACATCTAAACAGAGTAAAATATGGAAGCAATTTTATAATTAAAATTTGGATGCCCGGTGCTGAAGGGAAAGGTATCCATTTTTTAATCTGTTTGCTTCTTTTCTTTTTCCTGAGATTTGTGGATCCTGGGATATTGATATATTTCAAGTATAGTTTAATATCATTTAGGGATAGAATAATTATAATTGAATCTGAATATTTAATACAGGATTACAAATAGCAAATGAGAATTACATGTTATTAAAGATCTCCTTCAATAAAATAAAAAAAATAAAGATCCCCCAAATTCTAGAGAACAAGTCTAATTTTTTCAAGGGAAATTTTATCCAAGAATTCTCAGTCACTAATAAATAAACACTTTAATCCTATGTGTAGGCACAAAGGAAACTGGAAACTTGTTTGGTAGTCTCTTTCTCCCTCTATAGGCATCCCCTGGTGGCTCAAATGGTAAAGAGTCTGCTTGCAATGTGGGAGACCTGGGTTTGATCCCTGGGTTGGGAAGATCCCCTGGAGAAGGAAATGGCAACCCACTCCAGTATTCTGACCTGGAAAGTTCCATGGACAGAGGAGCCTATCAGGCTACTGCATGCTCTAGAGTCTATTTGTCCTGTGTTTCCAGGTTGCTGTGCTTTTCAGTTACCATGGTGTTGATTTTGGACTGCTCAACATAATCTAATAAACTAGATCTTATATTTCAATCCCAAATTATCAGAAGAAAAATATGATCAGTTCGGCTTGAGTAGAAAATTGAAGCCAGGAAGGTTAGTCAGTGGGTACATAGGACTGTCTTTTTAAGGCTGCGAGTAGGACAGATTCTCTAGGAAGAAGGTGTGGGTAGAGGGGCAGTGGTAGATATTTCTAATATAGCTGGTCTTGCAGGTCTGCAATCATTTTTTCAACTTGACAAATCTCTGATTTTGTAGAACAGCTCTGTTCCATACTTTATGTTTCTCTTCTTTGCTTCTTGCAGTTAGATAAACTGCTAATGGGCTTTGCCTTTTGCCTCAGTATGCCTCATTCTTGAGCTAGGGTTGACCATATCAGGTTTGTGAGTAGTAGCAGAATTGCTGCCAACTGAGAGTCCCTTGGACTGCAAGGAGATCCAACCAGTCCATTCTAAAGGAGATCAATCCTGGGTGTTCGTTGGAAGGACTGATGCTAAAGCTGAAGCTCCAATACTTTGGCCACCTCACGCGACGAGTTGACTCACTGGAAAAGAGTCTGATGCTGGGAGGGATTGGGGGTGGGAGGAGACGGGAACGACATAGAATGAGATGGTTGAATGGCATCACTGACTCAATAGACATGAGTTTGAGTGAACTCCGGGAGTTGGTGATAGATAGGGAGGCCTGGCATGCTGTGATTCATGGGGTTGCAAAGAGTCGGACACGACTGAGCGACTGAACTGAACTGGACTGATCCTTGTTATCTGATGTGCAGGAGACAAGCCCTTCTCACTAGTTTATTCATTGGAGCATTTCCTTTATTGCTTGCACTGTTGTAGTGTGCAGAACTGGGTTCTTCTTGATACCTCCTTTTCTGTGTCATATTTTTATTAGTTTCCTCACTTACAGAATCTTAAAATTAGTATCTCTTTAAGCGTGAGGTATTTCCTTGAACCTTTGCTCTCTTGATGGCAATCTGGGTTGGGAGGCCTAATTTTCACCATGTTTGTACCCAAATGGTGTGAATAGACAGATTTCCCTGGACCACTAAGTGGCAAATATGTTTCGTGTGCATTACTGCCCACAGCCTCAACCTTCTAAACCTTTTGCAGCTGAAACCATGCCTGAGAATCCTATGCTTTTCTGGCACTGTGCATCAAACCTCTTGACAGCTGTTGCTGGGACCACTTCCTTCTGACCCAGCTCTGATCCTGAAAGCACACTCTAATTGTGACAGTATGACTCTGGTTACATCTGGGAAGTGGTAAAAGTGAGTGTTAAGAATCATAGTGATGGAAATTAGGCAAATTGTTTACCTTACCTAAGAAACAGCTGATTTTCTTACCGTTATTTTCACACCATTTGTTTCCTTAGAGAATTTAGATCTCCTGGGATTTCCCTTTTATTCTCTATTCTAGGTTTGTTTTGATAGTAAGCCTGGTGGGCTGCAGTCCGTGGGGTCTCTAAGGGTTGGACACAACTGAGTGACTTCACTTTCACTTTTCACTTTCACACATTGGAGAAGGAAATGGCAACCCACTCCAGTGTTCTTGCCTGGAGAATCCCAGGAAAGAGGGAGCCTGGTAGGCTGCAGTCCATGGGGTTGCTAAGAGTCGGACACGACTGAGCGACTTCCCTTTCAGTTTTCATTTTCATGCATCATGCTGCTGCTGCTGCTGCTAAGTCACTTCAGTCGTGTCTGACTCTGTGTGACCCCATAGGCGGAAGCCCACCAGGCTCCCCCGTCCCTGGGATTCTCCAGGCAAGAACACTGAGCGACTTCCCTTTCACTTTTCACTTTCATGCATTGGAGAAGGAAACGGCAACCCACTCCAGTGTTCTTGCCTGGAGAATCCCAGGGACGGGGGAGCCTGGTGGGCTTCTGTCTATGGGGACACACAGAGTCGGACACGACTGAAGTGACTTAGCAGCAGCAGCAGCAGCACCCAGATATTGCTTCAATGATTTTATTTCTACTGTGTAACACTTGCCAGGCACTAGGGTTGGTGTGGGATGAGAAGAGAGAAAGAAACATCTGACATAATCCTTGCCCTTAGAAAAGCTAAAAGCCCAGTGAGGGATGTAGAGCATATTCATCAATAATGGCAGAAAGTGAATCAAGCAAGGGAAAGAAGAAGTGTTGAATCCTTGATCATTAATTACTCAAATATTTAGTGAGTATCTACTATGTCAGGTTTTGTTCCAGGCAGTGGGGACTCAGAGGTAACTAAGATGGAATCCTTGCTGTTAAGGAGCTCATAGTCTGATGAGGGTTTTGAATGCACGATAAAAACAGTGGGGACTGATAACGTTCAAGTCACCATCATGTCTCATCTGACTGTTCATTAAAAACACTGTGCATGTTCTCACCTCAGGGCCTTTGCATTTATTCTGCCTGGAATGCTCTGCGTGCATGATACTTTTACACGGTACATCTCTTACTTCATTCAGGTCCCCATTAAAATGTCCTGTCAGGGAGGTCTTTTCTGGCTGCGCAACTGATATGGTACTATACTCTCTTTTCATCTCCCCCACCTCTTTTATTCCATTTTTTAAATTCTTAGCATGTATCATTACCAAACTTGTTGTGCATTCATTTTTTGGTTTTTACGTCTACCCCCTAGAATGAAAGCTCCATGATAATAGGACTGTATGACTGAGTGCTCTATATCCCTAGCACCTAGTTCAGTGTCGTGTACATAGTGGGTGATCAAAAAAAATACTTGATTGAAAAAGAGAATGAATAAATTAATGAATGAAGAACAAATCAGTAGTCTGAATAGGGTATGACAGAGTCAACAAGGAAGAAGTGGCCTATCGCGGACCAGCCTCGATATGGCCCAGGGTATCCTCAGGATGAATGGCATTGGCGTCAGAGAGAGAGAGAGCGGGGGGCGGGGGGCTGATGATTCCTTGGTTTACGCAGGAAGCCAATAAAACCCCAGCACGGGGTTTGCTCTGTTTACGTAGGCCGCAGGCACCCTCTCGAATCACTGGAGGCACCCCACCAGGGCACCCCCTTGAGTGGGTCTTAGAAGCCCAGGCAGATAAATAAATGCAGAGGGCCCAGCGCTCCAAGGATCACAACCAGAAAAAGGAGAATAGAGAAAAGGACGGAAAAAGAGAAAGAACGACATGGGGAGACCAAGCTTCAGTGAGCAAGGCCCAGAACTTTATTTTCCAGTGCTGCTTTTATACCCTAAGTTGTGCACATAAAAAATAGAGAAAGGGAGGTATAGAGTCATGCCAGAATCACGTGGGGTCAGCAGTCTTGACCCTTATCAGGATCAGGACTTATTTTTGTATGTCTCGTGATATACAAAAGTTTTAGGTGGTTTACATCATCTTCTGGCCAGGAGGCCTGCTAACAGTTTATAGCCCTCTCTCCTAACAAAGGTTAGTTAGCTAGAAAGAGGCTTATATTCTTTTAAGTTGATTTTCCTAAAGTCAGGTGCTATTCTCCAAAGACACGTGACAAAATTACATTCCTATAAGGCAAGGGTGTAGTGAGCTACAAGAAAGGAATTTATTAACTTAAGATCTGATGTGGTTAAACCAAAGCCTACTACTTATTTTCTCTATATGTGATTAATATATTTCCAAGGATACAATAGATAAACTTTGCAACAAGCATGGATTCAACAATGAAATCTTTTTTAGTACTATTCTAATGATTTTAACTTCTTCAACAAATTCCTGTATTTTAGAATATTAGGCTTTCTGTCCTTGCATGGCTGGGGAGGCTGTAAACAGTCACATTCATAGCTGTAAGAGCCCGGACAAACTTGTCATGCAAGTTAGAAAGCTATCAGAGGGGCTTGGATTGGAACACTCCTATTAAGCCGAGGAGAACTTTTAAACTACACCTCTGAATTAATGTTTTCAGAGAAAGGTGGTTGGGGGGAAGCCCCCGTAAGTATTAGAGGACTTGATAATAGGCGTAAGATAGTAAGGCAGTCAGACTCCGGTTTTCTTTGGGGTAGATGCTCGGGTAAGTCCAGGGGGTTCCTCGAGTCCTGATTAGCCTTTGCCCGTCAGGCCTCTTCCCCAATTGACCTTTGCCACAGGTAGGATTTCCCTCTCTGGCTCCTGGCAGTGGCCATTTTTACCTGGGGGGCAGGGAACACTTTAGGAGTTGTGGTCTAAGAGGGATAGGGGTACACAGTTTTGTCATGTGCTTCTTGCATGTACCTTTGCAGAGGATAAAATATTCCAGAGTTTATAGCAAAAGAATGTGTCTTGAGACTTTTAAATGCCATCCTAGTTGTGTGGGCTTCTTGGTCTTTTGGCTTAAGATCAAGTATAGTATGAAGGCTTCCCTGGTGGCTCAGTGACAAAGAATCCACCTGCAAGTGTAGGAGATGCAAGAGACTCAGGTTTGATCCCTGGGTCAGAAAGATCCCCTGGAGTAGGAAATGGCAACTGCCTCCAGAATTCTTGCCTTAAACATTCCATGGAGAGAGAAGCCTGGTGGGCTACAGTCCATGGGGTTACAAAGAGACAGACGTGACTGAGTGACTGAGCACAGTTATATGGCATTCTATATTAATAAAATTTTCAATTTTATTTTTCTGTATGTTCATATTCTTTTTAATGCCTTCTTCCTGCTTATGAGTAATCATGAGCTTTTCTTTTGGTTTGTGGGTTTCTTGAGATGGGTAGGGACAAGGATTTATTTTTACATTCTCAGAGCCTGACAAAACTATTGGGAATTACTTTGTCAGTAGTTGCTTTTGTATTTTAATAGAACTTAATTGTGGTTCCTTAGAGTTGGAACATTCTAGAATTCTGTAATTTCCTAGCCTGACACTGCTGCAGCTGTTGTTTAAGATTCTTGCAGATGATGCACTTTTTAGGCCATTAAATCACATAGCTGTTGCTTCTTTCCCATCTCTTTCACCTGGGATATTCATTCTGCTTCTCTTATTGCACTCTAATGATTTATTTATGTGCAAGTCTTCTCCATCAGACTTTTAGTTATTGGAGGACAAGGATGTTTCTTAGACTGTCTTTCCTAGAGTGTAGCTTAGCACAGTATTTGGCACAAAGTTCTTCTGCAGTAAATGTGGAGTGAATGTATAGAAAATTAATGAGACTAAGAGTAGAAAATTAATATATAACAAGGAGACCCAAGAGCGAAAGAAAGGATGATTTGTGTAACAGGATGAATATCACATTTTAAATACCTTAGTTACTATCCCATGCTCAGGTACTTCAACAGTTTCTCTATGGTTAAAATTCCTAAAATAACCAGCTAGCACAGTTTCTATCTCTCTGATGTCAGTGTTCATGTTGTTTTTCAGTCACTCAGTCATGTCTGACTCTTTGTGACCGCATGGACTGCAGCATGCCAGCTTCCCTGCCCTTTGCTACCTCCCAGAGTTTGCTCAAATTCACTTCCACTGAGTTGGTGATGTTATCTAACCATCTCATCTTCTGCCACCCTTTTCTTTTGCCTTCAATCTTTCCCAGCATCAGAATCTTTTCCAATGAATTGGCTCTTTGCAAGAGGTGGCCAAAGGATTGGAGTTTCAGCTTCAGCAATAGTTCTTCCAATGAATATTCAGGGTTGATTTCATTTAGAATTAACTGGTTTGATCTCCTTGCAGTCCAAGTGACTCTCAAGAGTTTTCTCCAATACCGGACTTCAAAAACCTTGATTCTTCCACACTTAGGCTTCATTATGGTCCAACTCTCACATCCATACATAACTACTGGAAAAATCATAGCTTTGACTATATGGACTTTTGTCAACAAAGTGATGTCTCTGCTTTTTAATATGTTGTCTAGGTTTGTCATAGCTTTCCTTCCAAGGAGTAAGCATCTTTTAATTTAATGGCTGCCATCACTGTCTGCAGAAATGTTGGAGCCCAAGAAAATAAAATCTGTCACTGCTTCCACTTTTTCCCCTTCTATTTGTCACGAGGTGATGGGACCAGATGCTATGATCTTAGTGTTTTGAATGTTGAGTTTTAAGCCAACTTTTTCACTCTCCTTTCAACTTCATTAAGAGTCTCTTTAGTTCCTCTTAGCTTTCTGCCATTAGAGTGGTCTCATCTGTTTATCTGAGGTTGTTGATATTTCTCCTGGTAATCTTGATTCCAGCTTGTGCTTCATCCATCCTGGCATTTTGCATGATGTACTCTGCATATAAGTTAAATAAACAGGATGACAATATACAGTTTTGCTGTGCTCCTTTCCCAATTTTGAACTAGGCTGTTGTTCCATGTCTGGTTCTAACTGTTGCTTCTTGACCTGCATAAACGTTTCTCAGGAGACAGATATGATTGTCTGGTATTCCCATCTCTTTATGAATTTTCCACAGTTTTTTTGTGATACACACATTCAAAAGCTTTATTGTAGTTAATGAAGCAGAAGTAGATATTTCTCTGGAATTCTCTTGCTTTTTCTATGATCCAGTGGATGTTAGCAATTTGATCTCTGGTTTCTTCATCTTTTCTAAACCTAGTTGTACAAGTGGAAGTTCTCAGTTCATGTACTGCTGAATCTTAGCTTGAAGGATTTTGAACATAACCTCACTAGCTTGTGAAATGTGCACAATTGTGATCCACACAAAGGCTTTAGCATACTCAATGAGGCTAACCGAGTTTTGTCAAGAGAACACACTAGTGATAGCAAACACCCTTTCCCAACAGCACAAGAGATGACTCTACACATGGACACAACCAAATAAATAGTCAGTACTGAAATCAGATTGATTATATTCTTTTCACCTCAAGATGGAGAAACTCTAAACAGCAAAAACAAGACCTGGAGCTGACTGTGGCTCAAATCATGAGCTCATTATCACAAAATTCAGGCTTAAATTGAAGAAAGTAGGGAAATCTACTAGGCCATTCAAGTTTGACCTAAATCAAATCTCCTATGATTACACACTGATGTGACAAATAGATTCAAGGAATTAGATCTGGTAGACAGAATACATTTGAAGAACTATGGATGAAAGTTTATAACATTGTACAATAGGCAGTGACCAAAACCATCCCATGGAAAAAGAAATGCAAGAAGACAAAGTGGTTGTCTGAGGAGGCTTTACAAAGAGCTGAGGAATGCAGAGAAGTGAAAGACAAGGGAAAAAGGGAGAGATTTGCCCAACTGGATGCAGAGTTCCAGAAAATAGCAAGGAAAGATGAGACCTTCTTAAGTGATTTACCCAGTGTTCTAGTGAACCTGAAGTATTCATTATATATTAAACATGCTTTCTGCAGTGTTTTTTCTTCACTATTTTCTTCTCTTAGAAAGGCCTCAGCCTCCATGTCCTTCCTCAGCCCTCCATCCACCATTAAATATTTACTTTTTGATAAAACACTTTGTGCTTTAAGATATATATATCAAATGTCATCTCATCCATATAACCTTTCCTGAAATTTATATTCAGATGTTTGGTGTCTCCTATACTAAACCAATATATATTTTTAAAATTTATTTGTTTTAATTTGGGGCTAATTACATTATTGTATTGGTTTTGTCATACATTGACATGAATCTGACCTGGGTGTACATATGTTCCCCATCTTGAACCCCCCTCCCACCTCCCTTCCCATCCCATCCCTCTGGTTCATCCCAGTACACCAGCCCCGAGCATCCTGTATCATGCATCGAACTTGGACTGGCGATTCATTTCACATATGATAATATACACATTTTAATGCCATTCTCCCAAATCATCCCACCCTCTCCCACAGAGTCCAAAAGACTGTTCTATACATCTGTGTCTCTTTTGCTGTCTCGTGTACAGGGTTATCATTATCATCTTTCTAAATTCCATATATATGTGTTAGTATACTGTATTGGTGTTTTTCTTTCTGGCTTACTTCACTCTGTAAAGTAGGCTCCAGTTTGATCCACCTCATTAGAACTGATTCAAATGTATTCTTTTTAATTGCTGAGTAATACTCCATTGTGTAAATGTACCAAAGCTTTCTTATCCATTCATCTGCAGATGGACATCTATGTTGCTTCCATGTCCTGGCTATTATAAACAGTGCTGTGATGAACATTGGAGTACATGTGTCTCTTTCAATTCTGGTTTCCTCGGTGTGTATGCCCAGGAGTGGGATTGCTGGGTTGTATGGCAGTTCTATTTCTAGTTTTTTGAGGAATCTCCACACTGTTCTCCATAGTGGTTGTACTAGTTTGCATTCCCACCAACAGTGTAAGAGGGTTCCCTTTTCTCCACACTTTCTCCAGCATTTATTGCATGTAGACTTTTAATAGCAGCCATTCTGACTGGTGTGAAATGGTATCTCATTGTGGTTTTGATTTGCATTTCTCTGATTATGAGGGATGTTGAGCATCTTTTCATGTGTGTGTTAGCCATCTGTATGTCTTCTCTGGAGAAATGTCTATTTAGTTCTTTGGCCCATTTTTTGATTGGGTCACTTATTTTTCTGGAATTGAGCTGCAGGAGTTGCTTGTATATTTTTGAGATTAATCCTTTGTCAGTTGCTTCATTTGCTATTATTTTCTCCCATTCTGAAGGCTGTCTTTTCACCTTGCTTATAGTTTCCTTTGCTGTGCAGAAGCTTTAATTAGGTCTCATTTGTTTATTTTTGCTTTTATTTCCAATATTCTGGGAGGTGGGTCTTGGAGGATCCTGCTGTGATTTATGTCAGAGAGTGTTTTGCCTATGTTCTCCTCTAGGAGTTTTAAAGTTTCTGGTCTTACATTTAGATTTTTTTTTTAATTTTTATTTTTATTGGAGGCTAATTATTTTACAATATTATATTGGTTGGTTTTGCCATACATTGACATGAATCCGCCCCGGGTGTACATGAGTTCCCCCTCCCGAACCCCCCTCCCACCTCCCTACTCTCCTTATCCTCCCTCTGGGTCATCCCCGCATACCAGCCCTGAGCATCCTGTAACATGCATGGACCCTGAACTGGCAATTTGTTTACATATGATCTTTAATCCATTTTGAGTTTATTTTTGTGTATGGTGTTATGGAGTGTTCTAGTTTCATTTTTCACAAGTGGTTGACCAGTTCTCCCAGCACCACTTGTTAAAGAGATTGTCTTTTCTCCATTGAATATTCTTGCCTCCTTTGTCAAAGATAAGGTGTCCATAGGTGCTTGGATTTATCTCTCGGCTTTCTATTTTGTTCCATTGGTCTATATTTCTGTCTTTATGCCAGTACCATACTGTCTTGATGACTGTGGCTTTGTAGTACTAAACCAATATTTGAACTTGTTGTGTGACTTTGTGCCAGTTACTTAGTTGAGCCTCAATTTCCTCATGGAAGGAAAATTTATTATGGGGGGGAAATGGTAAAGACTAAATGACATAACCTCTCTAAGTATCTGGATCAAATAGGTTCTGTGTTGAATAATAGTTATTATTTGTTTAGAAACAAACTGATATTTTTATGGAATTGAAAGTAGCCACTGGAAAACCAAATAGTTAACATGGGGTGGGAGGGTATAGTTGGAGACAGCTAGTCTACTTGATAGACATGAATTTGAGTAATCAGTGGGTATTTATAGCAAGCTTTCTACAATTCTTCAATTTAAGCAGAGGGATTTCATTTTAAGATCCCAGAATCAGTCACCTGATGGACAAGGCTGAAGTCTTTATGGTTTATTGCATTCTGTCTACTTGTAACCATTTCTCATATTTTTTTCCTCAAATGGGGAGTTTGAGTTGTTATTAATTTTGCATTTATAATGTGACATTGTTTGGGTTTGAAAATAAACCATCTCATTAGTGCAGTTAGGTGGTAGGTAATAGTTGGGGAAAAGGGGAAAGCTCCTGTTGTACTGTAGTTTGTGGACCTGTAAGCTCAAGTTCTGGTATAAAAATTCTACCAAACCTTGATAGAGACTGCATTACTATAGCAATTGGTATTATTCAAACATTATTTTTCGATTTCTAAGAGTGTCATTGGACACAATTATGAAAGGATTTTTAGATTTCTTCTTTGTAGTTGAAAATCTATTATGATAAAATGGTAATGTTCAATACTATTATTCCATTGGTAGCACATAACTCTTCATATTTGCAGTGATTGATTCTCTTCAAGTGCCGAACCGCCTACTAGGTTTAGATTTTTCCATGTTAATTTTGATTTAGTATTTTTATTTCTGAAAGCAAACAGGGAACAAACCATATATTATCACTGCATGTTTTTTTTTCAGAAGCTAGTGAGAACTTCAGAATCCATAACAATGAAATAATGTGGAGGTAAATTACCATAATATACAAGGGAATTTCTTATCCTAGCAATCTTCTATAGACTGCTAACTTGATCATGCCCAGGTGCAAATTATCTGTATACTGTGATGTCAGAAACATAAATTAGATCCTACCATGTTAGAAACAGAACATTTTTCTGATATATTCAACTTTCGATTGCTCCTAATATTTATAAGTATTTATGAATAATAAGTTGTCTTATGCAAGATGAATGGTGTTCTTAAACTAATAATTCATGCTTGAATTCTGAGTCATAATAGGCAGAACAGAAATATAGAATGAAAGACACACATATGTATATATACTTTTAAATTATTTTAATAGTAATAGACTTGGAAGGTTGTAATATTATATGTATTAATTGACCTTATGCAATTACAGCTAAATTGAACTCTATGAAAAACTGTGAAGGAGGTTGTCTGAGAGACACCACAAATTCAGTGTGCCTCTAAATTAGTGATCTTAAGCCAGATCTTCCTCCTGTCTTTCCTTTCTGGATCTATGGGCACCCTCACCTACTCTCTCTCTCAAATAGGAAATTGCCTCAAGGCTGGGACCATGCTTATTTGTCTTTGTGTCCCTATGGCCTAGCAGAGTGACAGATAGGTAATATACAATCAATAAACAGAGGAAATAGAGGCTATTGGAAGAGCACTTAGACAAACTTTCATCACTGTAGCCACACTCTCACTTGAATAAGTGCCCTATGCTATTTTTTTGGAGGAACTGTTTCTGCTCTTGTGTGTGTGTTCACATACGCTCAGTCGTGTCCGACTCTTTCTGACCCTGTGGACTGTAGCCTGCTAGGCTCCTTGGCTCTTGTCTGAGGCTAAACCTTTCATTTGCACATTATATCCCATCACTCTCATCTCCTCAAAGATGCAAGTTTAGCAGTTCTACCCTCTATCTTCATTATTGTTACTTTTTTGGGTATTGGATCATTTCCAGTCAATTTAAATATGTTTATAGCAAGGAGAGATAAGAAAGACTTCCTCAGTGATCAATGCAAAGAAATAGAGGAAAACAACAGAATAGGAAAAACAAGAGACCTCTTCAAGAAAATTAGAGATTCCAAGGGAACATTTCATGCAAAGATGGGCTCGATAAAGGACACAAATGGTATGGACCTAACAGAAGCAGAAGATATTAAGAAGAGGTGGCAAGAATACACAGAAGAACTGTACAAAAAAGATCTTCCCGACCAAGATAGTCATGATAACGTGATCACTGACCTAGAGCCAGACATCTTGGAATGTGAAGTCAAGTGGGCCTTAGAAAGCATCACTACTAACAAAGCTAGTGGAGGTGATGGAATTCCAGTTGAGCTATTACAAGTCTTGAAAGATGATGCTGTGAAAGTGCTGCACTCAATATGCCAGCAGATTTGGAAAACTCAGCAGTGGCCACAGGACTGGAAGAGGTCAGTCTTCATTCCAATCCCAAAGAAAGGCAATGCCAAAGAATGCTCAAACTACCGGACAATTGCCCTCATCTCACACGCTAGCAAAGTCATGCTCAAAATTCTCCAAGCCAGGCTTCAGCAATATGTAAACCGTGAACTCCCAGATGTTCAAGCAGGTTTTAGAAAAGGCAGAGGCACCAGAGATCAAATTGCCAACATCCGCTGGATCATGGAGAAAGCAAGAGAGTTTCAGAAAAACATCTATTTCTGCTTCATTGACTATGCCAAAGCCTTTGACTGTGTGGATCACAATAAACTGTGGAACATTCTGAAAGAGATGGGCATACCAGACCACCTGACCTGCCTCTTGAGAAACCTGTATGCAGGTCAGGAAGCAACAGTTAGAACTGGACATGGAACAACAGACTGGTCCCAAATAGGAAAAGGTGTACGTCAAGGTTGTATATTGTCACCTTGCTTATTTAACTTATATGCAGAGTACATCATGAGGAACGCTGGGTTGGAAGAAGCACAAGCTGGAGTCAAGATTGCTGGGAGAAATATCAATAACCTCAGATATGCAGATGACACTACCCTTATGGCAGAAAGTGAAGAGGAACTCAAAAGCCTCTTGAGGAAAGTGAAAGAGGAGAGTGAAAAGGTTGGTTTGAAGCTCAACATTCAGAAAACAAAGATCATGGCATCTGGTCCCATCACTTCATGGGAAATAGATGGAAAAACAGTGGAAACAGTGTCAGACTTTGTTTTTTTGGGCTCCAAAATCACTGCAGATGCTGATTGCAGCCATGAAATTAAAAGACGCTTGCTCCTTGGAAGGAAAGTTATGACCAACCTTGATAGTATATTAAAAAGCAGAGACATTACTTTGCCAACCAAGGTCCGTCTAGTCAAGGCAATGGTTTTTCCCGTGGTCATGTATGGTTGTGAGAGTTGGACTGTGAAGAAGGCTGATCGCCGAAGAATCGATGCTTTTGAACTGTGGTGTTGGAGAAGACTCTTGAGAGTCCCTTATACTGCAAGGAGATCCAACCAGTCCATTCTAAAGGAGATCAATCCTGGATGTTCATTGGAGGGACTGATGCTAAAGCTGAAACTGCAATACTTTGGCCACCTCATGCGACGAGTTGACTCACTGGAAAAGACTCTGATGCTGGGAAAGGTTGGGGGCGGGAGGAGAAGGGGACGACGGAGAATGAGATGGCTGGATGGCATCACCGACTCTGTGGACATGAGTTTGAGTGTACTCCGGGAGTTGGTGATGGACAGGGAGGCCTGGCGTGCTGTGATTCTTGGGGTCGCGGAGAGTCGGACACGACTGAGCGACTGAACTGAACTGAACTGATACTTATCCTGTCTTAAAACAAACAAACTTCAGTTTGCACCACAACCCCATCAGCTGTTACTTTCTTTCTCTTCTTTCTTGTACAGAAACAAATATTGAAAGAATTGTCTGCCTCTTGTTCCTTTCTCCCTGGAAGCTATTCAATCAGACTTCTATGAAACTTATGCCTCCTCCAAAATTAATCTTTTCATGGTTGTTAATGACCTCAAGGTGGCTAAATCTCAGTTTTCACTTTACTGTTAGTAGGATGTTGTTGTTGTTCAATTGTTCAGTTGCTCAGTTGTGTCCGATTCTTTGTGACCCTATGGACTGCAGCACATCAGGCTTCACTGTCCTAAACCATCTCCTGGAGCTTTCTCAAACTCATGTCCATTAAACTGGTGATGCCATCCAACCATCAAGACCTCTGTTCTCCCCTTCTCCTCCTGCTTTCGATCTTTCCCAGCATCAGGGTTTTTTCAAATGAGTCGGCTCTTTGCATCAGGTAGTCAAAATATTGGAGCTTCAGCTTCAGCCTCAGTCCCTCTAATGCATATTCAGTATTAATTTCCTTTAGAATTGACTGGTTTGATCTCCTTCCAGTCCAAGGGACTCTCAAGAGTCTTCTCCAGCACCACACTTCAAAAGCATCAATTCTTCAATGCTCAGCCTTCCTTATGGTCCAACTTTCACATCCGTACATGACTACTGGAAAAATCATAGCTTTGACAAGATGGACCTTTTTCGGCAAAGTGGTGTCTTTGCCTTTTAATACGCTGTCTAGGTTTGTCATAGCTTTTGTTTCAAGGAGCAAGTGTCTTTTAATTTCATGGCAGCAGTCACCATCTGCAGTGATTTTGGAAGTGAAGTGAAGTCGCTCAGTCGTGTCTGACTCTTTGCGACCCCGTGGGCTGTAGCCCACCAGGCTTCTCCATCCATGGGATTCTCCAGGCAAGAATACTGGAGTGGGTTGCCATTTCCTTCTCCAGGGGATCTTCCCAACCCAGGGATTTACCCCGGGTCTCCTGCATTGCAGGCAGATACTTTTTAACCTCTGAGCCACAAGGGAGCCCAAGAAAATAAAGTCTGTCAGTTTCTATTGTTTCCCCATCGATTTACATGAAGTGATGGGACTGGACACCATGATCTTAGCTTTTTGAATGTTGAATTTTAAGCCAGCTTTTTCAGTCTCCTCTTTCACCTTCATTGAGAGGCCTTTTAGTTACTCTTTGCTTTCTTCCATGTGGGTGGTGTCATCTTCATATCTGAGGTTTTTGATATTTTCCCCAGCAATCTTGATTCTAGCTTGTGCTTCATCCAGCCTGGCATTTCACATAATGTACTCTGCATTTACGTTAAATGAGCAGGGTGACAATATACAGTCTTGACATTCTCCTTTCCCAATTTGGAACCAGTCCACTGTTCCATTCTGGTTCTGCCTGTTGTTTCTTGACCTGCATACAGATTTCTCAAGAGACAGGTAAGGTGGTCTGGTATTCCCATCTCTTTAAGAATTTTTCACAATTTGTTGTGAAAAATTCCACAATGTCAAAGGCTTTAACATAGTCAATGAAGCAGAAGTAGATATTTTTCTGGAATTTTCTTGCTTTTTCTCTAGTCCAGTGGATGTTGGCAATTTGATCTCTGGTCCCTCTGCATTTTTGAAATCCACCTTGAACACCTCAAAGTTCTCTGTTCACATACTATTGATGCCTAGCTTGGAGTATTTTGAATATTACTTTGCTAGCATGTGAAATGAGTGCAATTGTGTGGTAGTTTGATCATTCTTTGGCATTGCCCTTCTTTGTAATTGGAATGAAAACTGGCCTTTTCCAGTCCTGTGCCCACTGCTGAGTTTTCCAAATTTGTTGGCATATTGAGTGCAGCACTTTAACAGCATCATTTTTAGGATTTGAAATAGCTCAACTGTAATTCCATCACCTCCACTGGCTTTTTTTGTAGTTTGTTTCCTAAGGCCCAGTTGACTTCACGCTCTAACACATCTGTCTTTAGGTGAGCAATCACAGCATCATGGGTATCTGGGTCATTAAGATCTCTTTTTTTTTGGTATAGTTCTATGTATTTTTGCTACCTCTTCTTAATCTCTTATGCTTTTGTTAGATCCATACATTTTCAGTCTTTATTGAGCCCATCTTTGCATGAAATATTCCCTTGGTATCTCTAATTTTCTTGAAGAGATCTCTAGTCTTTCCATTGTATTGCTTTCCTTTATTTCTTTACACTGATCACTTAGGAAGCCTTTCTTATCTCTCCTTGCTATTCTTTGGAACTCTGAATTCAGGTGGCTATATCTTTCCTTTTCTCCTTTGCTGTCACTTCTCTTCTTTACTTAGCTATTTGTAAGGCCTCTTCAGACAACTGTTCTGCCTTTTTGCATTTTGATGGTTTTGATCACTGCCTCTTTTACAATGTTACACACCTCCAACCATAGATCTTCAGGCACTCTATCAGATCTAACCCCTTGAATCTATCTGTCACTTCCACTGTAAATTGTAAGGGATTTGATTTAGGTCATAAGAAAAATGGCTGTCAGAAGAGGCTTTACAAATAGCCGTGAAAAGAAGAGAAGCGAAAAGCAAAGGAGAAAAGGAAAGATATAAGCATCTGAATGCAGAGTTCCAAAGAATAGCAAGGAGAGAAAAGAAAGCCTTCCTCAGCGATCAATGCAAAGAAATAGAGGAAAACAACAGAATAGGAAAAACAAGAGATCTCTTCAAGAAAATTAGAGATTCCAAGGGAACATTTCATGCAAAGATGGGCTCAATAAAAGACAGAAATGGTATGGACCTAACAGAAACAGAAGATATTAAGACGAGGTGGCAAGAATACACAGAAGAACTGTACAGAAAAGATCTTCAGGACCAAGATAATCACAATGGCGTGATCACTCACCTAGGGCAAGACATCTTGGAATGTGAAGTCAAGTGGGCCTTAGAAAGCATCACTACGAACAAAGCTAGTGGAGGTGATGGAATTCCAGTTGAGCTATTTCAAATCCTGAAAGATGATGTGGTGAAAGTGCTGCATTCAATATGCCAGCAAATTTGGAAAACTCAGCAGTGGCCACCGGACTGGAAAAGGTCAGTCTTCATTAAAATCCCAAAGAAAGGCAATGCCAAAGAATGCTCAAACTACTGCACAATTGCACTCATCTCACACGCTAGTAAAGTCATGCTCAAAATTCTCCAAGTCAAGCTTCAGCAATATGTGGACTATGAACTTCCAGATGTTCAGGCAGGTTTTAGAAAAGGCAGAGGCACCAGAGATCAAATTGCCAACATCCACTGGATCATGGAGAAGGCAAGAGAGTTCCAGAGAAACATCTATTTCTGCTTCATTGACTATGCCAAAGCCTTTGACTGTGTGGATCACAATAAACTGTGGAACATTCTGAAAGAGATGGGAATACCAGACCACCTGACCTGCCTCTTGAGAAACCTGTTTGCTGGTCAGGAAGCAACAGTTAGAACTGGACATGGAACAACAGACTGGTTCCAAATAGGAAAAGGAGTATGTCAAGGTTGTATATTGTTCAGTTCAGTTCAGTCGCTCAGTCATGTCCGACTCTTTGCGACCCCATGAATCACTGTATATTGTAATCCTGCTTATTTAACTTATATGCAGAGTACATCATGAGGAACACTGGACTGGAAGAAGGACAGGCTGGAATCAAGATTGCCGGGAGAAATATCAATGACCTCAGATATGCAGATGACACCACCCTTATGGCAGAAAGTGAAGAGGATCTCAAAAGCCTCTTGATGAAAGTGAAAGAGGAGAGTGAAAAGGTTGGCTTGAAGCTAAAATTCAGAAAACAAAGATCATGGCATCTGGTCCCATCACTTCATGGGAAATAGGTGGGGAAATAGTGTCAGACTTTATTTTTTTGGGCTCCAAAATCACTGCGGATGCTGATTGCAGCCATGAAATTAAAAGATGCTTACTCCTTGGAAGGAAAGCTATGATCAACCTAGATAGTATATTAAAACGCAGAGACATTACTTTGCCAACAAAGGTCCGTTTAGTCAAGGCTATGGTTTTTCCCGTGGTCATGTATGGATGTGAGAGTTGGACTGTGAAGAAAGCTGATCGCCAAAGAACGGATGGTTTTGAACTGTGGTGCTGGAGAAGACTCTTGAGAGTCCCTTGGACTGCAAGGAGATCCAACCAGTCCATTCTAAAGGAGATCAGTCCTGGGTGTTTATTGGAAGGACTGATGCTAAAGCTGAAACTCCAATACTTTGGCCACCTCAAGTGACGATTTGACTCACTGGATAAGACTCTGATGCTGGGAGGGATTGGGGGCGGGAGGAGAAGGGGACGACAGAGAATGAGATGGCTGGGTGGCATCACCGACTCGATGAACATGAGTTTGAGTGAACTCTGGGAGTTGGTGATGGACAGGGAGGCCTGGCATACTGTGATTCATGGGGTCGCAAGGAGTCGGACATGACTGAGCGACTGAACTGAACTGAACTGAATGGTCTGGTGATTTTCCCTACTTTCTTCAATTTAAGTCTGAATTTTACAATAAGGAGTTAATGATCTGACCCACAGTCAGCTCCTTGTCTTGTTTTTGCTAACTGTATAGAGCTTCTCCATCTTTGGCTGCAAAGAATATAATCAATCTGATTTTGGTATTGACCATCTGGAGATGTCCATGGAGAGAGTCATCTCTTGTGTTTTTGGAAGAGGGTGTTATATCCAGTGTGTTCTCTTGGTCTTTGCCCTGCTTCATTTTGTACTCCAAGTCCAAACTTGCCTGTTACTCCAGGTATATCTTGACTTCCTACTTTTGCATTAACTTCCCTATGATGAAAAGGCTATCTTTTTTTGTTGTCAGTTGTAGGAGGTCTTATAGGTCCTCACAGTACAGTTCAATTTCAGCTTCTTTGACATTAGTGGTTGGGTCATAGACTTGAATTACTGTGATACTGAATGTCTTGGATAGAAACAGAGATCATTATGTCTTTTTCGAGATTACAACCATGTACTGTCTTTTGGACTCTTTTGTTTACTATGAAGGGTACTCCATTTCTTCCAAAGGATTCTTGCCTGCAGTAATAGATATAATAGTCATCTGAATTAAATTCACCCATTCCAGTCCATTTTAGTTCACTGATTCCGAAAATGTTGATGTTCACTCTTACTATCTTCTGTTTGAGCACTTCCAATTTACCTTGATTCATGGACCTAACATTCCAGGTTCGTAATTTAGTAGAATATGACCTAGTTAATGATTTCCATTCCCTCCTCTTTAATGCATTTCTTTTTTTGGTTTCACAGATGCTCACCAACTCCCTAATTTTCTTTCTTTCTCAATAGTCACTTCTTTACATTTACTAGTTTCACTTCATGTTTCTACGGTCTAAATTGTGGAATGTTTCAGGGCACAGTTCTTGTACCTCTTTTCTTTTGTATTTTTAGTTACTCCTTTTGATTATCTCACCTGATTGCTTGACTTTAAATATCATCTGCACAGTGATCTATGTCTCCAGTACAGACCTCTCCCCTGAAATCTAGACTTGTATGTTCATCAAGGGTGAGCCCAGGTGAACCACTGGCCAACTCACAGAACTGGAGGAAATAATAAATATGTTGTTGTGTTAAGCCACAATGTTTTGTTGTAATTTGTTATTCAGCTATGGATACACTAATGTAAGGGTTGGCTTCATCCTGAAAGCAAATTTAAATGCATAAAAACCCTAATTTTTGAATTATTTATTCACAGAATATATTGATAGACTCCAATCTTACCAGCAAATACAAATGCTTGTTGATTCATGAAAATGAAAATTATTTATTCTTTTTGATTTACCAGAATTCATTATACATGATGCATCATAATAAGAAATCAAAATAACAATTATGTTGTCTCCACGCAGATAGACAAAAGTGTTACTCTAGTTAGTTCAACACTACAATTCATGAGTAAGGTAGAATCCAGTTTTATGAATCACTTAGTAAGCTCAGTCTATGATAATTTAGCAAAATTATCACTTTCCTAACATAATAAATGTAATGAGTTGAATATGTTCTTTTGTTTTTTTTCCTGTCATCTACAGGGCCGTGAAGTTGGGTGTGAATTACTTGCATATAGGCAAAATTATATTTTGTAATGGGCTTTCCTGTTGGTTCAGATGGTAAAGAATCCACCTGTAATGCAGTAGACCTGGGTTCGAGTCCTGGGTTGAGAATATCCCATGTAGAAGGGAATGGCTACCAACTCCAGTATTCTTGCCTAGAGAGAATTCCACGGACAGAGGAACCTGATGGACTGCAGTTCATGGGGTCATAAAGAGTGAGACATAACTTAGCGACTAACACACACACACACATTTTGTAATAAACATTGAATATACTTAAGTAAATAATTTTAATTTACTCCTTGCCCTTTCTTGTTAATCTTATGCATTGTGTACTATATTTGGAGAAAGGCTTATACTAATCACTGATGATTTTTCATTAGAGAACAAAGGATGCCTTTATTTTTTTATTTTATTTTTTTACATTTCTCATAACTGATTAATTTTTTTTTTTTAATTTTACAATATTATATTGGTTGGTTTTGCCATACATTGACATGAATCCGCCCCGGGTGTACATGAGTTCCCCCTCCCAAACCCCCCTCCCACCTCCCTCCTTCCCTTATCCTCCCTCTGGGTCATCCCTGCATACCAGCCCCGAGCATCCTGTAACATGCATCGACCCTGAACTGGCGATTCATTTCACATATGATAATATACATGTTTGGGAGAATGACTATATGGTTTTTGATTGAAGTAGTCTGTTGTGAGAAGTTCTAAGCAAACTGCCAAGTTTTAAGTGTTAATTAAAAAAGTCAACTATGAAAGTCTTATCAACAATATTTTTAGAGATTAACAACAAACATTAGTTGAAGAGTAGTCCAAAGTTGCACTTAACAACTTAAACAACATACCTTGGAATAGGCAATCAGCACTTTAGTTTCTTTTTAGTGGCACTACCTATTATTCCTTAAAAACAACATTGTAAATCAAATAAAATGTTGGAAACATTAACTATTGAATCTTTTAGTTGTATGAGAGTAGAAAACCTAGGTTAAAGTACTACAATTATTGAAACCTGTTTGATAATGATTATTATGATTATAGCAATTGTTCATATTTGTAAAATACCATAGTCTCATTCTTTAAAAGGTTTGACAGGTTCTTTATCTCATTTTATTATGTCAGTGACACTTTGAAGCAAATATTACATTATCATCATCATTATTTTCATTCCCATTTTACACATGAAGAAAATGAAGCTCAGAGAAGTAGAGTGAATTTTCCAAGGTCATATAGCTGGTGAGTAGCAGACCTATTCCAAATTCTTACAAAGCCCTTTTTAGTTAATACAAATAAATACTCAATACATTTATTAAGTGCCACAGAAATTAAAATATCAAAAATTCCATTGAAGAGGAATGGAGAATATTATTTAGACTAGTATTTCAAGTGATGGGTTAGTAGTAGTCCTTCCTTAAACAATAGAGGCAAAAGTAAGAGTATAGAATTCATAATCTGAGGACCTGAGTTCTATTTCTAACTCTGTAATTTAACTAGATTTGTAATCTTGGTCAAGTCACTTATTCTCTGCTATTTAGTCTCCTAATTAAAAAAAAAAATGGGAGCCAAATGTTTTTAGGATTCCAGTGAAGAGAATGAATGAACATTTATTGAGCAGAAATTATAGGTAGCCATTGTCCTAGGAGCTTTATGTCTAATGTTTCATTAAATAAATTACCTTATTAAAGTTCTTCAGAAATTATAAAGTACTCTAAAAATGCTATGCATGTATGTAATTCATTCATTCAGTTATGAATGAAAATTTCTTGTTTTGTGCCCATTTCCTCTTGGCTTTGCTAGGTAATGACTTCATAATTAAATTACTAAACAGTATCACTGGAGGATAATGATTGAATGTGTTATTCTTGGTTTATTTTTCACTCTTCAGGAATATCTATAAAGATATATGACTTTATCTCCAGAGGAATGACTGTAATAGAAGTATTTTTAAACATTGTGACTAGACACTCTAGTGGCAGAAAGCAAGGAAGAACCAAAGAGCCTCTTGATGAGGGTGGAAGAGGAGAGTGAAAAGTTGGCTTAAAGCTCAGCATTAAAAAACTAACATAGTGGCATCTGGTCCCACCATTTCTTGGCAAATAGATGGGGAAAAGTGGAAACAGTGGCAGATTTTATTTTCTTGGGCTGCAAAATCACTGTGGATGTGATTGCAGCCATGAAATTAAAAGAAGCTTGCCATTTGGAAGAAGAGCTATGACAAACCTAAACAGTGTATTAAAAAGCAGAGACATCACTTTGCCAACAGAGGTCCATATAGTCAAAGCTATGTTTTTTCCAGTAGTCATGTACGGATGTGAGAGTTGTATCATAAAGAAGACTGAGTGCTGAATAATCGATGCTTTTGAATTGAAGTGTTAGAGAAGATTCTCGAGAGTCCCTTTGACTGCAAGAAGATCAAACCAGTCAATCCTCAAGGAAATCAACCCTGAGTATTCATTGGAAGGACTGATCCTGAAGCTGAAGTTTAATCCTTTGGTCATCTGATGCGAAGAGCGACTCACTGGAAACGACCCTGATGCTGGGAAAGATTGAGGGCATGAGGAGAAGGGGAGGTGACAGAGGATGAGATGGCTTGGATGGCATCACTGACTCAATGGACATGAATTTGAGCAAGCACCTGGGATATAGTGAAAAATAGGGAAGCCTGGTGTGCTGTAGTCAATGAGGGTACAAAGAGTTGGACACAAATTTGTGACTTAATAACAAGACACTTGAAGAGGAATTTTTTGAAAATGGTTGCTCTGAGATTCCTTTCAAAGCATGCTTTTCAAGAAACTTCCTGTTACACACACACACACACACATATATATACAAATATATGTACATCCATATATATTTTCTGTTTTGCTTAAAAATGGAAGGTATATTGTGATGTCTCAACTGGGTTACTTCTCTGGTTGGTGGTTAGGAACATACCTGAGGACGGAGAAGGAAACTGTATAGAAACAGTAAATAATATGAATCTTTTGAAAACCCATACACTTTTCACATATATGAGACACTGAGGTTTGTTATTGACTTATTTTAAAAATAAATCCTGCACCTCTAAATGTCTAGTTTTTTGCTGTTTGTATTATTTATTTCTACAAAATAGTATTATCAGTAACTTCAGTTCAGTTCAGTCACTCAGTTGTGTCTGACTCTTTGTGACCCCATGAACCGCAGCATGCCAGGCCTCCCTGTCCATCACCAACTTCCGGAGCCTACCCAAACTCATGTCCATTGAGTTGGTGATGCCATCCAACCATCTCATTCTCTGTCATCCCCTTCTCCTCCTGCCCTCAATCTTTCCCAGCATCAGGGTCTTTTCAAATGAGTCAGCTCTTTGCATCAGGTGGCCTAAGTATTGGAGTTTCAGCTTCAACATAGTCCTTCCAATGAACACCCAGGAGTGATCTCATTTAGGATGGACTGGTTGGATCTCCTTGCAGTCCAAGGGACTCTCAAGAGTCTTCTCCAACACCACAGTTCAAAAGCATCAGTTCTTCAGCACTCAGCTTTCTTTATAGTCCAACTCTCACATCCATACATGACTACTGGGAAAGTAGTCATAGCCTTGACTAGACGGACCTTTGTTGGCAAAGTAATGTCTCTGCTTTTTAATATGCTGTCTAGGTTGGTCATAACTTTCCTTCCAAGGAGCAAGAGTCTTTTAATTTCATGGCTACAATCACCATCTGCATTGATTTTGAAGCCCCCAAAACAAAGCTTGCCACTGTTTCCAATGTTTCCCCATATATTTGCCATGAAGTGATGGGACCGGATGCCATGATCTTAGTTTTCTGAATGTTGAAATTTAAGCCAACTTTTTCACTCTCCTCTTTCACTTTCATCAAGAGGCTCTTTAGTTCTTCATTTTCTGCCATAAGGGTGGTGCCATCTGTATATCTGAGGTTATTGACATTTCTCCCAGAAATCTTGGTTCCAACTTGTGCTTCCTCCAGCCTAGCGTTTCTCATGATGTACTCTGCATATAAGTTAAATAAGCAGGGTGACAGTATACAGCCTTGACATACTCCTTTTCCTATTTGGAACCAGTCTATTGTTCCATGTCCAGTTCTGTTGCTTCCTGACCTGCATACAGGTTTTTCAAGAGGCAGGTCAGGTGGTCTGGTATTCCCATCTCTTTCAGAATTTTCCACAGTTACTAATCAGTAACTTAGTTTCTTGAAACAACACACATTGTTTTTTCAGCACAGAGTTTCTGTGGATCAAGAGTCTAGATATGGCTTGGTTGAGTATTCTTCCCTTTAAGGTCTCAGAAGGCTGCTGTCAATGTGTTAGCCAGGGTTGCAGTCTCATCTGTGGCTTGACTAGGGAGTAAGGATCAGACTTCCAAATTCATTCAAGTTATTGACAGAACTCAGTCCCCTGTGGTTATAGGAATGAGGGCTTCAGTTTCTCTCTGGCTATTGACTGGAGTCAGTCTACCTTAGCTCCTGTACTATGTCCGTAGTTCCTTGTCATGTGAAATTCCCCACTATAGTTGAGTGCTTTCTCAAAGGAGCAAAAGAAACAAAGAAAGATATGGGCATTGTAGTCTTATGTAACATAACATGTAATTAAGTATCTATAATCACATAACATCTTGCCACTTTTTCCATATTCTGTTTCCTAGGAAAAAGTACAGCCATTTGGTGGTGAATGGGCATGCATAACTTGGTCAAACTAAGAGCCTTGATGTTCAGAGTCACCCAAGACAGATGGGTCAGTGAAGAGTTATGACAAAATGTGGTCCACTGAAGGAGGGAATGACAAACCGTTCCAGTATTCTTGCCATGAGAACCGCATGAACAGTATGAAAAGACAAAAAAATATAACACCAGAAGATGAGCTCCCTAGGTCAGAAGGTGTCCAATATGCTACTAGGGACCAGTGGAAGACAATTACTAATAGATCCAGAAAAAATGAAGAAGCTGGGCAAAAGCAGAAACGATGCTGAATTTTTGTTGTCAGGTGGTGAAAGTAAAGTTCAATGCTGTAAAGAACAGTATTTCATAGGAACCTGCAATGTTAGATCCATGAATCAAGGTCAATTGGACGTAGTCAAGCAGGAGATGGCAAGAATGAACATTGGCATCTTAGGAGTCAGTGAACTAAAATGGACAGGATGACCATTATATCTACTACTGTGTGCTCAAATCCTTAGAAGTGGAGTAGCCCTCATAGTCAACAAAAGGGTCTGAAATGCAGTGCTGTGCTGTGCTTAGTTACTCAGTCATGTCCGACTCTTTGCAACCCTGTGGACGGTAGCCCACCAGGCTCCTCTGTCCATGTAGATTCTCCAGTCAAGAATGCTAGAGTGGGTTGCCATGTCCTTCTCCAGGGGAACTTCCCAACCTAGGGATCGAACCCAGGTTTCCCACATTTCAGGCAAATTCTTTACCATTTGAGCCACCAGGGAAGCCCATGAAATGCAATACTTGGCTGCAGTCTCAAAAATGACAGAATGATCTCAGTTCATTTTCAAGGCAAACCATTCAACATCATCGTAATCCAAATCTGTGCCCCAACCACTGATGCTAAAGAAGCTGAAGTTGACTGGTTCTATGAAGACTTACAAAACCATCTAGAACTAACACCAAAGGAAGTTGTCCTTTTTATCATAGGGAATTGAAATGGGAAAGTAGGAAGTCAAGGGATGCCTGGAGTAACAGGCATGTTTGGCCTTGGAGTACAAAATGAAACGGGACAAAGGCAAACAGACTTTTGTCAAGAGAACACACTAGTCACAGCAAATACCCCTTTCCAACAACACAAGAGAAGACTCTACAGATGGACACCACCAGATGGTCAGTACCAAAATCAGATTGATTATATTCTTTGCAGTCGAAGATGGAGAAGCTCTATACAGTCAGCAAAAACAAGGCCTGGAGCTGATTGTGGCTCAGATCATTAACTCCTTATTGCAAAATTCAGGCTTAAATTGACAAAAATAGGGAAGACCACTAGGCCATTTATATATGACCTAAATCAAATCCCTTATGATTAAACAGTGGAGGTGACAAATAGATTCAAGAAATTGGATCTGGTAGACAGAGTGCCTGAAGAACTATGGACAGAAATTTGTAACATTGTAGAGGAGTCAGTGACCAAAATCATCACAATGAAAAAGAAATGCAAAAAAAATGAAGTGGTTGTCTGAGAAGGTTTTACAAATAGCTGAGGAGAGAAGAGAATTGAAAAGCAAGGAAGAAAGGAAAGCATATTCTTAACTGAATGAAGAGTTTCAGAAAATAGCAAGGAGAGATTCTAAGAAGGCCTTCTTAAATGAACAATGAACAAATGAGCAAAGAAATAGAGAACAGTATAATGGGAAAGAGAATTCCGCAGACAGAGCTACAGGCTACAGTCCATGGGCTCACAAAGAGTTGGACATGACTAACTGACGAATACACACACACAGAAATCTCTTCAAGAAAATTGGAGAGATCAAGGGAACATTTCATGCAAGGATGGACATAATAAAGAATAGAAATGGTCCTAACAGAACCTAACAAAATCAGAAGAGATTCAGAAGTGGTGGCAAGAATACCCAGAAGAATTGTACAAAAAAGGTCTTAATGACCTGGATAACCATGATGGTATGGTCACTCACCTAGAGCGAGGCATCCTGGAGTGTGAAGTCAAGTAGGCTGTAGGAAGCGTTACAGTGAACAAAGTGGAGATGATGGAATTCTAGTTGAGCTATTTCAAATCCTAAAAGATGCTGCTGTTAAAGTGCTGCATCAATATGTTAGCAAATTTGGAAAACTCAGCAGTGGACACAGGACTGGAAAAATGTCAGTTTTCATCATTCCAATCCCAAAGAAGGGCAATTTCAGAAAATGTTCAAACTACTGCAAATTGCTCTCACTTCGAATGCCAGCAAAATTATGCTCAATATCCTTCAAGCTTGGCTTCAGCAGTTTGTGAACCAAGAACTTCCAGATGTACCGCGTGGGTTTAGAAAAGGCAGAGAAGCCAGAGATCAAATTGCCAACATCTGTTAGATCATAGAGAAATCAGGGGAGTTCCAGAAAAACATCTACTTCTGCTTCATTTACTGCACTAATCCTTTGACTTTGTGGATCACAAGAAACTGTGGAAAATTCTTAAAGAGATGTGAATACCAGACCACCTTACCTTTCTCCTGAGAAACCTGTATTCGGGTCAAGAAGCAGCAGTTAACTCCTTGCATGGAACAGCTCCTTGCATTTGAACAAAGAAGTGTGACAAGGCTGTGTGTTTTCACCCTGTTTATTTAACTTATATGCAGAGTACATCATGGGAAATTCTGGGCAGGATAAATCACAAGCTGAAATCAAGATTGCCAGGAGAAATGTCAACAACCTCAGATATGCAGATGAGACCTCTCTAATGGCAGAAAACTAAGAGAACTAAAGAGCCTCTTGATAAGGGTGAAAGAGGAGAGTGAAAAAGCTGACTTAAAACAACAACTTTCAAAAAATAAAGATCATGGATTCCAATCCCATTACTTCATGGTAAATGGAAGGCAAAAAAGCAGAAGCAGTGACAGACTTTATTTTCTTGAAATCCAAAATCACTTTGCATGGTGAATGCAGCCTTGAAATAAAAAGACTCTTGCGGCTTGGAAGGATAGCTATGACAAACCTAGACAATATAATAAGAAGCAGAGACATACATCACTTTGCCGACAAAGTTCCATCTAGTCAAAGCTATGGTTGTTCTGATAGTCATGTATGGATTTGAGAGTTGGACCATAAAGAAGACTGAACACCAAATATAACTGATGCTTTTGAACTGGTGCTTGAGAAGACTCTAGAGTCCCTTGGACAGCAAGTAGATCAAACCAGTCAATCCTAAAGGAAATCAACCCTGAATCTTCATTGGAAGGACTGATGCTGAAGCTGAAGCTCCAATAAATACTTTGGCCACCTGGTGTGAGGAACTAACTCATTTGAAAAGACGTTGATGATGGGAAAGACACTGATGATGAAGAGGAAGAGGATGAACTGGTTGGATGCATCACTGACTCAGTGGACATGAATTTGAGCAAGCTCTGGGAGATGGCGAAGGACAGGGAAGCCTGGTGTGCTTCAGTCCATGGGTCGCAAAGCGCCGGACACAAGTTAGCAACTGAACAACAGCAGCAACAAATGCTGTTTAATGGCAGATATTGTGAAACTGACATCTCGTATGCTTTTCATACTTAAGGCATCTGTCTCTTCTCTATTTTTCTGTCGCTTCTCTACTCCCACTCTCAGCTCTCCATCTTATTATTATTCTTTTTTTCTGACCACACCATATGGCTTGTGGGATCTTAGTTGTCTGACCAGGGATTAAATCCAGGCCATTGTAAGTGAAAGCATGGTGTCCTAACCACTGGACTCCCTGGAAAATTTCTCCATGTTTTTATCTCTGCCAACCTCCTAATTGTGCAAATATAGAGATATCTTAGCCAGTGATAGAACCTATCATTTTATTTTTTATATCCATCTGGATCACTATATGAACTCTCTAGCAAGTATGGACTTCATTTATGTTCTAGATACTCAAGGAGATACTTTACGCTGATTGCTACTTGCTCGAGATAGATTTACAATGACTTAGCAAAGTTGTTTTTTTTTTTTTTTTCGGAGAAAGCAATGGTACCCCACTCCAGTACTCTTGCCCGGAAAATCCCATGGATGGTGGAGCCTGGTAGGCTGCAGTCCATGGGGTTGCTAAGAGTCGGAAATGACTGAGCGACTTCCCTTTCACTTTTCACTTTCATGCACTAGAGAAGGAAATGGCAACCCACTCCAGTGTTCTTGCCTGGAGAATCCCAGGGACGGGGGAGCCTGGTGGGCTTCTGTCTATGGGGTCACACAGAGTCGGACACGACTGAAGCGACTTAGCAGCAGCAGCAGCAGCAAAGTTTTTTACATTATCATATGTTTTATGACCATTTGTATGACTGATTCATTGGATATTGATGATGCTATCCACTCTACTCCATAATACCTTTACACTTGTCCTTTCAGTCTAGAATTTATCTTCCTTCCTTTATCCCTTTTTTTATCCTTATTTCCCTCCTTCCACTCCTATAAATATCTCTTAAAAATACTGCAAGTCCTTTACTTCCCTAACATTGGTGCAAAACTTTCTCAAACCCCCTACATCTACTAATCAATTCTGACAGGAGAATTGATCATACGTTGGGGGCGGGAGGAGAGGGGAGGACAGAGAATGAGATGGCTGGATGGTATCACCGACTCTGTGGACATGAATTTGAGTGAACTCCGGGAGTTGGTGATGGACAGGGAGGCCTGGCGTGCTGTGATTCATGGGGCCGCAGAGAGACACGACTGAGCTACTGAACTGAACTGAACTGAACTGAATATGTTAGTTTCCCTACATACTTATTTTGTGTTTTCTTCTTGAAAATTAAATATTATTTCCATTTTATAGATGAGAGAAAGTCATACTCAAAGAGGAACTATAACTTGCCTAATGTCTCACAATTATCCTGTGGTAGAACTGGGATTGAAATCTATCAGTCTTATTTCAAAGCCCATACTTTTCGTACTACAAAAAGTTGCCTCTCAGCACTTTTCATATATCTCATTTTATGCTTCCTTCTTTTGTTACTTGTTTATATCCTTGTCTCGTATACTGTATTATAGTTTTTAAAAAAATAGAAACCATGTTTCTTATTATACCCCTTTTTCCCCCGCTGCTCACTGGTTCCTAAAAGTCTTGCGTGTGCATGCTCTGTAGTGTCTGAATTTTTGTGGCCCTATGGACTATAACCTGCCAGGCTCCTCTGTCCATTGAAATTTTCCAGGCAAGAATACTGGAATGGGTTACTATGCCCTCCTCCAAGGGATCTTCCTTACCCATGCCTCTTAAGTCCTTTGCATTGGCAGGTTTTTTTTTTTTTTTTTTTTTACCAATAGCATCACCTGGGAAGCAATGTCTTACATACAGTTAACCTCCAGAGATGCTTGCTGCAAAGAAAGAATTGTTATTGTACTCTTTAAGGCAACTAAGGCTATATTCTATGTAAATATAATGTATCCCCACATATTTATTTGAAAATATTTTTTATGAATGTAGTATGTGCCCACCATTATTCTGGAGCATAAGTTTGTGTTTAGAGATAGTGACTAAAACAGTCTTTGGTTTAAGTAACAGTCTTTGGTTTAAATGCTAGTTCTGAAACTTATTTGTATAATCTTGGGTATGTTATTTACGCTCTTAGAACCACTGTGTTTTTCAGCTTTATAAGAGTAATATAAAACATACCCCTAAAATGAAAAGTGAAAGTCGCTCAGTCGTGCCTGATGGGCTATACACTCCATGGAATTCTCCAGGTCAGAACGCTGGAGTGGGTAGCCTTTCCCTTCTCCAGGGGATCTTCCCAACCCAGGGATCAAACCCAGATCTCCTGCATTGCAAGTGGATTCTTTACCAGCTGAGCCACAAGGGAAACCCAAGAATACTGGAGTGGGTAGCCTATCCCTTCTCCAGGGGATCTTCCCAACCCAGGAATTGAACTAGGGTCTCCTGCATTGCAGGTGAATTCTTTACAAACTGAACTATTAGGGAAGCCCAAAACATACCTCTAGGGAATGAAATTAGGAAATGTGTATAAAGGATTTTGCTTGCTCTTTCATGTGTTGTATTCTTGCTGAATGTTAGGTGTTTTTTTTTTTTTTTTCCCACAATCTCCTTCTTACCAATCACTGGCATATTCCCTAGTAAAGGGATAATAAAGTTGAGTTTTAAGTCTGAATGATGTTTCCCACTGTATTTATTATGATTTTGCTGTTATCTTAAGATATGATGACTTTCTAGAGTATGAGATGTAAAATTGTTGAGTCAAGAGTGGTCCCACAAGTTTTTGTATGCATCTGGCTTTGGTACTAAAATTAGTTGTCTTTCCAAATAAGGGTATTCATGGAGGTCTGGACTGTAGGGGTAAATTAAGTGCATCAATCAGATATTGTTGATTTCAGACACAGAAGTTCTTTGAGAAGGTCTCAAGTTCTGAGACTCAGTTACTTCAATACTGAGCTTTATCTATTTCAGAAAATTTCCTAAAGTTGAGTCTGTGGATTTTTCTGTTTGATTTACAACCTTGGCCTCTAAAACTTCTGATCATATTTTATTTTCCAATAGTGAAGAAGGGCTAATTATTAGAGTAACAAAGAAGCCATGTATTTTAAGGCTGTCAGAGTTGATAAAGGGTACTTTTAATGAAAATTAACTTTAGTGAGATATTTGCAATGTATATGTTGCACCATGGATGTATTCATTTTATATCCTTTCTGAGAATCTAAATTTACTGTTTCACAACCATTATTATTATTGTTATTATTTTACGTTAGCTATGGTTTTTCCAGTGGTCACGTATGGATGTGAGAGTTGGACTGTGAAGAAAGCTGATCGCGAAGAATTGATGCTTTTGAACTGTGGTGCTGGAGAAGACTCTTGAGAGTCCCTTGTACCGTAAGGAGATCCAACCAGTCCATTCTAAGGGAGATCGATCCTGGGTGTTCATTGGAGGGACTGATGCTGAAGCTGAAACTGCAATACTTTGGCCACCTCATGCAACGAGTTGACTCACTGGAAAAGTTTCTGATGCTGGGAAAGGTTTGGGGCGGGAGAAGAAGGGGACGACCGAGAAAGAGATGGCTGGATGGCGTCACCGACTCTGTGGACATGGGTTTGAGTGAGCTCCGGGAGTTGGTGATGGAAAGGGAGGCCTGGCTTGCTGTGATTCATGGGATCGCGGAGAGTCGTACACGACTGAGCGACTGAACTGAACTGAACTGAACTGATGCTCACGGAGAGTGAATGGTAGGGAATTGTCTGTTTTTCAGAAATATTTTTGACATTTCCTTAGCTACCAAAGTGAAGATAAGTAGCTATGATCTTGAAAGATTAATATGAATTATCATTTTATCTGCAACCAAACATTTAAATACCTGTTGACATTTTCTGTGGGAGATTAACATTTAATTTGTAAAAAGAATTAGAAATCTTTGAAATAAAACACTTCCTAAGTTTATAAAATGAAACAAGAAATATTCACTGCAAAGACCTTTGAATATAATATTGTAATTGTCATTTTAAAAGTTCTTTGGTTACATTCAAAATGTCAATATTATCAACCGAAATCACATAAAAGTAGTCAATACTTAAATAAAGAAAATTTAACCATTAAATATATTAGTTGACAGATGAATAGATGCCTCACAGAGAAGCATTTGGCATGCAATTATATTCTTCAGCCATCAAACTAGACAATGATGTGATTAAAGTGGCATATTATGTTTTATCTGTAAAAGTAAACTTGTGACGCTTAAGATTTTAAATTGTATACAAGATGTATAATTAGAGAAGTTTAAGTGTATGCATTAATAGGGTCAATTAAGTATTTTGATGATTAATAATTTTGTGTTACTTGGAAATTATCAAGGTAACTATATGCTACTACTGTCACCGTTTAATTTTGTGGAGCACTTACTATGTGCTAAGCACTGGGTTTGGTGTTTTACATTGTTTAACTCACTAGATCTTTAAAACAGCCCTTTGAGGCAGTTTTTATTATTTTCATTTTTAATGATAAAGAGTAAAGTAACATTTTATTCATAGTATAATGTGAGTACAATCAGTGCTTCATTGTTCATTTCCTAATTGCTTAACTTGGTCATACAGCAGACTTTATTCTTATTTCTTTTAAAAATCACTTTAAAATATTGAAAGACTGATATATGTATATTCATTATTGGAAATATATAAAAGACACATGAAGTAAATAAAAGAATCTGTAATTTAAAAACCATAATACTACCTAGAAACAAATTGTACTAACCTATTCATTTCCTTTTTATTTATAGAAAAATTCAGAAACGTGTTTTTTAAATGTGGTTGAGATTATGGGTAAAGAGTAAAAAATTTTTGGTGTGTTTTCACTTTCCATTATACCAGGAACATTTTCTTAAGGCAGTAAATATTTAAAAAATATAATTAAATAACTTGTATGACAGGATAGTATTCAGTGATTGGAATTATTTAGTGGTTTACCTATTTTTGAACATTTAGTAACTTATGTTGCTATTATGAGTAACGTCATTGTCCATAAATTTTTGTCTTCATTTCTCTTCATTTCCTGAGAATACTGTACCTAGAAGTGAAATTAAACTCCAAAGGATCTATTTTTCTGGAGCACTTGAAGTCTATTGCTAATTGCTTTTCAGAAAGATTTACCAATTTAAGCTTATAAAAACAGTGTGGGAAAGTCACTATATACTCACCAGTACTGCTGAAGCTGAAGCTGCAATACTTGGGCCACCTGATTTGAAGAGCCAGTTTGTTGGAAAAGATCCTGTTGCTGGAAAAATTGAGGGCAGGAAGAGAAGGGGATGACAGAGGATAAGATGGTTGGATGGCATCATTGACTCAATGGACATGAGTTGGAGCAAACTCTGGGAGCTAGTGAAGGACAGGGAAGCCTGGAAAGCTGCAGTCCATGGGGTTGGACATGACCAAGTGTTGGACATGACTGAGCGACTTAACAACAAATTGGGAATAATCACCAATATTGGGAATAAGGAACTTTTCCTTATTCTCACAGGCAAAAAATGACCTCTCATTGTTTTAACTTGGATTTCTTTGATAATTAATAGGGTTCAACTTATGTCATATATTTGTGGACATTTGCTTCTCTGGTTCTGTGAGTTGTCTGTTCATGTCATTTTTCTATTGGAGTTTTAGCATTTTTTGAATGATGTATCTGAGTTTTCAACGGTTTAAGAATATCAAGTTTAGTTAACTTTGTGACCAGTCTTTTTCTTAAGTTGATATGTTTTTGACATAAGAGAGTTTACATATTTTTATATAGTCAAATACATTGGTTATTCTCTTTATGTCTAATCCTTCCAAATCCTTTCATATCAGAAAAATATCTACTTCAGTTTGCTGCTAGTCATTTTATGGTTTTCTTCCATATTCTTAAATCTTTAATCCTTATCAAATTTATTTAAGTGTATGTTATAAATGGAGATTCTAACTTAAAATTTTCTGAATGGCTAGTTTTATCATTTATTTATCAAATAACTTACGTCTTTACTTCTTTTTATGCTTCCTTTATTATTCTTTACTACCCACCCCCAGCATACACATTTGTGATCTGTTGTTTACAAGACTGTGGCCTTAGACCCCCCAGTCAGAGTAATGTAGGGTTCTTACTAAAATGCACATTCCTGAGCCCCAAATCTGGGCTATTAAATTAGAAACTCTGCAGATGTACTTTGGGTGTATATAGGACATTGCTCCCTTTCCAGAAATTTCATACCCCTCTTATTATTTAGCTAATTAGATACATGATATATTGGTGAATGTCTGGAGTTAATCTATTTTAAAAATGAGGTTCTAGTAGATGCATTAGTTTATGATGCATTACAACTTTGTAATAGTCTTATCTAGGTATATGATATATCTTGCTATTGGTTAATGTCTTCCTATTTATCTTTAAGGAAAACTTAAAGCAAATAAATTTGCAAATGGTTTATGATGATAAATCTGTCTTCTCAAGAAACAGTTTAACGCTTCTGTGTGGGGCCGTTTGTGTGACTATACTTAGTATTTACTATTCAATTAATGTCCATTTCAGTTGTTCTTGTCCCAGTGTCCTTCTTCTTAATACGTTTATCATATTTTTATTTCTTTTTAATTTGCTATTTGTATATCCTATCTTTGTATGATAATCTCAAGGGCAAGGAATTTTGTCTTATTATTTTCTAAATTCGTCTTTCAACATCTGGAGCAATGTGTAATACACCAAGTGTCCAGCAAATATTTGGCGAGTTATTTGACTTACCACTACTGATCTGGACCTCAAAATGAAATAGCCATGAATGAATTAATATTTATGCTCCTGGAACAATATAATATATCCTCCATTGAACTTCTCATATATATATTCGACATTCATTTCACCAAATATTTATTTACTGAGTTTGTGTTATGAGTCATGCATTATTCTAGGAACAAAATTATACAAATATAAATAAGACAATTTCTGTCATTAAGATTTTTATTAAGCATTGAGGTGAGACAGATGTAAGTGAGTAATTTAAATGCAAAGTGTTAAAACAGAGCTGAGTAAAAGTGCTATGAGAGCATTCCTCAATTTAGTTCAGTCGCTCAGTCACGTCCGACTCTGCAACCCTATGGACTGCCAGGCCTCCCTGTCCATCACCAACTCCCGGAGTTTACTCAAACTCATGTCCATTGAGTTGGTGATGCCATCCACTGTCTCATCCTCTGTTGTCCCCGTCTCCACCCACTTTCAATCTTTCCGAGCATCAGGGTCTTTTCCAATGAGTCCATTCTTTGCATCAGGTGGCCAAAGTATTGGAGTTTCAGCTTCAGCATCAGTCCTTCCAATGAATATTCAGGACTGATTTCCTTTAGGATGGACTCATTTGATCTCCTTGCTGTCCAAAGGACTTTCTGGGGAACACATGTACACCCAGGGCAGATTCATGTCAATGTATGGCAAAACCAATACAATAATGTAAAGTAATTAGCCTCCAATTAAAATAAGTAAATTTAAAAAAAAGAGTCTTCTCCAACAGCACAGTTCAAAAGCATCAATTCTTCAGTGCTCAGCTTTCTTTATAGTCTAACTCACATCCATATATGACTACTGGAAAAACAGTAGCTTTGACTAGAGGGACCTTTGTTGGCAAAGTAATGTTTCTGTATTCTAATATGCTGTCTAGGTTGTTCACAACTTTGCTTCCAAGGAGCAAGTGTCTTTTAATTTCATGGCTGCAGTCACCATCTACAGTGATTTTTGGAACCCCCCAAAATAAAGTTTCTTGCTGTTTCCATTGTTTCCCCATCTATTTGCCGTGAAGTGATGGGACCGGATGCCATGATCTTAGTTTTCTGAACGTTGAGTTTTAAGCCAACTTTTTCACTCTCCTCTTTCACTTTCATCAAGAGGCTTTTTAGTTCTTTTTCACTTTCTGTCATAAGGGTGGTGTCATCTGCACATCTGAGATTATTGATATTTCCGCCGGCAATCTTGATTCCTCCTTGTGCTTCCTCCAGCCCAGCGTTTCTCATGATGTACTCTGCATATAAGTTAAATAAGCAGGGTGACAATGTACAGCCTTGATGTACTCCTTTCCCGATTTGGAACCAGTCTGTTTTTCCTTGTCCAGTTCTAACTGTTGCTTCTTGACCTGCATTCAGGTTTTTCAAGAGGCAGGACAGGCGGTCTGGTATTCCCATCTTTTTAAGAATTTTCCACAGTTTGTTGTGATTCACACAGTCAAAGGCTTTGGCATAGGCAATAAAGCAGAAATAGATGTTTTTCTGGAACTGTTGCTTTTTCAATGATCCAACGGATGTTGGCAATTTGATCTCTGATTTCTCTGCCTTTTCTAAATCAGGCTTGCACATGTGAAATTTAACAGTTCACGTACTGTTGAAGCCTGACTTGGAGAATTTTGAGCATTACTTTGCTAGCATGTGAGATGCGTGCAATTGTGCAGTAGTTTGAGCATTCTTTGGCATTTCCTTTCTTTGGGATTGGGATGAAATCTAACCTTTTGCAGTCCTGTGGCCACTGCTGAGTTTTCCAAATTTGCTGGCATATTGCATACAGGACTTTCACAACATCATCTTTTAGGATTTGAAATAGCTCAAGTGGAGTTCCATCACCTCCACTAGCTTTGTTTGTTGTGATACTTCCTAAGGATCACTTGATTTTATATTCCAGGATGTCTGGCTCTAGGTGAGTGATCACAGCAATGTGATTATCTGGGTCTTGAAGATATTTTTTTGTATCGTTCTTTTGTGTATTCGTGCCACCTCTTCTTAATATCTTCTGCTTTTGTTAGGTGAATACCATTTCTATCCTTTGTTGTGCCCATCTTTAAAGGAAAAATTCCCTTGGTATCTCCCATTTTCTTAGAGAGATCTCTAGTCTTTCCCATTCTATTGTTTTCTTCTATTTCCTTGCACTGATCACTAAAGAAGGCTTTCTTATCTCTCCTTGCTATTTTGGAACTCGGCATTCAAATGGTTATATCTTTCATTTTCTTCTTTAACTTTTGCTTCTCTTCTTTTCATAGCTGTTTGTAAGGCCTCCTCAGACAACCATTTTGCCTTTTTGCATTTCTTTTTCTTGGGGATGGTCTTGATCACTGCCTCCTATACAATGTCACAAATCTCCGTCCATACTTCTTCAAGCACTTTGTTTATCAGATCTAATCCCTTGAATCTATTTGTCACTTCCACTGTATAATCGTAAAGGACTTGATTTAGGTCATACCTGAAAGGTCTAGTGGTTTTCCCTACTTTCTTAAATTTAAGTCTGAATTTTGCAATGAGGAATTCATGATCTGAGCCACAGTCAGCTCTCGGTCTTGTTTTTGCTGACTGTATAGAACTTTTCCACCTTTGGCTGCAAAGAATATAATCAATCTGATTTTGGTATTGACCATCTGGTGATGTCCATGTGTAGAGTCTTCTCTTGTGTTGTTGGAAGAGGGTGTTTGCTATGACCAGTGCGTTCTCTTGACAAAACTCTGTTAGTCTTTGCCTTCCTTATTCTGTGCTCCAAGGCCAAATTTTCCTGTTACTCCAGGTGTTTCTTGACTTCCTACTTTTGCATTCCAGTCCCCTGGAATGCAAAGGACATCTTTTTTGGGTGTTAGTTCTAAAAGGTCTTGTAGGTCTTCATAGAACCATTCAGCTTCTTCAGCATTACTGGTAGGGGTATAGACTTGGATTAATGTGATATTGAGTGGTTCGCCTTGTAAATGAACAGAGATCATTCTGTCGTTTTTGAGATTGCGTACAAGTACTGCATTTCAGACTCGTTTGTTGACTGTGAGGACTACTCAATTTCTTCTAAGGGATTCTTGCCCACAGTAGTAGATATAATGGTCATCTGAATTAATTTCACCCATTCCAGTCCATTTTTGTTCGCTGATTCCTAAATTGTCGATGTTTACTCTTGCCATCTCCTGTTTGACCACTTCCATTTGCCTTGATTCACAGACCTAACATTCCAGGTTCCTATGCAATATTGCTCTTTACAGCATCAGACTTTAATTCCATCAACAATCACCTCCACTGCTTGGTGTTGTTTTTGCTTTGGCTCTGTCTCTTCATTTTTTCTGGACTTAATTCTCCACTTATCTCCAGTAGCATATTAGGCCCCTACCGACATGGGAAGTTCATCTTTCAGTGTCCTGTCTGTTTGCCTTTTCTTACTGTTCATGGGGTTCTTAAGGCAAGAATACTGAAGTGGTTTGCCATTCCCTTCTCCAGTGGACCTCGTTTTGTCAGAAGTCTCCACCATGACCTGTCCGTCTTTGGTTTTCCTCTACATGGCATGGCTTATAGTTTCATTGAGTTAGACAAGGCCGTGGTCCGTTTGATCAGATTGGTTAGTTTTCTGTGATTGTGTTTTCAGTATGTCTGCCCTCTGATGGAGAAGGATAAGAGGCTTATGGAATTTCCTGATGGGAGAGATGACTGAGGGGGAAACTGGGTCTTGTTTTGATGGGCAGGGCTATGCTCAGTAAATCTTTAATCCAATGTCCTGTTGAAGGATGGGGCTGTGTTCCCTGTTGTTTGACCTGATGTGAAACTATGGTGGATGTGATGAAAATAATTTTGACCTTCAAAAGGTCCCATGCACCCATTGCTACACTCAGTGCCTTCAACTCTGCAGCAGGCGGCCAGCTGACCCATGCGTCCACCCGAGACTCCTCGACACTCACAGGCAAGTCTGGGTCAGTCTCTTGCGGGGTCACTGCTCCTTTCTCCTTGGTCCTGGTGCACAGAAGGTTCTGTTTGTGCCCTCCAAAAGTCTATGTCCCAGTTCTGGCGGCTCTCTGGTGGGTTAATGGTGACCTCCTCCAAGAGGGCTTATGCTATACTCAGGTCTACTGCACCCAGAGCCCCTGCCCCTGCAGCAGCCCACTGCTGACCCGCACCTCCACAGGAGATGCTCACACACAGCTCTGTCTCAGTCTCTGTGGGGTCTCTGGGTCCTGGTGCGCACAGGGTATGTTTGAGCCCTCTGAGCATCTCTGGTGGGTATCGTGTTTTATTCTAAACGCAATTTCGCCCCTCCAGATGTCTTGCAGAGGCTTCTCCTTTGCCCTTGGATGTGGGATATCTTCTCAAAATTGCCCCAGCACCATGCAGCCACCACTCCAGAGCTTACCATCTTGCTGTGGCTTCTCTGCCCTTGGACGTGGGGTATTTCCTTGCAGTCGCTCTAGCAGTGGCAACTGCAGCACCGTGAATCCTCAATACTGATGGCAATTAATTTAAAGTATTGTATAGTAGAATATTTAGCATTTTCTTAGATTTAGAATCCTAGCTCTCTTAATCCCAACAGTTCCGTAACCTTGAATGTTACTACTGCTCTGAAATAATATTCTCACCTAAAGTGGAGAAAATCATACTTACCTCACAGATGTGATGTGAATCTTCAATGAATTACATATATAAATTTATATGCCTTGTGCAAAATTTATTTCCTCCTCTTCTTTTGTGGAAAGACCTTGAAATGGTGTAATTCAACTGAAAATAAATCAGTTCCTTTTTTAAAAATGAAATGCACTTGTTTTTTGTTTATGGTCATTTTATATTAATTTTCAAGCTGAAATAACCCTGGAAGTTTAACATGTACAATTAAAATGTACATAAAACGTTTATTATAATTAAGGATAGTAAAAATAAGGTAAAAAATAGAATGTGTGTAGGGGAAGAAACAAAACAAAACCTTGGGTTCTTAGTCTATTTCTGTTAAGAAATTTGTAATCCAGTATTTGCATTATGTATGCCTGTCTATTTTTACCAGTGAATTTCAAATCTCTGAGCAAGGACTGAACTGTGTTTACATTTTATCCATAGTACTGAGCATAGTATATGGAACATGTTGTTTAGTCATTAAGTTGTGTCCTCCTCTTTGCAATCTCATGGACTGTAGCCCGCTAGTCTCCTCTGTCCATGGTACTTCCCAGGCCAAAATGCTGGAGTCAGTTGCCATTTCCTTCTCCAGGGGATCTTCCTGACCCAGGGATCAAACTCATGTCTCCTGCATTGACAGGTTAATTTTTGACCACTGAGCTACCAGGGAAGTCTCATATGGAACATGCTAAGTGTTCTATAAAATAATGCTGAGTCAGGGAAACTCTCTATTACCCTGGCTCAAGATAAACTGAGAAATATAGCCTATAAATAGTAAATAGTTAATTGAAATAGATAATATTAATTTTAGAAAGTGACGAGTTGAGTTTAACAATAGGTAGTAAAAATGTATTTCAGATAAAGATGTGAGAGGAATCTTCCATTCAGCCGCAGGAGAGTGAAGAGGTAGTAGAGTGTTTGAAGGGTGGGTGGCATCAGGTCTAAGTGTCCTGCTAGCTTCTCCTAGCTCCAAAGAGAGTTGTCCTAGTGATATTAATATTAAACATGTCCAACCCTATCTATTGGGAAGACCTCATGTAGGCACTCCTGGTATGCATGAAGGATTGATAAAACTAAATATGTTTGGTAAGGTTTCAGTAATGTTTCCCAAAATAACCAAGATATTCTTGATTTTCACAGTTACCCAGTAGGTTGATTAGAATTTCATAAGCCAAAACTAAAAATTTATTTCTACTAATCAGTTTCAGTTTTCATGCTATAGGAGAAATTTATAAATAAGAATATTCTGCACAATAATTTTTAAAGAACTTGGAAAAGATTAACAATATTTTCATTTTAGTGGTGATGATGCTTGTCTTCAACTTGCAGAGGACCTGTGTTCTGAAGGAGTAAAAACTTTTCCAAGTACTATCACACTCTCTTTCTCTTTTATTTTTCAGCTCATTCCAGTTTATTTTCCACTCTCACTACTCCGTTGAAACTGTTCTTGTCAAATCATCAGTGACCACTATGTGACTAAATTTACACTTCTGCCTTCACAGTAATTGATCTCAATAGCTTTCAACATCATTGACTCCTCTTTCCTATTGAGTCAGACTTCTTCCTTGGACTCTGCAATAACTCATTCTTCTGTTTTCTCCTGAATCACACAGGACTGCTCCTTCTCAGTTTCTTTTGTTGAATGCTTTTGCTACTATTCAGCCCTTAAGTGTTAAGAGTTCCTCAGATCATGGTTTTGGGCACTTTTCTCTCTCTTTTTTGTTTCCTTCTATTTATAAATCCTGAATTTGAATTTCCTGGACCTCCTCTCTTAAACTAACTGCATGTTCAATTGTCTGATTGACATCTTCACTTGGATTCTCACAGACATCTCAAAAATAATGAGATCTAAAATAGAATTCTAGATTTTCTCACTGGAACCCATATCTACAACTTCATCTTTCCTCTGTTCGCATAGTTTTGCAAGCCAGAACTATTAAAGTTAACTAGTTTTCTCTTTCACTCACTGATATATTCTATCCATCTGTAATTTCCATTCATTTTACCTATAAAGCATTTCAGCATTCTGAATGCTTCTCTCCAGTTCTATTATCATCATCCTAGTACAGGAAGTATCATCTGTCTTGGATCACTCCAACGTATTTAGTGTTTAGGAAAGCAAACAAATAACTTGGTGTACCCAAGGACTGACTATGGAGGAGCGTAGTCAGAGACGCTGGAAAGCCATTTAGTATCAAATAAGATGCCTTCAATGCTATGGTAATCTGTTTAGACTTAAACAGACATCATTGTAGTTGATGTATATTGCTCTTGCTGCTTAGTCGCTTCAGTCGTGTCCTGCTCTATGCGACCCTATGGACTGCAGCCCACCAGGCTCCTCTGTCCATGCACTTCTCTAGACAAGAGTACTGGAATGGGTTGCCATTCCCTCCTCCAGGGGATCTTCCTGACCCAGGGATTGAACCCAAGTCTCCTGCATTGCAGGCAGATTCTTTACCACTGAGCCACCAGGGAACTGAACCAGGGTCTCCTGCATTGCAGGTGGATTCTTTACCAACTGAGCTATCAGGGAAGACCCACTTGATGAATATTACCTGAGAGATCAAAGCCAGGAATTTTGAGTACCAGCTATGTGTCAGATAGTATTCTAGGCTCTGAGGATATACCTGTAACCAAAACTGATAAAGTTCCTGCCCTTATAGATGTGATATTCTTGTAGAGGGGAGATTGTCTATGTTTTGTATTGTATAATACAGCATATGTATTTTACATATATGTATAATACGATGTAATATGATATGTATTTGAGTTCATAAATATACATTATATATGTTTAAATATGCTATAAATACATATCTATATATTATATAAAATTATATATGTTTAAATTTACCTGAATTGCAGGTGATAATGGGTGCTCTGAATAAAAATAAGGGGATAGAAAGTTATGGATTTCCATTATTTGGCCGAATGGTGTTCATTTATGCAACAAATAATGATTGAGCACCTTACCTTCTTGAATGCTTTTACATATGCATTGATAACTTCTCCTTGGTACATCAATGTGAAATAAATATTATTATTATCATTAAGCAATCCAGTAAGATTAAGTTATTTGTCCATTATTTAAGCAGGCTAGTAAGTACCTGATTTACAGCTTAAGTCTGTTCTATGCCTATACCTATTGAATTTGTCCCATGTTCCTCTTCCCTTCCTACTGTGAATATTGGCATTCAAGCAGTATGGAGGTTTCACATTTGTGGTTGGTGGAGAAGGAAATGGCAACCCACTCTAGTACTATTGCTGGGAAAATTCCATGCACTGAGGAGCCTAGTAGGCTACAGTCCATGGGGTTGTAAAGAGTCAGACATGACTGAGTGACTTCACTTTCACTCTCATGCCTATACTTATTGAATTTGTCCCATGTTCCTCTTCCCTTCCTATGGGGAATATTGGCGTTCAAGCAGTATGGAGATTTCACATTTGTGGTTGGTAAGGTTTGTATTTCAAATCTTGAAAGATGATGCTGTGAAAGTGCTGCACTCAATATGCCAGCAAATTTGGAAAACTCAGCAGTGGCCACAGGACTGGAAAAGGTCAGTCTTCATTCCAATGCCAAAGAATGCTCAAACTACCGCACAATTGCACTCATCTCACACGCTAGTAAAGTCATGCTCAAAATTCTCCAAGCCAGGCTTCAGCAATATGTGAACCGTGAACTCCCAGCTGTTCAAGCAGGTTTTAGAAAAGGCAGAGGCACCAGAGATCAAATTGCCAACATCTGCTGGATCATGGAGAAAGCAAGAGAGTTCCAGAAGAGCATCTATTTCTGCTTCATTGACTATGCCAAAGCCTTTGACTGTGTGGATCACAGTAAACTGTGGAAAATTCTGAAAGAGATGGGAATACCAGACCACCTGACCTGCCTCTTGAGAAACCTGTATGCAGGTCAGGAATGAGGAACGCTGGGCTGGAAGAAGCACAAACTGGAATCAAGATTGCTGGGAGAAATATCAATAATCTCAGATATGCAGATGACACCACCCTTATGGCAGAAAGTGAAGAGGAACTCAAAAGCCTCTTGATGAAAGTGAAAGAGGAGAGTGAAAAGGTTGGCTTGAAGCTCAACATTCAGAAAACTAAGATCATGGCATCTGGTCCCATCACTTCATGGGAAATAGATGGAAAAACAGTGGAAACAGTGTCAGACTTTATTTTTTGGGGCTCCAAAATCACTGCAGATGCTGATTGCAGCCAGGAAATTAAAAGACGCTTACTCCTTGGAGGGAAAGTTATGATCAACCTTGATAATATATTAAAAAGCAGAGACATTACTTTGCCAACTAAGGTCTGTCTAGTCAAGGCTATGGTTTTTCCCGTGGTCATGTATGGATGTGAGAGTTGGACTGTGAAGAAAGCTGATCACCGAAGAATGGATGCTTTTGAACTGTGGTGTTGGAGAAGACTCTTGAGAGTCCCTTGTACCGCAAGGAGATCCAACCAGTCCTTTCTAAGGGAGATCGATCCTGGGTGTTCATTGGAAGGACTGATGCTAAAGCTGAAACTGCAATACTTTGGCCACCTCATGCGATGAGTTGACTCACTGGAAAAGACTCTGATGCTGGGAAGGGTTGGGGGCGGGAGGAGAAGGGGACGACCGAGAATGAGATGGCTGGATGGCATCACTGACTCTGTGGACATGAGTTTGAGTGAACTCCGGGAGTTGGTGATGGACAGGGAGGCCTGGCGTGCTGTGATTCATGGGATCGCGGAGAGTCGGACACGACTGAGTGACTGAACTGAACTGACCTGAAGGTTTGTATCTTGGAGCCCAATGTATCTTAGAGACCATTTTAACAGTTCAGATGAAAGATAAACACCTAGGGTAAGAAAGGGGAGAATCAATTTATGTACCAAACAAACACATAAAGGCCAAATATGTTGCTTGCCAATAGAGCTGTGTAAAGCATCTCATTTTCTTTTTTCTTTCAGTGATTTCTACTTATTTTTATAAGTGATTTATAATAATTAGGAGACCATAATTATTCCATTTCTTTTTATCCCTACGAACTACCATTTGGCTGTTCTTCAAAGTTTAAGTGCTTATTGTATATGATCTATTTTGCTCTTGGCTTAAACATATACATATTAATTTCTACAGTTATCATCAGTTACAAACTGTCATTCTTGTGTAGTTGATACCTTTTACTATACTTCAGTTCAGTCGCTCAGTCGTGTCCGACTCTTTGTGACCCCATGAATCGCAGCATGCCAGATCTCCCTGTCCATCACCAACTCCTGGAGTTTACTCCAGTTCATGTCCATCGAGTTGGTGATGCCATCCAGCCATCTCATCCTCTGTCATCCCCTTCTCCTCCCACCCCCAATCCTTCTCAGCATTAGGGTCTTTTCCAATGAGTCAACTGTTTTCATGAGGTGGCCAAAGTATTGGAGTTTCAGCTTTAGCATCAGTCCTTCCAATGAACAACCAGGACTGATCTCCTATAGAATGGACTGGTTGGATCTCCTTGCAGTCCAAGGGACTCTCAAGAGTCTCCTCCAACACCATAGTTCAAAAGCATCAGTTCTTCAGCGATCAGCTTTCTTCACAGTCCAACTCTCACATCCATACATGACCACTGGAAAAACCATAGCCTTGACTAGATTGACCTTGTTGGCAAAGTAATGTCTCTGCTTTTTAATATGCTATCTAGGTTGGTCAAAATTTTCCTTCTAAGGAGTAAGCGTCTTTTAATTTCATGGCTGCAGTCACCATCTTCAGTATACTTACTATCTATCAACTGAAGTAAATTGATTTTTTTTCAGTTATAATTACAAATGAGCAGTTTTTTTTTTCCTAGCATAAATGTATGAGTGCTATTGCTAATGTATAAACATGGTTCCATCGAAGCCATTCCTTCTGCCTAACGAATTCTCTCCAGCTATGCTCTTGCTATTTTAAGATGTGATAGTGGCATATTATAAAAAAGAAGAAAAATGATGAAAATTACTCAGGAAAATATATCCATGAAGCTACAGGGCATGCAAATTGTATTATGATTGTTTGTAGTGATTTCATAAGAAGAAAATTTTCTTGGAGCCATTGGTGTAGGTTTTTACACGTGCCATTTATTTAACACTTTTATTGAGTACATTCTGTGTTTTGTCCACAATGCTATGCAAGGGGTATATACATCAGTAAAGAAAAATGTGGTGTTGGAGAAGACTCTTGAGAGTCCCTTATACTGCAAGGAGATCCAACCAGTCCATTCTAAGGGAGGTCAATCCTGGATGTTCATTGGAGGGACTGATGCTAAAGCTGAAACTGCAATACTTTGGCCACCTCATGCGACGAGTTGACTCACTGGAAAAGACTCTGATGCTGGGAAAGGTTGGGGGCAGGAGGAGAAGGGGACGACGGAGAATGAGATGGCTGGATGGCATCACCGACTCTGTGGACATGAGTTTGAGTGTACTCCGGGAGTTGGTGATGGACAGGGAGGCCTGGCATGCTGTGATTCATGGGGTCGCGGAGAGTCGGACATGACTGAGCGACTGAACTGAACTGAACTGAAAGAAAAATGAGCTAAAATCTGGTGAGAAAAAGTCAATGAGAAGTTAACAAGTGTGTATAATGGCATGTTGTGGAAGCAAAGGGAATTCAGTGATAGAAATTTAATACAAATTTTAGGGTAATTAGAATACACTTTTGTGATGAGATAAACCTTAAACTGGCATCTGAAAGGTAAAGAGGCATCCATGAAAAGGCAGAGATGGAGAAGCATGGAAAAAAGTTTAGATGCAGGAAACAGTTCTCATAACTAAAAAGATGAAAAGTGAATAGGCGAAGCAGTGGCTAAAGATGAAACTGGAAAATAGAGATTAACTACTAGCTCATTGGCTATAGTAGTAAAGGCTTTCCATTTCATTTGTTGTGAATTGCGAAACAGTTGAAGAGGTTTAGGGAGAAGACTGACTTGGAGGTAATAGCAAATAACATTTGGAAATCTTAGTTGAGATTGTAATGAACTGTTAAAGTTAAAATATATAAAGTGTACAAAAATTATCTTTAATTTCACAGTATGCATTAACATATATATGGAAAGCATGTATTTACTGTTCTATTTTTTTTATTTGTTTCTTTGCTATATTTCTATCTATCTATCTATTGTGGTTGCTCTAGGGCTAATGATGTGTATAACTTTTCAAAGTCTATTTAGAGTCTATATTTTCATTTTACACTTTCTATTTCATGCTTGTTGCTTCTCCCTTCACACACTTCATTCTTCCTTGAAACATTGTAAATCATGTAATAGTCTAATTCCATTTACTGGCATTGTCTTCATCTTTTGGGTATTTTTTATCTTTTTATTTTTTTTTGGTACATCATAAACCCTACTTTATGTTGTTAATATTTTGGCTTCAGTGAGTTTACCTTTAAGTATATTAATTATAAATTCAAAAACATAGTTAAAAAGCCCACAATTTCTACTTTTCCTCATTCTTTTCTGTAGATCCAAGTTTCCCGCTAACTTTTCTTCATATAGCTTGCAGTTTCTATCAACCTTTTACAGATCCTTACAGTGCGGGTCTGATTTTTCTTGTACTAAATCTTCTCAGCTATTGTTTTATGAAATTGTATTTATTTCACCCTTGCTTTTGAAGAATATTTTCATGTGGCATAGAATTCTGAGTTCACATAATTATTTTCGTGTGTATTTTAACACTGATGATATTACTTCATTGTCTTATAATCCCCATTGTTTCTCATGAGAATTCAACTATTTTTCTTATAATTGGTCTCCTGTATACAGTTCTTCCCTCTGTGTGCCTTTAAGACTTTTATCTTTGGTTTCACATAATTTGACAATATATCTGTGTTATACTATTTTTTTGCACGTCTGTATCTTGTACTTGGGGTTTACTGAGCTTTTTAGATATGTAAATTGTTGTTTTTCATCAGATTTGGAAAAACTTAAGGATTATTTCTTAAAGATTTTTTTGCCACATTTTTATTCACTTTTCTTTCTAGAACTCTTATTACATGTTCATTATTTTCCCATGGATCCCCGAAGGTATGTAAAGTTTTTTCAACTTTATCTCTGTTTTTTAGATGAAGTGTTTTAATGATGTCTCTTTATCCTGACATTTTCAATTGAATGCTTAAAGCCCAGTCAGTGAATTTTTTATTTACAGGAAAAGGTTTTATTCCACAATTTCCAGTTTTTTTTAAATTTTATTAGAAAACTGAAACTTACAATGTGTCTATATCACTCACTGAGTACATGGCATTTAAAAACAACATCATTACAGAAAGATAACAAAAATACAAAGTCTTAATACCTACGGGATATGGAAAACATTATCCACTGAGACCTTAAATGTAGTAGACGTTACATAGAAAGGAAAAGCAATGAGTATACAAGTATACCATTTCTGTCCTTTATCGAGCCCATCTTTGCATGAAAAGTTCCCTTGGAATCTCTAATTTTCTTGAAGAGGTCTCTTGTTTTTCCTATTCTGTTGTTTTCCTCTATTTCTTTGCATTGATCACTGAGGAAGGCTTTCTTATCTCTCCTTGCTATTCTTTGGAACTCTGCATTCAGATGCTTATATCTTTCCTTTTCTCCTTTGCTTTTCGCCTCTCTTCTTTTTACAGCTATTTGTAAGGCCTCCTCAGACAGCCATTTCGCTCTTTTGCATTTCTTTTCCATGGGGATGGTCTTGGTCCCTGTCTCCTGTACAATGTCACGAACCTCCGTCCAGAGTTCATCAGGCACTCTATCAATCAGATCTAGTCCCTTAAATCTATTTCTCACTTCCACTGCATAATCATAAGGGATTTGATTGAGGTCATATCTGAATGGTCTAGTGGTTTTCCCTACTTTCTTCAATTTAAGTCTGAACTTCGCAATAAGGAGTTCATGATCTGAGCCACAGTCAGCTCCTGGTCTTGTTTTCGCTAACTGTATACAGCTTCTCCATCTTTGGTTGCAAAGAATATAATCAATCTGATTTCGGTGTTGACCATCTGGTGATGTCCATGTGTAGAGTCTTCTCTTGTGTTTTTGGAAGAGGGTGTTTGCTATGACCAGTGCATTCTCTTGACAAAACTCTATTAGCCTTTGCCCTGCTTCATTCCGTGCTCCAAGGCCAAATTTGCCTGTTACTCCAGGTGTTTCTTGACTTCCTACTTTTGCATTCCAGTCCCCTATAATGAAAAGGACATCTTTTTTGGGTGTTAGTTCTAAAAGGTCTTGTAGGTCTTCATAGAACCGATTAACTTCGGCTTCTTCAGCATTACTGGTTGGGGCATAGGCCTGGATTACTGTAATATTGAATGGTTTGCCTTGGAAACGAACAGAAATCATCCTGTCATTTTTAAGATTGCATCCAAGTACTGCATTTCGGACTCTTTTGTTTACCATGATGGCTACTCCATTTCTTCTAAGGGATTCCTGCCCACAGTAGTAGATATAATGGTCATCCGAGTTAAATTCACCCATTCCAGTCCATTTTAGTTCACTGATTCCTAGAATGTCGACATTCACTCTTGCCATCTCCTGTTTGACCACTTCCAATTTGCCTTGATTCATGGACCTAACATTCCAGGTTCCTATGCAATATTGCTCTTTACAGCACCGGACCTTGTTTCTATCATTGGTTACATCCACAGAAGCAGAAGATATTAAGAAGAGGTGGCAGGAATACACAGAAGAACTGTACAAAAAAGATCTTCCTGACCAAGATAGTCACGATAATGTGATCACTGACCTAGAGCCAGACATCTTGGAATGTGAAGTCAAGTGGGCCTTAGAAAGCATCACTACGAACAAAGCTAGTGGTGGTGATGGAATTCCAGTTGAGCTATTTCAAGTCTTGAAAGATGATGCTGTGAAAGTGCTGCACTCAATATGCCAGCAGATTTGGAAAACTCAGCAGTGGCCACAGGACTGGAAGAGGTCAGTCTTCATTCCAATCCCAAAGAAAGGCAATGCCAAAGAATGCTCAAACTACCGCACAATTGCACTCATCTCACACGCTAGTAAAGTCATGCTCAAAATTCTCCAAGCCAGGCTTCAGCAGTATGTAAACCGTGAACTCCCAGATGTTCAAGCAGGTTTTAGAAAAGGCAGAGGCACCAGAGATCAAATTGCCAACATCCGCTGGATCATGGAGAAAGCAAGAGAGTTTCAGAAAAACATCTATTTCTGCTTCATTGACTATGCCAAAGCCTTTGACTGTGTGGATCACAATAAACTGTGGAACATTCTGAAAGAGATGGGAATCCCAGACCACCTGACCTGCCTCTTGAGGAACCTGTATGCAGGTCAGGAAGCAACAGTTAGAACCGGTCATGGAACAACAGACTGGTTCCAAATAGGAAAAGGAGTGCGTCAAGGTTGTATATTGTCACCTTGCTTATTTAACTTGTATGCAGAGTACATCATGAGGAACGCTGGGCTGGAAGAAGCACAAGCTGGAATCAAGATTGCTGGGAGAAATATCAATAACCTCAGATATGCAGATGACACTACCCTTATGGCAGAAAGTGAAGAGGAACTCAAAAGCCTCTTGATGAAAGTGAAAGAGGAGAGTGAAAAGGTTGGCTTGAAGCTCAACATTCAGAAAACAAAGATCATGGCATCTGGTCCCATCACTTCATGGGAAATAGATGGAAAAACAGTGGAAACAGTGTCAGACTTTGTTTTTTTGGGCTCCAAAATCACTGCAGATGCTGATTGCAGCCATGAAATTAAAAGACGCTTGCTCCTTGGAAGGAAAGTTATGACCAACCTTGATAGTATATTAAAAAGCAGAGACATTACTTTGCCGACCAAGGTCCGTCTAGTCAAGGCTATGGTTTTTCCCGTGGTCATGTATGGATGTGAGAGTTGGACTGTGAAGAAAGCTGATCGCCGAAGAATCGATGCTTTTGAACTGTGGTGTTGGAGAAGACTCTTGAGAGTCCCTTATACTGCAAGGAGATCCAACCAGTCCATTCTAAAGGAGATCAATCCTGGATGTTCATTGGAGGGACTGATGCTAAAGCTGAAACTCCAATACTTTGGCCACCTCATGAGACGAGTTGACTCACTGGAAAAGACTCTGATGCTGGGAAAGGTTGGGGGCGGGAGGAGAAGGGGACGACGGAGAATGAGATGGCTGGATGGCATCACCGACTCTGTGGACATGAGTTTGAGTGTACTCCGGGAGTTGGTGATGGACAGGGAGGCCTGGCGTGCTGTGATTCATGGGGTCGCGGAGAGTCGGACACGACTGAGCGACTGAACTGAACTGAACTGATACAAGTATACAGCCAGTTTAAGAAGTTAGCAAGATAAATAGAATAATCATAAAAAAAAGAAAGCACCTAATATATACCAATGAACACCCGGGATTGATCTCCTTTAGAATGGACTGGTTGGATCTCCTTGCAGTCCAAGGGACTCTCAAGAGTCTTCTGCAACACCACAGTTCAAAAGCATCAATTCTTCGGTGATCAGCTTTCTTCACAGTCCAACTCTCACATTCATACATGACCACGGGAAAAACCATAGCCTTGACTAGGCAGACCTTAGTTGGCAAAGTAATGTATCTGCTTTTTAATATGCTATCTAGGTTGGTCATAACTTTCCTTCCAAGGAGTAAGCGTCTTTTAATTTCATGGCTGCAATCAGCATCTGCAGTGATCTTGGAGCCCAAAAAAATAAAGTCTGAAACTGTTTCCACTCTTTCCCCATCTATTTTCCATGAAGTGATGGGACCAGATGCCATGATCTTTGTTTTCTGAATGTTGAGCTTCAAGCCAACCTTTTCACTCTCCTCTTTCACTTTCATCAAGAGGTTTTTTAGTTCCTCTTCACTTTCTGCCATAAGGGTGGTGTCATCTGCATATCTGAGGTTATTGATATTTCTCCCGGCAATCTTGATTCCAGCCTGTGCTTCTTCCAGCCCAGCGTTCCTCATGATGTACTCTGCATATAAGTTAAATAAGCAGGGTGACAATATACAGCCTTGACGTACTCCTTTTCCTATTTCGAACTAGTCTGTTGTTCCATGTCCAGTTCTAACTGTTGCTTCCTGACCTGCATACAGGTTTCTCAAGCGGCAGGTCAGGGGGTCTGGTATTCCCATCTCTTTCACAATGTTCCACAGTTTGTCTACCTCATGCGACGAGTTGACTCACTGGAAAAGAGTCTGATGCTGGGAGGGATTGGGGGCAGGAGGAGATGGGGACGACAGAGAATGAGATGGCTGGATGGCATCACCGACTCCATGGACGAGTTTGAGTGAACTCTGGGAGTTGGTGATGGACAGGGAGGTCTGGCGTGCTGTGATTCATGGGGTCTCAAAGAGTCGGACATGGCTGAGCGACTGAACTGAACTGAACTGAATACATACCAGGTATTAATGCAATAAAAATAAAGATAAAATTGAGAGGCTCAGCAGAGTCAAAGCTTCCTTAAAAAGCTTCTCTAAAAAGGGAAACATCAGGTAACAATAATCAACAAGAAAAATCTTGCATAAACAATATTGAAAGTGGGAATTATTCATAGAAGCATTAAGAATATAAATAATAGAAACAACTTTCTGCCTATACATTTGAAGATTAGTTGTCTCATATACAGGGTTATCATTACTGTCTTTCTAAATTCCATATATATGCATTAGTATACTGTATTGGAGTTTTTCTTTCTGGCTTATTTCACTCTGTATAATGGGCTCCAGTTTCATCCACCGCATAAGAACTGATTCAAATGTATTCTTTCTAATTGCTGAGTAATACTCCATTGTGCATATGTATCACAGCTTTCTTATCCATTCATCTGCAATTGGACATCTAGGTTGCTTCCATGTCCTGGCTATTATAAACAGTGTTGCAATGAACATTGGAGTACATGTGTCTCTTTCAGATCTGGTTTCCTCGGTGTGTATGCCCAGGAGTGGGATTGCTGGGTCGTATGGCAGTTCTATTTCCAGTTTTTTAAGGAATCTCGACACTGTTCTCCATAGTGGTTGTACTAGTTTGCATTCCCACCAACAGTGAAAGAGGGTTCCCTTCTCTCCACACCCTCTCCAGCATTTATTGCTTGTAGACTTTTGGATAGCAGCCATTCTGACTGGCGTGAAATAGTACCTCATTGTGGTTTTGATTTGCATTTCTCTGATTATGAGGGATGTTGAGCGTCTTTTCATGTGTTTGTTTACCATCTGTATGCCTTCTTTGGAGAAATGTCTGTTTAGTTCTTTGGCCCATTTTTTGATTGGGTCATTTATTTTTCTGGAATTGAGCTGCAGGAGTTGCTTGTATATTTTTGAATTTAATCCTTTGTCAGTTGCTTCATTTGCTATCATTTTCTCCCATTCTGAAGGCTGTCTTTTCACCTTGCTTATAGTTTCCTTTGCCGTGAAGAAACTTTTAATTTTAATTAGGTCCCATTTGTTTATTTTTGCTTTTATTTCCAATATTCTGGGAGGTGGGTCATGGAGGATCCTGCGGTGATTTATGTCAGAGAGTGTTTTGCCTATGTTCTTCTCTAGGAGTTTTATAGTTTCTGGTCTTACATTTAGATCTTTAATCCATTTTCAGTTTATTTTTGTGTGTGATATTAAGGATTGTTCTAGTTTCATTCTTTTACAAGTGGTTGACCAGTTTTCCCAGCACCACTTGTTAAATAGACTGTCTTTTCTCCATTGAATATTCTTGCCTCCTTTGTCAAAGATAAGGTGTCCATAGGTGCATGGATTTATCTCTGGGCTTTCTATTTTGTTCCATTGATCTATATTTCTGTCTTTATGCCAGTACCATACTGTCTTGATGACTGTGACTTTGTAGTAGAGCCTGAAGTCCGGCAGGTTAATTCCCCCAGTTCCATTCTTCTTTCTCAAGATTGCTTTGGCTATTCGAGGTTTTTTGTATTTCCATACAAATTGTGAGATTATTTGTTCTAGCTCTGTGAAAAATACCGTTGGTAGCTTGATAGGGATTGCATTGAATCTATAAATTATTTTGGGTAGTATACACATTTTCAAAATATTTATTCTTCCAATCCATGAACAGGGTATATTTCTCCACCTATTAGTGTCCTATGATTTCTTTCACCAGTGTTTTATAGTTTTCTATATATAGGTCTTTTGTTTCTTTAGGTATATATATTCCTAAGTATTTTATTCTTTTCGTTGCAACGGTGAATGGAATTATTTCCTCAATTTCTCTTTCTATTTTCTCATTATTAGTGTATAGGAATTCAAGGGATTTCTGTGTGTTTGTTTTATATCCTGCAACTTTACTATATTCATTGATTAGCTCTAGTAATCTTCTGGTAGAGTCTTTAGGGTTTTCTGTGTAGAGGATCATGTCATCTGCAAACAGTGAGAGTTTTACTTCTTCTTTTCCAAGTTGGATTCCTTTTATATCTTTTTCTGCTCTGATTGCTGTGGCCAACACTTCCAAAACTATGTTGAATAGTAGTGGTGAGAATGGCCACCCTTGTCTTGTTCCTGACTTTAGGGGAAACGCTTTCAATTTTTCACCATTGAGGATAATGTTTGCTGTGGGTTTGTCATATATAGCTTTTATTTTGTTGAGGGATGTTCCCGCCTTCTGGAGGATTTTTATCGTAAATGAATGTTGAATTTTGTCAAAGGCTTTCTCTGCATCTATTGAGATAATCATATGGTTTTTATTTTTCATTTTGTTAATGTGGTGTATTACATTGATTGATTTGCAGATATTGAAGAAACCCACTTGGTCATGATGTATGATCTTTTTATTGTGTTGTTGGATTCTGATTGCTAGAATTTTGTTAAGGATTTTTGCATCTATGTTCATCAGTGATATTGGCCTGTAGTTCTCTTTTTTGGTGGCATCTTTGTCAGGTTTTGATATTAGGGTGATGGTGGCCTCATAGAATGAGTTTGGAAGTTTACCTTCCTCTGCAATTTTCTGGAAGAGTTTGAGTAGGATAAGTGTTAGCTCTTCTCTAAATTTTTTGTAGCATTCAGCTGCAAAGCCGTCTGGACCTGGGCTTTTGTTTACTGGAAGATTTCTGATTACAGTTTCAATTTCCATGCTTGTGATGGGTCTGTTAAGATTTTCTATTTCTTCCTGGTTCAGTTTTGGAAAGTTGTACTTTTCTAAGCATTTGTCCATTTCTTCCAAGTTGTCCATTTTATTGGCATATAATTGCTGATAGTAGACTCTTATGATCCTTTGTATTTCTGTGTTCTGTGTTGTGATCTCTCCCTTTTCATTTCTAATTTTATTGATTTGGTTTTTCTCCCTTTGTTTCTTGATGAGTCTGGCTAGTGGTTTGTCAATTTTATTTACCCTCTCAAAGAACCATCTTTTGGCTTTGTTGATTTTTACTATCGTCTCCTTTGTTTATTTTGCATTTATTTCTGCCCTAATTTTTAAGATTTATTTCCTTCTACTCACCTTGGGATTCTTCATTTCTTCCTTTTCTAGTTGCTTTAGGTGTAGAGTTGGGTTATTTAGTTGTCTTTTTTCTTGTTTCTTGAGGTATGCCTGTATTGCTATGAACCTTCCCCTTAGTACAGCTTTTACAGTGTCCCAGAGGTTTGGGGTTGTTGTGTTTTCATTTTCGTTCGTTTCTATGCATATTTTGATTTCTTCTATGATTTGTTGGTTATTCAGCAGCATGTTGTTCAGCCTCCCTTTGTTGGAATTTTTAATAGTTTTTCTCCTGTAGTTGAGATCTAGTCTTACTGTATTGTGGTCAGAAAAGCTGTTTGGAATGATTTCAATTTTTTTTGAATTTACCAAGGCTAGATTTATGGCCCAGGATGTGATCTGTCCTGGAAAAGGTTCTGTGTTCGCTTGAGAAAAAGATGAAATTCATTGTTTTGGGGTGAAATGTCCTATAGATATCTATTAGGTCTAACTGGTCTATTGTATCATTGAAAGTTTGTGTTTCCTTGTTAATTTTCTGTTTAGTTGATCTATCCATTGGTGTGAGTAGGGTATTAAAGTCTCCCACTATTATTGCATTATTGTTAATTTCCCCTTTCATACTTGTTAGCATTTGTCTTCCATATTGTAGTGCTCCTATGTTGGGTGCATATATATTTATAATTGTTATATCTTCTTCTTGGATTGATCCTTTGATCATTATGTAGTGTCCTTTTTCTGTTTTCAAAGCCTTTGTTTTAAAGTCTATTTTATCTGATATGAGTGTTGCTATTCCTTTCTTTTGGTCTCTATTTGCATGGAATATCTTTTTCCAGTCCTTCACTTTCAGTCTGTATGTGTCCCTTGTTTTAAGGTGGGTCTCTTGTAGACAACAAATATGGGGGTCTTGTTTTTGTATCCATTCAGCCAGTCTTTGTCTTTTGGTTGGGGCATTCAACCGATTTACATTTAAAGTAATTATTGATAAGTATGATCTCATTGCCATTTACTTTGTTTTGGATTTGAGTTTATACACTCTTTCTGTGTTTCCTGTCTAGAGAAGGTCCTTTAGCATTTGTTGGAGAGCTGGTTTGGTGATGCTGAATTCTCTCAGCTTTTGCTTGTCTGTAAAGCTTTTGATTTCTCCTTCATATTTGAATGAGATCCTTGCTTGGTACAGTAATCTGGGCTGTAGTTTATTTTCTTTCAGCACTTTAAGTATGCCCTGCCATTCCTTCCTGGCCTGAAGAGTTTCTATTGAAAGATCAGCTATTATCCTTATGGGAATCCCCTTGTGTGTTATTTGTTATTTTTCCCTTGCTGCTTTTAATATTTATTCTCTGTGTTTGATCTTTGTTAATTTGATTAATATGTGTCTTGGGGTATTTCGCCTTGGGTTTATCCTATTGGGGACTCTCTGGGTTTCTTGGACTTGGGTGATTATTTCTTCCCCATTTTAGGGAAGTTTTCAACTATTATCTCCTCAAGTATTTTCTCATGATCTTTCTTTTTGTCTTCTTCTGGGACTCCTATGATTCAAATGTTTGGACATTTAACATTGTCCCAGAGGTCTCTGAGATTGTCCTCATTTCTTTTAATTAGATTTTCCTTTTTCCTCTCTGTTTCATTTATTTCTACCATTTTATCTTCTAACTTGCTTATCCTATCTTCTGCTTCCGTTATTCTACTGATGGTTCCCTCTAGAGTGTTTTTTTATATCATCTGTTGCATTATTCATTATATATTGACTCTTTTTTATTCTTCTAGATCCTTGTTAAACCTTTCTTGCATCTTCTTAATCTTTGTCTCCAGGTTATTTATCTGTAACTCCAATTTGTTTTCAAGATTTTGGATCATTTTCACTATCATTATTCAGAATTCTTTATCAGGTATGTTCCCTATCTCTTCCTTTTTTGTTTGGATTGGTGGGCATTTATCCTGTTCCTTTACTTGCTGGGTATTTCTCTGCCTCTTCATCTTGCTCATATTGCTGTGTTTGGGGTGGCCTTTCAGTCTTCTGGCAGTTTGTGGAGTTCTCTTTATTGTGGTTTCCTTACTGTGGGTGGGGTTGGACGGGTGACTTGTCAAGGTTCCCTAGTTAGGGAAGCTTATGTCGGTATTCTGATGGGTGGAGCTGGTTTTCTTCTCTCTGGAGTTCAATGAAGTGTCCAGTAATGAGTTATGAGATGACAATAGTTTTGGAGTGACTTTGGGTAGCCTTTATATTGAAGCTCAGGGCTATTTTCTTGTGTTGCTGGAGAATTTGCATGGCATGTCTTGCTCTGGAAATTGTTGATCCTTGGGTGGTGCTTGGTTTCAGTGTAAGTATGGAGGCATTTGATGAGCTCCTATCGATTAATGTTCCCTGGAGTCAGGAGTTCTTTGGTGCCCTCAGGATTTGTACTTAAGCCTCTGCCTCAGGTTTTCAGTCTCATGCTTGCAGTAGCCTCAAGACTTCTCCATCTATCACTCCAAGGTGGTTCCCTCTGTTTCAGCTTCTTCTGTTTGCTGGTCTCTTCAGTGTCTAATTACCGCCCAGACACAAAGGGGCGGTGGTGGACACTTTTTTAGGCTCCCTTGTTCAGTTGTACTGTGGGGAGTGAGGAACACTGCAAACAAATATCACTGGCGTCTGAGGGGAGTGCTCACAGTGTTTCGGCCACACTGGGTTTGCCCCTGCTTACAGGCTAATGGTGTGTGTGCTTTCCCTGTCTATACTGTTTAGATTGTAGGCTGCTCTGCCGGGATCTGTCTGAGGCGGGCCCTGGGTTGCATGCACTTCCCAGGTCAAAGTCATTCAGGTTCTGGTACTTGGGTACTACTCAAGGATGCAGACTCGGTTGGGCCTGCGTTTTGTGCCCTTCCCGGGTCCTAGAAGCTCAGGTGACCAGGTGTTTGGCGAGCATGGTCGCTGCGACTTATCGCCTCCCAGGTCCCTGCCGCTCGGTTTTCTGGGTGTACAACCGGCACACCTTCTCAAGTGGATGTTGACCGGCCAGAATCCCAAGAAATCTTGGTTAGCAACACAATCTGTTTACAGTTTGGTATCGGATGCCTCTTTGGGGCCACGATTGGCCCCTTCTGGCTCTGGCTGCCCTCCCCTGCCTGTCTCAGAGGGGGATGGGGAATGGGCCGTCCGCAGCTGGCTAGCCCTGCTCAGTCCCCTGCTCTGTAAGCAGGTCCGGTGGTGTCCTAGGTCATGGCTTTTTGCCTTTTCACGGGGTAGCTATCCCACAGTCTGCTTTACTATCTCAAGATAGTTTCCTCAGAATGCCCTCATGGCATTCAGGCCCAGTCCTTACTTTAAGCAGTGCAGCCTGCACCTCCCTGCCCAGCCCCCGCTTGTTAGTGGGGGATGCGGGTGTCTGTGCTGCTTCTCCGCTGGGAGTTACCCTTGGGCACATAGTCTGTAAGTTTTAATTATTTATTTTCCTCCCAGTTATGTTGCCCTCTGAGGTTCCAAGGATCACCACAGATTCGCCAGTGAGAGTGTTTCCTGGTGTTTGGAAACTTCTCTCTCTTTTAAGCCTCCCTTCCTGGGACGGATCTCCGTCCCTGCCTCTTTTGTCTCTCTTTTTATCTTTTATATTATTTCCTATCTCCTTTTGAAGACAATGGGCTGCTTTTCTGGGTGCCTGATGTCCTCTGCTGGCATTCAGAAGTTGTTTTGTGGAATTTACTCAGAGTTCAAATGTTCTTTTGATGAATTTGTGGGGGAGAAAGTGGTTTCCCTGTCCTATTCGTCCACCATTGTAGGACCGCCTCCCAGTTGGTTGTTTTTATAATTCCAGTTTTCTGTATAAGATTTTATCTCTTTTGTTTTTTTCGTGAAGACTATGTCTTTTTAAAAATTTTAAACATTTTCCTTTAGTTATTTGAATATATTTATAAAATTTTCTTTGTTTTTTAAAGCCAAAATCTGAGCCATCTCAGTGTTGGCCTCTACTGACTGCATTTTTTTTTTTCTTTTCGTAGTTCTCTCTGTATCTTGTAACGTGTTGTAAACTGGATATTGTGAATGATATATTGTAGAAACTCTTACTTCTTTTCTCATCCTCTGAGGAGATGAATTTTGATACTAGTATAAGTTCAAATACGTGTTCTTTACTACTAGAGCCACCTGGGAAGCCCCAGTAAATTGAGACTTGTGAAAGAAAGAGTTAACTCAGCAAGCGGGAGTTTCTTACACCTCATACATTACCATGAAGGACTTTCTTTTGTGACTAGGAACCTGCCTCCTAGAATAATTTTGAAAAGTTCTAATAATGTTTTGCATGCTTGATGCCAGTTCAGTTCAGTCGCTTAGTTGTGTCTGACTCTTTGTGACCCCATGGACTGCAGTACGCCAGGCTTCCCTGTCCATCGCCAACTCATGAAGCTTACTCAAACTCATGTCCATTGAGTCAGTAATGCCATCCAAGCATCTCATCCTCTGTTGTCCCCTTCTCCTTCCACGTTCAATCATTCCCAGCATCAGGGTTTTTTCAAATGAGTCAGTTCTTTGCATAAGGTGGCCAAAGTATTGGAGTTTCACTATACAGAGCACTATATTACAGAACATGTATGGATGTGAGAGTTGGACTGTGAAGAAAGCTGATCGCCGAAGAATCGATGCTTTTGAACTGTGGTGTTGGAGAAGACTCTTGAGAGTCCCTTATACTGCAAGGAGATCCAACCAGTCCATTCTAAAGGAGATCAATCCTGGATGTTCATTGGAGGGACTGATGCTAAAGCTGAAACTCCAATACTTTGGCCACCTCATGCGACGGGTTGACTCACTGGAAAAGACTCTGATGCTGGGAAAGGTTGGGGGCGGGAGGAGAAGGGGACGACGGAGAATGAGATGGCTGGATGGCATCACCAACTCTGTGGACATGAGTTTGAGTGTACTCCGGGAGTTGGTGATGGACAGGGAGGCCTGGCGTGCTGTGATTCATGGGGTCGCGGAGAGTCGGACACGACTGAGCGACTGAACTGAACTGAACTGAACTGATAGTAGCTTGTCTAGATAGTTTATGTAAAAGATGTAATTTATGGAGTCTGGTTGATCGATTACTCTAAAAAGCTCAGTATTCCTAGGCTTGGTGGAACTTCCCTGGTAGACAATACTTTTCATGTGCTATCATAATTCATTTGTGGAGGAATTAAGTGTGTCCTGTGTGGGATAGTGCTGTTAGAAGTGTGTGCTTGGTTTCCTCAAGACTTCACCCCATGTGTGTTTTCCCTTTGCTAATTTTCTTTGATTCTTTTCAGTGTAATAAACTTTAATTGTGATTCTAACTTCTTTTGAATTCTCTGAGTTCTTCTAGTGAACTCCCACAACTGGGCATAATCTTGGGAACTTCAGACTGTGTGTATCCTTAGGATATTATCTGGGATTGGTTTTAGTCTTTGTTGAGTCTAAGTTAGGTTACTTTACGACTTGATACTCATCAGTTGGGGGCTTCCCTGATGGCTCAGCGGTAAAGAATCCACCTGACAAGCAGGAGACATGAGTTCAATCCCCAGGTCAGGAAGATCCCCTGGAGAAGGGAATAGTTATTCACTGCAGTATTCTTGCCTGGGAAATCCCATGGACAGAGGAGCCTTGTGGGCTACAGTCCAGGGATTGAAAAGAGTCAGACATGATTTAGCAACTAAATAACAACAGCAACTTACCAGTTTATTTTTTCTCAGTTGTATTCCATCAGTGTAAATGAAATGTTCAAAAGGTATCTATACTCAGGCTGGGCTGGGCCTCTTTATCTCCTCTCCTCCACTACTATAGGACTTCTTTGAGTGTCAGTGAAATTTTATTTAGCAGTGAAGATAGTGTAGAAACAAGACTACCTTTGAGAAGGCTTCAGATGAAAACATGAAGGAAAGTGAGAAAACTTTTATAGGAAACTGGTGGAAAGAAAATTCATGTTATACAGTACCAGAACATATATAACACTGTCACTACAGTTATGTGGAAGGTAGAAAATGCACTAAATGAACTGAGTCATGCGGCTAAGGAGATTTCTAGCCATAATCTTAAAAGTACTTCCTGGCTTTTCTTGGTTTCTTATAGTAAAATGTGAGGAGAGACCAACTAAAGGAAAGATTGTAAAACATGAAAGAGTCAGGACTTGATGTTTTAAAAAATTCTCAGGTTTTCTGGATGGCAAATGATTCTAAAATTAATCCTTCCTGGTAAAGATGAAATATAGGGTACTCTCAGAAAAAACTTGGTCTAGAGATAAAACTGAGGATATGACTGAAAATCCTTTCTTGAGACCTAAGGAAGATAAAAGAATACAATACTACATTAGACAAAAGGCTCTCTAAAGGTTTCAAACATGTGCTTCACCAGTTCTATCAATGAAAGAATAGGTTATATGAGAAGGTCAGTGATATTGTCACTCAGTAGAAATCCAAGGTAGGAAAGGGTTTATCTGAGAGACCAATAAATGCTGTGAAATAATAAATATTTGTTGTTTTAAGTTGCTAAGTTCAGAATTAATTTATAATGGAGCTATGGATATCTCATACCCATAGGATATAATATTAAATTAAAAGAGGCTGTGGCACTGTATACATATTTTAATCTCAACCATGTACAATATGAATATTTATAGAAAAATATATGAAGAGGATAACCCCAGATATGAGCAAAGATTTTCTTTACACGGTGGAATTTGGGGTTTTTATTTTATTTGTTCATGCATTTATTTATATATTGTTATACTTGAAACCAGAAAAATGTTTACCTGTGTATTCTGGGATATTTTGGAAGAAGATCAGTAGAATGGATAAAAGCTGTGTGTAATATTTTGTCCTCACATTTGATAATGTCTTTGAGACTAACAAACTGTCATATGAATGGAAGTTCCAACTTTATTCCTTACACATTTTCCCATAACTTTTGTGGGTCTAGCCTGAGAAAATATGTTTTTTTTTTTTCCTGGCATTTTGTATGTACTCTGGAGTTATGCTTATTTATTTCAGTAATTTTGAGAGGTACTATATGACAGTACTGATTTTTGTAAAATTTCCTTTTAGTTTGTTGTCTTGGCATTCTTCCTAATGGAAAGTTACAAAGGGGGCAGAATCTTGAGCAGGTGGTATGTAAAATTAAAAAAATCTGCAAGTAGTTTTCAAATGTTGTTAGTTGAGATTCTATTTGGGTTATAGAATTTGCAATAGGCAGATTCTTTACCAACTGAGCAATCAAGGAAGCCTACAATAGGGTTAGAAATCCATTGTATATCATCTCAGAATACACTGGTATCATTGCTATCCTGAATTAGGATATTAATAACAAACTTTTGAATTGGTGGTGTTCAGCAAAGCTTGAATGTAATGACAGCATGTTATAAATGCTTTGTTTTTCTGCATTGCAGGTGGATTCTTTACCGCTGAGCCACTGGGGAAGCCCATAAAGCCATGGTTGTTATTGTTATTCAGTCACCCAGTTGTGTCCAACTCTTTGTGACTCCATGGGCTGCCCTACGCCAGGCCTCCCTGTCCCTCACCATCTCCCGAAGTTTGCCCAAGTTCATGTCCATTGCACCGGTGATGCCATCCAATCATCTTATCCTTTTACTTCCTCCTCTCCTTCTGCCCTCAATCTTTCCCAGTATCAGGGACTTTGCTAACGAGTCAGCTGTTCACTTCAGGTGACCAAAGTACTGGAGCTTCAGCTTCAGCATCAGTCCTTCCAAGAATATTCAGGGCTGATTTCCCTTAAGATTAACTGGTTTGATCTGCTTGCTGTCTAAGGGAGTTTCAGGAGTCTTCTCAAGCACTGCAGTTCAAAGTCTTTGATTCTTTGTTGTTATGCTTTCCCTATGGTCCAGCTCTCACAACCACACATGACCACTGGGAAAACCATGACCTTGACTATACAGACCTTATTTCTGCTTTTCAACACACTGTCTAGGTTTGTCATAGCTTTCCTGCCAAGGAGCAATCGTCTTCTCATTTCATGCCTGCAGTCACCATCTGCAGAGCCCAAGAAGAGGAAATCTGTCACTGCTTCCACCTTTTCCTTTTCTGTTTGCTATGAAGTAATGGGGCCAGGCCTAATGGTATGGACCTAACAGAAGCAGAAGATATTAAGAGGAGGTGGCAAGAATACACAGAAGAACTATACAGAAAAGATCTTAATGACTCCAGGAACCACAGTGGTGTGATCACTCACCTAGAACCAGACATCCTGGAATGAGAAGTCAAGTGGGCCTTGGGAAGCATCACTACAAACAAAGTTAGTGAAGGTGATGGAATTCCAGTTGAACCTTTCAATTCCTGAAAGATGGTGCTGTTAAAGTGCTACACTTAATGTGTCAGCAAATTTGGAAAACTCAGCAGTGGCCACAGGACTAGAAAATATTAGTTTTCATTCCAATCCCAAAGAAAGTCAATGCCAAAGAATGTTCAAACTACCACACAATTATACTCATTTCATATGCTAGCAAAGTAATGCTCAAAATTCACCAAGCCAGGCTTCAACAGTACAATATATGAACCGAGAAATTCCAGATGTTCAAGCTGAATTTAGAAAAGGCAGAGGAACCAGAGATCAAATTGCCAACATCCATTGGATCATAGAAAAAGCAAGAGGATTCCAGAAAAATATCTACTTCTGCTTCATTGACTATGCCAAAGCCTTTGACTGTGTGGATGACAACAAACTGTGGAAAGTTCTTCAGGATATTGGAATCCCAGACCACTTTACCTGCTTTTTGAGAAATCTGTATGCAGGTCAAGAAACAACAGTTAGAACCTGACATGGTTCCAAATTGGGAAAGAAGTACATCAAGACTGTATATTGTCACTCTGCTTATTAACTTATATGCAGAGTACGTCATGAGAAATACTGGGCTGGATGAAGCACAGGCTGGAATCAAGATTGCCAGGAGAAATATCAATAACCTCAGCAGATATGCAGATATGCAAAGAGGAACTAAAGAGCCTCTTGATGAAAGTGAAAGAGGAGAGTGAAAAAGTTGGCTTAAACCTCAGCATTCAGAAAGCTAAGATCATGGCATCTGGTTCCATCACTTCATGTCAAATTGATGGATAAACAATGGAAACTGTGCCAGACTTTATTTTCTTGGTCTCCAAAATCATTGCGGATGGTGACTATAGCCATGAAATTAAAAGACACTTGCTCCTTGGAAGAAAAGGTATGACCAACTTGACATCATATTAAAAAGCAGGAACATTACTTTGCCATCTAGTCAAAGCTATGGTTTTTCTAGTGGTCATGTATGGATGTGAGATTGGACCATAAAGAACGCTGAGCGCCGAAGATTTGATACTTTTGAACTGTGGTGTTGGAGAAGACTCTTGAGAGTCCCTTGGACTGCAAGGAGATCAAATAAGTCAATTAAAAAAGAAATCAGTTGTGAATATTCATTTGAAGGACTGATGCTGAAGCTCCAATACTTGGGCCACCAGATTTGAAGAGCTGACGTATTGGAAATGACCCTGATGCTGGGAAAGATTGAAGGCAGGCAGAGAAGGGAAAGACAGAGGATGAGATGGTTGGATGGCATCACTAGCTTGATGTACATGAGTTTGAGCGAGCTCCGGGAGTTGGTGAGGGACAGGAAAGCCTGGTGTGCTGCAGTCCATGGGGTCGAAAAGAGTCAGACACGAGAGAGTGACTGAACTGATAACTGAATGGGGCCGGATGCCAAGATCATAGGGTTTTGTTTTTTTTTTTTTAATTTAGTTTTAAGCCGACTCTTTCACTCTTCTCCTTCACCCTCATCAAGAGGCTCTTTGCTTTCAGCCATTAGAGTGGTATCGTCCGCATATATGGGGTTTTTGATGTTTCTTCTGCCTATCCTGATTCCAGCTTGTAACTCATCCAGCCTGGCTTTTCTCATGATGTGTTCAGCGTATAAGTTAAATGAACAGGGTGACAGCCGAGAGCCCTGTCTTACTCCTTTCTCAGTCTTGAACCATTCAGTTGTTCTATACAGGCTTCTAATTGTTGCTTCTTGACCTGAATACAGGTTTCTCAGGAGACAGGTAAGATGGTCTGGTATTCCCATCTCTCTAAGATCTTTCCACAGTTTGTCATGATCCACACAGTCAAAGGCTTTAGCATAGTCAATGAAACAGAGGTAGACGTTTCTCTGGAATTCCCTGGCTTTCTCTATGATCCAGAAAATGTCGGCAATTTGATCTCTGGTTCCTCTACTTTTTCTAAACCCAGCTTGGACATCTGGAAGTTCTTGGTTTGCATAATGCTGAAGCCTAGCATGCAAAATTTTAAGCATTACCTTACTAGCATAGAAGATGAGTGCAGTTTTTCAATGGTTAGAACATTCTTTAGTATTACCCTTCTTGGGAATTGGGATGAGGATTGACCTTTTCCAGTCTCGTTGGCCACTGCTGGGTCTTCCAGATTTGCTGACATATTGAATGCAACACCTTGATGGCATCATACTTTAGGGTTTTGAAAAGCTCTACTGGAATTCCATCACATCCTCTAGCTTTATATACAGCAGTGCTTCCTAAGGCCCGCTTGACTTCAGTCTTCAGAATGTCTGGCTCTGGGTGACTGACCACATCATCAGAGTAATCCAGTTCATTAAGATCTTTTTTATACAGTTCTTCCATGTAGTCTGTTCATCTCTTCTTGATCTCTTTAGTATCTACTAGGTCTATACCGTTTCTGTCCTTTATTGTGCCCACGTTTGGGTGAAGTGTTCCCTTGATATCTCCAACTTTCCTGAAGAGATCTCTCGTCTTTCCCCTTCTGTTGTTCTCTTCTAGTTTTATGCACTGTTCTTTGAATAAGGTCTTCTTGTCTCTCTGTGCTGTTCTTTTGAACTCTGAATTTAGCTGGATATATCTTTCCCTTTCTCCCTTGTTTTTCACTTCTATTATGTCTTTAGCTATTTGTAAAGCCTCTTTAGATAACCACTTTGCCTTCTTGTTTTCTTTTTCTTTGGGATGGTTTTGTTCACCACCTTCTGTACAATATTATGGACTTCTGTCCATAGTTCTTCAGGCACACTGTTTAATAGATTTAATCCCTTGAGTCTACTCATTACCTCTACTGCATATTCATAGGGAATTTGATTTAAGTTATACCTGGCTGGCCTACTTGTTTTCCCTGCTTTCTTTAGTTTAAGCTTGAGTTTTACTATGAGAAGCTGATGATCTGAGCCACAGTCAGCTCCAGGTCTTGTTTTTGCTGATTGTGTATAAGCTTCTCCATCTTTGGCTACAAAGAATTTAATCAGTTTGATCTTGATATCAACCATTTGGTGATGTCCATATGTAAAGTGTCTCTCGTGTTGTTGAAAAAGGATATTTGCTATGACTAGTGCATTTTCTTGGCAGAATTCACCTAGTCTTTGCCCTACTACATTTTGTTCTCCAAGGCCGATCTTGTCTGTTACTCCAGTTATCTCTTGACTTCCCACTTTTGTATTCCAATTCCCAGTGATGAATAGAACATCTTTTTTTTTTTTTGATGTGGGTTCTAGGAGGTCTTCTAGGTCTTTACAGAACTGATCAACCTGAGTTTCTTTGGCATTAGCGGTAGGGGCATAGACTTGGATTACTGTGATGATGAATGTTTGCCTTGGAAACGAACTAAGATCATTCTGTCATTTTTGAGGCAAGTACTGCATTTTGGCCTCTTTTGTTGATTATGAGGGCTACTTCATTACTTGTAAGGGATTCTTGCCCACAGTAATAAATATAATGGTCATCTGAATTAAATTTGCCCATTGCTGCCCATTTTAGTTCACTGATTCCTAAAGATGTAGATGTTTATTCTTTCCATCTCTTGCTTGGCCATGTCCAATTTGACTTGATTCATGGTTCCTATGCAATAACATTGTTCTTTGCAGCATCAGATTTTACTTTCTTCACCAGACACATCCACAACTGGGTGTTGTTTTAGCTTTGGCCCAGCTGCTTCTGGGGATATTAGTGGTTCTCCTTTGCTCTTCCCCAGTAGCATACCACACACCTTCAGACCTGGGGGACTCATATTTTGGTGTCATATCTCTTTGTTCTGTTATACAGTTTATGAGGTTCTCATGGCAAGTGTACTGTGGTGGTTTGCCATTCTCTTCTCCAGTGGATCACGTTTTGTCAAAACTCTCCGCTATAACCCATCTGCCTTGGGTGGCCCTACACAGCATGGCTCATAGCATCATTGAATTATGCAAGCCCCTTTACTATGACAAGGCAGTGATCTGTGAAGGGGATCACCATGGTACTTCAATGTGATAGGACTCCCTCCAACCCCACTCTACTCCCTTCTCCCCTGCCTCTTTGTGGCATAGTTTAATATAACCCAATTGTGAAGTATAGGTCTGGATTAGAGAAGGTTCCTGTTTCTAGCTCTATGCTAAGAATGTTTTTCTAGTTTTCTGTGGTAGATCACATTGTCAATTTCCCAGAAAGCCTTTTTTAAAAAGAGAGCCTTATTGAGATATAATTCACGTACCATAAACTTCACCTATTTAAATCTTACATTTTAGTGATTTTTAGCATATTCATAGAATTGTGCAACCATCACCGAATATAATTTTAAAACATTTATATAATGCACCTAAGAAACCTTGTGCCAATCAGCAGTCCCTTCCCATTCTCTCCCATACCCCTAAGCTTTAGGCAATCACTATTTCTATCTCCCCTTTTAAAGATTGAGATATGATTGATGTGGAACATTATATTGGAGTCAGATGAACCATATGATGATTTGCTTTTTGTATGGGCTTCCCTGGTGGCTTAGATGGTAAAGAATCGCCTGCAGTGTGGGAGACCTGGGCTTGATCCCTGGGTTGGGAAGATCCCCTGGAGGAGGGCAGGCAACCCACTCCAGTATTCTTGCCTGGAGAATCCCATGGAAAGAGAAGCCTGGCAGGCTACAGTCTTTGGTGTTGCAAAGAGTCGGACACGACTGAGCAACTAAGCACTGCACATTTGTAAGTATTCTTTTCCTCACCTTTACTGAGATGGGATTGACAAATGAAAATTGTATATATTTAAGGTATACGTATACACAGTGAAATGACTACTGCAATCAGGCTAATTAAAGTGTAAATCACCTCATCTTTTTACCATATTTTTTTATTATGTAGGGTAAGAACAGTTGATATCTACTGTCTTAGCAAATTTAAGATAAACAGCACATTAACTATAGTCATCATATGGTACACTAAGTCTCTAGAACTTATTGATTTTATAAATGGTTTATTAGTTTTTATTGCCAAATATTATTACACTAATTTAATTATCTATTCATAGCTGATGGATATTGTTTCTACAGCTAATGGGTTGTTTCTACATTTTGGCTCTTATGAATAATGCTGCTGTGAACTTAGTGTACAAGTTTTTGTTTGAGCATATGTTTTCATTTCTCTTGGGTGTATGTCTGGAAGTGTGATTTCTGGGCACATGATCACTCTATATTTAACATTTTCAGGCAATAACAGATTGTTTTTAAAATAATAACAATTATTACTAAGGATTATTCATAGGAGGTATTTGTCTTTAGTTTTCTGATAATGTTTTTGGTTTTGGTGTTGCAGTTATCCTTACCTAATAGAATGAATTGAAAAATGATTTATGAAGAACTGGAATTATTTCTTTTTTATATTTTTTGTAGATTTCACTAATGAAATAATCTGAGCCTGGATTTCCTTTTATGGGATTTGTTAAATCATAATTCAATCTCTTTATCAGTATTCAGTTCAGTTCAGTGCAGTTGCTCAGTCGTGTCTGACTCTTTGCGACCTCACGAATTGCAGCATGCCAGGTCTCCCTGTCCGTCACCAACTCCCGGAGTTCACTCAAACTCATGTCCATCGAGTCGGTGATGCCATCCAGCCATCTCATCCTCTGTCATCCCCTTCTCCTCCTGCTCCCAATCCCTTCCAGCATCAGAGTCTTTCCAATGAGTCAACTTCACATGAAGTGGCCAAAGAATTGCAGTTTCAGCTTTAGCATCAGTCCTTCCAATGAACACCCTGGACTGATCTCCTTTAGAATGGACTGGTTGGATCTCCTTACAGTCCAAGGGACACTGTTTCCCCATGTATTTCCCATGAAGTGATGGGGCCAGATGCCATGATCTTACTTTTCTGAATGTTGAGCTTTAAGCCAACTTTTTCACTCTCCTCTATCACTTTCATCAAGAGGCTTTTTAGTTCCTCTTCACTTTCTGCCATAAGGGTGGTATCATCTGCATATCTGAGGTTATTGATATTTCTCCCAGAAATCTTGATTCCAGCTTGTGCTTCTTCCAGCCCAGTGTTTCTCATGATGTACTCTGCATATAAGTTAAATACACAGAGTGACAATATACAGCCTTGACGTACTCCTCCTATTTGGAACCAGTCTGTTGTTCCATGACCAGTTCTAACTTGCTTGCTGACCTGAACATAAGTTTCTCAAGAGGCAGGTCAGGTGGTCTGGTATTCCCATATCTTTCAGAATTTTCCACAGTTTGTTGTGATCCACACAGTCAAAGGCTTTGGCATAGTCAATAAAGCAGAACTATATATTTTTCCTGGAACTCTTGCTTTTTCCATGATCCAGCAGATGTTGGCAATTTGATCTCTGGTTCCTCTGTCTTTTCTAAAATCAGATTTAACATCAGGAAGTTCATGGTTCACATATTGCTGAAGCCTGGCTTGGAGAGTTTTAAGCATGACTTTCCTAGCATGTGAGATGAGTGCAATTGTGCGGTAGTTTGAACATTCTTTGGCATTGCCTTTCTTTGAGATTGGAATGAAGACTGACATTTTCCAGTCCTGTGGCCACTGCTGAGTTTTCCAAATTTGCTGGCATATTGAATGCAGCATGTTCACAGAATCATCTTTCAGGATTTGAAATAGCTCAACTGGAATTCCATCACCTCCTCTAGCTTTGTTCATAATCCCTCTTAATTGTTTACCACTAAAGGAGATCAATCCTGGGTGTTCATTGGAAGGACTGATGCTAAAGCTGAAACTGCAATACTTTGGCCACCTCATGCGACGAGTTGACTCACTGGAAAAGACTCTAATGCTAGGAAAAGTTGGGGGCGGGAGGAGAAGGGGACGACAGAGAATGAGATGGCTGGATGGCATTGCCGACTCTGTGGACATGAGTTTGAGTGAACTCCGGGAGTTGGTGATGGACAGGGAGGCCTGGTGTGCTATGATTCATGGGGTCGCGGAGAGTCGGACACGACTGAGCGACTGAACTGAACTGAACTGAACTGAAGGTTACTCTTGTTCATGACAATGCTGTTAGATTCAACTTGCTCCATGCTTTTGTTCTAAATAAACTTAGTCTTTTTAGGTGGAATTCAGAGTTCTTGTTGTTGTGATCTGCCTATCCTTCTGTGTAGAATCTCTGTGCTGCTAAAGGGCTGTGGATAAAGAGAGTGACTTTCTTCTCTTATGGTGATATCCCTTGTCTTATGAATATCTTATGAATGAAGTAATGAGTGGGAATGGTAGCATCTGGTCTTCTCATATTACTTCTCCTGGCATAGAACCTTTACTCTATGTGTCAGATGGGGCAGGAACAATCCAGGCCTACACATTATTTTCCATTTTTGGTAGAAACTTCTACCCTACAAGTTTTGGCTGAGTGGAGAAATAGAACCCAATCCTCTAATAGGCACTTCCCTTAAATTGAGCTCCTATAATGTGAAGCTTTGGGGGGAGATGTCAGTTATCTGCCCCTTATGAGGTGAAATGGTAGTTTTAGATGAGAACTGGTGATGAAAGCTGATAGGAGCAGGTTGTGGGTCAAATGCTCTAGACCCTTGCTCTTCTTACCAAGATTTAATAGATTTTCTTTACCAAATGTTTTTCCATCTGCTGTATGGCTTAGGGCAAATTCCAGAGACTTTAAATGGTAACTTGAAAAAAAAACAACAACAATTTTCCCCCATTAAATTAATTTCATGGAGAGAGTATTAGTAATATCTTTGCATCATCATTCCAGAAGTTCTGCCTCTTCTATAGGAAGAATTTTATCAGAGCTTTGCCAGGTAATAAAAGTAGGGAACTGTTAATAACCTGAGAGCCAGTGCACATTCATATCTTGTTGTTTTGTTTTATTTTATTTTGTTCTCTTTTTATCTAGGTGCATGAACTTAAACGTGGTGTGATTGAACTTTGGAGTGCTAGGCTGGGCTTTGCAGCTTTGTCCACCATAATTAAAAATTACTGTTCTAATATAAACTTATTTTCTCAGCCATGTGCTATTTGATGTAATCTAGCCTTGGTAACTGGAGAAGGCAATGGCAAGCCACTCTAGTACTCTTGCCTAGAAAATCCCGTGGACAGAGGAGCCTGGTAGGCTGCGGTCCATGGGGTCGCTATGAGTCTGACATGACTGAGCGACTTCACTTTCACTTTTCACTTTCACACATTGGAGAAGGAAATGGCAACCCACTCCAGTGTTCTTGCCTGGAGAATCCCAGGGACGGGGGAGCCTGGTGGGCTGCCGTCTATGGGGTCACACAGAGTCGGACACGACTGAAGTGACTTAGCAGCAGCAGCAGCAGCAGCAGCCTTGGTAACACAGAGTCGGACATGACTGAAGTGACTTAGCAGCAGCAGCAGCCTTGGTAAAAAGGAATGCTATAAAATCTTGTGCTTTAAATTGTGAACATATTTTAATGATTTCTGATATGCCAAATTGAAATTATTCTTTATACATGATTGCAAAGTAAATGAATCAATTTTGATTCTGTCTGGGGTTAGAAAAAGGAATGCTATATTCTTGCAGAAATGCTTGCATAGAAATAATTTAAACAGTCTGACAAAACTAAATTCTATTGGCTCTATAAGATTAAATTGTTATTATTTTTAAATTAGAGGAATATAATTAATTCAACACTTTTTATGAAGTAACTGTTATGTACCTGACATTGTGATATTGGAGGAAAGAATATTTACTTTTTAAGCTTTATGTGTCAAAATTTACCCCATAGTTCCTAAACCCTAGCATTTTAAACCTCATGTTATTTTTATTTTCAAACAGTTTTTATATCTTTTAGCCTGTGCTTATTCAACAAATAATCCAGTCAATCAATGTGCATGTATTGAGTGCATCTTTTATTCCAAAGACTGTTCTCCATGCTAGAAAGCTATTATTTCTACTTATTTATTCACTAAATATCTGTGAACACATATTCTGGGTGAAGCACTGTGGTAAGTCTGCAAATAAAGGAAGAACAAGACACATGATATGAGCACTCAGGGAGTTTAGAGTCTATTTGTGTAGTAGCTATTGGACATATAAATAAGAAAATAATTACATGGTTACCAAATAGTGATAAATAGACTATGTATGAAAAATATGATGATATAAGGTCAACACTGTTTGGAAAGAGTAGGGGGGTCAGAGAAGGCATCCTCGATGAAGTGATAATGAAACTTAATTTTGAACATGGAGTTCATGTGGAGAGTAGTAAAGACGTAATTCAGGCAGAGGAAGAGGATATAAAAATAAAAAGCAACACACAAAAAAAACCCCTGAAATGGCGAGAACTTGATGATTTTGTGGTTAATGTTAAAGGGAAGTTACTAAAGTGTTCTACACTGGGTGGAGATTTGTGGGGATTTACGTCATGGGGTTGTGAAGAGTCGGACACGACTGAGCGACTGAACTGAACTGAACTGAACTGAACCTCATGCAAAGAGTTGACTCACTGGAAAAGACTCTGATGCTGGGAGGGATTGGGAGCAGGAGGAGACGGGGATGACAGAGAATGAGGTGGCTGGATGGCATCACCGACTGGATGGAGGTGAGTTTGAGTGAACTCCGGGAGTTGGTGATGGACAGGGAGGCCTGGTGTGCTATGAAAAGAGTCGGACACGACTGAGCGACTGAACTGAACTGAACTGAACTGATGTTTTAAGAAGGCAATTCTGGCTACTGCTGGAAAGGGATTGGAGGAGTTACTAGAACTAGAGTTGGGAAAACTATCTAGGGAAAACTATCTGAGAAGATAAGATGAGAGAGAAGCTGGGGATAGCAAGTATAGAGATAAATTATTTTCTGAATTTTTTAATTCTTTAAGATCTAAGAAAACTGTTGCTGACTCTTCCTAGGCAGAACTGACTACTTATTTCTACAAGCTCCCAAAAGCTTCCTGATGACAGCATTTTATGGCTGTTATCATGATACTCTGTCACTCTTACTGCCATTTATTATTTTTGTTTATATTTTTTCTTAATTTACTCTGAACTCCTTTAGACAATGGACATTGTCTTATTATTCTCTGTAATATGTAATACATGTTCAATGCCCAAAGGCAATTGGTTACTTAGGATCAGAATGATGATTTGAAAGCAAATCTGACTCCAAATCTGATACAATATAATATAGTGTCCTTAAAATTAATTTTGTTTTTACCCTCATAATATACTGTGGTTAGATTATTTAATTTGCATTAGTATTAGTATTTATAATTCAGTTCAGTTCAGTTCAGTCGATCAGTCATGTCCGACTCTTTGCGACCCCATGAATCACAGCACACCAGGCCTCCCTGTCCATCACCCACTCCTGGAGTTCACTCAAACTCATGTCCATCGAGTCGGTGATGCCATTCAGCCATCTCATTCTCTGTTGTCCCCGTCTCCTCCCGCCCCCAATCCCTCCCAGCATCAGAGTCTTGTCCAGTGAGTCAATACAGTGGCCACTTTGCATGAGTTGGCCAAAGTATTGGAGTTTCAGCGTTAGCATCAGTCCTTCCAATGAACACCCAGTACTGATCTCCTTTAGAATGGACTGGTTGGATAGGTATTGGTAATTATAGAAATTAAATCTTTATTTATTTATTCACATAGAAAATTTTTATTGAATTTCTGTGATATATAATACACTGATACAGTAAACCACTATAATACAGTGATGAATCATGGAGTCCTGGGCTTCAAAGAGCACATACTTTGATGGGGGATATAGATATATGGTAATTATAATTGAACGCAAATAAAGGTTGATATTAGTTATAATACAACTTGACCAATTATGAAATCATTTTTTGGGAAAAAAACTGTAATGTTTTCATAAATTTAAAAATAAAAAGTGGGGTACAGGACCAGACCCCATTCACTGGTGGGTTGACACTAGTCCCAAGACTACTGGGGCCCTATAGCCAGCCATTGGACCTGGCCCCCCCTACCAGAGGGCAAGTTCTAGCTCTGGGAAACCAGTTCTGCAATTAGAGACCATATGCCCACATTCTGCACACCAAGGGGCTGACACCACATCCAGGAAATCCAGGGTACCAGAGACTCCAAGATTTGGTTTGTAAAGGCAAAGGAACTAGGGATCAAATTGCCAATATCCGCTGGATCATCAAAGAAGCAAGAGAGTTCCAGAAAAACATCTACTTCTGCTTTATTGACTATGCCAAAGCCTTTGACTGTGTGGATCACATCATACTGTGGAAAATTCTTAAAGAGATATGAATACCAGACCACCTGATCTGCCTCCTGAGAAATCGGTATGCAGGTCAAGAAACAACAGTTAGAACTGGACATGGAACAACAGACTGGTTCCAAATCGGGAAAGAAGTATATCAAGGCTATATATTGTCACCCTGCTTATTTAACTTCTATACAGAGTACATCTTGAGAAATGCTGGGCTGGATGAAGCAGAAGCCGAAATCAAGATTGCTGGGAATAATATCAATAACCTCAGATATGCATATGATACCACCCTTATGGCAGAAAGTGAAGAAGAACTAAAGAGCCTCTTGATGAAAGTGAAAGAGGAGAGTGAAAAAGTTGGCTTAAAACTCAACATTCATAAAACTAAGATCATGGCATCCAGTCCCACCACTTCATGGCACATAGATGGAGAAACAATGGAAACAGTGAGACTTTATGTTTTGGGGCTCTGAAATCACTGCAGATGGTGACTGCAGCCATGAAATTAAAAGACCCTTGCTCCTTGGAAGAAAAGTTATGACCAACCTAGACAGCATATTGAAAAGCAGAGACCTTACTTTGCCAACAAAGGTCCATCTATTCAAAGCTATGGTTTTTCCAGTAGTCAACTCTCATTGATATGAGAGTTGGAGTATAAAGAAAGCTAAGCACCAAAGAATTGATGCTTTTGAACTGTGGTGTTGGAGAAGACTCTTGAGAGTCCCTTGGACAGCAAGGAGATCCAACCAGCCCATCCTAAAGGAAATCAGTCCTGAATATTCATTGGAAGGACTAATGCTGAGGCTGAAACTCCAATACTTTTTTCACCTGATGCAAAGAACTGACTCATTTGAAAAGACCCTGATGCTGGGAAAGATTGAAGGCGGGAGGAGAAGGGAACGACAGAGAATGAAGTGTTGAATGGCATCACCGATGCAATAGACATGAGTTTGAGTATACTCTGGGAGTTGGTGATGGACAAGGAAGCCTGGTGTGCTGAAGTCCATGGTGTTGCAAAGAGTCGTGCACGACTGAGTGACTGAACTGAACTGAACCAGTAGGCCAGCAGTAGCCCTGAGCTATGCTTTACCCATCAGTGGGCAGATTCCAGCTCTATCACCCCCTGAACCTTGGCCCCCCCCAACAAGCAGACTGATAACAGCTTTGGGATACTGTTCTGTCACTGGAGACCTGAGGACCTTGCCCCACCCACCAGTAGATGAGCACCAACCTTGGGACCCCCTGGGCTGCAACCTTGCTCATCATTTTGTGAATACCAGCTCAGGGACCACTGTGAGCTCTATAGTCAGTCATGTCAAGACCTGGTCAACACAGGAGCCTGAAACTATCTTGGAAAGCTCTGGGATGCAGCCCAACTCACTAGCATGCATACTAACTCTGGGACCTTGGCCCCATAGAACCTGGCTCCACTCAACAGTAAGAAAGCAATAATCCCAGAAACCTCCAGGGCTCTGCAGCCAGCCACCTTGTGACCCAGCCTCACCCACCAGCAGCTGGCAGCCTTCTCAATGTAAGTCAGGGCCTGGTAACCAACCCAACCAATGGCCAGCCACACCTATTAATAAACAAGAGTTGTCAGCCTGCTACAATAGAGGGACTCCCATAATCCACATAGAGGGTAACTTTAGAGCATGTAGCACTGGTGATCAGAGAGGAGTATTCTGCTGAGCTCCATAGGATGTTTTTTACATAAAGCCACTTCTTCTAGGTTGGTAAACATAACCAACCTATCAAATATGTAGAATGAAAATAGCAAAATAGGCAAAAAGAAAACAGAGGAGAATGAACCAAATGAGGGAGAAGATAAAATTCCAGAAGAATAAGTAAATGGAGATAAGCAACCTTATCTGATAAAGTATGATCATAAAGATGCTCACAGAACTGAGGAGACAAATGGGTGATGGTGAGAAGTTTAACAAGGAGAAAGGATAAAGAAGAACCAAACAGAACTGAAGAACCAAGCAATGAATGAACTAAAAATACACTAGAGGAAATTGACAGTAAGTACTGGAGAGAGAGTCCTTTGGACAGAAAGGAGATCAAATCAGTTAATCTTAAAGGAAATCAACCCTGGATATTCATTGAAAGGACTGATGATGAAGCATAAGTTCCAATGCTTTGGGCTCCTGATGTGAAGAGCCATTGGAAAAGACCCTGATGTTGGGAAGTATTGAGGGCAAGAGGAGAAGGGACATCAGAGGGTGAGATGATTGGATGGCATCACTGACTCAATCGACGTAAGTTTGAGTGAACTCTGGGAGATAGTGAAGGACAGCAAAGCCTGGTGTGCTGCAGTTCGTGGGGTCGCAAAGAGTTGAACATGACTTAGTGACTGAACACAACAAACATAATACAGAGATCAGTAAACTTGAAGATAGAGTAGTGGAAATCACTCAAATGAATAGAAAAAGGAGAATTTAAAAAATGAGGCTATTTTAAGAGACCTCTAGGACAATAGCCTCCAGTACTCTTGCCTGGAAAATCCCATGGATGGAGGAGCCTGGTAGGCTGTAGTCGTGGGGTCGCTAAGGGTCGGACACGACTGAGAGACTTCACTTTCACTTTTCACTTTCACACATTGGAGAAGGAAATGGCAACCCACTCCAGTGTTCTTGCCTGGAGAATCCCAGGGACGGGGGAGCCTGGTGGGCTTCCGTCTATGGGGTCACACAGAGTCGGACACGACTGAAGAGACTTAGCAGCAGCAGCAGCAGAAGCAGGACAATAGCAGGCTTACTGTCATTCACATTATAGGGGTATCATAGGGAGAAGAGAGACAGAGAGGGTCAGAGACCATATTTGAAGACCTAATAGCTGAAAACTTCTCTAACCTGTGAAAAGGAACATACATTTCAGATCCAGGAAGCAAAGAGTTTCAAACGGGATCAACCCAAAGAAGACTTCACCAAGAAATGTAATTAAAATGTCAAAAATTAAGGATAAAGAGAGAATATTAAAAGCAAGTCGTTATGCACAGGATTTCCCTGGTAGTTCAGCTGGTCAAGAATTCACCTGCAATGCAAGCGACCCTGGTTCTATCCCTGGGTTGAGAACAGCCTCTGCAGAAGAGATAGACTACCCACTGCAGTATTCTTGGGCTCGCCTGGTGGCTCAGACGGTAAACAATCTGCCTGCAATGTGGGAGACCTATAGTGTGGGAGACTGGGGTTCGATCCCTTGGTTGGGATGATCCCCTGGAGGAGGGCATGGCAACCCACTTCAGTATTGTTATGTGGGGAAACCCCATGGACAGAGGAGCCTGGTGGGCTACAGTCCATGGTGTCGCAAAGAGTTGGACACGACTGAGTGACTAAGAACAGTTACGTGCAAAGGAACTCTCATCAGTCTATTGATGGACTTTTCAGAAGAAACTCTGTAGGCAAGAAGGGAATGGTACAGTATACTTAAAATAATGGAAAGGAAAACCTATAACCAGGAATACTCTACCCATCAAGGCTATCGTTCTGATTTAAAGGAGATTTCAAAAGTTTTACAGAAAGCAAAAGATATTAGGTTGGTAAAAAAGTAATTGTGGTTAGGGATCATGAATTTTAAATTATTATAACCAGGTTCAAACACATCTTTATTAATAAAAATAAGAACTATTACAGTTAACATATTTTTGACAATGAGAAGTAAGTTTGTTATTCCTGTAGCATAAAAATCTGTGCTTTAGGATTCGACAAACTCTTGGGAAGCTATTTCTACCTCTGACTGGTTGTGGAAGCCTTGTCCCTGCAAAAAGCTGTCAAGATGCTTGAAGAAGTGGTATTCAGTTGGCAAGTGTTATGTGAATATGGAGGATGAGGCACAATTTCATAACTCAATTCATTCAACTTTTGAAGCATTGGTTGTGGGATATGCAGTCAGGTGATGTTGTGGAGAAGAATTGGGCCCTTCTGTTGACCATTACTGGCTGGAGGTTTTGCAGTTTTGGTGCATCTCATCAACTTTCTGAGCATACTTCTCAGATGTAATGGTTTCACCAGGATTCAAAAAGATGCAGTGGATCAGATGGGTAGCAGACCACCAAACAGTGACCATGACCTTTATTGGGTGCAAGTTTGGCTTTGAGAAGTGCTTTGGAGCTTCTTCTTGGTCCAGCCACTGAGCTGGACATTGCTGGTTGTCGTATAAAATTCACTTTTCATTGCATATCACAATCTGATTGAGAAATGGTTCATTGTTGTTGTGTACAGTAAGAGAAGACGAAACTTCAAAATGATGATTTCTTTGATTGGCGGTCAGTTAATGAGGCATCCACTTATCAAGCTTTTTCATCTTCCAGTTTGCTTCAAATGCTGAATGACTGTAGAATGGTTGACGTTGAGTTCTTTGGCAACTTCTTGTGTGCTTGTGAGAGGATCAGCTTCGATGATCCTCTCAATTGGTTGTTGTCAACTTCTGATCGTCAGCCACTGTGCTCCTCATCTTCAGGGGTCTCTTCTTTGCGAAACTTGAACCATCACTGCACTGTATATTCATTAGCAGTTTTTGGACCAAATGTGTTCTTGATGTTGTGAGTTGTCTCTGATGCTTTACAACCCATTTTGAACTAAATTAAAAAAAACTGCTTGAATTTGCTTTTTGTCTAACATCACATTTATAATATAAAATAAACAGCAAGTAATGTCATTAGCAAAAAAAACACATAAAATGATAAATGTACATTAAAATGATGTGTAACATAACCAAGTTTATTTAAGAATGTAATGCAATATAGAACGGGAAAGTTCAACAATGCAAAGCCACAATTACTTACCAACCTAAAGAAACGAGTCCAGCACCATCAAACCAGCTTTATAAGAAATGTTAAAAGAACTCTCTAAGTGGAAAAGAAAAGGCCACAACTGGAAATATAAAAATTACATTTAAAATGGCAAACATGCAGTAAAGGTAGTAGTTCTGCCAGTTATAAAGGAAATAGAAAAATTAAAATTAAAAAATAGTAATATTGTTCATATCCACAATAATTAATGAATACAAAAAACAGTAAGGTGTGAAATATGATATTAAGAACAAGGGGGAGGGGAGAAGAAGTAAAGGGCTGTTAAATTGTGTTGAGATCAAGCAACTTAATTATGTATTAACTACATATATGTAAATCATAGTAATTGCAAAACAAAAATCTATGATAGATACACAAAAATGAGAAAGGTTTTCTGCTCATATTTTTATTGAGTTTATTTTTTTAATATTAAGCTATATGAGCTATTTGGATATAGGTCCCTTGTAGGTAGCATCGTTTACAAATATTTTCTCCCTGTCCAAAGGTTGTGTTTTCATTTTGTTTATGGTTTCCTTTGTTGTGCAAGAGCTTTTAAGTTTAATTAAGTCCCATTTATTTATTTTTGTGTTTATTTACATTACTTTGGGACATGGATTCTAAAAGGCATTGCTGCGATTTATGTCAAAGAGAGTTCTGCATGCGTGTCTTGGAGTTTTATATTATCTGATCATACATTTAGGTCTTTAATACACTTGGAGTTTATTTTTGTATATGGTATTAGGGAAAGTTTTGATTTCATTTTTTTACATGTAGCTGTGCAGTTTTCACCACTTATTGAAGAGATTGCTTTTTCTCAGGTATAGTCTTGACTTCTGTTTTCATAGATTAATTGACTATAAGTGCCTGAGCTTATTTCTGGGCTTTCCACCTGTTCCATTGAGTACAGGATTTTTGCCTTCTTAGGCATTTATTCCTAGGTATTTTGTTTTAGATATGCAGATGATCAACAGGCACATGACAAGATGCTCAATATTGCTAGGAAATGCAAATGAAAGCTCCCATGAAGGATCACCTCACACAAGTCAGAATAGCTATCATTAAAATATCTGCAAATGATAAAGGCTAGATAGGATGTAGAAAAAAAAGAACTATGCTACACTGTTGGAGGGAATGTAAATTGGTGCAACCATTACAGAGAATAGTATAGAGATTTCTTAAAGAACTAAATATATAGAGTGACCAGAGGATCCAGCAGTTCCTCTCCTGGGTGTATATCTGGAGAAAACTCTAATTAAAAAAGGTACATGAGTTCCAGTGTTCATAACAACACTATTTACAATAGCACAAACATGGAAGCAACCTGTGTCATTCAACAGCTGAATCGATAAAGAAGATGTGGTATGTATACATATATATGAAACTGAAAGAGTTAGTTGTTCAGTCATGTCCAACTCTTTGCAACCCCATGGACTGTAGCCCATGGCTTCTCTGTCCATGGAATTCTCCAGGCAAGAATACTGGAGTGAGTGGCCATTCCCTTCTCCAGGGGATCTTCCCAACCCAGAGACTGAACCTGGGTCTCCTGCATTGCAGGAAGATTCTTTACCACTGAGCCATGAGGGAAGACCATACATATACATATACTTGTATACAAGTATATGTATATGTATATATATATATATATACTTACAAAACCCACTCCAGTATTCTTGCCTGGAAAATCCCATGGATGGAGGATCATGGTAGGCTACAGTCCATGGGGTTGCAAAGAGTCGGACACGACTGAGCAACATCACATCACGTACATCCATCCATACATATATACATATATTCATTCAATGGAATAGTATTGTTGTTCAGTCACTCAGTCATATCCGACTCTTCATGACCCCATGGACTGCAGCATGCCAGGTGTTCCTGTCCCTCATCATCTCCTGGAGTTTGCTCAAGTTCATGTTCATTGCGTTGGTGATTCCGTCCAGGCATCTCATTCTCTGATGCCCTTTTTTACTTCTGCCCTCAATCTTTCCCAGCATCAGGGACTTTTCCAGTGAGTCATCTGTTCATACCAGATGACCAAAATACTGGAGCTTCAGCTTTAGCATCAGTTCTTCCAGTGAATATTCAGGGTTGATCTCCCTTAAGATTGACTGGTTTGATCTTTGAGCTGTCCAAGGGACTCTCAGGAGTCTTCTCCAGCACCTCAGTTCGAAGGCATGAATGATTTGACACTCTTCCTTCTTTATGGTCCAGCTCTCACAACCATATGTGACCACTGGGAAAATCATAGTCTTGACTATATGAACCTTTGTCAGCAGAGTAATATCTCTGCTTTTCAACACACTGTCTAGGTTTGTCATTGCTTTCCTGCCAAGAAACAATCTTCTGATTGCAATCACAATCCGCAGAGATTTTGGAGCCCAAAAAGAGGAATTCGGTCAGTACTTACAGTGGAATATTACTCAGCCATAAGAAAGAATGAAACAATGCCATTTGCAGCAATGTGGATAGACCTACAGATTTATATATTAACTGAAGTAAGTCAGAGAAGGAAAAATACCTTATGACATTACTTAAATGTGAATTCTAAAAAAAAATGATACAAATAAATTAAACCTATTTTCAAAATAGAAATAGACTCACAGGTGCAGAAAACAAATTTATGGTTTCCAAAGGACATAATGGATGTAAGGAGAGAGGTAAATTAGAATTTTGAGATTAACAGATACATATTGCTATATATCAAATACATAAAATGGTCCTACTGTGTAGCAAATGGACCATATTCAGTATCTTGTAATAAACCTATAATGGAAAAGACTCTGAAAAAAGTTATATATATTTATCTGAATCACTTTGCTATACACCTGAAACTAACATAACATTGTAAATTAGCTATTCTTCAATTTTAGAAATTGTTTAAAAAAACAAGGGAAGAGGGCAAAGAAGAAAGGAACAAAATAAAAACTACAAAAACAACTGAAAATAATTAACAAAATGGAATAAATACATACCAATCAATAATTACTTTAAATATAAATGAATTAAATGCTCAAATCCAGAGTCATAGAGTGTCAGAGTGGATACACAAAAAGATCGAAATGTATGTTGAAAGTGAAAGTGTTAGTCACTCAGTTGTGTCCAGCTCTTTGTGACCCCATGGACTGTAGCACTCCAGGTTCCTCTGTCCATGGGATTCTCCAGGTTGGAATACTGGGAGTGGGTTGCCATTTTCTACTCTAGGAGATCTTCCTGAATGAGGGATATATATGCTACCTACATATATAGAAATATATCTGGACATATATGTATATCTGGATATATATATGGACATATATGTATACCTACCTGCACAAGATTCATTTCAGCTCTAAAGGCATGCAGAGATTGAAAGGAGGTATGGGAAAAAGGATTCCCAGTGAATAGAAATGAAATGAGAGCTGGAGGAGAAATATTTATATTTGAGAAAGTAGACTTTAAAAATAGGGAAACACTGTAACAAGAGACAAAGGAAGGACATTACAGAGTGATAAAAGAATCAATTTAAGAAGACGTAAGAGCTGTGGTGCTGGAGAAGACTCTGGAGAGTCCCTTGGACTGCAAGGAGATCCAACCAGTCCATCCTAAAGGAGACCAGTCCTGGGTGTTCATTGGAAGGACTGATGCTAAAGCTGAAACTGCAATACTTTGGCCACCTCATGCGACGAGTTGACTCACTGGAAAAGACTCTGATGCTGGGAAAGGTTGGGGGCGGGAGGAGAAGGGGACGACAGAGAATGAGATGGCTGGATGGCATCACTGACTCTATGGACATGAGTTTGAGTGAGCTCCGGGAGTTGGTGATGGACAGGGAGGCCTGGCGTGCTGTGATTCATGGGGTCGCAAAGAGTCGGACACGACTGAGTGACTGAACTGAACTGAAGAATTATAAATATGTTCCCAACATAGAGCACATCAATGCATAAGTCAAATATTAGTAGACATAAAGGGAGAAATTGACAGTAGCAAATAATAGTAGGAAATTTTAACACCACACTTTCATCATTGGACAGATCAAACAGACAGAAAATAAATAAGAAAATCCAGGCCATAACATAAGTAGAGTTAAACAATATGTATCTATAGGGAACATTCCATTCAGAAGCAACATAATACACATTCTTTTGAAATTCAGATGAAAATTCCCCAGGATAGAACAAATACTTAACCACAAAACAAGTCTTAGAAAATTTAAGAGGATTGAAATCATATTAAGTATATTTTTTGCACAATTTTATGAGACTAGAACTCAACTCTAAGAAACAAACTGCAAAAACAAACTGTGTGGAAGTTATGCAGTATTCTGTTAAGCAAGTAATGGATCACTGAAAAAATCAAACAGGAAGTAAAAGAATAACTTCAGACAAATTAAAATGAAAATAAAATGACCTAAAATTAATTGGACACAGAAAAAGTAGTTCTAAGAGGGAACAATGTACCAAAAAAAGCTTACTGAAAGGAAGTAGAAAAATAAGAGCAAACAAAATGTAATGTTAGTAGGGGGGAAGAAATCAGAAGAATTATGGGAGAAATAGATGAAATGGAGGCTAAAAAGCAATATAAAAATCAATGAAACTAGACATGGTTCTTTGAAAAGATAAATAAAATTGATAAACCTTTAGCCAGACATATCAAGAAATAGAGAGATGGCCCAAATCAAAAAAGTCAGAAATAAAAAAGTAGTTGCAAATGACAGTACAGATATACAAAGGAGTTTGCCTATCTCTTTGTTTGAACCATAGTCAGAACTCCCAGTTTCACTTTTATGTTTTTCAAGCTATGAGTTTTGAAAATTGATACTTCACTCCTTTTGCCTTGATGAAAGCTGTATATACTAAGAATACTCCTTTGAATAATACGTATTTTTAAAAATTACCAAAGAGTTTCTAGAAATTATTAGTTTCTTTTGTTGCTTATATATTCTTTTGTAAGCCTTTGATGTCTAACTGATATGTTTCATATGGCATTTCTTATTTTCCTCAAAATTTCAAGTATTTAACAAGGATTTGACCCTCAATCTTGGGGCTTCCCTGGTAACTCAGTTGGTAAAGAATCCACCTGCAATGCAGGAGACCTGCATTCGATTCTTTGGCTGGGAAGATTCCCTAGAGAAGGGAATGGCTATACACTCCAGTATTCAGGCCTGGACAGTTCCATGGATTGTGTAGTCTATGAAGTTGCAAAGAGTGGGACATGACTGAGCAACTTTCACTTTTCACTAGCCCTCAGTCTTAACTGTGTGCTGCTGCTGCTGCTGCAGCTGCTAAGTCACTTCAGTCGTGTCCAACTCTGTGTGACCCCATAGACGGAAGCCCACCAGGCTCCCCCTTCCCTGGGATTCTCCAGGCAAGAACACTGGAGTGGGTTGCCATTTCCTTCTCCATAACTGCATGCAATCTGTATTAATTGATACTTCAAATATGTATCAGTCACTTGCTGTCTGACAGACCTGACATAGTTAGTTCAACTATCAAAGTAAGTAAATAAATGAGGTTTTACACAGTATCTTATGGTTTTGAAAACAGTTTCATTATATGTGTCAGGATAATGGTAGGAAACAAATGGCATGTTTAAATTGAGTAACATTGGATTTCATACAGTTTCATAAAGAGACTAATTACAAAGATGTGGGTAGGTTTGGGGAAATCAAGATGGGATTGTAGGTTCTTAGGCTGCTAACAACAAAGATCTATTACCATTTCTGGGTTTAAAAAGGAAAGGAGAGGAAGTGATTACAGGAAGCCATACATAAGATTGGATGTAGTGGAACATCTGACAGAAGCTATCTTCAGTAGAACAATTTGTCAACAACTTGTGAGCAGGCAGAAAGCCAAGGGAATAAGTTCTCTGACTGCAGTATTTTCCTGTCCTTAATTTGGGCTGGTGCCTTCCATTAACCAAACTCAAACCAAAGTTAGAGAAAAGTTAGCCCATTGATGCAGTCCATAGAGGTCAGCCTCCTGAAGTACAGGGCAAGAAGGAGAAAGTGGAGGGTAGATCTGGAGACCCAGATGTAAGTATTCAGCTCACTTACTTTCATATCATCCATTTGTTGTTTAGTTGCTCAGTTATGTCTGAATCTTTGTGACCCCATGGACTGCAGTGAACCAGGTTTCCCTTCATCAATAAATCCCATTAATTCTACTATAAAAATATATACCATATACGTCATTTTTCTCCTTCTCACTCCACTGTCACTCTAGGTTGTTGTCATATCTTTCTATATGATAGAAAAGGTCAGTTTTCATTCCAGTTCCAATGAAAGGCAATGCCAAAGGATGTGCACACTACCACACAATCGTGCTCATCTCTAGCAAAGTAATGCTCAAAATTCTCCAAGTGAGGCTTCAACAGTACATGAACCGAGAACTTCCAGATGTTCAAGTTGGATTTAGAAAAGGGAGAGGAAAGGCAACTCACCTGTGTCCTGAGAAATCTGTATGCAAACAAACAACAGTTAGAACTGGACATGGAACAACGGATTGGTTCCAAATTGGGAAAGGAGTATGTCAAGGCTGTATATTGTCACCCTGCTTATTTAACTTATATGCAGAGTATATCATGTGAAATACTGGGCTGGATGAAGGACAAACTGGAATCAGATTTCTGGGAGAAATATCAATAACCTCAGATACACATATGACACCACCCTTATGGCAGAAAGCAAAGAACTAAAGAACCTCTTGATGAAAGTGAAAGAGGAGAGTGGAAAAAAAACCTAGCTTAAAGCTTGACATTCAAAAAGCTAAGATCATGGCATCCAATCCCATCACTTCATGGCAAATTGATGAGGAAGCAATGGAAACAGTGCCAGACTTTATTTTCTTGGGCTCCAAAATCACAGCAGATGGTGACTGCAGCCATGAAATTAAAAGATGCTTGCCCCTTGGAAGAAAAGCTATGACCAATGAGACAACATATTAAAAAGCAGAAGCATTATTTTGCCAACAATGATTCATCTAGTCAAAGCTACGGTTTTCCCAGTAGTCGTGTATGGATGTGAGAGTTGGACCATAAAGAAAGCTGAGCACCAAAGAATTGTTGCTGTTGAACTGTGGTGCAGGAGAAGACTCTTGAGAGTCCCTTGGACTGCAAGGAGATGGTAACCAGTCAATCTTAAAAGAAATCAGTTCTGAATATTCATTGGAAGGACTGATGCTGAAACTGAAGTTCCAATTTTTTACCACCTGACGCAAAAAACTGAATCCTTGGAAAAGACCCTGATGCTGGAAAGGATTGAAGGCAGGAAGCGAAGGGGATAACAGAGGATGAGATGGTTGGAAGGCATCAACGATTCAATGGACATGAGTTTGAGCAAGCTCTGAGAGTTGGTGATGGACAGGGAAGCCTGGCATGCTGCAGGCCATGGCATTGCAAAAAGGTGGACACAGGAAGTGCGCTCGGCGGCCCCGCGGATCTGTTTCTTGCTTCAACAGTGCTTGGACGGAACAGACCCAGGGAAGCCCCTTGCTCCAGCCTCCGACCACCCTCCAACCTTTTTTCCAGTCGCAACCTCCAGAGTCAGCCACTCAACTGTCCACGATCACCGGGACCAGCCACCATTTTTTAACTCCTTATTACCGACCAATCATGAGCTCCCAGATTCGTCAGAATTATTCTACCGAGGTGGAGGCCGCCGTCAACCGCCTGGTTAACATGCAACTGCGGGCCTCCTACACCTACCTCTCTCTGGGCTTCTATTTCGACCGCGACAATGTAGCCCTGGAGGGTGTGGGTCACTTTTTTCGCGAATTGGCCAAGGAGAAGCGCGAGGACGCGGAGCGTCTCTTGAAATTGCAAAACCAGCGTGGCGGCCGCGCCCTCTTCCTGGACGTGCAGAAGCCATCTCAAGATGAGTGGGGTAAAACCCAGGACGCTATGGAAGCCGCCCTTCTCGTAAAGAAGAACCTGAATCAAGCCCTGTTGGATCTGCATGGCCTGGCTTCTGCCCGCGGAGACCCCCACATCTGTGACTTCCTAGAGAACCACTTCCTAGATGAGGAAGTGAAACTCATCAAGAAGATGGGTGACCACCTGACCAACCTCCGCAGGCTGGCTGGTCCCCAGGCTGGGTTGGGCGAGTATCTCTTCGAAAGGCTCACCCTCAAGCACGACTAGGAACTTCTGGAGACCAGTGACCTTTGAAGAACCCACCTAACATCAGGGCTGCCTGAAGCCCCCTCTCTGCAGCAACTCGGCAGCTTTTTAACACCCTGGAGCCCTCTCTCAAGCCTTGGACCAAATGGAAACAATAAAGCTTTTTGCAGCATAAAAAAAAAAAAAAAGTTGGACACAACTGAGTGACTAAACTGAGTGAGTGATAGGATAGAAATAATCTCTCTTATTTCACATTTTCCTTAAATATATTTTGTTGCTCATTAAGCTGGATTTTAGACACTGAGTCTTCTGATTTTCAATTCTTTCCCCTTTCTCGACCTCCATACAAGTTACACTTTTCAGAAATAATACAATTTTTTGTTGTTGTTAATTTCTAGTGTGAATTTTGAAAAAAAGTTGTTTCCCAATTTTGAACACTTGAAATTCGAATGTAGGTCTTTATACCATCTTCTCATCTGGATTTACTTTTTTTTTTATTTGAACATTTGTCAAAAATTTTTAGTGGAAATATAAAATCCTGTTTCCTAATTATCTTCGACCTGAAGCTCAAATAGTAAAATAATCTTGCTAGGCCAGACTGTTCTTTGGTTGTTTTTGTTTAAAGAATTTGTATAGATTGATATGCAGCTGAAAGTATATTAGTGATTTTCTGTTGCTTACTTGTCAAGATTTTTATTGCTTGGATGAAAAATAGTATTTCAAATCCTGGTAATATATTGATGAAAACAGGAGCACTTTGTATAATTCTACTTTTGAAAAACTGCCACTTTAGAAGACAAAGATTGTGTCTGCTACTTCTATTCACATGTATTTCCAACAATAGATTTATTGACAACTCTTAGATAAGGTTTATTTCTCTACCCTCCTACATTTATCATGGTATATACCCTTTCTGCATGCAGAGAGACAGATTAGGCTTCTATTAGTGCACTCACAATATGGAGGTATACTAGGTGTAGAGTGAAGCATTTGCCCTTTTGTTACTAATCTATAATAGATGCAGAGTTTTTTGAAAATGTTCTTTATTTGAGTGTAAGACTGCTCCATGAATACCAACATTTTATGGAGCAGCCTTGAGGGCCAGTCTCTGAGCTAGGAATGGACAGATGCGGATAATCCCAGGATCTTCCAAACTATGCTTTCAACTCAGTTTGTCAGAACCCTTCTAGGCTGCTTATTAGGAACTTAAGCAAAGATGGCTCTTTATTGTTAAGCCTTCTTTCTTTTGTCTCCAGTTTTCCTTCCTTCTGCTTTTTGTCCTTCCTCCCTCTTCTTCACCAGAAGAAAAAATGTCTGCTAATGTCTCTGAGCTGGGAATGGCACACTGTAAATTTGTTTCCTGTATCAATACTGGCAAACTCATTACACAGTAATTGTGGCCCACACTCAAGTGGACTTCCTTTGGGACCAATAGCTGTAATAAGGAGGCACTGCAAACTGGCTGATAAGTTGTAGTTCTGAAGATAGTTGTGCTTTTTAGCAGAATGTTTGACCTTTTTAAAAAATATTGCCTCAGGCCTGCCTAAGACCGTCAAGGTCTGTTTCTCATCTTAAAAATCCTCTGTAGGAAAACAGTGTGTGGTTTAAGAAAATTTTCAAATTGCTTAAAGTCTCTCTTTCTTTCTGTGCCTTTTAAAAATGATAATTATAGTTATGCTGGGTAATCTCACGATCATTTTGCAAAATGGATTTTCCTTCTTCCAGTAACAAATACTGTTTATCAATATTGGATGAAACATGTTGAATATTTTATGAACACTAAATGTATAGGGCAGGAGAGAGAAAAGAACTTCTATATATATGTAGAGAAGGAACATTTTATGCAACTTGAAAATTACTTTGGGGCTAATAAAACTCTCAAGCTTTATTATTTATTCTTGCATCAAGGTAATTGTCAACTTTGATTTGAGTGGCTATGAAAAATCCCTCCTTTAATACATTTTTTTTTCTTCCCTGTTGCTATAAATATCTAATTGAACCACAAAATGGAGAGTTTCAGGAAACATTTCACCTTTTGGAATATGATTTTAAGTATTAAGAAGTCAAAATATTTAAATCTATTTAGTAGAACCTCTGTAGTTTCAAATGCTTGAAGTTTTTTTTTTTTTATAAGATATCTGCAAAGTGTTTCAAAAGATTTGGCCTACTGGTTTCTAGAATGGACTCAACCAAATTATCTATTAGCAAACAAGAAGAAAGCATCATGGGTTTACTGATATCTATGACTGAATTTCAGTCAGGTCAGCAGCTCTTGTGTTTGGTAGGTTCATGTCATATTTAGCTATGATATGTTGTTTTCCTCTTTCATAAAATAGTGCTGACAAAAGTATTTCAGAAGAGACTTTTGAAATTGCCAATCAGCTCAAACTTCTGCCAAAATACATTTGGAGATTCCTAGAACAATATTTTAAAATAGTCGTTACTATATGGAAAGAAATATTCCTTGGATTTAATGCTTTTCTGATACAGAAATGAAATTTCAGGAATCTTCTAAATTGTGAATTATGATTGTCAACATACATTCTGTATATGTCTCAATCTTGTGCAAAGAAAGAATTAGTGGTTATTCAGTATTACCTTTTGAATGATCCACAGATATCTCAAACTTGATGTTTCTAAAAAAAAAAATCCTTCATAACTGTCTTCCTGTACCACTTCATGCATCATTAATTTTATAGTTACCAAGCTGGAACTCTAAACTAGTCCCTTACTCTCATTGTGGTTGATACAAATTGATGTGCCTGGCTGAATGATACATATTTACCTTTTCCCCCCGCTCAGATTACATTTCTTTGACTAAGAGGGTCAGCAGATAACTAGGATACTAATTATGGTATCCTGGCCACTAGATTGGCTTGTGGCATGGGCATGTGTTCCAAGTTTGGACCAATCAGAAAGAACCTTCCTGAAGAGTTTCTTTGTTTTTAATTATTGTAAATGGGTAGAGAGGCACATTTTTTTTTGCTTTTAGGATTATAAAGTAGAAGAATGCGATTTCACATTCAATTCTTTAGGTGGTAGTGTGCTAAGTCGCTTCAGTCATGTCTGACTCTCTGTGATCCAATGGACTATAGCCTGCCAGGCTCCTCTATCCATGGGGATTCTCCAGGCAAAAATACTGGAGTGGGTTGCTGTGCCCTACCTCCAGGGGATCTTCCTTACCCAGAGATCCAACCCACATTTCTTATGTCTTTTGCATTGGAAGGCAGGTTCTTTACCCACTAGTCCCTGGAAATCCCTTTCAGTTCAGCATGAAAAGCAACTCTCTGGAAATTGAACTAAGAGAATGGGGGTCTTGGTGTGGTTAGATACTACAGGCATAAAGAACAATTAGGAATTTATTGCTACAAACTGAGTGAAAGATTAATTGAGAAGCTAGAGAAGGTAATATAAGAATCTTTTCAGAGTTATAATAGACAGTAATTCTGTCAGAAACCCAAGGTCACAAAGGTAAGCAATGATAGCTCCAGAGCTATAATGAGTCTTCTGACAGTCATTCTAATCAATAGTCCATCCTCTTAAAAATATGTGCCAGAAAGCATTCTTGATCTCTGAAGAAGAATGACTTTGAAAATGTCATCCAACCTTCAAAACTCCATTTTTACTCATCATTGTGTGGTGAGATATAAATCATTAATTATTCATCATGTATTCAATGTTTAATTGCTGGTTAATAGTTCCTAATATATTTCAAGGAAATCATCTTTTATTTACTTGGAGAATAAATTCCTGTAGATTCAGATGAAACTATACTTACGACTCCAGGAGTCAGACTACAGGTCTCTCCATTTCTTAATGCCACAGAAGCTGAGGCCTGAAAGCATGGATTATTCTAAGTTTTACACAGCTTGAAATTAATATAATTTCAAAAGGTTGTCTTTAAGAAAAATTGCACATAATTATAAAATTATATATTCAGAATAAGAAAGGAGATTGCAATGAATTACTGATGTCTTGGGAATTCAGGTCCCTTTCTGCTGAAATCTCTTTAGTCTTTTTACCAGAAATGCTTCAAAGTAGTTCAGCATTGTTGTCTCTTCTTGTCATAACTCTCTAGAACTCTCAGCCTTTATAAAGGTCCTTTATAAAGTGAGAAACCTTGAAGCTTCAGCTTTACTTGCTTCTCAGTAAATCCACCTCTGGTTGGAATGTATCTTTGATTTTCTAGTCCAAACCTGCCAAATCATCATCCATTCCATTTTCAAGTTCTGTCTTGATGATGAGCTCATGTTTAAAATGAGTTCACTGTTCCTTGATAAAAGGAAATTTCATATTGCTTTTTTTCATACATGTTAATATTTTCCCCTTCTTTCCCATAAAAGTTAATCAAACATTTAAATAAAATTATCAAGTGGGGAAGATGATCTTATCCCTTAACAAATACCTATAGATTCTATACACTCCTTCCTCTCACTGCTTTATGTGAGTCTTCATGAATTCTTGTTTGACTCATTGCAACGTATTCCTATATATTATGACTACTTCTATATTGAACTTTATGCAAGTCTCTCATTCTATCTTTAAGCTACCCCTGGCTGAATCTTTTTAAAATGAAATTTGAATGTGCTCCTCTTTTGTTTAAAATTCTCCAGTGATTCCTCATTTCCTTACCTTAGTCTGTCTCTTCAGCCTCATGTTCTGGCACTCATGTTATCGAACCCTGACCATATGGCAATTCTCTGGCCTAGTTTTCCTGTCTCATTGTTCTGTGCTCTTTCACATGCTTTTTTGTTTTTTTGTCATCTTCCATTTGACATCTGGAAGACTGTTGCTGTTCCTTCAGGTATAACTGATATGTCACTTCCATTGACCCTTTGCCAATCCTACAACCCCGAGTAGGGTTAGTCTTTGACTTCTTGTCCTTATAATACTTTGTGTATCTCAAAGATGATTTTTGCCCTATTTTATTATAACTACTTATGTGTTACTTTTCCTCAACTGACTGATAGACTCTTTTATGCACCAAGTCTATGTACCAGGAACTGTTCTCACCTCTCTTCATGTATCACTCATTTAATCCTTACAGCAACTTTATGAATTTACAATCGAAATATTTGAGGTACAGTATCTAGTCTACGGTCACACAGGTAATGGGGGACAGAGCTGTGTTGTGAACCCAGACAGTTTTATTCTAGATTCTTTGCTATTAATCACTATTCTATACTAACACATTGGAATCAACTAGTGAAATAGCAGAATGCTTGTTACATAGAAAATGTTCAATAAACATTTGGTGATCAAACCAAAGAGGCATGAAATGCCTTTGATTTCTTTTGGCAGCCAAAAACTGCATTGTTGAGTTTGGAGATACTTACTGCTGGGGTCAGTATTCCCGTTGGTTTTATTTTTAGACAGTATGCATTTTTGAGGATATTTATGCGATAACATTTTTCAAGTTTTTTCTTACTTTCAGCCTACTCTGGAGGAGAGGCCAGTGATGATTCTGCATTGTTGGTTATTTTTTAATCATATAGGCTGTAATACAACAATGACATGTCTACATTGATTTATGTTTCTTTGCCATCTTAGTCTTTTGATCAGGCAGGTATGCAGCTTTGAAAGCCTTTTTTTTTCTTCTTGGTGAGCCAAGATCACAAATATGTTCCCAGGAAGAAGTGAATTTGCTGAGGAGGGAGAGAGAAACTCCTTCAGAGAAGGATGCACTGTTTGGCTAATTGCACTATCCAGGGCTTTAAATGATATCCAAAAAGAGATCATTTCTCTCACATGGGTTAGCATTTTGTTTGTTAGGAGGATCTTCCTCACCTGACTAGTTGAATCAGTGTGGTTACTTTTCTGTTGAAAGTGAGATTTTGAATGTTAACTGGCTGGGTAGAATGGGAAAGTCATATGACCTTTGCTAATTTTCCCATACAATGGAATTCTTTTTTTTCTTCACTTCTTAAAATGAGGCTCCTCTTTTTAATTTTATCTTCTAAAGATAGTCACTTGTATGATTTGGGTTTTATTCTTTCGGAGGATCATTTAACTGAAGTAGGCTGCTGAGGGGCTGTTGCTTGGACAACCCGAATCCCAATTCACCATTTCTAATGGGCATTCTAATTCAGAATATTATTATGTGATGTTCCTTGTCTACTTCCCAGTTTTCAGTTTAAAATGCCTGTGTAAGATAAAAAATCTGAAGAAAAAAGAGTAGTAAAACAGCATTTTAGAAAGCAGAGAGAGAAATACATTTTTTGCTTACCATTTTTTTTCTTTTTTGAAAACAAAAAAAAAAAAATAAAGAGAGGGAATTTTTCTATAGAAAGAGTTTTTTTTTTTTTTTGATGGGTGGGGGAACTCCTTTATATTCCTGGAATCAAATGAAAAAATACAGTCAAGATGGAGAGTAAAAATAATTACCCTAATATTCTCAAAAATTAACTGGATCGATTAGCTTGTTTTATATAGAGAAAATAACCCAGCATTTAAAAGGCGAGAACATATGCTCCTTATGTTGACAGACGTCTCAAAATAACCTTCAATGGACAAATACAGAAAAATAAAATAAATTTTGCAGTCTTAAAGATCTGTTTTTGGAGAGTCTTATGGCTTTTCCTTTTGACCAGTTGATTTCTGCTTATGTTTATAGCAATAACTTACTTTTTCACAGCATTTTATGATTTCCTTTGGGAAGTTCTCTGTCATAGCACTTGATGCTTTAAATTGAAGTAACCCACTTGTGTGATCATTATTCCAGCTTGACTATAAGCTCTAGCAAGATGGGGACTGGCTTCATCTTTGTGTTCACAGTGCCCAGCACAGGATCTGGAATGGAATGTACCTTCAAAATGTTACCACAATGACTCTGCAATTTATATTACTTAAAAACCTTGGGAATTTGCTTTTATTTATATATTTATGTAACTGATTTATTGAATACTTGGTTTGAGCTGGACAGTATGACAGGTGTTGGGAACACAACAAAAACAAACAGAAAAAATATTCCCAAGCTTTTATTCTTACCAGACATGACAGAAATAAACAATACTTACACTAAATTAGTAATTATTATGGTGTGCTTGAATTTGGTGAGTCTTGTGGGAAAACTAGGAAAGATGACAGGGGTCAGAAATGTGAAGAGGGTTTGCAATATGATCATTATAAAATGATCATATCATCTCATTGAGGAGGTGAGATTTGAACAACAACTTGAAGAAGGTTGAGGAGTCATCCATGTGGAAATGTGGAGAAAGAGAATCTTAGGAAGAAGTAATAGCCATTGCAAATCCCATAAAGCTGAGGTGTACCTGACATATAAGAGAAATGATGAGAAGGACATGTGGTGTGAGAATAGTAGGAGGTGAAATCAGACAGGTGAAAGGGAAATATATCATATGGGAATCCTTAAAAACTTTGTTTCATCCTAAATGAAATACTAACCTTGTTTTAAACAAGGTACAACATGATTTCTCTTACATTTTGGAAAGATTACCTTGGTGATTGTATTGATACTAGATTAGAACAGGGCAGACAAGTAGACTAGTTAGGAATAGTTCAGTTGGGAGAAGATAGTGGCTTGGATCAAAGTGAAATATGTGGAATTAGTGAGGAGTAATTGATTCTAAATATATTTGAAAGAATTCCTTTTTTTAATGCTGGGTCATCCTTTAATCATTATATAAATGTGACTTTCCTCTTACAGAATATGCTGTGTTTCAAACTGAATGACAGGAAGAGATATTGGTATCTTCACTATAGATTTTAACAACAAGTAACACTTGCCTTTAAAAAATTGTTTTTGGGGGTAGTTGATTTACAATGTTGTGTTAAATTTCAGGTATATAACAAAGTGAATTAGTTATACATATACATATATCTACTCATTTTTAGATTCTTTTCCCATATAGGTCATTATAGAGTATTAAATAAGAGTTCCCTGTGCTATACAGTAGATCCTTACTAGTTATCTATTTTATATATTGAATAATATGTATATGTCAATCCCAGTCTCCGAATTTGTCCTTCTACTACTTTCTTCCCTGGTAACTATGAATTCGTGACTCTCTTTTGTAAATAATTTCATTTGCACTCTTTTTGTAGATTCCACATATCAGCAATAGCATATGATATTTGTCTTTTTGTGTCTACTTACTTCACTTAGTATGACAACCTTTGGGTCCTTCCATGTTGTAGCATATGGCATTATTTTGTTCTTTTTTATGGCTGAGTAGTATTCCATTGTATATATGTTCTACATCTTTACCCATTCCTCTGTTGATGGACATTTAGGTTTCATCCATGGCCTATTGTAAACAATGCTGCAGTGAACTTTAGGGTACATGTGTCTTTTTGAATTATGTTTTTCTCCAGATACATGCCCAAGAATTGGATTGCTGGATCATATGGTAGCTCTATATTTTTTTTTTTTAGGAAACCTCCATATTTTCTCTATAGTGACTATAACAGTTTACAGTCCCACCAACAGTATAAGAGGGTACCCTTTTCTCCACACCCTCTCCAGCATTTACTGTTTGTAGATATTTTAAAAGTTTTATTTATTTTTGAGTGCACTTGGTCTTTGCTACATGCAGACTTTCTCTAGTTGTGGTGAGCAGAGGCTACTCTGTCGCTTTGGTGCATGGGCTTCTCATCGTGGTTCTTCTCTTGTTGCAGAGCACAGGCTCTAGGGCATATGAGCTTCAGTAGTGGTGCCCCGCGGCATGTGGAATCTTCTCAGCACAGGGATAGAAGTCTGGCAGGCAGATTCTTAACCATTGGACCACCAGACAAGACCTGTTTGTAGATTTTTGATGATGGCCATTCTGACTGCTGAGAGGTGATCCTCCACTGTAGTTTCAATTTGCATTTCTCTAATATTATGATGTGAGCATTTTTTCATGAGTTTGTTGGCCGTATATATGTCTTCTTTGGAGAAATGTTTATTTAGATCTTTGACAAATTTTTTTTCATTTGAGTTTTTCTTTTTTAATACTGAGCTGCATGAACTGTTTGTATATTTTGGAGATTAATCCCTTTTCAGTTGCTTTGTTTGAAAATATTTTCTCTCATTCTGAGGGTTGTCTTTTTGTTTTGTTTATGGTTTCCTTTGCTATACAAAAGCTTTTAAGTTTAATTAGGTCCCATTTGTTGATTTTTACCCTAGGAGATGGACCAGAAAAGATCTTGCTGCAATTTATGTCAGAGAGTGTTCCTGTGTTTTCTTCTAAGGGTTTCATGGTATCTGGCTTTACATTTAGGTTGCTAATACATTTTGAGTGTATTTTTGTGTATGTTATAAGAGAATATTCTAATTTCATTCTTTTATATATATAGCTGTCCAGTTTTCTCAGGGCTACTTGTTAATGACTATCATTTCCTCATTGTATATTGTTGAATCCTTTGTCATAATGAACACAGGTGTGTGGGTTTATCTCTGGACTTTCTATCATGTTCCATTGATCTTGATTTCTGTTTTTGAGCCAGTATCATGGTGTTTGATTTCTGAAGCTTTGTAGTATAGTCTGAAGTCAGAGACCTTATTCTTCCAGCTCTATTTTTCTTTCCCAGGATTGTTTTGGCTATTCAAGCTCTTTTGTGTTTCTATAGAAACTGTAAGTTTTTTTCTTGTTGTTCTTGTTCAGTTGCTCCGTCATGTCTGGCTCTTTGTGACCCCATGGACTGCAGCATGCCAAATTTTCCTGTCCTTCATCATTTCCCAGAGTTTGTTCAAACTCATGTCCATTGAATCAATGATGCCATCCAACCATCTCGTCCTCTGTCATCCCCTTCTTTTCTTGCCTTCAGTCTTTCCCAACATCAGGATCTTTTCCAATGAGTCAGCTCTTCGCATCAGGGGCCAAAGAATTGGAACTTCAGCTTCAGTATCAGTCCTTCCAATGAATATTCATGGTTTGATCTCCTTGGAGTCCAAGGGACTCTCAAGAGTTTTCTCCAACACCACAGTTTGAAACCATCAATTCTTCAGCGCTCAGCCTTCTTTATGGCCCAACTCTAACATGTGTACATGACTACTGGAAAAACCATAGCTTTGACTAGACAGAGCTTTGTCGGCAAAGTAACGTCTCTGCTTTTTAATACACTGTCTAGATTTGTCATAGCTTTTCTTCCAAGGAGCAAGCGTCTTTTAATCTCATGGCTGCAGTCACCATCTGCATTGATTTTGGAGCTGAAGGAAAAGTCTGTCACTGATTCCATTGTTTCCCCATCAATTTGCCATGAAGTAATGGGACCGGACACCATCATCTTAGTTTTTTGAATGTTGAGTTTTTCAAATTCAAATTTATTGGCATATAGTTGCTTATAGTAATCTCTTATATTCCTGAACGTTGATTTTTTTTTCTAATTCTTTGAAAAATGCCATTGATAATTTGATAGAGATTGCATTGAATTTGTAGATTGTAGATTTCTTTGGATAGTAGAGTCATTTTGGCAATATTAATCCTTATGATTCAGAAACATGGTATATCTCTTCCTCTGTGTCATTGTTGATTGTCTTCATCAATGTCTTATAGTTTTCTTAGTGCAGGTCTTTTGCCTCCTTATGCAGGTTTATTCTGAGGTAGTTCGTTCTTTTTGATGTGATGGTAAATGGAATTGTTTCCTTAATTCCTCTTTTTGATCTTTCACTGCTAGTATGTAGGAATGCAAGAGATTTCTGTGTATTAATTTTATATCCTGTAATATTACCAAATTCATCGCTGAGCCATAGTAGTTTTCTGGTAGGATCTTTAGGATTTTCTATATGTAGTATCATGTCATCTACAAACAGTGACAGTTTTACTTCTTCTTTTCCAATTTGGGTTGCTTTTATTTCCTTTTCTTCTCTGATTGCTGTGGCTAACACTCCCCAAATTATGTTGCATAAGATTTCAAGAGAGAATATTTTTGTCTTGCTCCTTATCCTAGAGGAAATGCTTTCAATTTTTCACTGTTGAGTATGAAATTCACTATGTGTTTGTCATATGTGGCCTTTATTTTGTTGAGGTACGTTCTCTCTATGCCACAATTTTTATTGTAAATGGGTGCTGAGTTTTGTCAAAATCTTTTTTTTTTCATCTCTTGAGATAATCCTATGATTTTAATTCTTCAGTTTGTTAATATGGTGTATCACATTGATTAACTTGCATATGTGAAGAATCCTTGCATCCCTGAATTAAAACCCACTTGATTATAGTGTATGATCCATTTAATGTGTTGTCAGATTCAGTTAGCTAGTATTTTGTTGAGGATATTTGCATCTATGTTCATTAGTGGTATTGGCCTATCATTTTCAGTTTTTTTGATATCTTTGTCTGGTTTTTGTATTGGAGTGATGGTGGCCTCCAAGAATGATCTTGGGTGTTTTCTTTCCTCTGCAATGTTTTGGAAGAGTTTGAGAAGGATAGATGCTAACTTTTCTTAAAAGGTTTGATAGAATTCTCCTGTAATGCCATCTGGTCCTGGACTTTTGTTTGTTGGAAGTTTTTAAATTACAGTTTCAGTGCTTATGGTTGATCTGTTCATGTTTTCTATTTCTTCCTGGTTGTGTCTTGGTTCAGTTCAGTCACTCAGTCGTGTCCGACCCTTTGCGACCCCATGAATCACAGCATGCCAGGCCTCCCAGTCCATCACCAACTCCCAGAGTTAACGCAACTACCCTCCATCGAGTCAGTGATGCCATCCAGCCATCTTATTCTTTGTCATCCCCTTCTCCTCTTGCCTCCAATCCCTCCAGGCATCTGAGTCTTTTCCAGTGAGTCAACCCTTCGATGAGGTGGCCAAAGTATTGGAGCTTCAGCTTTAGCATCAGTCCTTCCAATGAACACCCAGGACTGATCTCCTTCAGAATGGACTGGTTGGATCTCCTTGCAGGCCAAGGGACTCTCAAGAGTCTTATCCAACAACAGTTCAAAAGCATCAGTTCTTCGGCGATCAGCTTTCGTCACAGTCCAACTTTCACATCCATACATGACAACTGGAAAAACCATAGCCTTGACTAGATGAACCTTGGTTGGCAAAGTAATGTCTCTGCTTTTTAATATGCTATCTAGGTTGGTCATAACTTTCCTTCCAAGGAGTAAGCGTCTTTAAATTTCATGGCTGCAATCAGTATCTGCAGTGATTCTGGAGCCCAGAAAAATAGTCTGACACTGTTTCCAATGTTTCCCCATCTATTTCCCATGAAGTGATGGGACCAGATGCATGATCTTAGTTTCCTGAATGTGGAGCTTCAAGCCAACTTTTTCACTCTCCTCTTTCACTTTCATCAAGAGGCTTTTGAGTTCCTCTTCACTTTCTGCCATAAGGGTGGTGTCATCTGCATATCTGAGGTGATTGATATTTCTCCCGGCAATCTTGATTCCAGCTTGTGCTTCTTCCAGCCCATCGTTCCTCATGATGTACACTGCATATAAGTTAAATAAGCAGGGTGACAATATACAACCTTGACACACTCCTTTTCCTATTTGGAACCAGTCTGTTGTTCCATGTCCAGTTCTAACTGTTGCTTCCTGACCTGCATACAGGTTTCTCAAGAGGCAGGTCAGGTGCTCTGGTATTCCCATCTCTTTCAGAATGTTCCACTTTATTGTGATCCACACAGTCAAAGGCTTTGCCATACTCAACGAAGCAGAAATAGATGTTTTTCTGGAACTCTCTTGCTTTGTTCCATGATCCAGCAGACGTTGGCCATTTGATCTCTGGTTCCTCTGCTTTTTCTAAAACCAGCTTGAACATCTGGAAGTTCACAGTTCACATGTTGCTGAAGCCTGGCTTGGAGAATTTGGAGCATGACTTTACTAGTGTGTGAGATGAGTGCAATTGTGTGGTAGTTTGTGCATTGTTTGAGCCTTTCTTTGGGATTGGAATGAAGACTGACCTTTTCCAGTCCTGTGGTCACTGCTGAGTTTTCCAAATTTGCTGGCATATTGAGCGCAGCACTTTCCCAGCATCATCTTTCCTCATTTGAAATAGCTCAACTGGAATTCCATCACCTCCACTAGCTTTGTTCGTGATGCTTTCTAAGGCCCACTTGACTTCACATTCCAGGATGTCTGGCTCTGTTTCAGTGATCACACCATCGTGATTATCTTGGTCGTGAAGAATTTTTTGTACAATTCTTCTGTGTATACTTGCCACCTCTTCTTAATATCTTCTGATTCTGTTAGGTCCATAGTGTTTCTGTCCGTTATTGAGCCCATCTTTGCATGAAATGTTCCCTTGATATCTCTAATTTTCTTGAAGATATCTCTTGTCTTTCCTATTCTGTTGTTTTCCTCTGTTTCTTTGCATCGATCGCTGAGGAAGGCTTTCTTATCTCTCCTTGCTATTCCTAGGAACTCTGCATTCAGATGCTTATATCTTTTGTTTTCTCCTTTGCTTTTCTCTTCTCTCCTTTTCACAGCTATTTGTAAGGCCTCCTCAGACAGCCATTTTGCTTTTTTGCATTTCTTTTCCATGGGGATGGTCTTGGTCCCTGTCTCCTGTACAATGTCACGAACCTCCGTCCAGAGTTCATCAGGCACTCTATCTAGCAGATCTAGTCCCTTAAATCTATTTCTCACTTCCACTGTATAATCATAAGGGATTTGATTTAGGTCATATCTGAATGGTCTAGTGTTTTTCTCTACTTTCTTCAATTTCAGTCTGAATTTGGCAATGAGTTCATGATCTGAGCCACAGTCAGCTCCTGGTCTTGTTTTTGCTAATTGTATACAGCTTCTCCATCTTTGGCTGCAAAGAATATAATCAATATGATTTCGGTGTTGACCATCTGGTGATGTCCATGTGTAGAGTCTTCTCTTGTGTTGTTGGAAGAGGGTGTTTGCTATGACCAGTGCTTTCTCTTGGCAAAACTCTGTTAGCCTTTGCCCTGCTTCATTCTGTGCTCCAAGGCCAAATTTGCCTGTTATTCCAGGTGTTTCTTGACTTCCTACTTTTGCATTCCAGTCCCTTATAATGAAAAGGATATCTTTTTTGGGTGTTAGTTCTAAAAGGTCTTGTAGGTCTTCATAGAACCATTCAACTTCGGGTTCTTCAGCATTTCTGGTTGGGGAATAGGCTTGGATTACTGTAATATTGAATGGTTTGCCTTGGAAATGAACAGAGATCATTCTGTCGTTTTTGAGATTGTATCCAAGTATAGCATTTCAGACTCTTTTGTTGACCATGATGGCTACTCCATTTCTTAGTCTTGGTAGGTTGTACCTTTCTTAGAATTTGTCCATTTCTTCTAGGTTGTCAAATTTATTGGCATCTTGTTGCTTGTAGTAATCCCTTAAGTTCCTAAAATCATTCCTTGATGGATTAGTTGTCAATATGAAATTAAGACTCCAAGATGACTCCAGTAATTCTGGGCTAAAGCACTGACTAGGTAATTATATATGTGATCTCATTTAATCTTTATAAGAACATTGTGAGTAAAATCTTTTTTTAAAATCTCCTTTGATAGACAAGAAAACCGAAGTCTAGAACACTTAAGAGATATGCCCAAAGCTTTAAAATTAGGTAATGGAAGAGCTATGATTCGAGTTTATGTCTGTCTAACCTTTGGATTATGATCTTTCTAATATATAAGAACAGGATAGACAGTCTTCCATAAAATTTTACTTGTGGCATATACCATAGTTTTGGGATCAAAATTTCCACACATCTTTCTTAATGCAATGCCATTTTTCTCAAATGAAAGTTTATTTTATTTTTTTTCCTTAAGGTTTATATTTATTTATTTTTAAAATGTATTTATTTTAATTGCGGGCTAATTACTTTACATTATTGTATTGGTTTTGCCATACATTGACATGAATCTGCCCTGGATGTACATATGTTCCCCCTCTTGAACCCCCCTCCCACCTCCCTCCCCATCCCATCCCTCTGATTCATCCCAGTACACCAGCACTGAGCATCCTGTATCATACATTGAACTTGGACTGGCGATTCGTTTCACCTATGTAAATGTACATGTTTTAATGCCATTTTCCCAAATCATCCCACCCTCGCCCTCTCCCACAGAGTCCAAAAGATTGTTCTATACATCTGTGTCTCTTTTGCTGTCTTGTGTACAGGATTATTGTTATCATCTTTCTAAATTCCGTATATATGCCTTAGTATACTGTATTGGTGTTTTTCTTTCTGGCTTATTCACTCTGAATAATAGGCTCCAGTTTCATCTACCTCATTAGAACTGATTCAAATGTATTCTTTTTAATTGCTGAGTAATACTCCATTGTGTAAATGTACCACAGCTTTCTTATCCATTTGTCTGCAGATGGACATCTAGGTTGCTTCCATGTCCTGGCTATTATAAACAGTGCTGTGATGAACATTGGAGTACATGTGTCTCTCTCAATTATGGTTTCCTTGGTGTGTATGCCCAGCAGTGGGATTGCTGGGTCGTATGGCAGTTCTATTTCCAGTTTTTTAAGGAATCTCCACACTGTTCTCCATAGTGGTTGTACTAGTTTGCATTCCCACCAACAGTGTAAGAGGGTTCCCTTTTCTCCACACCTTCTCCAGCATTTATTGCTTGTAGACGTTTGGATAGCAGCCATTCTGACTGGCGTGAAATGGTACCTCATTGTGGTTTTGATTTGCATTTCTCTGATTATGAGGGATGTTGAGCATCTTTTCATGTGTGTGTTAGCCGTCTTCATGTCTTCTTTGGAGAAATGTCTGTTTAGCTCTTTGGCCCATTTTTTGATTGGGTAGTTTATTTTTCTGAAATTGAGCTGCAGGAGTTGCTTGTATATTTTTGAAATTAATCCTTTGTCAGTTGCTTCATTTGCTATTATTTTCTCCCACTCTGAAGGCTGTCTTTTCACCTTGCTTATAGTTTCCTTTGCCGTGCAGAAACTTTTAATTTTAATTAGGTCCCATTTGTTTATTTTTGCTTTCATTTCCAATATTCTGGGAGGTGGGTCATGGAGGATCCTGTTGTGATTAATGTTGGAGAGTGTTTTGCCTATGTTCTCCTCTAAGAGTTTTATAGTTTCTGGTCTTACATTTAGACCTTTAATCCATTTTGAGTTTATTTTTGTGTATGGTGTTAGGGAGTGTTCTAGTTCCATTTTTTTACAAGTGGTTGACCAGTTTTCCCAGCACCACTTGTTAAAGAGATTGTCTTTTTTCTACTGAATATTCTTGCCTCCTTTGTCAAAGATAAGGTGTCCATAGGTGCATGGATTTATCTCTTGGCTTTCTATTTTGTTCCACTGATCTATATTTCTGTCTTTATGCCAGTACCATACTGTCTTGATGACTGTGGCTTTGTAGTAGAGCCTGAAGTCCAGCAGGTTGATTCCCCTAGTTCCATTCTTCTTTCTCAAGGTTGCTTTGGCTATTCGAGGTTTTTTGTATTTCCATACAAATTGTGAAATTATTTGTTCTGGCTCTGTAAAAAACACTGTTGGTAGCTTGATAGGGATTGCATTGAACTTATAAATTACTTTGGGTAATATATTCATTTTCACAATATTTATTCTCCCAGTCCATGAACACGGCATATTTCTCCATCTATTAGTGTCCTCTCTGATTTCTTTCACCAGTGTTTTATAGTTTTCTATATATATGTCTTTTGTTTCTTTAGGTAGATATATTCCTAAGTATTTTATTCTTTTCATTGCAATGGTGAATGGAATTGTTGCCTTAATTTCTCTTTCTATTTTCTCATTATTAGTGTATAGGAATTCAAGGGATTTCTGTGTGTTGATTTTATATCTTGCAACTTTACTATATTCATTGATTAGCTCTAGTAATTTTCTGGTAGAGTCTTTAGGGTTTTCAGTGTAGAGGATCATGTCATCTGCAAACAGTGAGAATTTTACTTCTTCTTTTCCAATTTGGGTTCCTTTTATGTCTTTTTCTGCTCTGATTGCTGTGGCCAACACTTCCAAAACTATGTTGAATAGTAGTGGTGAGAATGGCCACCCTTGTCTTGTTCCTGACTTTAGGGGAAACGCTTTCAATTTTTCACCATTCAGGATAATGTTTCCTGTAGGTTTGTCATATGTAGCTTTTATTATGTTGAGGGATGTTCCTTCTATTCCCGCCTTCTGGAGGGTTTTTATCATAAATGAATGTTGAATTTTGTCAAAGGCTTTCTCTGCATCTATTGAGATAATCATATGGTTTTTATTTTTCATTTTGTTAATATGGTGTATTACATTGATTGATTTGCAGATATTGAAGAATCCTTGCATCCCTGGGATAAAGCCCACTTGGTCATGATGTATGATCTTTTTATTGTGTTGTTGGATTCTGATTGCTAGAATTTTGTTAAGGATTTTTGCATTTATGTTCATCAGTGATATTGGCCTGTAGTTCTCTTTTTTGGTGGCATCTTTGTCAGGTTTTGGTATTAGGGTGATGGTGGCCTCATCGAATGAATTTGGAAGTTTACCTTCCTCTGCAATTTTCTGGAAGAGTTTGAGTAGGATAGGTGTTAGCTCTTCTCTAAATTTTTGTTAGAATTCAGCTGCAAAGCCGTCTGGACCTGGGCTTTTGTTTACTGGAAGATTTCTGATTACAGTTTCAATTTCCATGCTTGTGATGGGTCTGTTAAGATTTTCTATTTCTTCCTAGTTCAGTTTTGGAAAGTTGTACTTTTCTAAGAATTTGTCCATTTCTTTCAAGTTGTCCATTTTATTGGCTATAATAGCTGATAATAGTCTCTTATGAACCTTTGTATTTCTGTGTTGTCTGTCGTGATCCCTCCCTTTTCATTTTCTAATTTTATTGATTTGTAAAAACTTAATTTAAAAAGTAGTTACAGGATGGGGAAATTTCTGGAGTGCTTTTAAGAAACAAATGAGAAACTACAAAAACCCAGAAGGATCATACTTTCCAAGAAGAATCAGCACAGGGATTTTTACAAAGTGCAGGGATTCTGCAGATAATGTGAAAGTACTAGTTGCTCAGTCATATCTGACTCTTAGGGACCCCATGGACTGTAGCCCAACCGGCTCCTCTGTCCATGGGTTTCTCCAGGCAAGAATACTGGAGTGGGTTGCCATTTCCTACTCCAACAGATAGTGTAGGTGAATTTAAAAAAGTATATTTTAAAACACAGAAAAGAAATAGCATACTGTGGAGGGGAAGTAGCAAACTCAACAAATACTAGGATAAAACTGCAAAAATTTCTAAAGAGCAGATATAAGTGCATGCGTTTAAAATAATTAAAGGTGTAAAAGGAGGACTCAAAAAGTCAAGAAAAGTTAGTATAAAAAATAAATAAGTCATATATGTTTATAAAAGAACCATGTTGAACGTCTGAAAATGAAATATATATAATCATCAAAATGTACAACTCTGAAGAAAGGTTAAATTAAAAACTCTGAGGCTGGGTTAAATATCTCATTATACAACTGAAGATAGATTAATGAAGTAGAAGACAGGGCTGAGCCATCACAGAGATGAATATAGATGAAATGTATAGAAGAGAGTTCCAGGAGACAGTAACATAGAGGCAATATTCAAAGTAATAACTTATGAATGACATGACTCTTTCATGTTGTAAATACAACTATAAAATAACTAAAACTGTATCCTTCAAACTACTTCTGTCCGATATGTATTAATAACTGTGAAACTGCAGAATAACTATAAATAAAGAGAAGTTCTTCAAAAAACATGAGAGAGAAAGATAATAGAGTGATTGTTCTAATATTCTTGAATTTTGAAGAGAGGAAGGTACAGATATTTAAATTTATACTTTATGCCAAGTATTGATCTTTTAAAATTTAAGGATAATAACAGTAGAACATAAATAGAATGTAACCTTCCAAACTGACAGAAAGGGAATAGAGACAAGGAAAACCTGATTAGTGGAAGAGGAGGCATGAGACACATGATAAAAGAAAGATAATTAGGAAAAACAAGATGTTAAAAAGTCAGTAACTGCACCAAGGTAAATGGACTGTGCCACAGTTAAAATACAAAGATGTCTTACTGGATTAAAATTTTTTGATGAATAAAATAAAATGCCCAATTTGAAGTAGGTGGGTTCAGATCTAGACTGTATGAATTATTTAATGTTAATGAGATGACATAGATTGAGTCTGGCCTCTTAGCTCACTCTTTTGTCCCGACACCTTACTTAGTTTTATGACCTTAAGTAAATTACTTAATGTCTCTGTATCTCAGTTTCCTCATAGTAAGGTGAGATTGATAATGTAGCTTAGCTTCTGGAGTTGTTATGTTTAAATGAGTTTACAGAATTTGGTAATTTGATGAGTTTTTGGCACATAGTAGTATATAATACTGTTATTATCCATTTAATAGTAAAGGAGCAGACTTTTCTAAGCAGAAAAGGTACATTGTTTCTTCTTTGTACATAAAATCATGTTTTCCTTTTTCATTACCCACAGAAATATCCTAATACACTATATATATTTTTTGCTTGAAAGTCTTAGTGATCACTTTATCCTGCCTCTTACAACAAAATCTGCTATACATGTATATATGTACATATTAAAAATCTTATTTCCCATAACTTAAAAAATAAAGATTAAAAACACTTCTGAAATAAGTTATTATTAACATATAATTGATAATAATTAGGTATATTACTAATTTTTATGCTTAAGAAGCATAATAAAATCGTCAAAGTCCATCTCTTATTAAAATGAACCGAGCTATTCTTTTTTTGAAAAGATATTCTGATAGGTGTGTGGTCATCATAGTTTTAATTTGTATTTCTTTGATAATAAATGGAGTTTGGCATATTTTATGGTTTTGGGGCACTCATCTTTTATTGTGATGTGTCTATTCAAAAATTTTTACTCATTTTCTGGTTGAATTGTTCATATTAATTTTGATTTGTAGAGTTCTTCGTACATTCTGGACGGAAGTCCTTTGTAGAGGTTAGCAGGTATCATCTCCCATCCTTTTCATGTCATAATAGGGTATTTCAAAAAATGAGTTTTTTTAATCCAATTATCATTTTTTCTTTAATATTCCATGCTTTTGGTGTTCTATAGAAGAAATCTTTAGCTAATCAAAGACTGAAAAATTTTCTTTCATGTTTTCTTCTACAAGTTTTGTAATTTTAGATCTTACATTTAGATTTATGATCTATTTTGGGTTAATTTCTATGTACGATTTTAAGTAAGAGTTGATCCTTATTTTCAGCACTTCTTGTTGGAAAGACTTATAATTCCTCATTGAGTTGCCTTGCAAATCAATTGCTTATATATGTGTAGGTCTATTTCTGACTCTGTTACCTCTTCCACCGATCTGTGTATCTATAGATATATCATTTTGAAATCAAACTATCTTGATTACTACAACTTTTTTTTTAACAGTTTTTTCTCTTTTTTCTTTATTAAATTGCTTTGATTATATTAGGTTCTTTGTATTTTCTTATACAATTAAACTAGTCAATGTCTACAAAAAGATTTCTGTGATTTGATTATCATTCTATTGAACCCTTAAACATATATTTAGGAGAGTTGCCATCTTAACAATTTTGAGTCTTTAATCTCTGAACATGCAGCATATATTTCCTTTTGCATAGGTGTTTCTCAAATTCTTTCATCAATATTTTGTAACATTTATTGTAGAAGATCTGGACATCTAGTTAGACAAATTTCTAGGTGTTTTGAGGTTATAATGGTACTTTGAATAGTGTTCTCAAGTTTATACTAGCATTTACTAGCTGGTAGTGCAGAAGGCAATGGCAAGCCACTCCAGTACTCTTGCCTAGAAAATCCCATGGATGGAGGAGCCTGGTAGGCTGCAGTCCGTGGGGTTGCTAAGGGTCGGACACGACTGAGCGACTTCACTTTCACTTTTCACTTTCATACATTGGAGAAGGAAATGGCAACCCACTCCAGTGTTCTTGCCTGGAGAATCCCAGGGAGGGGGGACCCTGGTGGGCTTCTGTCTTTGGGGTCACACAGAGTCGGACACGACTGAAGTGACGCAGCAGCAGCAGCAGCAGTGCAGTTGTTTGCTGCTGGTACATTGATTTTGTATTTATCTTAACTTTGTATCTTATGACTTTGCTAAACTTGTTTCTTAGTTCAAGTAGTTTTTTTGTAGATGTTGAGATTTTTTAAAATGTAAACATTATCTTCTGTAAGTAAGGATAATTTTATTTCTTCTTTAATAGCTTTTATGCCTTTGATTTGTCTTTCTTGCCTTATTGCAAAGTTTAGTACTCCAGAATGATGTTGAATAGAAGTGATGAAGATGTACTTCCCTATTCTTGATCTCAGGGAGAAGCAATACAATTTTAAAGTATTAAGTGAGGACAGGTCATGGTGGAGAGTTCTGACAAAATGTGTTCCACAGAGAAGGGAATGGCAAACCACTTCAGCATTCTTGCCTTGAGAACCCCATGAACAGTATGAAAAGGCAAAAAGATAGGACACAGAAAGATGAACTCCCCATGTCAAAGGTACCCAATATGCCACTGGAGATCAGTGGAGAACTAACTCCAGAAAGAATGAAGAGATGGAGACAAAGCAAACACAACAACCAATTGCAGATGTGACTGGTGATAGAAACAAGGTCCAATGCTGTAGAGAACAATATTGCATAGGAACCTGGAATGTTAGGTCCATGAATCAAGGTAAATTGGAAGTGGTCAAACAGGACATGGCAAGAGTGAATGTTGACATTTTAGGAATCAGCCCACTAAAATGGACTGGAATGGGTGAATTAAACTCAGATGACCATTATATCTACTACTGTGGGCAAGTATCCCGTAGAAGGAATGGAATAGACCTCATTGTCAACAAAAGAGTCCTAAGTGCAGTACTTGGATGCAATCTGAAAAATGACAGAATGATCTCTGTTCATTTCCAAGGTAAACCATTCAGTATCACGGTAATCCAAGTCTATGCCCTGACCAGTAATGCTGAAGAAGCTGAAGTTGAATGGTTCTATGAAGACCTACAAGACCTTTTAGAACTAACACCCAAAGAAGATGTCCTTTTCATTATAGGGGACCAAAATGCAAAAGCAGGAAGTCAAGAAACACCTGGAGTAACAGGCAAATTTGGCCTTGGAGTACAGAATGAATCAGGGCAAAGGCTAACAGAGTTTTGCGAAGAGAATGCACTGGTCATAGCAAACACCTTCTTCCAACAACACAAGAGAAGACTCTGCACATGGACATCACCAGATGGTCAATACTGAAATCAGACTGATTATATTCTTTGCAGCCAAAAATGGAGAAGCTCTATATAGTCAGCAAAAACAAGACCAGGAGCTGACTGTGGCTCAGATCATGAACTCCTTATTGGCAAATTCAGACTTAAAGTGAAGAAAGTGGGGAAAACCAATAGACCATTCAGGTATGACCTAAATCAAATCCCTGATAATTATACAGTGGAAGTGAGAAATAGATTTAAGGGACTAGATCTGATACACAGAGTGCATGATGAACTATGGACAGAGGTTCATGACATTGTACCGGAGACAGGGATCAAGACCATCCCCAAGTAAAAGAAATGCAAAAAAGCAAAATAGCTGTCTGAGGAGGCCTTACAAATAGCTGTGAAAAAAAGAAGTGAAAAGCAAAGAAGAAAAGGAAAGATATACCCATTTGAATGCAGAGGTCCAAAGACTCCAATACTTTGGCCACCTCATGCAACGAGTTGACTCACTGGAAAAGAGTCTGATGGTAGGAGGGATTGGGGGTGGGAGGAGAAGGGGATGACAGAGAATGAGATGGCAGGATGGCATCAGTGACTCGATGGACATGAGTTTGAGTGAACTCCGGGCATTGGTGATGGACAGGGAGGCCTGGTGTGCTGTGATTCATGGGGTCGCAAAGAGTCAGACATGACTGAGCGACTGAACTGAGCTGAACTGAAAGAATAGCAAGGAGAGATAAGAAAGCCTTCCTCAGTGATCAGTGCAAAGAAATAGATGAAAACAATAGAATGGGAAAGATTAGAGATCTTCTCAAGAAAATTAGAGATAGCAGGGGAACATTTCATACAAAGATGGGCTAATAAAGGACAGAAATGCTCTGGACCTAATAGAAGCAGAAGATATTAAGAAGAGGTGGCAAGAATACACAGAAGAAATATACAAAAAAGATCTTCACGACACAGATAACCACAATGGTGTGATCACTGACCTAGAGCCAGACATTCTGGAATGTGAAGTCAAGTGGGCCTTGAGAAGCATCACTATGAACACAGCTAGTGGAGGTGATGGAATTCCAGTTGAGCTATTGCAAATCCTGAAAGATGATGCTGTGAAAGTGCTGCACTCACTATGCCAGCAAATTTGGAAAATTCAGCAGTGGCCACAGGACTAGAAAAGGTCAGTTTTCATTCCAATCCCAAAGAAAGGCAATGCCAAAGAATGCGCAAACTACTGCACAATTGCACTCATTTCACACGCTAGTAAAGTAATGCTCAAAATTCTCCAAGCCAGGCTTTAGCAATACATGAACCATGAACTTCCAGATGTTCAGGCTGGTTTTAGAAAAGGCAGAGAAACCAGAGATCAAATGGCCAACGTCTGCTGGATCATGGAAAACGTAAGGGAGTTTCAGAAAAACATCTATTTCTGCTTCATTGAGTATGCCAAAGCCTTTGACTGTGTGGTTCACAACAAACTGGAAAATTCTGAAAGAGATGGGAATACCAACCACCTGACCTGCCTCCTGAGAAATCTGTGTGCAGGTCACGAACCAACAGTTAGAACTGGAGATGGAACAACAGACTGGTTCCAAATAGGAAAAGGAGTACATCAAGGCTGTGTATTGTCACCCTGCTTATTTAACTTATATGCAGAGTACATCATGAGAAACGCTAGGCTGCGTGAAGCACAAGCTGGAATCAAGATTGCCAGAGAAATATCAATAACCTCAATATGCAGATGACACTACCCTTATGGCAGAAAGTGAAGAAGAACTAAAGAGCCTCTTGATGAATGTGAAAGAGGAGAGTGAAAATGTTGGCTTAAAACTCAACATTCAGAAAACTAAGATCATGGCCTCTGCTCCCAACACTTCATGGCAAACAGATGGGGAAACAGTGAAAACAGTGGCTGACTTTATTTTGGGGGGTCTCCAAAACCACTGCGGTGGTGATTACAGCCATGAAATTAAAAGACACTTGCTCGTTGGAAGAAATGCTATGGCCAACTTAGCATATTAAAAAGCAGAGACATTACTTTGCCAACAAAGGTCCATCTAGTTAGGCTATGGTTTTTCCAGTAGTCATGTATGGATGTGGGATTTGGACTATAAAGATAGCTGAGCACCGAATAATGGATGCTTTTGAACTGTGGTGTTGGAGAAGACTCTTGAGAGTCCCTTGGACTGCAAGGAGATCAACCAGTCCATCCTAAAGGAAATCAGTTTGGGTGTTCATTGGAAGAGCTGATGTTGAAGCTGAAACTCCAATACTTTGGCTACCTGATGCGAAGAGCCGACTCATTGGAAAAGACCCTGATGCTGGTAAAGATTGAAAGCGGGAGGAGAAGGGGACGACAGAGGATGAGATCGTTGGATGGCATCACCGACTCAATGGCATGAGTTTGAGTAAATTCTGGGAGTTGGTGATGGACAGGGAGGCCTGCCATGCTGCAGTCCTTGGGGTTGCAAAGAGTTATACACGACTGAGCACCTGAACTGAACTGTCCTGAACTGATTAGCTTTAAGTTTTGTGGGTTTTTTCTTTTTTTTAAATGCATGACACTTTACAATTTCAAAACATTTCCGAGTATCCTTAATTTCATGAAAGCTTTTTTATGAATGTATGCTGATTTTTGTCAAATGTTTTTTCTGTATCTACTGAAGTAATAATAGCGTTATTCTCCTTTTCCTTGTTAAAATGGTGAAGTACATTGCTTGTTTTTTCAAATGTTATAATAGCCTTACACTCTTTGTTTACTTACAATTTTTGTTAAATTTATCCTAAGTATTTAATTTTCTCTGATATTATTATAGATGACATTGTTTTTTAAATCTCATTTTGAAGTAATTCATTGCTTCTGTATAGAGATCCAGTTCATTTTTGTATGATTTGTATCCTGCAACCTTGATGAAATATTTTTTTAACCTAGTCTTAGCTTTTTGCCTGTATATTCCTTAGGATTTTCTCTATAAAAGATCATATCATTAACAGATGGATATAATTTTATTTCCTCTTTTTCAGTATGAATCCTTTTGTTTCTTTTTCTTGCCTACTTACCCTTGCTAGAATATTAACTACAATGTTAAATAGAAATTGCAAGAGCAAACATACTTATCATACCCCTGATCATAGGGGGAAAATTTTCAGCCCTGAACCATTAAGTATGCTAATTAGCTGTGAGATTTTTTAAAAATTTCCTTTCTATTCATTTGTCTTCCAGTGCTTTTTATCAGAAAAGTATAAAATTCTTTGAAATGCCTTTTCTGTTTCTGTTGAGATGATCATGTGTTTTTGTCGTTTCTTCTAGTAATCTTATTTATTACATTATTTGATTTCTGTAAGTTTAACCAACATTGAATTTCCAGCATAAGTCCCACTTATTGTGTGCAGTCATTTTCATAAAATACTGCATTTGGCTTGCTAGTATTTCATTGAGGATTTGGGGGTCAGTATTCATTACAGTTATTGACGTCTAGTTTTCATGTGATGTCTTTGTAGTATCAAGACAAGCAACCCCAGGAATGAGTTTGGGAAGTGTTCCCTCTTCTTCATTTTGGGACAACAGTTTGTTAAGGACGGGTGTTAATTTTCCTTTAAAATTTGTATAAATTCATCAGTGAAGACACATGCACTTGGGTATTTCCTGATCTGAAGGTTTTTGATTATTAAATCAGTACTTTTGTTTAGGTCTATAGATATTTCTTCTTTTCTTCTTTTAGTATTTCTTCTTTGAGTCAGTTTTATGTCTTCCTAGAATTTTCCTTATATCATCTTGGTTATCTAATTTGTTAGACTACAGTTGGTCATAGTGTATCCTCTAATTAGTGATTTTACAAATTTAATGTCTTCTTTCTTTCTTAGTCAGTGTAGATATAAGTTTGTCTATTTTATTGATCACTTAAAAGAACAATTTTTGGTTTTATTGCTTTTCTCAACTTTTTTTCAATTATCTATTTCATTTGTGTCTATCCTTTATTATTTCCTTTATTTTGCCTTTAGTTCACTTTATTTTTTCTAATTTTTTTCTTTTCTTTTTTTTATTGTTATTGGAGGCTAATTATTTTACAATATTATATTGGTTGGTTTTGCCATACATTGACATGAATCCGCGCTGTGTGTACATGAGTTCCCCCTCCTGAACCCCCCTTCCACCTTGCTTGAAAAGGTGAAATGTTGGCAGATTAGGTTATTGCTTTAAGATCTTTCTTTTTAAAAAATGTAAGCATATGCAGCTACATATCTCTGTATAAGTACTGCTTTCTATGCATCCACAGATTTTGATAGATAGCAGCTTTTTATTCATGCTAAGATATTTTTTAACTTTCTTTCTGATTTTTTCTTTGACCCTCTTTGTTATTTATGAATGTGTTGCATCATTTCTAAATGTTTTTGAATTCCTTAAATTTCCTTTTGTTCAGTTCAGTTCAGTTCAGTCACTTAGCCGTGTCTGACTCTCCACGACCTCATGAATCACAGCACGCCAGGCCTCCCTGTCTATCACCAACTCCTGGAGTTCACTCAAACTCATGTCCACAGAGTCGGTGATGCCATCCAGCCATCTCATTCTCTGTCGTCCCCGTCTCCTCCTGCCCCCAACCTTTCCCAACATCAGAGTCTTTTCCAGTGAGTCAACTCGTCGCATGAGGTGGCCAAAGTATTGCAGTTTCAGCTTTAGCATCAGTCCTTCCAATGAACACCCAGGATTGATCTCCTTTAGAATGGACTGGTTGGATCTCCTTGCAGTCCAAGGGACTCTCAAGAGTCTTCTCCAACACCACAGTTCAAAAGCTTCAATTCTTCGGCGATCAGCTTTCTTCATAGTCCAACTCTCACATCCATACATGACCACGGGAAAAACCATAGCCTTGACTAGACGGACCTTGGTTGGCAAAGTAATGTCTCTGCTTTTTAATATACTATCTAGGTTGGTCATAACTTTCCTTCCAAGGAGTAAGCGTCTTTTAATTTCATGGCTGCAATCAGCGTCTGCAGTGATTTTGGAGCCCAAAAAATAAAGTCTGACACTGTTTCCACTGTTTTTCCATCTATTTGCCATGAAGTGATGGGACCAGATGCCATGATCTTCGTTTTCTTAATGTTGAGCTTCAAGCCAACCTTTTCACTCTCCTCTTTCACTTTCATCAAGAGGCTTTTGAGTTCCTCTTCACTTTCTGCCATGAGGGTGGTGTCATCTGCATATCTGAGGTGATTGATATTTCTCCTGGCAATCTTGATTCCAGCTTGTGCTTCTTCCAGCCCAGTATTCCTCATGATGTACTCTGCATATAAGTTAAATAAGCAAGGTGACAATATACAGCCTTGACGTACTCCTTTTCCTATTTGGAACCAGTCTATTGTTCCATGTCCAGTTCTAACTGTTGCTTCCTGACCTGCATACAGGTTTCTCAAGAGGCAGGTCAGGTGGTCTGGTATTCCCATCTCTTTCAGAATGTTCCACAGTTTATTGTGATCCACACAGTCAAAGGCTGTGGCATAGTCAATGAAGCAGTTACTGATTAGTAATTTCCTTCTTTTTGTTTGGAGAGCATACTATGCATGATTTCCTTCATGTTAAATTTCTTGAGACTTGTTTTAAATTCTATGTTGTATTATGTAAACCCGGGGCGAATTCATGTCAATGTATGGCAAAACCAACCAATATAATATTGTAAAATGATTTGCCTCCAATAAAAAATTAATTAATTACCAAAAAAATAAAAATAAATTCTATGTTGTAGTCTTTTCTGAAGAATATTCCTGTAAACTTGAGGAGAATGTATATTTTACTGTTGAAAGGAAAGTTCTATATACTTAGTTGATTTATAGTGTTGTTCAATTCTTAATTTCCTTGTTAATATTCTAGTTTTTCAGTTCATTATAAAAGTTTAATATTGAAGTTTTCAGCTATTATTTTTGACTTGTCTGTTTTTGCGTTTAATATTGACCGTTTTGTGGTATCAATGTGCTTTTATATGGACATAGATATTTTTAACTGTTAGGTCTTCTTAATGGCTTGCCTTTTTCATTATAAAATATTCTTTGTTTCTACTAAACATTTTTGTCTTAAAGTAAATTTTTCTGATATTAATATCTTATGTACACAGTTCTTCCAGCTCACTTTTGCTTTGTTTGGTGTATTATTTTTCTTCCTTCTACTTTTCAACCTATTTCTTCCTCTACTTTCAACCTATTTCAGTAGAAACTTCCTTCTGCTTACAACCTATCTTCCTTCTACTGATACAGGTGTATCTGTATCTCAGATACATCTGTGGTTGCCCCAGTTAAAAAAAAATTATTCTGACATATTCTGCCTCTTAATTGGAGTGTCTAGTCCATGTGCATTTGTTGTTATTACTGATGAGCTAAGGTCATTTTGCTATATCCTTTAAATCGTTTATGCCTCCCTCTCTATTTATCCCTCCAGTACTGCCTTCTGTTGTGTTAGATAGATTTTATCTGGTGAACCACTTAGGCTTCCCAGTTGGCGTAGTGGTAAAGAATCCATGTGCCAATTTAGGAGACTCCATCCCTGGGTTAGGACGATTCCCTGGAGTAGGAAATGGCAACCCACTCCACTATTCTTGCCTGGAAACTTTCATGGACAGAGGAGCCTGGCAGGCTACAATACACGGGGTCACAAACAGTTGAACATGATTGAGTGACTGAACATAAGCATTTAAATCCCTTATTACTAATTTTACTATATTTTAAATTTTCTCTTCTTAATGGTTAATTGATAACAGTCTAGTTTGAATTAATATCGATTAGTTTCAACAATATACATATATTTATTGTCTTAAAAATCACATCTGAATATATTATGTACACTCCATGCAGATTTATAATTATTGCTTTATGTGGTTGTCTTCTATATCTTAGAGAAAAAAAGTATGTACAAACATAAAATATGCTTATACTGTCTTTTGTATTTACCTATCTAGTTACATTTATTGGTGTTCTTTACTTCTTCATGTGTATTTCAGTTATCGTCTGATGTTCTTTCTTTTCAACTAAAAGAACATCCTGTAATTTTTCTTGCAGAGAAGATATGATTATCTGCTAACATCCTCAGGTCTTTATTTTTTTGAAGAATATTTTTGCTGGCTATCAGATATTTTCTATCAGCACTGTGAATATGTTAACCCTTCTGATTTCTGACATCCATGATTTCTTATGAGAAGTCAGCTGTTAATGTTATTGAGAATTCCTTGTACATTTTAAGTTGCTCTGATATTTGTAACTGTATTCAAGATCTTTTTGAAATTTGATGGTTTGAAGCTATCCAAATATGGATCACTCCTTTTTTGTAGATGGAAGAAGAAAGTGAGAAATCAATTAAAATTTATCTTAATTTCAGACTGTTTCTGTCTTTTGGATCTAGCTTTTTATTCCAATCTAGCAACATCTGTTTTTTATTGAAATATTTATTTAAAACTCAACATTAAAAAAAAAAACACCCTAAGATCATGGCATGCTGTCTCATCACTTCATGGCAAATAGAAGGGGAAATAGTGGAAGTAGTGACAGATTTTATATTCTTGGGCTCCGACATCACTGTGGATGGTGACTGCAGCCATGAAATTAAAAGACACTTGCTTCTTGGAAGAAAAGCTAGGACAAACCTAGACAGTGTATTAAAAAGCAGAAATATCACTTTTCTGACAAAAGTCCATATAGTTAAAGCCATGATTTTTCCAGTAGTCATGTACAGATGTGATAGCTGGACCATAAGAAGGCTGAGCATTAAAAGAATTGATGCTTTTGAATTGTGGTACGGGGGAAGATTCTAGAGAGTCCTTTGAACAGCAAGGAGATCGAACCAGAACCAGTCAATCCTAAAGGAATTTAACCCTGAATATTCATTGGAGGGACTGATGCTGAAGCTGAAGTCCCAGTACTTTGACCACCTGATGCGAAGTGCTAATTTATTGGAAAAGACCCTGGTGTCAGGAAAGATTAAAGGCAGGAGGAGAATGGAGCGGTGGAGGATGGGATGGTTAAATAGCATCACCAGCTCAATGGACATGAATTTGAGCAATCTCTGGGAGATAGTAAAGGACAGGGGAGGCTGGCCTGCTGCACTCCATGTGATTGTAAAGAAACATACACGACTTAGCGACTGAACAGCAACAACAAATAATAGAAGCTTAGATAAATGATTTTCATAATACATTTTATATTATGTATGAATTAATGAAAATCAATCCATATGTATGTATACATTTATATTTTCATCTTAGAACTGATTTAGTTATGGTGCAACAAATTTTTCTTGACATATATTGATTTAGTTTAAAAAACTATCACTATGATAGGGGAACATCGGCAGTATAATACAGATTCCTTTGAAATTTGCTGAGACTTCATTTATGGACCAGTGTATGATAAATTTTGTAAATGTGCCATGGACTTTTGAAAAGAATATATATTCTGTAGGTGTATAAATGAAAAGTATTCCATAATTAGAACTATAAATACTTTTAAATCACATTTTCAAATTGTCTAAATCCTTTCTGAATATTTTCTTGATTTGTGGAATTGGTGTGTTCAAATTTCTCATTGTATTTCTAAAGTAGTCTCCATGTTTTATTTTGTACAACTTTACTTATGTATTTTGAAGATCTATTATTAGATGTATATTTTTATATCTTATTTGATGCAGTTACCTTTTTTCATCATGAAATGTCTCTGTTCATTTCTAGTGAGTTTCCTGATTTGAAGTCTACCTAGTCTGAGATAAATATAACTTCCTGTTATAAAATTAATAATTAGTTGAAAAAATAAGTATTGTACTCTCTGCAACTTCAGTTCAGTTCAGTTCAGTCACTCAGTCGTGTCCGACTCTTGCGACCCCATGAATCACAGCACTCCAGGTCTCCCTGTCCATCACCAACTCCCAGAGTTCACTCAAACTCATGTCCATCGAGCTGGTGATGCCATACAGCCATCTCATTCTCTGTCGTCCCCTTCTCCTCCTGCCCCTAATCCCTCTCAGCATCAGAGTCTTTTCCAGGAAGTCAACCCTTCGCATGAGGTGGCCAAAGGATTGGAGTTTCACCCAGGATTGATCTCCTCTAGAATGGACTGGTTGGATCTCCTTGCAGTCCAAGGGACTCTCAAGAGTCTTCTCCAGCACCACAGTTCAAAAGCATCAATTCTTCGGCGATCAGCTTTCTTCACAGTCCAACTCTCACATCCATACATGACCACGGGAAAAACCATAGCCTTGACTAGATGGACCTTGGTTGCCAAAGTAATGTCTCTACTTTTTAATATGCTATCAAGGTTGGTCATAACTTTCCTTCCAAGGAGTAAGCGTCTTTTAATTTCATGGCTGCAATCAGCATCTGCAGTGATCTTGGAGCCCAAAAAAATAAAGTCTGACACTGTTTCCACTGTTTCCCCATCTATATCCCATAAAGTGAGGGGACCAGATGCAATGATCTTCGTTTTCTGAATGTTGAGCTTCAAGCCAACCTTTTCACTCTCCTCTTTCACTTTCATCAAGAGGCTTTTGAGTTCCTCTTCACTTTCTGCCATAGGGGTGGTGTCATCTGCATATCTGAGGTTATTGATATTTCTCCCAGCAATCTTGATTCCAGCTTGTGCTTCTTCCAGCCCAGCGTTCCTCATGATGTACTCTGCATATAAGTTAAATAAGCAGGCTGGCCTTATACAACCTTGACGTATTCCTTTTCCTATTTGGAACCAGTCTGTTGTTCCATGTCCAGTTCTAACTGTTGCTTCCTGGCCTGCATACAGGTTTCTCAAGAGGCAGGTCAGGTGGTCTGGTATTCCCATCTCTTCAGAATTTTCCACAGTTTATTGTGATCCACACAGTCAAAAGCTTTGGCATAGTCAATGAAGCAGAAATAGATGTTTTTCTGGAACTCTCTTGCTTTCTCCATGATCCAGCAGATGTTGGCAATTTGATCTCTGGTTCCTCTGCCTTTTCTAAAACCTGCTTGAACATCTGGAAATTCACGGTTCATGTAATCCTGAAGCCTGGCTTGGAGAATTTTGAGCATGACTTTACTAGCATGTAAGATGAGTGCAATTGTGCGGTAGTTTGAGCATTCTTTGGCATTGCCTTTCTTTGGGATTGGAATGAAGACTGACCTTTTCCAGTCCTGTGGCCACTGCTGAGTTTTCCAAATTTGCTGGCATATTGAGTGCAGCACTTTCATGGCATCATCTTTCAAGATTTGAAATAGCTCAACTGGAATTCCGTCACCTCCACTGGCTTTGTTCGTAGTGATGCTTTTTAAGGCCCACATGACTTCACATTCCAAGATGTCTGGCTCTAGGTCGTGGCCTAGTCAATGAAGCAGAAATAGACGTCTAGTCAAGGCTATGGTTTTTCCCATGGTCATGTATGGATATGAGAGTTGGACTGTGAAGAAAGCTGATCACTGAAGAATTGATGCTTTTGAACTGTGGTGCTGGAGAAGACTCTTGAGAGTCCCTTGGACTGCAAGCAGATCCAACCAGTCCATTCTACAGGAGATCAATCCTGTGTGTGCATTGGAAGGACTGATGCTAAAGCTGAAACTGCAATACTTTGGCCACCTCATGCGAAGAGTTGACTCACTGGAAAAGACTCTGATGCTGGGAAAGGTTGAGGGTGGGAGGAGAAGGGGACGACAGAGAATGAGATGGCTGGATGGCATCACCGACTCTGTGCACATGAGTTTGAGTGATCTCCGGGAGTTGGTGATAGACAGGGAGGCCTGGCGTGCTGTGATTCGTGGGGCCGCAGAGAGTCAGACATGACTGAGCGACTGAACTGATCTGATAGTTGAAAGGACCATTTATTTTCAGTCTTTCTTTGTTCTTAAATATGAAGATTTTCTTTATAAGCTATATGCATTTTTATTTTTTTCATGGTATCAGTAAATTTATGTTTTTTATATATATTTTTGATTTAATGAAACAACTGAAAAAGGATTAATTTCCAAAATATACAGGCATGTCATCAAGTCAATACCAGAAAAAACAAACAACCCAATCAAAAGTGGGAAAATGACCTAAACAGACATTTCTCCAAAGACATACAGATGGCTAATAAACACATGAAGGGATGCTCAACATAACACATTATTAGAGAAATGAAAATCAAAACTACATCAAAATATCATCTCACTGGTCAGAATGACCATTATCAAAAAGCCACAAACATTAAATGCTGAAGAGGGTGTGGAGAAAAGGGAACCCTCTTGCACTCACTGTTGGTGGGAATGTAAATTGATACAGCCACTATGGAGGACAGTATGGAGATTCCTTAAAAACTAGGAATAAAACCACCATAAGACCCAGCAATCCCACTGGTACATGCATACATTTTTATTTTTATTGAGAATAATTTTTAGGTCTATTTATAATATTTAGTCCATTTATATTTAAATGACTATTGACATGTCAGTGTTTAAATCTACTTTTTTTGTGTGTATGTTTATCCTATATTTTAGATTCCTATTTGTTTTCTTCTCTCCTTTCATATAGGTGGAGGGAAACAGGTAACATAGAAGCATGGTCAGCTTATTTCAAGTTTCTGTGTTCAGAATCAGAATGTCATAAATCGGCACTTTGTTGAAATATTACTGGTAATATGAGAAAAACATTTTATTTTTCTGTGTACACACAGAGAGAATGCTTCTCATATGAGTGGTGAAAGAAGGCCAACAGAGTAGTTACAGAAGACCAAATACCAGATGCTTATTATTATTTGGTACTGTGAACAGTACTCTTGCCTGGACAATTCCATGGATGGAGGAACCTCATAGGTTACAGTCCATGGGGTCGCAGAGTCCGACACAACTGAGCGACTTCACTTTCAAACTTAGTAAAAGCAAAGGCCGCACCTGTTGGACTTACTATCTGTTCTCTTTTATAGCACATACTATAGTACGACAGAGAATGAGATGGCTGGATGGCATCACCAACTCGATGGACATGAGTTTGAGTGAACTCCGGGAGTTGGTGATGGACAGGGAGGCCTGGCGTGCTGTGATTCATGGGGTCGCAAAGAGTCGCACACGACTGAGCGACTGAACTGAACTGAACTGATAGTACTTTTTGAATGAATAAGTGATTGAATCAGTCAATAAACAAATTGACTGTAGCTATGGTATATTCCAAAGAGGTGCTGCTGCTGGTTAGTCGCTCAGTCATATCTGACTCTTTGTGACCATTTAGGCTGTAGCCTGCCAGGTTCCTCTGTCCATGGAATTTTTCAGGAAAGAATACTGGAGTGGGCTTCCATTTCCTCCTTCAGCGTATCTTTCTGACCCAGGGAATGAACCCACATCTCCTGTATCTCCTGCATTGCAGATAGACTCTTTACTTGCTGAGCTATCAGGAAGGCCCATTCCAAAGAGCAGCACAATGTAACATAAACTCCTTGTTTTGGGGACTTCTCCTGGTTCTTTAAAGCATGAACTTAAGCAAGCGCTAAAGATTCCTGAGTCTCAGTTTACTCATTATGGAGTCATGGTGAGGCTTTAGTAATATAGAGGATCTGAAATAATTTTGAAACTGTAGACTTTAATACACATTTTCTTTATTTTTAGATACAATATATAACAATGATTTTGAGATGTTATTATTAATCAAAATCCATTTATACTGTTCCACAATTAAAAACAAAATAAAAATCTTATTTTCCTTTAATGATGCTGCTGCTGCTGCTGCTAAGTCACTTCAGTCGTGTCCGACTCTGTGTGACCCCATAGATGGAAGCCCACCATGCTCCCCCGTCCCTGGGATTCTCCAGGCAAGAACACTGGCGTGGGTTGCCATTTCCTTCTCCAATGTGTGAAAGTGTAAAGTGAAAGTGAGGTCACTCAGTCGTGTCCGACCCATAGCGACCCCACGGACTGCAGCCTACCAGGCTCCTCCATCCATGGGATTTTCTAGGCAAGAGTACTGGAGTGGCTCCTTTAATGATGAAATACACGTTAATGTTTAATTTTTCAACCATGAACTTCTGGAGGTCAATAATAGCTTTTTCACTTTGTGCTGAGTAATTTTTTATTAAGCATTATAACTTATGCTGTACTTTCAAGGTGTATTATCTTCCTATTCTTCCAACCAGGTATTTTTTAGTAAAAGTTATTGTCTGGGCTCCAAAATCACTGCAGATGGTGATTGCAGCCATGAAATTAAAAGAGGCTTACTCCTTGGAAGGAAAGTTATGACCAACCTAGACAGCATTTTGAAAACCAGAGACATCACTTTGCCAACAAAGGTCCGTCTAGTCAAGGCTATGGTTTTTCCAACAGTCATGTATGGATGTTAGAGTTGGACTATAAAGAAAGCTGAGCACCAAAGAATTGATGCTTTTGAACTGTGGTGTTGGAGAAGACTCTTGAGAGTCCCTTGGACTGCAAGGAGATCCAACCAGTCCATTCTAAAGGAGATCAATCCTGGGTGTTCATTGGAAAGGCTGATGCTGAAGCTGAAACTCCAATACTTTGGCCACCTGGTGTGAAGAGCTGACTCATTGGAAAAGACCCTGATGCTGGGAAAGATTGAGGGCAGGAGGAGAAGGGGATGACAGAGGATGAGATGGTTGGATGGCATCACCAACTCAATGGACATGGGTTTGGGTGGACTCCGGGGATTGGTGATTGACAGGGTGGCCTGGCATGCTGCGGTTCATTGGGTTGCAAGGAGTAGAACACGACTGAGCGACTGAACTGAACTGATTGTCTAGTCGCTAGAGACATATCGTTTGAATTCAAATCCCCATTCTGACTCATACTTGCTTACATGGTATAATATCTTTGGCTAAGTTTTTTTTATATATTTTCCCCTTGCTTTTTTTCATATGTAAAATGAGGACTGTAGTGGTTCCTACCAGTTGGGGGTTGTTGTAAGGATTAAATAGATTAATATACCAAGCATTTGGGACAGTATGTGACATGTAGAAATGCTCAGAAAATGTTAATTTTCTGTTGAAAATTCATGTTAATATCAGTTATGTATTAGTTAAAATTAATGTTCATATTAATTAGCCTGGAGATAAATATTCATATTTCTATTATTATGAATCCTATTTTACAGTTGAGTAAACAGAGGTTGTACACAGGGTTAATTTTCCAAGGTCACTTAGTAAGTGACAGAGATAAAACTTGAGTTTAGATCTTCTGATTTTAAGTTCAGTGCTCTCATATAATAAATGTTCCTTATTCTACAAAAGAAGCCTTAGTAAATATTTTTGAATGATAATATTTGAAAGGACCAATTCCATTGATGAATCTCCTTGGAAATTCTGAAGACAATGAAGCTATAAAAATTAAAATTAAAAAATTTTGATTTTAATTAACTCTTGTTTGTATTTTCCCATCAATGCATTTTAAAAAATATGTGTCTACTTGTCTCAAGGTATCTGATCATCCTGGTTCTGGAAGGAGGAGTGAGTCTGGTTCTCAGGCCATATTTTAATGAGAGCAGACAAAATCACCCTAAGGTTAATTGATTTGGTTTTGAAGGAAGGCTTATCTTGGATCATTTCCTGATCAATCTTAGAATCAGGCAGCCAAATAATGTTACAGCTGAAAGGAACCTTAGAAGTTAGGTAACTCAATATTCTCATTTTGCAAATCAGACCTTGAGAGGGTAGGTAATTTACCCATTGTTGCATAGTGGGTCAATTGAGCTAGAAATGAGGTCTGCTGATTCCTAGGCTAGTACCCTGTCTACTAGAACTGATGCTCAGAAAAACAAGTGACATGTCAATAGAACTAGTAATTTAGAAATAATTTAGAACTTTAGTGCATATAAAGTTTAATTCTGAGTGTTCTTTTGGAGAAAGATATACTAGAGCTCATTTTTTTGTGATGACTTATGGATTTTTAAAAAAAAATTTAACTGAAGTATAGTTGACTTACAATGTTGTGTTAATTTCTTCTGTACAGCACTTAGTTACACACACATACACACATATTTAAAAAATTTTTTTTCCATTATATACATAACTGATATTAACATGAATTTTCAACAGAAACTTAGCATTTTCTGAGCATTTCTACATGCCACATACTGTCCCAAATGCTTGGTGTATTAATTTGTGCTACAAGTGTCTTTGACAGACTGGTTGGTATGCTGTATAGAGCAAGTGGCAAGCACCATTAAAACATTATAGATTATCCCAGGATATTGAATATAATTCCTGTGCTATTTAGTAAGACCTTGCTGTTAAAGTAGGATATTGCTGTGCTCTTCAAATGCAGACCATACTGACTTCTGAATCAATTGCTTAGTTGCTTTCTGTAGTTGTATTTTACTCTTCTTTTTCTGGTTTATTAACGAGTTTGGGAATTCACCAGACTCTTTGCTTTTCTTTTTTATCCCATTCCAGTGTTAAAATTTTAGGCAATTTACTACTTGTTAGAATATTAGGTGGAGAGAAGAGAGACAAAGAATGGGAGTCACACTTCAGTTTTTACACTTTTGATATGCCTGCTTTGTTGGTGGAGGAAATGGAAATTAATTTTATGGTTGTTTGTGATTTTACCATTATTATTTTTATGTAGAAACTACTTCTAATTTTTGTTTAACCCTTACTCTGCTTGTATATTCTCTTAACATGTTCTGATAAAAGTTTGAAAATGTACAAAATACAGTACAACTTGCATCGCTGTGTTGTGAGAATTAAATAAAATCAAATATATTAGAGATAACTTGTATACCATAAAGCTTAATACAAAAGACACAGGGTGTTATCATTTTTGTTTTTCTAACCAGGTTGTGGTTTTTACTTGTTTTAAGGGTGCTTGCCACTTGCTCTATATACCAACAAGTCTGTCAAAGACACTTGTAGCACAAATTGATCTTCTAGGTTATAATGACAGAAAGAATTGCTTGTTCCACAACCTGGACTAGCTGAAAACCTCCTCTTATCCTGGACTAGATTCAGAGTTGGTGGCAGCCTAATGGATTCTGAAAGATGAGCCTATATAAGTACCAAATGATGACAAATGTCATTGTCAGAGCTCATAACATTTAAATGTATGTGCCATTGAGCTTCATGAACTTCTATTAATACCCAATTCTCTTAATTTTTATTAACAGGTAACCTTGGACGGGTGGACCAGGTCTCTGAGTTTGAGTATGATTTATTTATTAGGCCGGATACCTGTAATCCTCGCTTCCGAGTCTGGTTCAACTTTACCATTGAAAATGTGAAAGAATCACAGGTGAGAGAAATAGTAGGTCCCTTCAGTGTGGTTTTGGTAAGAAGATTATGCTTTTGTTTTATTTTAGGAATATCAAAATAATGACTATATTAGAAATATATTCTTTTATATGTGCAGTAATGATATCATTTTATTTCAAGAAGTATAGAATAACAGGTATAATATACTGGCTTTTGTTATCTGGTGGTTATTAAAAATACAAGCAGATTACATAAGAATACACAATGTTCTTTACCGATTGAAGCTTTAGCATGATGTGCTAGGCTTCCATGGTGGAAGCCTATAAGGGACCACTGGAAGTGACTTATGTTTATTATATGGTGCTGTTCTGTATATCTTTTCTTCACAGAACTCATTTTCACAAGAAGATTTTCTTCACCTATATAACAAGGTGTTTATATCTTAAAGAGCAATATGATTCTTATAATTCATCCTGCTTTTCACTTTGTTTGGCTGTTGCAGAACTTAGAGTCAATTTTATAGCCCATGTTAATGACTCTGGAAAACTTTTTTACTTGTGTTTTTGTATACTAACTTTTCTGTTATTCTGATAGTATTTAGGTTGGTGCAAAAGTGTTCATGGTTTTGCACTGTTGAACTTTGCCTTTTTATATTGGAATACATTCTTAAATAAAAGTGGTTAAGTTATTTTAATGTACATTTCTCACTTTTGTCTTTTTGCTAATGACTTATTACTTGCTGTTTATTTTATATTTATTTTAGACTAGGGAAATGATATTAGGCAAAAAGCAAAGTCGAGTAATTTTCTTATTCAAGCTCAAAATGGTCATTAAGCAGCGGAGACAATTCACAACATCAAGAACGCATTTGGTCTAGGAATTGCTAACGAATGTACAATGTAGTGGTGGTCCAAGAAATTCTGCAAAGGAGACAAGAGCCTTGAAGATGATGTGAGCAGTGGCTGGCCATTGGAAACTGACAACCACCAACCCGAGAGTTGCCAAAGAACTCAACATGGATCATTCTATGGTCATTCAGCATTTGAAGCAAATTGGAAAGATGAAAAATCTCAGTAAGTGGGTACCCATGAACTGACTGCCAATCAGAAAAAAAAAGAATCATCATTTTGAACTGTTGTCTCCTTTTATTCTATGCAACCAACTATTTCCTGATGGATTGTGTCCTGCGGTGACAAGTGAATTTTATACGACAACCAGTGATGGCCATCTCAGTGACTGGACCGAGAAGAGGCTCCAAAGCACTTCCTAAAGCCAAACTTGCACCAAAAAAGGTCATGGTCACTGTTTGGTGGTCTGCTGCCCATGTGATCTACTACAGCTTTCTGAATCCAGGTAAAGCCATTGCATCTGAGAAATATATTCAGCAAATTAATGAGATACACTGAAAACTGCAATGCCTGCATCCAGCATTGGTCAACAGAAAGAGCCCAATTCTTTTCCATGAAAACATTCAATTGCACATTGCACAACCAATACTTGAAAAGTTGAAAGAATTAGTCTACACAGTTTTGCCTCATCCACCATTTTCGCTTGACCTCTCGCCAATGGACTACCACTTCTTCAAGCATCTTGACAGCTTTTTGCAGGGAAAAGGCTTACACAACCAGCTGGAGGTAGAAAATGCCTTTCAAGAGTTCGTTGAATCCTGAAGCATGGATTTTTATGCTACAGGAATAAACAAACTTATTTCTCATTGGGAAAAATGTATTGATTATAATGGTTTCTATTTTTATTAATAAAGCTGTGATTGAGCCTAGTTATAATGATTTAAAGTTCATGGTCTAAAACCGCAATTACTTTGCACCAACCTAAATAATATGAATATATCTTTAACCACAATTTCTTCATGTACATTTTGTAACATAAGAGTATATGTTTTAAAATCCTGTTCAAAATTGTTTTGAATAAAAATATTGATGAAAATAGAACTAAAGACATATGCTTTTAACAAACTTTGTTAAAAATCTAACCCTGAGAAATCAGTTGTTATTGTTATATTGAGAAAACTGATTTTGGAAGATTCTGCACAAGCTTTGTGTACAGTGATAGGATTGTTTTAAGCAGGTGAAAGCATAGCCCTGTAATCTAATATCTGCCTTCTTTCTTCAGGTTTCTTTTTTTCTAGCATATTTGAGAGAGAGTGAGGAGTTTAATTTCCCATCCTAAGTCAATCTAGTCTACTTGCTCTTTCACCTGGTTGCTTCCTTCTTTCTGTTTCTTTCAACTGAACTTGAGTCATATGTTAGGTAGGTAATGGTCAGTGTTTGAAATTTAGGGACCCTCACTTGTCCTTGACACAGTGCTCTTCCTGGCATGCTGGCTTCAGCAGAAGAGGTGTTCAGTCACTTCACTTTACTACCAATTCTTTTAAATTTCTACAACACCAGACACAGGACTCAGTGTATGTTATGTTTCCTGAAATTTAGGGTAACTAGAAGGAATTATATACAGGGAGTTCTCTGAACATTGTTGGCTAACTATGAATTATCTCAGCTGTTTAGGACAAGAGGGGAAATAAACCTCACACAGATTACTGCTCTATGACAAACTTTAATTCTTTGCTTTGCTTCTTGTTTTACTTACACACTCATGAGATAATTCCTTTTTTAGTTTTCCACAGTAAGGATATTATTCCTTCCCTGCAATCACTTTAGGGAAACGTACATTTTATCTACAGGGCTTCACCTGTCCGTAGGATGGTCGCTCTTATTCCAGCAAGACAATCAATAATCCTCAAAGTGCTTTTTTCAAAGTCTGTGTTCCTAAGTCTTGAGAGTATAAATCAGAGCAGGAGGCCTTAGCCATATGTATAAGCCTGAGTCTTGGAACTCTAGGTTGGGTTCCCCATGAAGATCTCTCTGTTACCATGACATAAGCATCAGCCTCTCATTCTTCGATTGGTGTATTTATCTCATGTCAGCAATATACAGTTGTCACATACACACACCACTTAAAAAAAGAACAATAATTCTAAAGTTATGAGCAACCTAGATAGTATATTAAAAAGCAGAGACATTACTTTGCCAACCAAGGTCCGTCTAGTCAAGGCTATGGTTTTTCCAGTGGTCATGTATGGATGTGAGAGTTGGACTGTGAAGAAAGCTGATCGCCGAAGAATGGATGCTTTTGAACTGTGGTGCTGGAGAAGACTTTTGAGAGTCCCTGGGACTGCAAGGAGATCCAACCAGTCCATTCTAAAGGAGATCAATCCTGGGTGTTCATTGAAAGGACTGATGCTAAAGCTGAGACTCCAATACTTTGGCTACCTCATGCGATGAGTTGACTCACTGGAAAAAGACTCTGATGCTGGGAAGGATTGGGGGCGTGAGGAGAAGGGACGACAGAGAATGAGATGGCTGGGTGGCATCACCAACTCTATGGACATGAGTTTGAGTGAACTCCGGGAGTTGGTGATGGACAGGGAGTCCTGGCGTGCTGTGATTCATGGGGTCACAAAGAGTCGGACACGACTGAGCGACTGAACTGAACTGATAGTTAATTCTTATTAAGGAAGGGAAATATTTTCGTTAAAGTAGTTTAATCTACCAGGTTTTCTAACTTCACAAGTGAGATTACTTTTTTCCTCTTTATCCACAGCTCATGCTTATCTTTCAGCTTGTCTATTCCAACCAGGAATCCACTATCTCTTAAGAAATGAGACCTGTAACTTTTCAAGGAACAGAATCTATTCTCATCATATCCTTTCCTAAGTAGAGACTTAGCAGAAGCTCTGAAATTATATATATATATATATTTTTTTTTTACTTTTGGCCACATTAAATTCCTAGCCTACTTTTTCTTTCACTTTGTCTCTATCAAGAGTATCCTTATAGTTTCTGTGGTCAGGTGGAGGCATTGAGGGCAAGGTTGGATGACTAGAATGTTCGGAAAATGTGTTTCTTAAATTATATTACCTGGGATGATATTTTGGACAAATTGCTCATACATTTCAAAGTTTATTGTTGTTTGTTCTTTTAGGTGGCTTATATTCACTTTGCTGTTAAAAATGTCTCTTCCAGAGTGTTATAATTTTTATACTACATGTTAAAGTCCTACAGTCTCTTTTGAATCTTGTCTATCAATCAAGAAAGTGAAATGACTGTTTTGTTATTATTCTTACAAGAGTTGGTACTGTTTTATGGATGCTTGCTTTAAAATTGAAGAAACAAATATTTGCTCTAAGTTTTATCTTCATATCCAGTGTTATCCTACCCTTGTTACAATTAAAAATCATGAACATGTTTATCTGTTTTCCTGAGGCTGATGCTTTATCAGCCTCTTTCTGTGGGCCATTGCTTCATCAACTGTAATCACATTATATAGTTATGGAAATCTGTCTCAAGAAAGCATAAAGATTTGCTGGAAAGATACAGTACATATCTCTAGCTCACAGGATATTTGTTTTCATGGCTGTCTACATGAAAGAGAATGATTTTACTATTAAGTTTGACTTGTGAGGTCTGTTTTTATAATGGCTCGTCCCATAATCTTTTGCCATCTCTCCAATTTCCGTTAAAATGAGAACTGCATGAATGTAATCTAGTCAGGAACCTTATTTAGGGTTTGGTACTAGCAGGCAAAAGAAATATTAGTCATCAAAGTCTAACTCCACTAAAAATTGAAGCATCTAATATACTGTCTAAACAGGTCTAGCTTTTGGATCATCTTCCTTAATGTTTTTAGCAAGTGATAAATGCTTGAAACATATGGTGTCCTATTCCGGGACTGATATATTAACTCCCAAAGTAGTTGGCAAATAGTTCATTTGTAAGAATCTATGATAACTAAACATCCAGGTATCTCTATTGAAAAGTAATTTTCTCTCTTAAAAACGCTATATTAAATATTCTTACATGGAAATTTGTTATTTATGCAGCAGAACACTTGTGTGATATGAAAGCAAATCTTCCTATTTAAATACTCATGATAAAACTTTAGCCAATAAGAAGAAATAAAATGATGTGCCTGGATTGATGGAAGTATTTTCTGTCTTTTATATTCTTTTTATCTCTTTGAGTTTATTTTTTTTCCTCTCTATACTGACTGTAAAAGTATCCAATGTTTGCTGTAGTAAATTTGAACAATATAGATAATTATCAGAAGCAGAGAAAAAGCACATAATACCCATACTTACACACACCCTCATAATCTTATTACCTAGAAGCAAATACTAATAACTTTTTGACATATTTACTTCTAGGCTTATTTATTTTCTATTTTAGTCTTTAGAGAATAATTAAATTTGTAGCATGTATACATTTTATGTCTTATAGGGAAACTAAAGAGTATTACAATAAATTTTAATAAACATGGCTGTACAATAGTTATGTACTTTTGGACCCCTTCTTTAAATCTTGGGCATAAAGATTGCCTTTTGTTATCTGCTGTTATAAATAATACCCTAGGGAACACCTTTATGTGTGAAATTTTACCCAGATTTCTTTTCGCTTCTTTAGAATAAATTCCTATGAGGAAAGTTGACAGGCTAAGTATATTAATATTTTAAAAACTCTTTATTCATATTTCTAAATTTCTGCCAGACAGTTTATATTATTTTTCTATCCTGTCAACAGTGAGATGCTTTATTTTTGATTTCTTGGTTTGAATTGTTTAATGAACTCAAAAGTTCATATATTTAGAATAAATTCTTTTTTCTGTCTTACTTGGAAACATCACACAAATAAATGAGATATAATGCAGTGTTTCAGGTCTCTGGTCAAAAAGGAATTAACTGCATTCCAGTAACAATGTGAGAAAACAAAATATACTTTTTTTATCATTTTGACTCTTTCTTAATTCATCAAACCTATTTTATCTGGGTGTGCCAACAGAGTGTCCTCTGAGTTAGGTAATGCAAAATTAAAAAAAAAAAACAGTGAAGTATTGCTTACATTATTGTAAACAGCAATGTAGCTTAAATACACACACACACACATACACACACTTTTATATATGGCATGTCTAAAATTTCAAGAGTCTTTTGCTGCTTTGGTCTCCATTCTGGAGATTTCAGTCTCAGTGAAACTTCATCCTGACTATGGCTAGACTTGACAATAAACAAGGTCAGCAAATTATGGTAGAGATATCACAGGACAATGGATTCAAACAGACTTGGCTTAATCTCTTGGTACCTCAATTTTCCATCTATAAAACAAAGATGATAATACTACTTCATGTGAGTATTGTGAAAATTAAAGGGCAGAATACATATAAAGAGCCTACCATGATGTTTGGTAGATAGAGATTCAGTACTTGATGGCTATTGTGTTTACTTAAAATACCTCAACAGTAGAAACAATACTAAAACCAGCAAGAGGGAAAACCACCACAACAAATTATTAGTATATATATTATTACTACTGTTTGTGGAGGTCTTCCCAGTGGCTCAGTTGATAGAGTTTGCCTGAAATGCAGGAGACCTGGGCTCAATCCCTGGGTCAGGAAGATTCCCTGGAGAAGGAAATGGCTACCCACTCCAGTATTCTTGCCTGGAGAATTCCATGGACAGAGGAACCTGGTGGACTACAGTCCATGAGGTCAAAAAGACTCAGGCACAACTTTGTGACTAACACACACAGACACTGTTGTTCTGCACTTTTTCCTTCTTTTTTTTAATAATTTATTTATTTATCTTTCTTCTAGTCCTTTTCTTCATCTTCCTTCTTCTTTCAAATCTACTATTGCAAGGTATCATCATTGTCAACATCATCATCAAGCAAACTTTAACAGTTAAGAATATGGAGTCTATATGGCACATGCCTGAATTCCAGGCCTACCTATGTCTGTGATCAATGTCTCCTAACTGGCCCCCTGTTTAATTCTGTCTTTTAGTGTACTCAAAATAGGGAAATGGTAGTAATTTTATGATAAAAGTCATATCATATGATTACTCTGTTAAACTCTTGTAATTAATTTTTGCATGTCAGAGTAAAAGATGGTGTCTCTAAAATGACCCACCAGATCCTGCAAAATCATCAGTCTAACTCACCAACCCCACACTACAACTTACATACTTCTTTGACCACATTTTCTTCTACGTTATGCCTTGCCCACACAGCGTTTCTTTGTGGTACCTCAAACAAGCCAGGCATGATTCTACCTTAAAGCATTGGCTTAGGGCTCCTACTTGCCCTTCTACCAGATATTTACATAAGAAAGTTCCTTACACCTTTGTCTTTGCTCAACTATCTTCTTATGAGGCCAATCTTAATGACTATTCTTTTTCTCCTCCTTCACACACCCCTCTTACTCTGTTCTACCTTTTCTTTTAGAATCTACTACTTTGTAATATATCATTTAGTTTTTTTTATTATGTCCTTTTTTTTTTTTTGTCTTTCTCTTTGTCCTTAATAATACAGATAGACTATTTAAAGTTTTCTTAGTGTAGGCCTGATGTAGTGATGGTTGTTTAGTCTTACTTGGTTCATACACGACACTTCTGAAGTATCTACTGAGTGTTTTAGATGTTCAAAGGAGTCTTTCTAATCTATCTGGTTACAGTGAGAACATCTCCCATCCCTGTGTCTTGAAAGCCAGAGTGATTGTAGGAATTATCTCATTTGTTTCCCTTCTGTTAGGGATCCCATCTTTGTGATGCTGATTGTCCAATGTCTGAAAACATCTATTTCAAATATTTTACCTGGTTTTCTAGTTGGTAGATATGGATCCATTTACTCCATTGTGAATATCAAGGGTTGCTTTTAAGTGTTGCTCGGGTAGGTCTAGAGAGCTGTGGCTTTAGTTTAATCCTGCTACTAAGATGTGATACTTCTGGAATCTCCAGTAAAGTGTTATGATTTGAGTTTCAAAGTCTGCTAGCTCTGTGTGGGTTCTTGGAATTGTTCTACCACTTTCTAGTAATTGTTCTTTGCCTATTTTAATGGAGTCTTACCTTATGTATATATGTATAGCTTTGCATTCAGCCCAAAGAATCAAGTTGAACCCTGTGTCGATTTCTGAGGTTTTTTGTGCATAGTTTTGTCTTCTCTGGTGCTCTGTGTTCTATAATTCCAGCCATATCATCACCAACCCAGTTTTGTGAACTCCAATTTCTGTTTAACTCAGTGAGATATCCACATTTCGTATGAGTTCCTTTGCTTTGCATCATAGTTCAGAATGTGTCTTCAGAAATAAATCTTTAGTGATCAGAGGCCTTACCTTATTTCCCTTTCCCAGGGATCAGTCATGAATTGTATGCTGTCCACTGTCTAAAAAATATGTTTTATATTTTTTGGCCTCAAATTATAGTTGTTTGTAGAGTGAAGGTAAATTTAATACCACATAATCCATTGTGGCTTGAAGCAGACCATGACTGTGTTTTCTTTTCAGCAATACAGACCACAAAATAAGGAAAGACAAGAGAGTCCAGGATACATGCAAGCAGACTTAAAAAAGAGAGAGATTCTTCATAAGATATTCTTGTGAAGTCTGTGGTTAGTGTATCTTAGTGAAAAACTACAAAGAGATTGTCATTAGGTAATAGGATGAGTGAAAGAAAATTGAAGGAATTGCAATTATTGTAACTATTGGAAATATCAAGGTGTAGAGTATGACTATGGGGGCAGCTAGAAATATATAATGAATATATAATGAAGATATTATATATAAAATATTAGAGAGGAGGAATTCAAAGTGCCAAGAGTGTTAAGTACAAAGATTGTCTCTGTATATATTGGAGAAATGTCAGTGAGGTGTGAACAATAGTCCTTGAAAAATGAGAAGGGATGACAGAGGAATACAAAGATAACAACAGTAAGAGAGATAGTAAAGGGATAATCTGATAAAATGAGATTCAAACTATGTTTTCAGATGTGAAAGCTTAATATTATAAAGATGTCTGTTCTCCCCAAATCACCCTTTAATACAATTTCAATCATTTTCCTCCTCAATTTTTTTTCATATAACTTGACAAGCTAATTCTAAATTCATGTAGAAAAGCAAAGGGTCAAAAACATAGCTAAGCTAGGACTTCCTAGGAGGTCCAGGAGTTAACCCTTTGCCTTTCAATGCAGGGGATGTGGGTTTGACCCCTGGTTGGGGAGCTAAGATCCCACATGCCTTGGAGCCAAAAAACCAAAACATAAAACAGAAACAATACTGAAACAAATTCAATATTGACTTTTTCAAAGGGGTCCACATTTTAAAAAAGTCTTAAAAATAATTACTTAGCCAACTTTGAAGAAGAATAATGAGTGGGTGTATATTTTATAGAAACTTGTATTTCAGCTGAGAATGTTTATTAATAAACTAGTGATTAAAATAGAATGGCTTTGGCATGACAATTGACAAATAGTCTAAATGGATAGACCAGAACTCATAAATAAGGTTATTTATATAAGTGAGCTTGATATATGGCAGGAGTTACCTTACAAAATAGTAGAAATAGTAGGACCTCATGATTCAGTTGTTTGACAAATATTCCCCTATATCACACTATTTTTTAAAACTTTAGATGAAGACTTAAATATGAAAATAAATTAAAAAATAAATATAAAATAAATATTTTATTGGCTTTTGAAGTAGGGTTAAATTTCTTATGCAAGGCACAGAAAGAAATAATTGCGAAGACATAGATCGATACTTTTGAGATTTAAAAATAAAGTCTATATGACAAAAGATCTAAAGTTGAAAGATATATGCACTATTCTTGGAAAATAAATTTGTGCAATATATTAAAGATACAAGATTGATATCCAAAATACATAAAGAACTTTTAGTAGGAAAAAGAAAGCTGCTGGAGAGGGCCGCTTTAACTTCTCGGCCTACGTACGACATGGGTCCAGCCTGCCTTCAGGCCAAGGACGGCATCTCTGTCAAGGGGGCCAACAATAGCAACACGACCAATCCCGCTCCGGCACCATCCAAGTCCCCGGAGGAGATGCGAAAACTCTTCATCCAGCGGGCCAAGAAGATCGACAAGATCTCCCGCATCGGCTTCTCCATGGCCTTCCTCATCTTCAACATGTTCTACTGGATCATCTAAAGGATATAAAGAGGCAACAACTCACAGAAGACTAAGTGATAGTGCAAATAGAGCTGTTCTCACAAAGGTTGGGTTGGGGAGAGAAATCTTTCTCAAGTATACTGACATGTAAAAACTTCTCATACTTCTGATTGTTCACACTTTAGAGTGCAGTGGGAAAAGATTCTAATGCCAAAGCTATTGTTCATAAATATATGTTCATAAAGGGACTTCCCCAGTGGCTCAGACGGTAACGCATCTGCCTATAATGCGGAAGACCTGGGTTCGATCCCTGGGTCAGGAAGATCCCCTGGAGAAGAAAATGGCAACCTACTCCAGTACTCTTGCCTGGAAAATACCATGGATGGAGGAATCTGGTAGGCTACAGTCCATGGGGTCTCAAAGAGTCGGACACGACTGAGCGACTTCACTTTCACTTTTGACTTTAATGTTCATGAAAGACTTGAATAGTGTCTGCAACATGGGTTCAGTTCAGTTCAGTTCAGTTGCTCAGTCGTGTCCGACTCTCCGCGACCCCATGAATCACAGCACGCCAGGCCTCCCTGTCCATCACCAACTCCTGGAGTTCACTCAAACTCATGTCCATCGAGTCGGTGATGCCATCCAGCCATCTCATTCTCAGTCGTCCCCTTCTCCTCCTGCCCCCAATCCTTCCCAGCATTAGAGTCTTTTCCAGTGAGTCAACTCGTCGCATGAGGTGGCCAAAGTATTGGAGTTTCAGTTTTATCATCAATCCTTCCAATGAACACCCAGGATTAATCTCCTTTAGAATGGACTGGTTGGATCTCCTTGCAGTCCAAGGGACTCTCAAGAGTCTTCTCCAATGCCACAGTTTAAAAGCATCCATTCTTCGGTAATCAGCTTTCTTCACAGTCCAACTCTCACATCCATACATGACCACGGGAAAAACCATAGCCTTGACTAGAAAGACCTTTGTTGGCAAAGTAATGTCTCTGCTTTTTAATATACTATCTAGGTTGGTCATAACTTTCCTTCCAAGGAGTAAGCGTCTTTTAATTTCATGGCTGCAATCAGCATCTGCAGTGATTTTGGAGCCCAAGAAAATAAAGTCTGACACTGTTTCCACTGTGTCCCTATCTATTTCCCATGAAGTGATGGGACCAGATGCCATGATCTTCGTTTTCTTAATGTAGAGCTTCAAGTCAACATTTTCACTCTCCTCTTTCAATTTCCTCAAGAGGCTTTTGAGTTCCTCTTCACTTTCTGCCATAAGGGTGGTGTCATCTGCATATCTGAAGTTACTGATATTTCTCCCGGCAATCTTGATTCCAGCTTGTGCTTCTTCCAGCCCAGTGTTCCTCATGATGTACTCTGTATAAGTTAAAGAAGCAGGGTGACAATATACAACCTTGATGTACTCCTTTTCCTATTTGGAACCAGTCTGTGGTTCCATGTCCAGTTCTAACTGTTGCTTCCTGACCAGCATACAGGTTTCTCAAGAGGCAGGTCAGGTGGTCTGGTATTCCCATCTCTTTCAGAATTTTCCACAGTTTATTGTATTTTTATTAGTAGTTTAAGTAAACTTACTTGTTGAATGAAGTTGATAGCACACTTGCTTTAGGATGATCTTTATAAGATACATCATAAGTTACCTGTATTTCTGATTCATGAAGTCAGAAGTTTGTTGTTCAAGGAAACATTCAGAAGGTAGGGTAATATTCAACATATGGAAAATAGGAACAACCTAAAAATTTGCATATCAGCTATATTATTTCAGTTTCAGTGTAAATGCTGCCAATTTGAACACATTTCATTGTTTCAAGTTAGCTTCTATTGTTTTTACTTGAAATCTTTTGCAGAAAAAAATTTGAGTTTCTGGGACTTGTCATTAAGTCTAAAAAGTATACTTGAAATTGTTTATAATTGTATATGTGATTATATGTATATATATATATATATCAGTGCATTTGTGTGTTTATAATGTTAGTGTATTTGTTCATTATATCAGTTAATCCAGGCACTAGTATCATAATTTAAAATGATAGCATTCAAATATAAACTTAGCTGGCAGTATACTTAATAGTATTTATTAAACAGGCATTTCACTACTGTGATAGTCGTAAGTAATTTTCATATTGCTAAAATCAACAACATATTATACTCATTATCTTAATTTATCTTGCATTTGATATGACATTTTGTGGTTGGGAATTGTGACCTTGGCTCTCCTGGTATTTCTCTTTTTTGGTTATCCTTGTATCTGCTTGCTTATTTCTTCTGATCCTCCTTCATGGGTTTCTCTGCTATAAAATCCTTTATTTTTACATCCATCTAATAGCATTATATCTTGCACTTCTTTTCCATATTCTCAAATCTATCTACACTCTAAAATCTCTTCTGGTATTAAAAATCCTAGTTTTAACTGCCTTTTCAGTGGATTTTACCGCTGAATGCCTCATGGGTATCTCAAGCTCATCATTTATAAAAGTGAACTCTTTATCTTACCCTTTCAATACTGCTTCTACTTACTCTACATTCCAGTGAACGTACTACTATCCATGTAGTCCTTCTAACTGGAAACATAGGCGTTATCTTAAGTTTTTCTTTGTTGATCCACATCTAAAAACTGAAATAATTACTATTTCAGTTTTTATTGATCACTTATGCTGTACCAGTATTGTACTAAATGTTTATAATGTAATCTTCCCAACAACTCTGAAAAGTTGGTATCATTATTACCTTCATTTTATAGATGGCAAAATGAAATTTGCCCCTTGGTTTTATTACCTTTAAAATAATTTCTAAATTTATCTATCTCTGCTACAATCATGCCAGTTTAGTCTGTTATCTTATGTTGCCTGACTTATTATGGCAATTTTCTTTTAACATGTAGCTTTGTCCAGAATCTTGTGTTATTTAAGTCCGTCTTTCACACTCTAGCTGGAGAATTCCATGTATATTATGAATTTGATCTTGCCACTCCACTGCCAACATCCTTAACAAGGGTCCTATTGCCTATTAAAGTCCAAGCTTCTTAGCTTGGCATATGGTCCCTTTCATGATCTGGCCCCTATTTTTAGTCTGCCTTGTCATGAATTCTTGTTGGCCTTCGTATAGTTTCCTGCAGAGAGTGTGTTGTTTAGCACCTGCCTGCATCTTGTTATCTCTTTCCAATAATGCCCTTCCATCATTTCCTAATTAGGATTAAGTGCAGGCTTTGGAATCAGGCTGCCAGGGTTTGTATTCTACTTCAGCTGTTTACTGTGTGACTTTGGCAAGATATCTTATGCTCTCAGCGACTCAGTTGCCTACCTAACTGATATAATATACACAAAGCTATTGAAGTTTTTCCTGACACAAAGAAACCGCTCTATATATGTTATTTCTCTTGCCTTTAATACTCAAGGACTATTTATGGTGTGCTGATGACATGTCAAAAACTTTTCTGTGTACTCAGGATCAGCATTGAATAAGACAGAAAAGGTTCTTCTATTTTGGGGAAGCTTGTGTTCTATTATGTTTTTATTTTTTTGTGTTCTATTATGTGTTCTTCAGAGTCCCTTGTACCGCAAGGAGATCCAACCAGTCCATTCTAAGGGAGATTGATCCTGGGTGTTCATTGGAAGGACTGATGCTGAAGCTGAAACTGCAATATTTTGGACACCTCATGCGATGAGTTGACTCACTGGAAAAGACTCTGATGCTGGGAAAGGTTGGGGGCGGGAGGAGAAGGGGACGACAGAGGATGAGATGGCTGGATGGCATCACCGACTCTGTGGACATGAGTTTGAGTGAACTCCGGGAGTTGGTGATGGACAGGGAGGCCTGGCGTGCTGTGATTCATGGGGTCACGGAGAGTTGGACACAACTGAGCGACTGAACTGAACTGAACTGAGCTGTACTGTGTTCTATTATGAGAGGAAAGACAATAAGTAGAAGTAAACAAACAAATAAGATATTTTTAAAGACTGGCAAATGCTACCATAGTATGTTTATCCACTGAATGAGTTTTGCACGTTTCCAATTTTGGGCAGTTATGAATTAAGCTGCTATAAATATTTCTGTACATTTCAGTGTTTATGAATATGTTTTTATTTCACTTGTGTAAGTGCTTGGGGGCAGCATTACTTGCTAAGTATGTGGTTAAGTATGTGTTTACCTTCATAAGTAATGAATAAACTGTTTGCCAAAGAGGTTGTATCAATTTGCCTTTCCATCAGCAATTTATGAGAGCCCTAGTTATGCATATCCTTGTCAGCACTTACTATTGTCAGTATTTCATAATCCCAGCCATGCTAATAGATATGTAGTTGTGTATCATTGTGATTTTAGTTTGACTTTGAAAATCTTCTTTTTTTTTTTTCTTGCCATCTGTTTGTGTTCTTTGATGAGATTATCTGTTCAGAAATTTTTTATGTTTTAATTTGGGTTGTTCTGTTATATTATTGTTAAGTTTTGAGAGTTTCTTATATGTTTTGGATATAAGTCATAGATCATGTGTTTTGCACATATTTTTTCTCACACTAGGGTTGACTTTTTTCCTTTAGCAGTACCTTTCACAGAACAAGTTTGTAATTTTTGTAAAGCCATTTATCTTTTTTTTTTCTTGTATGAGTCATGCATTTGAATGACGTTAATTCTAAAAATATTTTGTTTTATTGAAGGTAACAAAATTATTTCCTATATTTTCTTCTAAAAGTTTCATGGTATTAGATTTTAAATTTAGGTTTAGGATCCATTTTTATTTATTTTTAAATCTTTTATTGACATATACTTGATTTACAATATTGTTAGTTTTAAGTGTATAGTATAATGATTCAGTATTTTTATCGATTATCCACTTAAAGTTATTATAAAATATTTATTATATGCCCTGCACTGTATAATATATCCTTGTAAGATAGTTATTTTATACATAATAGTTTGTGCCTGCTAATCACCTACCCTTAAATTGCCCTCCCCCTTACTGTCTCTGTACTGGTAACTACTAGTTTCTTCTGTATATTTGTGAGTCTGTTTCTGATTTGATACATTCATTCATTTGTTTTATTTTTTAGGTTCCACACACAAGTGATAACATACAGTATTTGTCTTTCTCTGACTTATTTCACTAAGCCTAATACTTTCCAGTTCTGTCCATCTTGTAGCAGATGGGAAAAGATCCTTTTTTGTATGTCTGAGGAATATTCCATTGTATGTATATTTCACATCTTCTTTATCTATTCATCTGTTGATGGCCACTTAGGTTGCTTCCATGTATTGACTATTGTAAATAATGCTTCTATAAACATTGAAGTGTATATATCTTTTTGAATTAGTGTTGTTTGTTTTATTCTTATATAATGAGGGAATTGGATTGCTGGATCATATGGTAGTTCTATTTTTAGTTTTTTGAGCAACCTCCATACTCTTCAATAGTGGCTGCATCAATTCATAATCCCAATAACAGTAACATGAGTTTGAGTGAACTCCGGGAGTTGGTGATGGACAGGGAGGCCTAGCGTGCTGTGATTCATGGGATCACGGAGAGTCGGACACGACTGAGCGACTGAACTAAACTGAACTGAACTGAGGGCTCCATTTTCTCCACATTGTCACTAACATCTGTAAATTTTGGTCTTTGTGATGATAGTCATTCTGACAGATGTGAGGTGAAGGCTTGCTGTGGTTTTGATTTGCATTTCCCTGGTTATTAGTAATGTTGAGCATCTTTTCATGTGTCTATTAGCCATTGGTATATCTTCTTTGGAAAAATGTCTCTTCAGGTCTTCTGCCCATTTTTTTTTGGATTGATTATCTTTTTGATATTGAGCTGTGTATGTTGCTTATATATGTTGTATATAAGTTTTTAAGTTTAATTGGGTCCCATTTGTTGACTTCTGTTCTTGCTTTTTTGGCATTAGGAGAGAGATCCAAAAAAATACTGTTATGATATGCCAAAGTGTTCTGTCTGTGTTTTCTTCAGGGAGTTGTATGGTTTCCAGTCTTATATATATATAGGTCTTTAATTTATTTTGTGTTTATTCTTGTATTTGGTACAAGAAAATTTTCTAAATTCATACTTGAAGATCACACTAGTTTTCCTAGTCCCACTTATTAAAGAGACTGTGTTTTCTCCATTGTATATTCTAGCTTCATTTGTAGTGGATTAATTGAGAAGGAAATGGCAACCCCCTCCAGTATTCTTGCCTGGAGAACCCCATGGATAGAGGAGCCTGGTGGACCACAGTCCATGGGGTCACAAAGAGTCGGGCACGACTGAGCAACTAACATACTACTAATTGACCATAAAGTGAATGAAGTGAAGTCGCTCAGTCACGTCCAACTTTTTGCAGCCCCATGGACTGTAGCTTACCAGGCTCCTCCCGTCCATGGGATTTTCCAGGCACGAGTACTGGAGTGGGGTGCCATTTCCTTCTCCATGGTAACTTCCCAACCCAGGGATCGAACCTGGGTCTCCAGCATTGCACACAGACGCTTTACCCTCTGAGCCACTAGGGAAGCCCCAATTGACCATAAGTGCATGGATTTATTTCTGGGATCTCTGTTTTGTTCAACTGATGTATATGTCTGTATTTGTGCCAGTGCCATACTATTTTGATTACTGTAGCTTTTTGTATAGTCTAAGTCAGGAAATGTGATACTTCCAGCTTTGTTCTTTATCTTTCAAATTTATTTTGCAAATCAGGGTCTTTTGTGATTCCATATGAATTTTAAGATTATTCTAGCTCTGTGAAAATTGTCAATGGTATCTTGATAAGGATTGCATTAAGACTGTAGATTGCTTTGGATAGAATGGACATTTTAATAATATTAATTCTTCCAATCCATGACTATAAGACATGTTTTTATTCCTTTGTATTATCTTCAGTTTCCTGAATATTTTTAAAATAATTTTCAGAGTATAGGTCTTTCACCTCCTTGGTTAAGTTTCTTCCTAGATATCTTACTCTTTTTGATGTGATTTTAAGTGAGATTTGCTTTCTATTTGTTATAGTTTATTGTTAGTGCATAGAAAAGCAGCAGATGTCTATATATTAATTTTATTTTCTGAAAATTTACTGAAGTCATTTATTACTTCAGATAGGTTTTCAGGTGGAAAAATTAGGGTATTCTATATATAGTATTGTGTCATAAGCAGATAGTGACAGTTTTACTTCTTCCCTTCCAATTTGAATGTTATTATTATTATTATTTTTCTTTTCTAATTGCTGTGGCTAGGACTTCCAAAACTATATCAAATGGAAGTTGCAAAAGTGGGTATTCTTGTCTTATTTCTGATTTCACTTTTTCACATTGAATATGATATTATCTGTGAGTTTGTCATTAATAGCGTTTATTATGATAGGATATGTTCCATCTGTACCTACTTTGGTTGGAGATATTATCATAAATGTTGCTGAATTTTTCAAATGATTTTTCTGCATCTATTGAGATGATCAAGTGGTTCTTATCCTTTTTGTTAAAGTGGTGATTTGCAGATGTTGGACCCTCCTTGCAGTCCTAGAGTAAACCCTGCTTGATCATGGTGTGTGATCCTTTTTAAATATTGTTGAATTAAGTTTATCAATATTTTGTTGAGGATTTTTACCTCTATATTTAATAAAGATATTGTCCTATAATATTCATTTTTTTGTGGTATCATTGCCTGGTTTTGGTATCAGGGTAATGGTGGTCTCATAGAATGAATTTTGAACTGTTCCCTCCTCATCAGTTTTTTGTAATAGTTTGAGTAGGGTAGATATTAGTTCTTCTTTATATGTTTGGTAAAATTCTACTGTGAAGCTCTCCAGTCTTGGACATTTGTTTGCTGGGAGTTTTATGATTACAAATTCAATTTCACTACTAGCGATTGACCTATTCAGATTGTCTATTTCTACCTGATTCAGTATTGGAAGATTTTGTATTTCTAGAAATTTATTCACTTCTTTAGCTTGTCCAATTTGTTGTTAATAAATGTTCATGTTACTCTCTTATTATTATTGTTTTTCTTTTTATCTCTTTAGTTTTGATTATAATTTTTCCTCCTTTGTTTCATTTTTAGTTGGATCTTTTTTGTTTTTAATGAGCCTGGCTAATGGCTGATTGATTTTGCTTTTCTTTTTATAAATCCAGCTCTTGATTTTATTATTACTATTGATTTTTTTGTTTGTTTTATTTATTTTCTTTCTGATCTTTATTATTTTCTTAGTTCTACTGACTTCAGACTTTATTTTTTATTTATTTTTTAATTCCTTTAGATGGTAGGTTAGGTTGTTTATTTGATATTTTTCTTGTTTCTTGAGGTAGGCTTGTATTGCCATAAACTTTCCTCTTAGAAATGATTTTGCTGTGTCCCATAAATTTTGAAAGTTTTGTCTTATTTTCACTTATCTCATGGTATTTTCTGATTACTTCTTTGATTTCCTCAATGAATCATTGGATTTTAGTAGCATGGGTTATTTAATTTCCATGTGTTTTTGTTTTCTACTTTTTCCTTTCATAATTGATTTCTAGTTTCATATTGTTTTGGTCAGAAAAAATGCTTGATATAATTTCTGTTTCATTTTTTGAGATTTTTATGTTCCATTTAAAATTAGTATTTATATATGGCATCTACTATGGATTGAGATTTTTAAAAAATTTATATTTTGCATATGAATTTCTAATTATTTCAATACCATCTGTTTAGAAGACTTTCCTTTTTCTATTGGATTATTTTTTATCTTTATTTAAAATCAACTGACCATGTATATGTTGGACTACATTTTGGCTCTGTTCTGTTTGATTGAACTATATGACCACTGTTTCTCCAACTCCACACCATCTTGATTTCTATAGTTTTATAGGAAGTCCTAAAATAAGATGGTATGTCTTCCAACATTTTTTTATCATTTAAAAACCTATTTTTGGTTATCCTAGCTCCTTTTACATATAAGCTTTAGGATAAGTTTATGGATTTCTAAAAAAAAAAACCTTGCTATTTTGTTCAGATTTTGATTGAAATTGTATTGACTCTTTACATATGTAGGAGAGTTTGACATCTTGACTTTTAATGCTGTTGTTTCTTCAATCCAGAAACAATGTCTATTTCTCCATTTATTTGTATCTTGTTTGATTATTTTCATCAGTTTTTTGTTTGTTTTTAGGATTTTTTTCATCATTCATATATCACATATATTTTGTTAGATTTATGCCTAAGTATTTCTTTCTCTTTGTTGCTATTATAAATTATATTATTTTAAAACATTCAAGTTGCTAATTGTTCACTGTTAGTCTATAGTAATGTGACACTGACTTTATATTCTGCATCCCTGTCGAACTCATGTATTACATTTTTAGTAGCTTATTTGTCAATTTGAGAATTTTTCCATAGGCAATTATGTTGTCTAGGAATAGATAGTTTATATCTGAATGAATTTGTATTTTTCTTGTTTTGTTCTTATTTAATTACACCAGATATGATCTATGATACAGTATTGAATTGAAGGGGCAGGTGTGAACCTGATTGTCTTATTCTTAGTTTTAGGGGAAAGCATCTAGTCTTTTACCACTGTTAATTTTGTTGGTTGTAGGATTTTTCTTTTCTTTTTCTTTGGTAAATGTTCTTATTAAATTGAGGACACTTCCTTTGAGTCTTAATTTACTTATAGTTTTTAGCCTGAATACATATTGAATTTTTTCAAATGCCTCTGCAGCTCTTAAAGCAAAGCTTAGCATCATAAAACTTCAGAGTTATGAGTGACCTTAGTGACTGTTTCCTCATATCTGTATCCTGCATGTTTATTATCATATAATATTATATTCTTAAAGTAACATAGTGATTTTCTTTAGCTAAAAATATATAATTGTATAAGGGACTTTAATAGATTTCCATTTATTTATTTATTTACTAATCTATACAGTAAAATTATGAAGTAAGTTTTATTATTAGGTAAGAAAAATGAGACTCATAGCAGAGAAGTAACTAGTGGAAAGTTACCAATCCAGCCATTAAACCACCTTAACATTCTCTTAGTATGTTGTGTTCATTTTGCTTTTTAGTTTCTATATCCATTTTTTCCTAGAATGCCTCTACACTCTTTATCTTTTAAACTTTATATATTTTCTTTTATATAAGAAATAATTTTTTTGAGAAATTCTGAATTTCAGAATGAAGAAATGAGTCAATCAAGATCTTTCATCTATTTTATGGCAGAGCTGAGCTTGTAGTTCAGGTTTCTTGACCCTCATGCTAGTTTTTTTGCATCTTCACTTAGGTGTGCTCTAATTTTCATTTTAATTTAAAGTTTCAGTTTCCCATTCATGTTTTTGTCTCATATAATGCAAGTATCTTGGCAGCTGTGCTAGTTGCCTATTTGTTAACGTCCTAAATAAAGACTTTCGGCAAGCAACTTTTAACTTTCAGAAATAAGTGTCCAAACTCAATTTTATACCAAGATTACTCTTGTCTCTCTGATTCTGTTACTCTACTGAATTATATTTTAAGAAGTATGTAAAATAATTGCACTTCAAGTTGATATTCCTATTATGTGCCAGCAGAAACTATTGATTATAGTAAATTTTTCTAAATTATGTGTAATTTGTTGTTTATAAATTAATGTGAATTTATATTAATCAGGAATTTTCTCTTCAACATTTGGAAATACTGTATTGTTAAATGTGTCTCATTCAATGAAACATTAGTTTATACGTGTACTAGATAGATAATAATCAAATATGATAGCATTTTCTTTTCTGTTTTATTCTTTTCTTCCTTTTCTCTCAAAGGTAAAACATTAATCTAGAAAATATAACTTTTGATTATCTAACAATATTTGTTTTGTCATGTTTAAATAAATGTTTCAATAAAAAACTGTGTTCAGTTCAGGATTCAGTTCAGTTCAGTTCAGTTCAGTTGCTCAGATGTGTCTGATTCTTTGCAACCCCATGGACTGCAGCATGCCAGGCCTCCCTGTCTAATACCAACTCTTAGAGTCACTCAAACTCATGTCCATTGAGTTGGTGATGCCATCCAACCATCTCATCCTCTGTTGTCCCCTTCTCCCACATTTAATAATTCCCAGCATCAGGGTCTTTTCCAATGAGGCAGTTTTTCGCATCAGGTGGCCATAGTATTGGAGTTAAACTTCAATGTCAGTCCTTCCAACGAACACTCAGGATCTCCTTTAGGATGGACTGTTTGGATCTCTGTGTAATACGAGGGACTCTCAAGAGTCTTCTCCAACACCACAGTTCAAAAGCATCAATTCTTCAGTGCTCAGCCTTCTCTATGGTCCAACTCTCCCTCCATGCATGACTGCTGGAAAAACCGTAGCCTTGACTAGATGGACATTTGTTGGCAAAGTAATATCTCTGCTTTTTAATATGCTGCCTAGGCTGGTCATAAATTTTCTTCCAAGTAGTAAGCGTCTTCTAATTTCATGGCTGCAGTCATTTTGGAGCCCCCCAAAATAAAGTCTGCCACTGTTTCCACTGTTTCCTTATCTATTTGCCATGAAGTGTTGGGACTGGATGCCACGATCTCAGTTTTCTGAATGTTGATATTTAAGTCAGGGTTCAGGGTACGTAACTTATTCTTCCTTGTTTTTGATATAACTAATTTATTGAAAAAAATATTTTGATCAGTTGATTGAATGTGCCTAATGCCCAATGCTGCTACAAAAGAGTGGGAGAAAGTTAGGAGTAAATAAGTTCAGCTATTCTCTCCTACTTAACTTATCTAGGTATACAATGAATGCTTTGCTTGGGAGACTACAATGTGTAAATGAAGTGAAGTGAAAGTCGCTCAGTCGTGTCCGACTCTTTGCGACCTCATGGACTGTACAGTCCATGGAATTCTCCAGGCCAGAACACTGGAGTGGGTAGCCTATCCCTTCTCCAACAATGTGTAAGGAAGAGTGAAATCAAACAGTCCTGAATTAAATTTAAGCTTAGTAATTACTAACTGGTTGTTGATAATCAGCTAGTTACTTAATCTCTCTGAGCTTCATTTTGCATATTTAAATACTATTACTTCAAAGCAGTGGGCTTTTTTTTTCTTTTTTTAATTTATTTTAATTGGAGGCTAATTACTTTACATTATTTTATTGGTTTTGCCATACATTGACATGAATCTGCCCCGGGTGTACATGTGCTCCCCATCTTGAACCCTCCCACCTCCCTCTCCATCCCATCCCTCTGGTTCATCCCAGTACACCAGCCCTGAGCATCCTGTATCATGCATCGAACCTGGACTGGCGATTTGTTTCACATATGATAATATACTGGTTTTTAAATTAGATGAAATAATTACATTTATTAATGTCATTTGAAATTAAATAATAAACGTAGTAAAACTCCAATACTTGGCCACCTCATGCGACGAGCTGACTCACTGGAAAAGACTCTGATGCTGGGAAGGATTGGGGGCAGGGGAAGAAGGGGGCGACAGAGAATGAGATGGCTGGATGGCATCACCGACTCTATCGACATGAGTTTGAGTGAACTCCGGGAGTTGGTGAAGGACAGGGAGGCCTGGTGTGCTGTGATTCATGGGGTCGCAAAGAGTCGGACACGACTGAGCAACTGAACTGAACTGAACTGAAAGTTTCTAACATAGCATTTACTTTTGTAAAATATTTGTTAAATTTTTTCAGTAAGTATTTATTAAAGACCTATATATGTTAAGCACTATATTAAGCACTAAAAATATAATTGCAAAAATAAAAAAGATCCTGTCCTAATGCATTGTATGGCATACATTTTAGTAAGAGAAACATAAACTGGTAAGCAAACAAACACTCAGAATATGAGTTTAGTTTAGTGATACATTTTTTAAGGAGGGTAAACTTTATTACTAAACTCAATTATCATTTTGGATCCTAACACTCACTGGCTAGATTTTACATTTACGGTTCAGCTCAAGTGATTGTCTAACCATTGCTGAACATTGTTTCAGTGTTTTTTATTGTATAAACAAATAACTGAATGATTAATTAAAAATGAGAGTGTGGCTAGGGAGAGTAGTTTCATTTATTTGACAAACATTTTGGTGAATCACTGTGAACAGGGCATTTACATAAGGCAGTCTCTTTTTGTACTTTTGGAGCAAGCATTCTAGAGATGAAGATGAATCAGGTATACAAGAAGTTGTAAACCAATATGTGAAATAATAAGTTTAGTACTAGTAATATAAGTAAGGTATTATAAATGTTTATTACTTCTAGTTGACTAGATGAAGGAAGACTACGAAGAGAAGACAATACTTGATCTGGTCCTTAGAGACAACCTTGAAAAGGAAAAACTCACCTCAGTCAAATAAGTATCATAAACTTGATATGAGCCCAAAGCTTCAATTTTATAGTGAAATAAGTAGTAAAAACAATAAGTCACATCAGAGTGCCACTTAATACAAAGCAAAACATCTTTGTGTTTCCTTAAGATTGTAAAGTTAGCTGTGGAGTAGGGTAGTTATATTTCACCATCCATTGTACTTTCAGTTCAGTTCAGTTCAGTTCAGTCGCTCAGTCGTGTCCGACTCTCCGCGACCCCATTGTACTTTAGCATCAGTGTTATAGGATGTGATATGACATGCTTACTTGTTCATTAGAGAGAACTCCCTTATAAGCTTCACATTGAGGAATTTTATGTTGTTGTTGTTAACTATTTGTGTATGGTTTTTAAGTGCTTAACAATTAAAAAAGACCCACATTTAGACTGGAAACTTATTGTGACATAAACTTATAATATTGCTATTGCAATATAAATAAAACACAGATGTAAAAGTGAAAAAGATCTTTATGCAAATGAAACTCTGGGTACTAGAAACAGAACATCTTAGGCTAGGTGAGTCTTAAAGCTATGGGTTGTTTGGCTGATTTACTGCCAAAGGAATGAGAGATTGATATTTAAATTTCATGCAAAGTTTCATGAGTAGTTTAAGCCTTGCTTTGGCAGAACAAAAGCCATAAAATCATGAGAAAGGTCACTGAAACTTTTACAGGCTTTGATTTTCTGAATATGTGGAGAAAACCAGACTAACTGTTAGAAACTCTTATGCTCCTTTTTATTTTTTAATTTTTTTAATATTTTATTTATTAAATAAATTATTATTTACTCTAATTGGAGGCTAACTACTTTACATTATTGTATTGGTCTTGCCATACATTGACATGAATCTGCCCCGGGTGTACATGTGTTCCCCTTCTTGAACCCCCCTCCCACCTCCCTCCCCATCCCATCCTTCTGGTTCATCCCAATACACCAGCCCCTTGCATCCTGTATCATGCATTGAACCTGGACTGGCAATTTGTTTCACATAGGATAACAAAACCTGCAGTGGCCCATATGGCTTGGAGTTAGTTAGTTAGTTAAGTTGCTCAGTCGTGTCCAACTCTTTGCGACCCCGTGGACTGTAGCCCACCAGGCTCCTCTGTCCATGGGATTCTCCAGGCAAGAATACTGGAGTGGGTTGCCATTTCCTTCTCCAGGGGATCTTCCCAACCCAGGGATCGAACCCAGGTCTCCCACATTGCAGGCAGACACTTTAACCTCTGAGCCACCAGGGAAGCTATGGCTTGGAACCTGCTTTATTTTTCATTCAACTTTGGATTTCAGCTAGCTTGCTTGTAGCTTCTGTACACTGACAAACTAAATTCTCATGATGCTTTGATTTTGAACTCTAGTTTCACCCTGATCCATCTTTTCTGCTGACTGTCAGACATCTCCATTGCAGTACTGAACAACAACTTTCCCTAAAGTCTGTATTAGCTTTCAGTCATTTTCAGTTTATTATAGCACTGTTTACTTGATTAATCAAACTAGAAACTTGAGATTAATCCTTTATGATTCACTTACTATTCATGCTGCCCCTTCTATATGGAAGACCTTTCTCTTAATTCTCCCTTTGCCAATCTAAAAAATCTTTTATGATATAGATAAAATCTTTTCTCTTCTGAGAATTTTCTCCTTCCAGACTGTGTACCCAAGAGCTTTCATCGCTCATGTTAGCACAGGATGGCTACTGCATGATGTGATTGATGGTTCATGTGTCACTTTCCTTCTTGTATTATTAACTACTTTATATTAGGGACTGAGACTTCCTTATTTCTTATTTATTTTTCTGTAAAATTGAGCTTGTTGTGAGGATTTAATGTGCTAATACTGGCATATAATAAGCACCAATAACTCTTAGATATTAATGTATTACTATTGTCATTATTTATTACTATTACCTTGGCTTCTTCAACACTTGAAATGATGCCTGACTTTAAAAAATGGATATGTTGATAAAATTAATGTGTTTAGCAATTATCTCTGCAGTGACACTCTAGTATTGGCTCTTTTCTGACATCTAGACCCAGCTCTTTGAGGTAATCATATTTTCCTCCCAGGCTTATTTACTTCTTCTACCCAGTGCCTTTCCTTCATGAATTATGCCTGAACCCAGGGGCCGGCTGCGTATGTTTCTCTTTTAACTTAAAATACATGTGGGGCTTTTATAACTAATGAACTGTGCCTGTAAATAGATAATAAGGTAAAGTTCTAAATGAACTGTAAAGAGAACTGCGAGTCAGTGAAAATATAGAGTGAACATCAATCTAAGACTTGATGCAGCTTTTAAAATTCAGCATAGCTTTTTTTATGTAGAAACATTTTCTGAGCCCCTTGACTATATTAGGTACCCCTTCTGTGCTACTGTAGTCCTCTCTATCTTCTTAAGACTGGACCAGCAGCATAATTAGTGTGGAAAATGAAAATGAAGGGCCCTTTACTAAATATTATTAAGAATTTCACACACCCATCAATTTGGTGCTGCCCTACTCTTTGCTCTGGCATGAATTAGCAGGTTTTATGAATGAATGAATAGCTGAGTAAAATCCAAAGTTTTGAAAAATCTGTGATAAGAGATGACAATGACCTAAATTGAATAATCAGGAGGGGCTAAGCTTTTCAGCAATAGATCCAGTTTTTTTAACACGGTCACTGGTGAGAGTCAGTAATCCACAATCTTTATATAAGCATATAGTTTTTCAACCAAAGTAAAACATCATCTATACTTTTAAGCTGATAGGTAATTAGTTTTGTATCCTTAATTCTACCAAATGTTAAAAAAGTGAAAGTGAAAAAGTTAACATAAATTGTGTACTACCTTATCCAGAAAATACAAAACACTTTCCACCTAATTTTATGGAGCCAGTATTACTATTATACCAAAACTGATCAAAGAATCAAAAGAATACAAAACAAAGCTACAACCAAATATTCAACATGAACATGGATGAAAAAATTATTAACTATATATTAGAAAAGATAATTTAGCAATATCCCTGGTTGCTCACCTGGTAAAGAATCCGCCTGCAATGCAGGAGACCCTGGTTTGATCCCTGGGTTGGGAAGATGCCCTGAAGAAAGGAAAGGGGTAGGGTATCCATTTTACTATTCATGGGTTTCCTTGGTGGCTCAGATGGTAAAGAATCTGCCTGCAATGCAGGAGACCTGTGTTTGATACCTGGGTTGGGAAGATCCCTTGGAGGAGGGCATGGCAACCTACTCTAGCATTCTTGCTGGAGAATCCACATGGACAGAGAAGCCTGTGGGCTACTGTCCATGGGGCCGCAAAGAGTAGGACACAACTGAGCAACTGAGCTCAGCACAGCATGGCAACAAAAATTTTATACCATGATCAAATAAGTTACTTTGATGTTGCAAGGCTGGTTCAGTATTAAAAAATCATTATTGTAACTCATCATATTAACAGGTGAAAGATGGAAAAATCCCATCATAGTATCAATTTATGTAGAAAAAGTATTTCACAAACTTCAGCCATCTTTTCATGATAAATGCTCCAAAAAATTGGAATATAGGGAGATCTAAGTCAACTTGAGTTTTTAAAAATCTGCAAGAAATCCTAGAGTTGTCATTATACTTAATGATAAAGCATTCCCTTGAGATTTGTAACAAAGCAAAGATGTATACACTCATCTGCTATTCAAAATAGTACTGGATGTTCTAGCCAGTGAAATAAGGTAAGAAAAGGAAAGTAAAGACATTCATATCAGAAGGAAGAAATAAAACTATCTTTTATTTGATCTGATATGATTATATACATTTAAATCTTTATGAAATATGTGAAAAGACTCCTAGAACTAATAAGTGAGCTGAATTTGGTCTCAAAATATGAGATTGACATACATAAATGAATACATTTCTTTATATTTGTAATGGACACTTGAAAACCAAAATTAAATCTATATCACTTACAATCATTCTAGAAAATGAAATAGTTACAAAACCTATAAAATCTGTTCAAAATTTGAATGCACTGCAAAATGTTGGAAGATATCAATGATGACCTAATAAATGGAGAGAGATAGTATGTTCATGTATTAGAAAACTCAACAAAATAAAATGACAACTCTTTTTAAAGTGTTCTTTTAAGCTTAATACATTCCAAGGTTTGAGAAATTCATAGCAAGACTTTTTGTAGACATACATAAAGTTATTCTACAATATAGAATGGCAAAGGAAAAATTAGCTAAAACATTCCTTTAAGAGAATGAAGTAGGAGGAATGACTCTATCTCATATCAAAGCTTTTTATACAGTAACAGTAATCAAGATTGTGTAATATTGTCAGAGAGACAGATTAATGGGTCAAAATACAGTATTGAGGAATAGACATACATAAATATGCCCAACTAACTTTTAACAAAATTGCAAAAGTAATTAAATGGAGGACAGATTGCTGTGATGTTTGATTTTATATGTCAAGTTGGGTAGGCTATGGTGCCCAGTTGTTAGGTCAAACACAAACTTCCACTAACGAGGAACTATCAGAAAGAAAAATTAATAACAAGAAATCTCATTTATAGTTGCATCAAAAAGGATAAAATACCCAGGAGTAAATTTAACTAAAGAAGTGATACACCTATTCACTAAAAGGTATAAAGCTCTTGAAAGAAATTAAAAAGGATAAGAATAAATGAAAAGATATTTTGTGCTTGTGAGTTGGAAAAATTAACATTGTTATAAAGTGTCCATACTAACAAAGCAATATACAGATTTAACGAAGTATCTATCAAATTCCAATGACATTTTTCACAGAATTAGAACAAGCAATCCTAAAATTTGCATGGAACTATGTAAGACCCAACTAGCCAAAGCAGTTTTGAGAGAGAATAACAAAGCTAGAGGCATCATGCTCCCTGATTTCAAAATGTATTACAAAGCTATCATGCTTGAAATAGTACGGTATTGGCATAAAAACAGTCTGAAGATCAATCAACAGAATCAGAACCCACAAATAAACCCATAGCTATAAATTTAATCGCTTTATGATGATGGAACCTAGAATATACAATGGGAAAAAGGATAATTTCAATAAATCTTGTTGGGAAAACTGGACAGTCACATATGACAGAATGAAACTGTGCAACTTCCTTAAACCATATACAAGAAACCAACTCAAAAAGGGTTAACCCTGTATACGAGACAGCAGAAGAGACACAGATGTATAGAACAGTCTTTTGGACTCTGTGGGAGAGGGTGAGGGTGGGATAATTTGGAAGAATGGCATTGAAACGTGTTTATTATCATATGTGAAGTGAATCGCTGGTCCAAGTTCGATGCATGATACAGGATGCTCGGGGCTGGTGTACTGGGATGAACCAGAGGGATGGGATGGGGAGGGAGGTGGGAGGGGGGTTCAAGATGGGAAATATATGTATACCCGGGTCAGATTCATGTCAATGTATGGCAAAACCAATACAATAATGTAAAGTAATTAGCCCCCAATTAAAATAAAAAAAAAAAGACTTGAATAGAAACCTTGAAACTATAACACTCCAAGAAGAAAACATAGAGGTAAACTCCTTGAGATAGGTGTTGATAATGATTTTTTTGAATCTGACACCAAAAGGAAATGCAACAAAATAAACAAGTGGGACTTCATTAAAGAAAAAGTTTCTGCATAGTACATGAAGCCATCAACAAAGTGAAAAGGCAATGTATGGAATGGGAGAAAATATTAATATGTCACGTGCCTGCTAAGGGGCTAATATAAAAATATATGTATATAAAATCTCATCCACTTCAAGAGCAATAAAACCAGTCTAATTAAAATAAGGGCAGAGGGTCAGAGTAGACATTTTCCCAAAGAAGACATGAAAATGGCTAATAAGTACATTAAAATGTGCTTGACATCACTAATCATCAGAGAAATGAAAATCAAACCGCAATGAGATATCACCTGTTAGAATGACTTTTATGCAAAAGGCAGGTGGTCTCTAAGAACTGGACTTGACTTAACGACTGAACAACCACAATAAGAGCTGGGAAAGACATGGGGTAACGGGAACTTTGTGCACTGTTTTGGAGGACATAAATTGGTATAGCTGCTACACTGGAAAACAGTATGGAGGTTCCTCAAAAACGTAAAAATAAAGCTAGTATGTGATCTAGCAATTCTATTTCTAAATATATATCCAAAGGAAATAAGTTATGTTAAAAAGAAATCAGCGTTGCAATGCTCATTGAAGAATTATTTACAGCATCCAACATATGGAAACAACCTACGTGTCCACTAATAGATGAATGGATAAAGAAAATCTGGTGTATAGATAGATATACTATGTTTTATTGGGCTTCACTCTATCATACTTTGGAACTACTGTGTTTTTTGAAAATCAGAGGTTTGTGGGACCTTGTTTCAAGCAAGTCTGTCAGTGCTATTTTTCCGATAATATTTACTTACTTCAAGTCTCTGAGTTACATTTTCATAACTTTCATAGTATTTCAAAATTTTTATTATTATTATATTTGTTATGGTGACGTATGGTCAGTGATCTTTGACATCACTGTTGTAATTACTGGGAGGGTGCCACGATCACACCTGTATAGGATGATAAACTAAGTGTTGTGCGTGTTCTGACTGCTGTACCAACCTGCCATTTCCCCATTTTTGTTTTCCCCTTCAGGCCTTCCTATTCCCTGCAACACGACAGTTTGAAGTTAGGTCAGTTAATAATCCTGTAACAACATTTAAGTTTTTAAGTGAAAGAAAATTCTCAGGTCTCTCACTTTAAACGATGGAAAAAATTAAATTTAGTGAGGATGACATGTCAAAAACTGAAGGAGGTTGAAAGTCAAATCTGCTGTGCTAAACGGTTCACCACATTTTGAATACAATTGAAAAGTTCTTGAAGGAAATTAAAAGTGATTCTCCAGTGAACACATGAACACAGAATGTAAAAGTACAAGGTGAACCAGCAAGTGTTGATATAGAAATCTGCCACAAGTTATACAGGAGATCTAACTAAGATAATTAAACACTACACTAAACAACAGATTATCAGCATAGATGAACAGTTTTATATTGGAAAAAGATGCCATCTAGGACTTTCATAACTAGAGAGGAGAAATCAAATTCTGGCTTCAAAGCTTCAAATGACAGACTAACTGACTGACACTCTTGTTAGGAGCTAATACAGCTGGTGACCTTAAACTGAAGTCAGTTCCATTTATCATTACAGAACTTCTAGGGCCTTTAAGAATTATGCTAAATCTACTCTGCCTGTGTCTTACACTAAATGAAACAACAAAGCCTGGATGAAAGTATATCTGTCTGCATCTTGGTTTTCTGTATATTTTAAGCCCACTGTAAAACCTAGTGCCCAGACAAAAAGGTCTCTTCAAAATATTACTGCTAACTGATAGTGCACCTGGTTATCCAAGAACTCATGAAGATTTACAATGATATTAATGTTGTTTTCATGCCTGCTAACACAACATTAAGCATATAATTGGATTAAAGATTTACTGAGCATGGCCCCACCCATCAAAACAAGACCCAGTTTCCCCCACAGTCAGTCTCTCCCATAAGGAAGCTTCCATAAACCTCTTATCCTTATCCTTCAGAGGAGGACAGAATTAAAACCACAATCACAGAAAACTAACCAAACTGATCATATGGACCACAGCCTTGTCTAACTCAATGAAACTATGAGCCATGGCATGTAGGGCCACCCAAGACAAATGGGTCATGGTGGAGAGTACTGACAAAACGTGGTCTGATGGAGAAGGGAATGGCAAACCATTTCAGTATTCTTGCCTTGAGAACCCCAGGAATAGTATGAAAAGGAAAAAAGATAACCACTAAAAGATGAACTCCTCAGGTTGGTAGGTGCTCAATATGCTACTGGAGAAGAGTGGAGATATAACTCCAGAAAGAATGAAGAGATGGACCCAAAGTTAAACAACGCCCAGTTGTGGATGTGACTAGTGATGGAAGTAAAGTCTGATGTAAAGAGCTATATTTCATAGGAACCTGGAATGTTAGGTACATGAATCAAGGAAAATTAGAAGTGGTCAAGCAGGAGATGGCAAGAGTGAACATCGATATTTTAGGAATCAGTGAACTAAAATGAACCAAAAAGGGCAAATTTAATTCAGATGACCATGATATCTACTACTGTGGGCAAGAATCCTTAGAAGAAATGGCGTAGCCCTCATAGTCAACAAAAGAGTCTGAAATTCAGTACTAGGGTGGAATCTCAAAAATGACAGGATGTTTGCTTCCAAGGTAAACCATTCACTGTCACAGTAATTCAAGTACATGCCCCAACCACTAATGCTGAATAAGCTGAAGTTGAATGGTTCTATGAAGACCTAAAAGACCTTCTAACTAACACCCAAAGATGTCCTTTTCATTCTACAGGACTGGAATGCAAAATTAGAAAGTCAGGAAACACCTGGAAAAACAGGCAAATTTGGCCTTGAGGTACAAAACAAAGCAAGAGAACCCACTGGTCATAGCAAACACCCTCTTCCAACAACACAAGAGAAGACTCTATATATGGACATCACCAAATGGTCAATACCAATATCAGATTGATTATACTCTTTACAGCCAAAGATATACCCATTTGAATGCAGCATTCCAAAACATAGCAAGGAGAGATAAGAAAGCCTTCCTCAATGATCGCTGCAAAGAAATAGAGGAAAACAATAGAATGGGAAAGTCTAGAGATCTCGTTAAGAAACTTAAAGATACCAAGGGAACATTTCATGCAAAGATGGGCACATCAAAGGACAGAAATGGTATCGACATAACAGAAGCATAAGAAATTAAGAAGAAGTGGCAAGAATACACAGAATACCATACAAAAAAGATCTTCATGACCCAGATAATCACTATGGTGCGATCACCACTTAGAGCCAACATCCTGGAATGTGAAATCAAGTGGGCCTTAGGAAGCATCACTACGAACAAAGCTATTGGATGTGATGGAATTCCAGTTGAGTTATTTCAAATCCTTAAAGATTATGGTGTGAAAGTGCTGCGCTCAATATGCCAGCAATATTGGAAACTTCAGCAGTGGCCGCAGGACTGGAGAAGGTCAGTTTTCATTCCAGTCGCAAAGAAAGGCAATGTCAAAAAATGTGCAAACTACCACACAATTGCGCTCATCTCACATGCTATTAAAGTAATGCTCAAAATTCTCCAAGCCAGGTTTCAGCAGTACGTGAACTGTGAACTTCCATATGTTCAAGCTGGATTTAGAAAAGGCAGAGGAACCAGAGATCAAATTGCCAACATCTGTTGGATCTTCGAAAAAGCAAGAGAGTTCCAGAAAAACATCTATTTCTGCTTTATTGACTATGCCAAAGCCTTTGCCTGTGTGGACCACAACAAACTGTGGGAATTCTTAAAGAAATGGGACTCTCAGACCACCTGACCTGCCTCTTAAGAAATCTGTATTCAAGTCAGGAAGCAAAAGTAAGAAGTGGACATGGAACAACAGACTGGTTCCAAATAGGGAAAGGAGTCTGTCAAGGCTGTATATTGTCACCCTGCTTATTTAACTTCTATGCAGAATACATCAAGAGAAACCCTTGGCAGGATGAAGCACAGGGTGGAATCAAGATTGCCGGGAGAAATATCAATAACCTCAGATATGCAGATGACACCACCCTTAGGGCAGAAAGTGAAGAAGAACTAAAGAGCCTCTTTGGTGAAAGAGAAGAGTAAAAAAGTTGGCTTAAAGCTCAACATTCAGAAAACTAAGATCATGGCATCTGGTCTTATCATTTCATGGCAAATAGATGGGAAAACAGTGGAAACAGTGACAAATTTTATTTTGGGGGGCTCCAAAATCAGTGCAGATGGTGACTGCAGCCATGAAATTAAAAGACATTTGCTCCTTGGAAGGAAAGTTATGACCAATCTACACAGCATATTAAAAAGCAGAGACCTTACTTTGCCAACAGAAGTCCATCTATTCAAAGCTATGGCTTTTCCAGTAGTTATGTTTGGATGTGAGAGTTGGACTATCAAGAAAGTTGAGCACTGAAGAATTCATGCTTTTAAACTGTGGTGTTGGAGAAGACTTTGAGAGTCCCTTGGACTGCAAGGCGATCCAACCAATCCATCTTAAAGAAAATCAGTCCTGAATATTCATTGGAAGGACTGATGCTGAAGCTGAAACTCCAATTCTTTGTCCACCTGATGCGAAGAACTGACTCATTTGAAAAGAACCTGATGCTGGGAAAGATTGAATGCAGAAGCAGAAGGGGAAGACAGCAGATGAGATGGTTGGGTGGCATGGCTGACTCGATAGATATGAGTTAAGCAGCCACCGGACATTGGTGGTGGATAGGGAAGCCTGGTGTGCTGTGGTCCATGGGGTCACAAAAGCCAGATATGACTGATTGCCTGAACTGAACTGAATACAATATTCATTGTTCAGTCCATGGAGTAAGGAGTAATTTTGTCTTTTAAGTATTATTATTTAAAAAATGAATGTCATATAAAGTGTAGCTTCCATAGATTGTGATTACTCTGATGGACCTGGTTAAAATTAATTGAAAACCTTCTGAAAAGAATTCAGCATTCTTGATGCCATTAAAAATATTCCTGCTTCATAGGAAGAAATGAAAATACAAAAATTAACAGAAGTTCAGAAGAAGTTTATTCCAGCTCTCATAAATGTCTTTGAGGGGTTTAGGACTTTAGTTGGGAAGTAACTGCAACTTTGGTGGAAATATCAAGACAACTAGAATTAAAAGTGTAGCATTCTAGAACATTTAGGAGCTTAGGAGGAGACAGCAAGAAACACTGAGGCTGGAGCCACGGATATGTTCCTGGAAATACTATAACTAAGACATGGAAATAGCTTAAATGTGCATCAACTGATAAATGGATAAATAAGATGTGGTACCTTTGTACAATGGAATGTTACTCAAGCATTAAAAATAATCATGCATCATTAAGATGGCAAAGTAGGATGTGCACTCCTCTTCTCCTGCAAGAACACCAAAATTGCAAGTAGCTATTGAATAGCCATCAACAGGAGGATGTTGGAACCTACCAAAAAAGATAACCCACATCCAAAGACAAAGGAGAGGTCACAACAAGATGGTAGGATGGACACAGTCATGATGAAATCAGATAAAACATGAGCTTGCACAAGCCTCTTATCCTCAATCATCAGAGGGCAGGGAGAAGAACCATGAACTATAATCCCACAGCCTCCAAAATGAAAACCACAATCACAGAAAGCTAACCGTAGTGATCACATGGATAATGTTCTTGAGTAACTCAGTGTAGCCATGAGACCTGCCGTGCAGGGTCAGCCAAGACAGAAGGGTCATTGCAGAGAGTTCTGACAAAACATGGTGCACTGGAGAATGGAATGGCAAACTGCTTCAGTATTCTTGCCTTAAGAATCCAATGAACAGTATAAAAAGACAGAAAGATATGACAATGGAAGTTGAACCCCCCAGGTCAGTTGGTGTACAATATGCTACTAGGGAAGAGAAAAGAAATGGATCCAGAAAGAATGAAGATTTTTGGCCAAAGCAGAAATGACACTCAGTTCTGGAAATACCTGGTGGTGAAAGTAAACTCTGGTGCTATAAAGAACAATATTGCATAAGAACCTGGAAGTTTCGGTGCATGAATCAAGGTAAATTAGTTGTGGTCAAGGAGGAGATGGCATGAGTGAACATGAACATTTTAGGAATCAGTGAACCAAAATGGATGGGAATGAGCAAATTTAATTCAGATGACCATTAAATCTACCACTGTGGGCAAGAATTCCTTAAAGAAATTTAATAGCCCTCAGAGTCAACAAAACAGTCCAGTATACAGTAATTGAATGCAGTCTCAAAAACAAGAGAATGATCTCAGTTTGTTTCCAAGGCAAGCCATTCAACATCACAGTAATCCAAGTCTATAACCCAACCACTAATGCCGAAGAAGCTGAAGTTGAAAGGTTATATGAAGACCTATATGATCTATAAAACACCAAAAAAATAACTCATGTCCTTTTCATCATGTTATTGGAATGCAAAAGTAGGAAGTCAAGAGATACCTGTAGTAATGGACAAATTTAGCCTTGGAGTACAAAATGAAACAGGACAAAGGCTAATAGAGTTTTGCCAAGAGAACACATTGGTCATAGCAAACACTGTTTTTGAAAAACACGAGAGATGACTGTACACATGGACATCATCAAGGGTCAATACTGAAATCAGATTGATTTTATTTGCAGTCGAAGATGGAGAAGCTTTATACAGTCAGCACAACAAGACTGGGAGCTGATTGTGGCTCAGATCATAAGCTCTTGATTGCAAAATTCAGGCTTAAATTGAATAAAATAGGGAAAACCACTAGTTCATTCAGGTATGACCTAAATTAGATCCCTTATGATTAGACAATGGAGGTGACCAATTGATTTAAGTGATGAGATCTGGTAGACAGAGTGCCTGGAGAACTATGAACAGAGGTTTGTAACATTGTAAAGGAGGTGTTGACTAAAACCATCCCCAAGAAAAAGAAATGCAAGAATGCAAAGTGGTTGTCTGAGGAAACCTTACAAATAGCTAAGAAAAGAAGAGAAGCAAAAGGCAAGGGAGAAAGCTAAAGTTATATCCAACTCAGTGTAGAGTTCTAGAGAATAGAAGGAGAGATAAGAAAGCCTTCTTATGTGAACAATGTGAACAAACAGAGGAAAAGAATAGAATGGGAAAGACTAGAGATCTCTTCAAGAAATTTGGAGATATCAAGGGAACATATCGTGCAAAGATGAGCACAATAAAGAACAGAAACAGCAAGGACCTAACAGAAGCAGAAGAGATTAAGAAAAGTTGACAAGTATATACAGAAGAACTATGCAAAAAGGATCTTAATGACCCAGATAACCACAATGTTGTGATCACTCACCAAGAGCCGGACATCCTGGAGTGTGAAGTCAAGTGGGCTGTAGGAAACATTACTGTGAACAAAGCTAGTGGAGGTGATGGAATTCCAGATAAGTTATTTCAAATCTTAAAAGATGATGTTGTTAAAGTGTTGCACCCAATATGCCATCAAATTTGGAAAACTCAGAAGTGGCCACAGGACTAGAAAGGTTCTGTTTTCATTCAAATCCCAAAGAAGGGCAATACCAATGAAGGTGCAAAGTGCCATTCAATTGTATTCATTTCACATGATAGCACCATCCTTCAAGCTAGGCTTCAACACTATGTATACTGAGAACTTTCAGATGTACAAGCTGGATTTAGAAAAGGCAGAAGAACCAGAGATCAAATTTCCAACATCTGTTGGATTACAGAAAAAGTAAAGGAATACCAGGAAAAAACATCTGCTTCATTGACTACATGAAAGCCTTTGACTGTGTGCATCACAAGAAAATGTGGACAATTTTTGAAGAGACATCAATACCAGACCACCTTACATGTCTCCTCAGAAATCTGTATGCAGGACAAGCAGCAACAGTTGAATCTGCACATGCAACAGTGAACTTTTTCAAAATTGGAAAGGAGTACTTTAAGGACTTACCTGATAGCTCAACTGGTAAAGAATTTTCCTGCAGTGCAGGAGACCCCGGTTCGAATCCTGGGTTTGGAAGATCCTCTGGAAAAGGGATAGGCTACCCACTCCAGTATTCTTGAGTTTCCCTGGTGGCTCAAACTGTAAAGAATCCACCTGCAATGCAGGAGACCTGGTTTTGATCCCTGGGTTGGGAAGATCTGCTGGAAGAATGCATGGCAACCCATTCCAGTTTTCTTGTCTGGAGAATTCCCATGGACAGAGTTCCCTGGCGGGCTACAGTCCAGGTGGTTGCAAAGAATTGGACACAAGTGAGTGACTAAGCACACAGCACTTCAAAGCTGTGTATTGTCACCCTGATTATTTAAATTATATGCAAAGTACATTATGTGAAATGCCTTGCTGTGTGACTCAACTGGTATCAGGATTGCTGGGAGAAATATCAACAACATAGATACACAGATGATACCACTTTAATGGCAGAAAGCAAGGAGGAACTAAAGAGCCTCTTGATGAGGTTGAAACAGGATAATGAAAAAGCTGGCTTAAAACTCAGCATTCAAGAAACTAAGATGATGGCCTCCAGTCACATCACTTCATGGCAAATAGATGGGGAAAAAGTGGAAACAGTGATCAATTTCATTTTCTTTGGCTCTAGAATCACTGCAGATGTTGAATGCAGCCAGAAAATGAGAAGACCCTTGCTTGCTTCTTGGAAGGAAAGCTATGACAAACCTAGACAGAATTAGAAATCACTTTATCAACAATATCCCAATAGTTAAAGCTATGGTTTTTCCAATAATCATGTACAGGTGTGACTGTTGGACCATAAAGAAGGCTGATCACCATAGAATCGATGCTTTTGAATTGTGGTGCTGGATAACACTCTCAAGAGTCCCTTGGATAGTGAGATCCAAGTCAGTCAATCCTAATGGAAAATGAAAGTTGCTCAGTCCAGTCTGATTCTTTGCGACCCCATGAACTATACACAGTCCATGGAATTCTCTAGATCCGAATACTGGAGTGGGTAGCTGTTCCCGTCTCCAGGAGATCTTCCCAACCCGGGGATCAAACCTTCTTGCACATTGTGGGAAGATGCTTTACCAAGCTGAGCCACAAGGGAAGCCCAAGAATACTGGAGTTGGTAGCCTATCCCTTCACCAGCGGATCTTTCCAACACAGGAATCAAACCAGGATCTCCTGCATTTCAGGGAGATTCTTTACCAACTGAGCTATCAGGGATGCCCATTCTAATGGAAATCTATGCTGCATATTCATTGGAAGAACTGATGCTGAAGCTCCAATCCTTTAGCCACTTGATGTGAAGAGCTGGCTCTTTGGAAAAGACACTGATTCTGAGATAGATTGACGGCAAGAGGAGAAGGCAACAGAGGCAACAGAGGTTGAGATGGTTCAATGGCATCAATGACTCAATGGACACGAGTTTTAGCAAACTCTGGAAGATAGTGAAGGACGGGGAAGCCTGGCATGCTGCAGTTCTTGGGATCAGATAGTCAGACATCACTTAGCCACTGAAGAACAACAACATAAAAAGAATGAAATAATACCATTTGCATCAACAACGATGAACCTAGAGATGATCATACTGAGTCAAATAAGTCAGACAGAGAAATATAGGTATCAGATTATATCACTCATATGTGGAATACAATTTTCAAAATGACACAAATGAACTTATTTATAACACACAAGCTGGCTTACAGATATCAAAAACAAGCTTATTTTTATCAAAGGGGAAATGTATGGACAAGGGATAAATCAGGAGCTTGGGATTAACACACACACACTATATATATAAGATATAACCAACAAGGACCTATTGTAGTGCATGGGGAAATTTACTTAATATTTGGTGGTAAGCTATATGAGAAAAGAATCTGAGAAAGAGTGAATATATGTATATTTATAACTGAATCACTTTGCTGTACACCTGAAACTAACACAACATAGTAAAGTAGCTATACGTTAGTAAAATAAAAACAAACAAGCAAACAAAACACATGGGGAGTGAAGTATGCTTGAATTGCTACAACATCATGATAAAAGTATGAGGAATGAGAAGTTGCTTCTTAGGAATAAGCAGAGAAAATGGTTTTTTGAGATAAAATATACCCTGGTGAAGATGCTGTGAAGATGGTTGAAATGATAACAAAGGATTTAGAATTTTAGTTGACAAGAGAGCATCAGAGTTCTAGATGATAGACTCTAATTTTGAAAGAAGTTCTTCTGTAGGTAAAATGCCATTAAACATCACTACATGCTGCAGAGAAATCCTTTGTGAAGGGAACAGTCAACCTATTCACTAACCTTCACTGTTGTCTTATTGTAAGAAACTGCCACTGCCACCTCAGCCTTCAACAACCACCACCCTTATCAGTCAGCAGCCATCAACATTGAGGCAGTACCCTCCACTACCAAAAAGATAATGACTGATTGAAGTCTCAAGAAATGATTTTTTTTAGCAATAAAGTATTTTTAATTAAGATATGAACTTTTTTAGACATAATGTTATTTCATACTTAATAAACTAGAGTATATTGTAAACATAGTCTTATATGCGTTCAGAGGCCAAAAAAATTGTGTGACTTGCGTTACTGTGATAATTTGCTTTATTGTGGTGGTCTGGGACAGAACCTGAAATCCATCATGTTATATATACAGCAAAGTTGGCAAAGTTGTATATATAATCCAGTCCATCCCCAAGTTATATATACAGCCCAGTTGATTTATAATTAACCATCACAGATGCCTACTTAGAATATTTAAATCACTCTTAATACTCAATAGTGAGTAATAAACAATCCATTTAGAAAAGAGGCAAAACATGAATAGACATTTCACCAGAGAGAATATAGATGTAGGAAATAAGTTCATGAAAATGTTCAACATCATAAGCCATTCAGTTCAGTTCAGTCACTCAGTTGTGTCCGACTCTCCGTGACCCCATGAATCACAGCACGCCAGGCCTCCCTGTCCATCACCAACTCCTGGAGTTCACTCAAACTCATGTCCACAGAGTTGGTGATGCCATCCAGCCATCTCATTCTCTGTCATCCCCTTCTCCTCCCGCCCCCAATCCTTCCCAGCAACAGAGTCTTTTCCAGTGAGTCAACTCGTTGCATGAGGTGGCCAAAGTATTGCAGTTTCAGCTTTAGCATCACTCCTTCCAATGAACACCCAGGATTGATCTCCTTTAGAATGGACTGGTTGGATCTCCTTCAGTCCAAGGGACTCTCAAGAGTCTTCTCCAACACCACAGTTCAAAAGCATCAATTCTTCTGTGCTCAACTTTCTTCACAGTCCAACTCTGACATCCATACATGACCACGGGAAAAACCATAGCCTTGATTAGACGGACCTTTGTTGGCAAAGTAATATCTCTGCTTTTTAATATATCATAAGCCATTAAGGAAATGCAAAATAAAACCACAATGAAATATCACTATTCATCTATTAGAATACCTAGAATAAAACATACTGATAATACTGAATTCTAGTGAGGATATGGGAAAACTAGATTTCTCATTGCTGTGGAATGTCAAATATTACAGCTCTTCTTGAATAGCTTGGAAGTTTCTTAAAAAAACTAAAATTCAGCTATCATTATGACCCAAAAGTTACAGTCTTGGAATTTATATAATCGAATGAAACCCTACCTTCACTCAAATATCAGCACATGAATGTTTATTGCAGTTTTATTTATAATAGCCAAAACTAGAAACAATGAAAATCTCCTTCAATACATGAGTTGGAAGATGAACTTTGTTACATTCTATTCTGTAAAACTTATATGAGATTACACCATGAGAAATGCTGGACTGGAGGAAACACAAGCTGGAATCAAGATTGCCAAAAGAAATATCAATAACCTCAGATATGCAGATGACACGACTGTTATGGCAGAAAGTGAAGAAGAACTAAAGAGCCTTTTGATGAATGTGAAAGAGGAGAGTGAAAAAGTTGTCTTAAAACTCAACATTCAGAAAACTAAGATCATGGCATCCAGTCCTATCAGTTCAGTTCAGTTGCTCAGTCATGTCCGACTCTTTGCAACCCCATGACCCACAGCATGCCAGGCCTCCCTATCCATCACCGACTCCTGGAGTCCACCCAAATCCATCCCATTGAGTCGGTGATGCCATCCAACCATCTCATCCTCTGTCACCCCCTTCTCCTCCTGCCCTCAATCTTTCCCAGCATCAGGGTCTTTTCCAATGAGTTAGTTCTTAACATAGATGGCCAAAGTGTTGGAGTTTCAGCTTCAACATGAGTCCTTCCAATGAACACCCAGGACTGATCTCCTTTAGGATGGACTGGATGGATCTCCTTGCAGTCCAAGGGACTCTCAAGAGTCTTCTCCAACACCACAGTTCAAAAGCATCAATTCTTCAGTGCTTAGCTATCTTTATAGTCCAACTCTCACATCCATACATAACCGCTGGAAAACTCATAGCCTTGACTAGACGGACCTTTGTTGGCAAAGTAATGTCTCTGCTTTTTAATATGCTATCTAGGTTGGTCATAACTTTCCTTCCAAGGAGTAAGCATCTTTTAATTTCATGGCTGCAATCACCATCTGCAGTGATTTTGGAGCCTCCAAAAATAAAGTCAGACACTTTCCACTGTTTCCCCATCTATTTTCCATGTAGTGATGGGACCGAATGCCATGATCTTAGTTTTCTGAATGTTGAGCTTTAAGCCAACTTTTTCACTCTCCTCCTTCACTTTCATCAAGAGGCTCTTTAGTTCTTCTTCACTTTCTGCCATAAGGGTGGTGTCATCTGCATATCTGAGGTTATTGATATTTCTCCCAGCAATCTTGATTCCAGCCTGTGCTTCTTCCAGCCCAGCGTTCCTCATGATGTTCTCTGCATATAAGTTAAATAAGCAAGGTGACAATATACAGCCTTGATGTACTCCTTTTCCTATTTGGAACCAGTCTGTTGTTCCATGTCTAGTTCTAACTGTTGCTTCCTGACCTGTATACAGGTTTCTCAAGAGGCAGGTCAGGTGGTCTGGGATTCCCATCTCTTTCAGAACTTTCCAGTTTTTTGTGATCCACAGAGTCAAAGGCTTTGGTATAGTCAATAAAGCAGAAATAGATGCCATCATTTCATGACAAATAGATGGAGAACAGTGGAACCGTGGTTGACTTTATCTTGGGGGCCTCCAAAATCAATGCAGATGGTGATTGCATCCATGAAATTAAAAGATGCTTACTCCTTTGAAGGAAAGTTATGACCAACCTAGATAGCATATTAAAAAGCAGAGACATTACTTTGCCAACAAAGGTCCGTCTAGTCAAGGCTATGGTTTTTCCAGTGGTCATGTATGGGATGTGCGAATTGGACTATAAAGAAAGTGAGCACTGAAGAATTGATGCTTTTGAACTGTGGTGTTGGAGAAGACTCTTGAGAGTTCTTGGACTGCAAGGAGATCCAACCAGTCCATCCTAAAGGAGATCAGTCCTGGGTGTTGATTGGAAGGACTGATGTTGAAGCTGAAACTCCAATCCTTTGGCCACCTGATTGCAAGAGTTGACTCATTGGAAAAGACCCTGATGCTGGGAAAGTTTGAGGGTTGGAGGAGAAGGGGACTGCAGAGGAAAAGATGGTTGGATGTCATCACAGATTCAATGGACATGGTTTGGGTGGACTCTGGGAATTGGTGATGGACAGGGAGGCCTGGCGTGCTGCGGGTCATGGGGTCTCAAAGAGTCGGACACGACTGAGCGACTGAACTGAACCAATTCTCTATAATGCTGCTTACCAATAAAAAGGAGTGTGTACTACTGTTTCATGACACAGATTGAACGGATCTCAAGGACAATTTAGAGTGTGTGGGGAAATAATCTCAAAAGTTTTTATGCTATATAATTCTATTTATATTTTTGAATAACAAAACTATTGAGGTGGAAATCAGCTTCATGGTTACCAGTGATTAGGGTAATATGAGGGAACACTATATGGTGATTGAACACTTCTGTATTTTGACTATAGTGGTGCTTACATTAATCTACCCATATGATTAAAGGATGTACAATTATAAACAAACATTACACCAATGTCTTTTGTAACTATTTGGGTAAAATTAGTGAAGAATACATGGACCTCTTCATACTGTCTTTGAACCTTTCTGGGAATCTAGTTATTTCAAATTAAATTAGAAACAAAAAGCCAGTGATACCTATAGAATACTTCAGCATTTATGGACACATCTGTCATTGTCCTTTTAATGCAAGCTCCAATTTATACCTCTTATTTGACTCCAGTCCCTGTATCAAAGGAAATTTTAGAACAAATATTTTAATATAATTCATTGTTCACCCTGACTAAAATCAATTTGTTGAGTGGAGACATAAATTTAAATCCTATGATTGATGGAATAGTTGCTGGCCTCAAGGATTAATGCATGGTTCCTCATCAAAGAGAGAATGTTGAAAGGAGTGCATGTTCTGTATCATCTCAAACTAAGACAAATCATTGTGACTTTTTAATATGGAACAAAAAAATAATGCAAGCAGGAGGAAAAGAAAGCTTGGAGTGTAGAGTGAATCACTAGACAAAAGTCAGACCCTGAGTTCTAGCCCCAGTTTAGTCACTAATTCCTGATAATTATCCTGGATCAAGTCACCATCCTCCTGTGGCTAAATTATTGTTCTTTTTGCATTTTATATTCAATTTATTTAAGCTGAAGCAAAACCAAAACCAAAAAAGTATTCACTCATTTCTCCCACTCCCCATACCTTGTCTTTGGCATTCACCAATTTGTATCTATGAGCCAGTTTTTTTTCTTTGTTGTTGTTTTATTATTTTGTCTTTAAAAGAATATTTATCATACAGTAGACATAATATAGTATTTGTCTTTCTCTGTCTAACTCATTTCACTTAGCATAATGTCCTTGATGTCCATCTGTGTTGTCACACTTGACAAGATTTCATTTTTTTATGGCTGAAGAATATGCTCAACAAAAGAGTCCGAAATGCAGTACTTGGATGCAATCTTAAAAATGACAGAATGATTTCTGTTCGTTTCCAAGGCAAACCATTCAATATTACAGTAATCCAAGCCTATGCCCCAACTAGAAAGGCTGAAGAAGCCGAAGTTGAACGGTTCTATGAAGACCTACAAGACCTTTTAGAACTAACACCCAAAAAAGATGTCCTTTTCATTATAGGGGACTGGAATGCAAAAGTAGGAAGTCAAGAAACACCTGGAGTAACAGGAAAATTTGGCCTTGAGCACGAAATGAAGCAGGGCAAAGGCTAATAGAGTTTTGCCAAGAGAACGCACTGGTCATAGCAAACACCCTCTTCAAACAACACAAGAGAAGACTCTACACATGG